>NC_141140.1:126386514-126986514 GCF_053477565.2 Lygodium microphyllum
AACTTATCTTTACCCAAGGACTTGGTAAAGATATCCGCTATCTGTTCATCAGTCTTCACATGCATAAGATCAACTCGTCCTGCAAGAACCATCTCTTTGATGAAATGGTAGTATACCTCTATGTGTTTCATCCTGGCATGATAGACTGGATTCATAGCCAGGAGTGCACTACTCAGATTATCACATAGTAACTTCACTGGAGCATCTACCTGTATGTCCAAATCAGCCATAAGCTTGAGCAGCCATGAAATCTCGCATGCTGCTAATGCAGCACCCCTGTACTCTGCCTCAGTACTTGACAAAGCAACCGTAGGCTGCTTCTTGCTGCTCCAGCTAATCATGCCACTACCAAATCCAAATGCATATCCACCCGTAGATCTACGATCATATGAGCAACCTGCCCAATCTGCATCCGTGTATCCAGTCAATATCAAGGGCTTATCTCTGACATAGAACAGTCCATACTCTACAGTGGACTTAACATATCTCATAATGCGTCTAACTGCATCCAAGTGCGGCTTTCTAGGCTTCTACATAAACTGGCTTATGAACCCTACATCATAGCTCAAGTCAGGCCTAGTGATGGTCAAGTAAATCAAGCTGCCAACCATCTGCCTGTACATAGTCACATCCTCTACTTCAGCCCTAGTGTTCATGTCTAGCTTGACATTCTGATCAAGAGGTGTATCCAGCGGTTTGCATTCAGCCATGCCATACTTCTTCAACATCTCTATGGCATAGTGCTTCTGCATCAGCCATAACCCATTGTCAGCTGGAATTACCTCAATGCCTAAGAAATACTTCAGTTCTCCCAGGTCTTTCATGTCAAATTCAGATTTCAGCATCTTCATTACATGCTGTATGCCCAAGTCATCATCACCGGTGATTATCAAATCATCAACATATATGACCAGCACTACTAAACCACTGTCAGTCTTCTTTGTAAATAGGCTATGATCAGCCCTGCCAACAGCAAAACCCAATCTCTGCAAGTAGTTACTGATCCTAGCATGCCAAGCTCTCGGAGCCTGTTTCAGCCCGTACAATGCCTTTTTTAGCCTGCATACATAATGCTGAAAATCAGGGTGAACATACCCTTCCACCTGAACCATATAGACATCCTCTGCTAGGTCACCGTTAAGAAATGCATTCTTAACGTCCATCTGCTGCAATTTCCAGCCTTTAGCAGCAGCCAAGGCAATCACAGTGCGTATAGTTGCCATCTTGGCAACAGGGTTGAATGTTTCCTCATAATCAAGTCCATACTGTTGGGCATAGCCCTTTGCAACCAGCCTGGATTTGTATCTCTCCACACTGCCATCTGACTTGCATTTGATTTTGTAGACCCATTTGCAGCCAATGGTCTTTTTCCCTTCAGGCAGTGGTACTAAATCCCATGTTTTATTTTCAGCCAAGGCATTCATTTATTTATCCATGGCTACACACCAATTCTCATCTTTCATTGCTTCAGCATATGTACTTGGTTCTTTGACCTCCATCACTTTTGTCATGTATGCATAATGCTTTGCAGAGTAGCCACTGCATGTCAACCTGTCAATAGGGTATCTAACCCTCTGCGAGTGTCTAAACTGTGGTACACTACTCGATTCCCCTCTCTCATGAGGCGGAATATACCTGCTCTGCCTTGTGTCAGGCATATAGATAGTCGGAATACCAAGATTGCTGTCTAAAGTATCACCAGACTCATAGCCAGAAGTCATTCTACTGGTGTCATCATACCAGATGCATCCTCAATAACTTTCTCTTTCCCTTTGCTGTCCAAGACATCATGTCTCCCCCTCACTGACATATTGGTATCAGTGGATGGCGAGCTCCTCAATCTCCCTGTCCATGGGGATATTGTCTGACTACGAGGTCCTGTCATAACAGTGCTCTACTGTAAATCAATTGTAGAGGCATGAGTGGAAGGCCTATCCATTGGCATTGCAACTGGTGATACATACCAAGAACCCATCTCATCAAAGATAACATCCCTGCTTACCAAAGTCTCCCTAGTAGAGGGATCATAGCATTTGTATGCCTTCTTCTCCTGCGAATATCCAATGAAAACACACTTATGTGCTTTGGGATCCAACTTCTTCCTTTTCTCATGTGGAATATGCACATAAGCAAGATAGCCAAAGACTTTCATGTGACTTACATCCGGCTTATAGCCATACAACTTCTCAAATGGTGTCATCTCATGAATACCTGCAGTGGGAGTCCTGTTCAAAATGTATACGGCTGTCATAATAGCCTCTGCCCAATAGTAAAGTGGCATATGCTTTTCATTCATCATAGTCCTAGCAGCTTCCATCAGAATTCTATTCTTCCTTTCAGCTACTCCGTTTTGCTACGGAGTGTAGTTGCAGGTGAGCTGCCTATGAATGCCATTTTCAGCCAAGAAATCATCAAATTCATTTGACACATACTCCCCACCACTATCAGATCTCAAGCAAGAGATGTAGCATTCAAACTCCTTCTCAACCTGTGCTTTAAATTGTTGAAAAATAGCAAATACCTCATCTTTTGTTTTCAATATGTAAAGCCAGGTATAGCGACTGTAATCGTCAATGAAGGATACATAATATCTGGAACCTCCCATAGATACATTATGAGCTGGCCCCCAAACATCAGAGTGCACTAACTGCAATGGACGTGTACTTTGTTGTACATGCCTGACAAATGGCAATCATGACTGCTTACGGAACTGGCAAGCCTCGCATACATGACCAATATCTGAATATTAGAACTTCGGTAAACTTGTAACTAGCTGTTTCTTTTGCATAATTTGCAACCTTTGCAAATTGACATGCCTCACTCTCTTGTGCCATATTTCCAAATCCCTAACAGTGCCAGAACCATGGGCAAACATAGCTGAATTCAGCTCTGGCAAAGAAGCATCAAGAGTAAACATTCTGCCATTCCTGTGACCACGAGCTATCAACTTGCAGCCATTGCCAAACTCTTCAATAAAGCAGCCATGCTTATTGAATCTAACCTGCAAGTTTTGCTCCCTGTCATCTGACCAATAGATAACAAGTTCTTCGTAATTGAAGGGACATGCAATACATCATGCAAATTTTTCTTTTTGCCATTATGGACCACAAGAGGCACTTTGCCTTTATGCTCAATGCTATGCTGCGTGTCATCACTTGTGCCTACATAGCCATGCTTTTCAGCCACCATATCCGTGAACCAATCACCGTGAGGGGTCATGTGATTCAACGCCCCGAGTCAATGTACCACATTGCATCATCAGATGATTTTTCAGCAGCCTTATCTTTGACATACTGCATGGCAAACAGTCTATCACCAGAGTCATCTGCCTGACTGGACGTAGCATAATGTCCATGCTGCTTGCCCTTCTAGTTTCCCTACTTCTTCCAGCAGTCCTTTGCAATATGCCCATACTTTCCACAGTAGTGACAATCCTTATCTTTATTTGGATTGTTTGACTGACGCTGCTGCTGCCATGAGCCTCTGCCACGGGAGTTAGATCTCCCCCTGCCTCGAAAGTTTCCACCACCTCTTGCATTTGATGACTACTGATTGCTATTACTATAGGATGCATTCTGCTGGCCTCCTCTGCCAGATCCATAGCCTCTACCACAGCTACCACAACCACGCTGATTCGAGTAAAAAACTGCATCCTTATTCTTTGAGCTGCTTGACCCTGTAGCTAAGCCAAGCTTCACCTCTTCATGAATCAATAATGCAACCAGCTCATTAAAGTCAGGCATCTCAGCCCGCACAGATACTGAAGTGTCAAAAGACTTGTACTCTGGACCCAAGCCATTTAAGATCATTGCAACCATATCCTCATCTTCAACCTGTGAGCCAACAGATGCCAGCTGATCTGCTATGGTCTTAACCTTTGTGACATAATCTTGTATGGACATGTTCTTCCTCTCCATGTTATTGAATTTCTGCTTCAGTTGTATCTTCCTTGCACTTGTAGTTGTGCCATAGTATTTGACCAATATATTCCATGCATCTACTGGGGATTTATAATTCATGATTTGCATCACCATAGCATCCGAGATACATAATGACAACCAATGTAAAACCCTGCAAGCTCTTTCCGTTCAAGCTCGATGCACTCGTCTTTGATCAGCTGTAGGATTTCTATCTGGAACTTCAGGTTCAGCCTCAACACCTGTCACTAAGTCCCAATATCCTTTGCCTATCAGAAAGTTCTCCATGCGAAACTTCCATATTGCATAATTGTTGCTATCAAGCTTTTCTCCCACAATCTGGGTTGCATTATCAGTTCTATCAGCATTTGCCATGTTGTAGACCTTGCCTGACTACCTACAAACCAAGATCTTCTTAACAGTTCAACTTCAGCCCATAACTGTTTATGACAGTTTTCTGTAATTACTTGCAGTAAAAAACCAGGGTATTTCAGCCCACTGACAGTCCAAAACAGCTCACACCAAGTGGCTTAACCTGTGAGTAAAGCAGTCAGTGCAAATACTATGTATTCACTTCGGTTTGAACTCTTGCAACCTCACTGCCAGGGTACATATATGCAGTCTGAAAACTGTAATTCTGTGAGTGACCAGTAGTGATTTCAAGCCCAAAATTGAGTGATATACATGTCATACATGTCCCAAACCTTCATAGACATCTGCTAGTACATGTAGCAATCCGAGCATAACCAATGGGACACAAATCAGTGCATAGATAGCAGGTATAAGTATCGAGCCTTCTGCTTACAAATTGCAATTAGCAACTTCTCAGTAAACCAAAGTCAATCTAGCTCCAAAACAACCTCAAATCATGTCAGACATTCACTTTGAAGTGTTAGGTTCAATACATGAGCATTCAGGTAACTATAGGCATCCTGTCTTCATGAATCCAATTCATAGATTGCATTTACTGCTTGCAACCACTGAGACAATGTCATTGCAGTAATCACCAGCCTTAGACTTCAACTTCCATGATCCCTTGATGCTCAACCCAATCCATAAACCTCCAGCATACATATCCCATGTCATACATATGATAAATCCCAGCCAAGTGTCAAGTAATGCTTCAATGAAAGCTAATGCTTGCTGCCCACTGTTTTGAGACAGGTTTCCAGCCTGTTTACACTTCTAGATCTGAGTATTTTCTTCAAGGAATTTCAGCTCAAAGGCATGAGAACTGATACATATGTCTTCCAGAGTGCTCCTAGGCTCCAATGAGGTCCATAAAGCATGTCAGAGAGCTTCAAGGCTCTTCCAAAGTGTTGCATATGCTATGTATACTCTGTATACAGCAGTTCAACCTTTTGTCCCAGGTCTGTGTACTTTGATTTTAGCTCATAACAGAGCTCCAACACAAGCAATGGCTTCTTGTAACCTTGAACTACCTTCCAATGTATGCTCACAAGCATTTGATGACTTCTTATATAGTGCTCATGTCGATTTTGCTTTAGCAGGAGTTATGCCTTCATCAGGTGCAAACACGCAGGTCTATCAGGAGTGTACAGTAGCACCATTCGATGATAATGATCATGATAGGTCCCACACTAATACTCAATCAAGTCTTGGAAGACTCCTCAGCAAGCCACAACTCCTCCTTCAAGCAATAGGAATCCAATGCTCAACAATGCATACCTCTGTGTGACCATTGATGGAAATGACAGTTAGTCCTCTTCTTTTTCCAGCCCTTCAAGTCAATCTTCAAGTCTTCTTCTTCAGTGCATTCCACTAGTGAGCCCATTCGTGGCTCTGATACCATGTTAGATTTCATGGATGCAGGAAGGAGAGCAACACGGAGTGAAGCAACATGCTTCCTCTCTCTATTCTTCTCATTATTCATTTAGCACACTCATAGTGCATATACAACCTAAGGTCATAAAGACCATTCACACTAGAAGTAGAACCGACTTATTTAATATACCTAACTGATCTAGCCAGACTAGCTGTATCCAGCTCATGTCGGTCATACACACATGAACGAGCTTGATATTCTAACACTTAGGTCTTTGATGATTCATGAAATGCATTCGTCTTAGCTCAATGTTAGATTACTACTAGACACCATAGTTTTATCTTTAGGAACCCACATGTTGATTCTCATAGGATGAGGCTAGGTGCTTTGCTTGTGAGGTAGACATAGGGAATACCTAGTCATCTAAATCCATAAGCTCAGAGATAGCATGGATGGTGGTGACTAGGATTGAATCCCTAGAATGCTACCAAACTATCTTCCTTAGGAATAAGGGTTGGGTATGTTTCATGAGGTATCACAACATAAGTGTAAATATGCTTCATTGCTACAATAACATAATTGATCAAATATGGACTTTTAAATGTAAAAATTATAGTATTGTAATTAGCTGATTAAACTTGGGATTAAAAAAAGAAGGATTTCTTAACCAGCTTTTGGGTCGAGATGTTTCAAGCAATATATACCATAGCTTATGAATGTAGCAATTTTTAGTTTAGGCATACCGTTGTCTTGATTCAGATTGGATTGGCCAACAATCCAAGAGAAAAGTTCAAAATTACGTAATGGAAATTGCATAGTAGATGTTGAGTACATTGAGAATAATATTCTAAGAAGTCAATTCTTGAAGAGCTTAACTTGGTCAAAGTCTTGTTGTTCTTCAGAACCAAAGACTTAGAAGCCCTTATTCTTGTAAATAAGTAATTGATCAACCAGATTAGCATGTGTATTTGTGACTCATAAAAGTTGTAAATCCTAATCAGATTGGAATGTGACCTCACAATTCTTTCATCTCGAACATAAAAATATCGCGACTAGCCTTTAGTATCCCCTCTTGATCATTGATGTAAATAAAAAATCCTCATGGAAAGTATTTAGTCAAGCCCAACAAAACCACTATTAGGTTGCCATCATAATATAAATTTAGGCCTACTAATACTTTGTAAACAAAAGGGAAAATATCAAGTATTGAATAAAGTATGGGACCCATAAATTTTATGGTCTATATTCTTTAATAAGGGGATAATCTTCAAACATGTTATGGGCATCTAAAAGAATGTTCAAAGTTATAAAAGACTAAATATCTTAAAGAATGTTCAGAGTTATAAACATGTTATGGGCATCTTAAAGAATGTTCAAAGTTATAAAAGACTAAATATCTAAAGCTAGTAAATAATAAGGGATTAGGGCATTCTCCTATATTTGATATCCTATGCCAGAAGGACTTTTGCTTGATGTTTGCTATGGTATACTAGGTAGACCCACAGTGCAGCTTACTGTCCTTGTGCAAGCACGTGTTTTAATTGATGGATTGCGTCTTTGTTCCACCCCACTACTAGTTCTTTCATGCTCACCAATGCATGTAGTATATCAGTTTGGTACCAGACCTCTACCAACTACTGCATGCACATTGATTATATTGGCAACCTCAAGTACGAGTTGTGGAGGATTTGTTGGGCTGAGAGGTTTAACATAGTTTGACTTTTTACCTTCTACATAGGTCCTCTAGGTCTTGTAGAGTATCATGAGAGTGAGGCTATGACTCGAGCCCAATGGGTATACAATAGGATTAATTTGAGTCATATGACCCAATCAAGTTGTATTTGCTCATAGATCTCACACTTCTGGTTATCAAGGGGAGGGATTTTCCAATCTGGCATCGAGCCATAGATATCCTCAGTGAGCCACCCAAATATGAGACTATCTCCCTTTAGAAGTTTCATGGTTGATTTTGTATAGCATACAACTTCTAAGTAAAGCCCTTCTATATAAATAATGAAATAATACAATTGGTTTTCTTATTTACTTTGAGTTATTCTATCTCAAAAGAAAAGAGAAAAAGAGAAATAAAATATATAGTTGTGCTTAAGTTAACCTATTTTATTGTATATAGATTCAAAGTGAACTGTGACATAATTTCTTGGTGTTTTGCACTATATATTAGTCCATCTTACACTTGTTCAATAATACTTGGTGAGAAGACTTCATGAAGAACTTGGAGATTCTTTATTTCCCTCTTGAATATTATATAGAGAGACAATGGACTCCACATGGTGTCCATATTGCTTCACTGACAGGTTGGCCTATCTTGAAAGAAATCTTAAAATAATTCGATGGATGGAGGAACTCAAACTTATTAAGATACTTTTGTTCAAGAAACCATGAGTCAAAACCACTATACCTATGAACGATCAAAGTATCTATCAAGACTGGTATCTTTGTATCCCATTCCAATGATTAGTAAGTTTCTTGATAGACTTCAAGGAGTAAAATTGTATTTAAAAATTGATCTAAGGTTAGGCTACTATCAAATTCAGATTAAGACAGAGGATATCCCAAAGATTGCTTTTAAAATGAGATATAGCCATTTTGAATTTATGGTAATGTCATTTGGATTGACTAATATACCAACTACTTTCAAGAGATTAGTTTAGGACATTTTCAAACTATACCTTGATGAATTGGTGAATTTGTCCTTGTATTCTTTGATGATATCCTGGCCTATTTAAAAGAAGAAAAAGAAGAAGACCACATTAGGAAAAAAAGAATTAAAAAATGGGCCTTTTAGTGCTCCCTCTCTCCTTAAACCAAGGAAAAGAGGAGATAAGAATAGTAAAATAATCATTTTCTCTCTTCACTTTTGCAATCTTGTTTTGAAATTTTTATATTATCCACAAATGATTTTCTTAGATTCTTTCCCTCTCCTTATTAAAAAACTCTTTTTTAACTAGCTTTTATATTAAACAAGGAGTTAATTATGAGAGTGTGAGCTTTATTTTCAATACAAAATGATTAGGAGATACAAAGTAATTGATATTTTAATCATTTTTTTTTAAAATTTAAAAGTTCATTTTAACATATTTTGGAGATTTTTTATATTCTAGCTTTTGGTTAAAAAATAAAAATTTTGGTCAATTTTTTCATTTTTTGGAGGTAAAATTGAAACATTTAAAATACGAAAACTCTTGAATACCCCTACTCTTTGAGCAAAATTTTCCCATTTCCTTACTTTCTCATGGCTATGTTTTATGACCTCTTCTATGTGATTATGCAATCTTCATTAACATAAAGAATTATTTACACCTCTCATTCTCACAATCAGTCATCCATAACCATTGCATGAAATCTATCCATGTTTGTCTATTTATCCTCCCTCACTACACTGAGCTACCTCCTTTTCCTTGATACCTTTGTGTGCCTCTCTATGCATCTTCACTCTATCTCTTGAGACAACTAAGCAAGCTCCCTATTTCTATTAATATCTATGTGCATCCCCTATAACCTATTTCCATATAGACATCAAACCAACTACTTCCATTAACCTCTTTACATGCTTATCTCAATGTCCCTACATATGCCTCTCTAGTTTATCATTATAAACTCAATAGTCCTATTCCTATTAATATATACGCATATAATTTGGCTTCTCTCCAATCCAACTCTCTAGATACTAAACCTCACATTCTCATAATCATATCTATATAATCAATTCATATTCTTGCAATTGGGGTACAAGCAATAAGCAAAATTACAACCTTCATGTTCTACAGAGTTATAGGCATATGAGATTGAAGCACGTGGACTTGTGAGTTGATGGGAGAATTTACCCAATTGATCCCCTAACCAATAAAACTCCAACTTTCTCTCAAGAAGTATAAATTTTCTAAAATATGTTGCTTGATTACATTAAGCAACTCAATGATCAAGCATTCAAAGTGTTTACAACTTGCCAAGTAACCATAACAAATTATCATGATGTGATCATTGCACATCAACTTTGAATACAACAGTTCACATGACAAGTGTCATGCTAGCTAAATGAGACAATAATTCAACAAATATTAAATTCTCACAATACACAAGACACTATCCATAACATTGGTATCTCATATGAGGAGGCAAAGGTACAATTGGATGACCTTAGAAAGATCAACAACAAGCTAACATAGGAGTGCAAACAAAAGAAGAAGCCATTTAATAGAGCAACATATTAAAGTATGCAAGGAAGCTCAAAAAAGAAAATTTAAATGAGGGTGAGTTTGGATAATCTATTAGAAGATTGCTTAAGGCAAGTACATTGGAAAACACTTTGAACAACCTAAAGTTCAAGGCTATGTAGAAGAACGTGATTTTCCACATTGAAAGATGTGTCAACATGTTCTCAGTTGTGGATGCACAATCTATTTGTGATAAGGTTAGTATTAGCATAGCAACTTACTCAAAAATATCCAAGGTTGTGAAGGCTAGGTTTGGTCATGTGCTGAAGAGAAATATAATCATGCCTCTTCCTAAACCTTTAAAGTTAATAAAGGCCCACGATAACTTAATGCAAAGGTTTTTGGCTGATAGGAGATCCCATGCATATTGAAGGTGTGGAAACATTTCATGTTGAGCTCCAAAATGCATATGTTTTGAAGGTCACTGAAGTCAATAATTATTATTTAGATCTATACAATGTGCAAATGGCAATTGTAATATACTATAATATGTTTGTTTTAAAAGTGAGGCCGTCAAAGGAGTAAATCTTGAAAAAGTTAGTGTAACTTTGATGAATAATGCTTTACAATTTGATAAGAACAACCCAAGGAACTTTAGTGTTCAATTAGAGTGCAATGTGTGGTGGCTTGCTGCATTTGTGATTCCTAAGGAAACATTTGAGGTGCTACATCTATTCTTTATGCACATAAGAATTCCAAATATCATCGATAATTAGAAACATGGCGAGATGCTCTCAGTTGAGGGTATGGTCAATACTTGGTGAAAAGGCATCTTGTAGGAGACTTGAAAATTCTAAAGTGCATGTGTGGAATCTCCAATGGTGCAATGCAAAGCATCCATACCTATAATAGTGAAGGTGGAATAAAAGGATATGAAGAAGAATTAGCAAAGTGTGATAAGTACTATATCGCACACACAAGGAAAAACTAAGGCTCAAGAGGATCTATAGTAGCAAAAAAGAGACTCAATGGTTCAAAATAGTCTTGAGGTGTCAAGAATCACGTGGTGGGGGGACTTGCTTGAGCTAATGCATCAAACACACACAGTGTACACAAGAGGAAGATAACTCAAGAACACAAGAAGAGAGATGGAGGCCAAAACATTTTCTTATTGGTTTTTTCTTCTTCTTCCACATAATACAATATACACAAAGTATAGATAAGATAAAACATAAAGGAAAGTGGCCTACTAAGTCAAACAGTGCATAACTGACTATACTAATCAACTCGCACTATAACTATAATAGTTGTAGGTAGGTGCAATAAGCTAAATATAATAAGTGATAGGTTAGTGGCCATGTGAGGATCATAATGACCACTGACATGCTAAGTGTAGACATGCAGACCCATCTAGCTAGATGGTCCATCATCAATGTCTGCACATGTTGAGCTTGCCATCTCAACATGAGGAGAATCAAGAAAAGCCCCAATAGTAAGGGGATTATAGTGCATTGAATGATATAGTTCGTAATTAGGCAAGAGAGACATCATGCAATTAGGCACCATGAGCTGATGCCAAAAATAGATCAAATGGCTCTTTCAATAAGTCAAAACTAAATAGATCAGATCGTGGATCAAATGGCTCTTCCAAGTACTCAAACTAAAGAAGCAATGGATAAACTTAGGGCCCAAATTTCTCAACTACTTTCTCTTCAAATGGCTAATAAAAAAAGGTAGAGAAAAGTTACAAGCTACCATTCAAGAAATATAACTTTTTTAGCCCATCAAAGATGATTCACAACATAGAATCATTAAGAGAAAAGGCCTTCCAAATAGTAATTATGAAGTAGGGCAATCATGACAAAGTAATGGAGACCCAATTAAAGGCATTAATTCTTGAGGAATAAGAGACTGGCCCTCTATGGGAAGATTCCAACCAACCTTTGCAAGGAGTTTCTCTAATAATATGGGTCCAAGTGGAGGCTATTAAGAACAATGAAATACTTGCACAACAAGGTTTCAATGAAAGAGAACTCCACGACACAATCATTTTTACTAAGTAAAATGGGAATTCATCTTCTCCATCTGATTTAGAGAAGTTGTTGCAAAATTGGATTCCTACTTTGATATAGATCTGAGATCAAATGATCAAAAGACCCACTTCGCTACCCTCCATCTAGAAGGATTTGCCTACACTTTGGAGGAGGTATGTCAAAAGAGAAAGCCAATCATAATGGATGGGATGACTTTTAAGTCACAAATGGCTCAAGTCTAGATCCACTTCACTACCCTCCATCTAGAACGATTTGCCTACACTTGGTGGAGGTAAATTAAAAGAGAAAATCAACCATAATGGGTGGGATGACTTTAAGTCACAAATGGCTCATCTTTGTATTGTCCATAGAGAAGGAGAGGTTGACAAGGAGATGATATCAATTGGAACCCAAAGGTCTAACAGTTAGAGAGTATGCCAATCAGTTCTTGAATTTGACTATGTATATGAAGGGCATTAATGATGATGCTAGGCTACAAAAATACATTTATGGGTTAGAGTCCAGCTTATCCATTGTTTTCATGGCATAAAAGCCCTCTATTCTCTTTCAAGAAATAGAGTTAGTTGAAAGATATGCTCAAAAGTACAAAAGGGATGTCAATTTTCAGCAAGCTTTTGGACATAATAGGATTCTTACAAAACTGATCCAATATGGGTATATTTTTTTCGAAAATAGCATGTTAAATAGCAAACCAGGAGTCCCAAATTATTTCACATTTAATGCATCATAGCAACAAAGTAATTGAAGGACAGCATCCACCCCTAGATTAGAGAACCAAACAAGTTGAAAATAGACTAAGTGATTCTCCATCTCAATGTCGTTAAAAGTTCATACTGATATATCTCTTCAAGGAGCAAAAGGAAATGGGTTTCAAATATGGATAGAAATATATGGCTGATTATGCAATGAAATGCATGTACAAGAAGGCCAAATTTAATAGTATGCTTGTCATTAATAAATTAAGAGATGAGGATGCCCAATTTTAATTGATCATACTAAAAATGAGGATTTGAGAATAACAATGGTCAAGATCAATTCTATGATCCTTTAGAGGGTTTCTTTTTTTAACCTAGACATTTAGATATCCTTTTCTCTGAGTGGAGATGAGTATAGCAAGATATTGGGTGTTTCCAGTTCAACTTATTCAATTTCAATGGATGCTTGGGTAGATTCAAGAAGCTTGAGTATGCTTAGGATTCAAGGGAGCGTCCATGGCAACATTGTTTATATTTTGGTGGATAGTGATAGCACACATTATCAACAAACAAGCAATGGATAAATTGCAATGTTTTTTTGGTGATTTACAGCAACCTATTAAGATGCAAGTGGCTAATGGAGATGAAGAGATCAACACCCAAATATGCTCAGAAGTCCCTCTAGGCTTGGCTGAAAATTATGTGGTACCAATGGACTTAATTATATTAGAAATGGGCCCCATTAATATTATTTTGGGTTATGATTGGCTAAGGTAATTAGGAAGAATTACTATGGACTTCTTTTAGCTATGTATGGAGTTTATTAGTGAAAGATAGCTCATACACATAGAGGGATTTCATAATAAAGCATATTTCATCTCATTACAGCAAAACATCTTAAAAGAGTTCAAAAAATCCTTGCAAATCTTTATTTTACACCTCAACAAAGTAAGTACAAATAATCAAAAAAGTAAAAAAAAAGGTTGGCACTTAAAGATCTATTGGAAGAGTATAAAGATTTGTTTCAAGTATCTACATCCCTCCCACCTAAGAGAGTAGTGGATCATCCCATCAACTTGAATCCCAAATCAAAGCATGTTAATAAAACATGTTATAGGCTCTCAAAATGTAAAAGAGAAGAGGTAGCTAAGCAAATTAAGGATTTGCTAGAAGTGGGGCTCATTGACCTTAGCTCTTCACCATACACCTCTTTGATCTTATTGAAAGGTGCATTGATTACCACAACCTTAACAAGATCACAATGAAGAATAGATATGCCATTCCAAGTTTGGATGATTTGTTGAATGAGCTAAAGGGGGTGACATATTTCACTAAGTTATGTTTGAGATTGGGCTACCATTAAATTAGGATGAAGAAGGAAGATGAAGTGAAGATGGCATTTAGGGTTGATTAGGACCTCAATCATTTTTTTATCGTGCCATTTGGGCTAACCAATGTAACAGTACATTTTAAAGTTCAAATTTAAGGTACTTTGTAATTTTCTAAAGCCTGAAGAAAGAAGACTCAAAGGAAGTCCATTTTACAAGGTAGTCAAGATGCAAGACAAGAAGCATGTTTGAGCATAAAGTCAAACTTGTGGGTAGTGGAGGTCTTTCCAACCATGATATCTACATGAATTCCACGCAGTTGGAGCAAAAACTCATGTCAAATCACCTTTCTTTGTGGGGAGAGGCATGGAATAGTCCATAGGACATTTAAATGGGCTAATTTTGGCCAAAATTTAAAAGGTATGGCTATAGGACCAAAGGGGACATCTTAATAAAGGGAAATTGCATGAGAAAGAAGAGGAATGGAGAGATAAATAGCATGAAAGAAAAAAAATACGAAATTTTGTTTAGCTTATTCTCCTCATATATTGTATAAAATCAAGTATGTGAATATAGAAACATGGCCTACTTTCACCCTCTATGCAGCGATACCACTCGTGGACTAATGTTAAGTATATTAAAATCTAATTTTTTATTCTCTCTGTCTAGAATGCAATCTTTCTCTCACTTGCCTCTATAGCCATAAAAAATCAATTCATATGAGAGAGGGGGTGGGTAAGATGGAATCATGAGAATCATGTATATGCATAAACGATAAATTTTGGAGCATTTAAGAGATCAAGGGGCTTACATCAATGGTCATATGGCGCATCATTTGCGATCTAATGGGTAAGATGGAATCGTGAGAATCATTGCATAAATGATAAATTTTGGAGCATTTAAGAGATCAAGGGGCTTGCATCAATGGTCATATGTGTGTCATTCGAGATCTAATGGTTGATGGTGTTCCTGCAATACCCGAAACACATTTGAAATAGTGCAAAATAACACAAATTATCATTATTTTAATATTATAGATTGCAAAAGTGTCAATATAAAATGTTCCCATGGGCTAGAATTGGTTATGTATAATGATTTTCTTGATTGGTTGTTGCTAGTTTTTCTTGTTTTTTATCATGAAAAATAGTCAAAATTAAAAAGATATAGCTAAAATGGTCCGATAAATAGATAAAAATATTAAAATTTTACAAAAAAATAACACGTTGATTACCAAGTTTTTCTTTATCAAAAAATATACTTGTTGGGGGTAAAGGCGCCTCCGCCTAGCTGTTCGTGTATTACTACACTGACAGTACCCACCACTACACACTACAGGTGGCGAGCGCCTGTTATAGTCACTTATTCTTTATTCTTTTAGTGACAGTTTGAATAAAGGAAGGCCCAGCCACACATTGTGGTTGTTGGAGTTCCCACTTTTGAGTCTCTCTCTCTCTCTCTTGGCTTTTGCTCTCCATCCGCCATAGCTCTCATTGCCAAGCTTCTTCCTCCTGGGTTCCACTTTCCTTTCAACTAGTATCAGAGCAAAGGCATTAGAGCTTGCCCAACATTCTCTTTAGCCCGGATTTGAAGAGCTTCAATGGCAGCCATGGCACCTTCATTTGCAGGTATGTTTTGATCTCCCGCCTTCTCCCCAAGCTTCCAAACCTACATCGGCTTCTTCCCGGGCTGCATTGGAGCCCCCTCGACATTGCCAAGTGCCCCCAAGGCCTATTGAAGACCCCCCAGCCCCCAAGAACAGCCAATACAAATTTTGGCGCATTTTTAGGGGGCTGGGTTGACCTTCTCCCAGCATTTCCCTGCTCTTCCTCAGCTTCCTGATACTCTTGGCAACCTTCCCGAGCATTGTTGGACTTCCCGACATCAATGCTTGGTTCCCGGTGATCGATTCGAGTGCTTCCCCCTTCAGCCCTTTGCTGTATACACAATCCCAGGACTGTGAAAACAAACCTCCCTTTCATCTCATTTAAGTCAGTTTTATGCTATCATGAAGAGTCTATTGTCACAGGGTATTGAGTTCAAAGACAACTTATACCTGTTGTTTCTGCTTGACACCTTGCCTGAATCATGGGATGTCTTCCATATTGCCATATGCACAAACAAGCTTGATGCGCTGAAAATCAAAGATGTTGAGAGTGCTTTATTGATTGAGGAAATCAATAGGAGAAACAATGATGCTTCTCGCTCTTCATATGCATTGACCGTTAGAGGTAGCAGACATGGCAGGCATGATAATGATCATAAGGGTAGGGATGGTTGCAGTAAGTCCTGTGGATGGAAGTCAGATCTTACCTGTCATTATTGTGGGAAAGCAGGACATATTAGGTCGTAGTGCCATAAAATGCGTGATGATAAGCGTAAGGAAAAGGGAAAAAGAAAAAGTGCAGGAAAAGTCTTCTGAGCATAGTCTTGTACCTGCAAAGTCTAGTGTGAAGATAGAAGAGGTTAATGTCATGCAGGCCACTGATTCAGATGATGATTACATACTTGCAGCTTCTTCATGCAATGCCTTACAGGCTTCTGAGATATATTCTCTATATGTGCAGTGCTGGCTCTTGGATTTGGGTGCGTCCTTTCATGTGACACCCTGTCGAGATTGGTTTCATACCTATCGTACCATATCTGGTTCTATGTGTCTTGGTGATGACAGGTCTCTTGACATTGTGGGCATTGTAGATGTTAGGCTGTAGTTTCTTTCTGGCAGTTCTTTTGTTTTGCATGATGTACGCCATGTACTTGCGTTGACTTGCAGCCTTATGTCAGCTGGACAGCTTGATGATGTAGGGTATTTTGTGTTCTTTTGGAGACTTTGCATGGAAGATTACTCGTGATGGCAGGCTTGTACTTACAAGAGGTGCCAAGTCTGGCAGCCTCTATCCCTTACTTGTATTAGGAGCTACATTGGATTATGTTTTGTCTGTGGGTTCTATTCCCCATGTATCCCTTTGGCATGCTCGTTTGGGACATATGTCTCTTAAAGGAATGAAAATGTTCCGTGCTTTGCAGTATCTTCCGCCTTTTGACTCTGCGCATTTTGATTCTTGTGATCATTGTTTGTATGGCAAGCAGACTAGAAATACACATAAAAAGTATGGTAAGAAACACATGGGTGAGCCCTTGGCTCTTGTGCACTTAGATTTATGTGGGCTGATGCCCTATCAACCACTTGGTGGGGCAAAGTACTTTGTTACTTTCATAGATGATTACTCATGTAAGGTTTGGGCTTATCCCATAAAGAGAAAATCCGATGTCTTAGACACATTTCAGCGTTGGCTTGCATTGGCAGAGAACCAGTTTGGGAAAAGGCTCAAATGCCTAAGGTCAGATAATGGGGGTGAGTATATATCACGTGCTTTTGAGCAGTTTTGTGATGAGCAGGGTATTAAGTGTTAGTTGACTGCCCCTTACACCCCACCCCAAAATGGTATGGCTGAACGCATGAATATGACCATTCAGGAAAGGGTTTGTAGCATGCTTAGCCAAGCTAGCTTACCACAGCACTTTTGGGTTGAGATAGTTACTACTACAGTGCATCTCATTAACAGGTCGCCTAGCAGTGGCATTGACTTTCAAGTTGCAGAGGAGGTATGGGCTGGCAAGCCCCCCTCTTATGATCATTTGCGTGGCTTTGGATGTGAGGCATTCTACCATGTGCCCAAGGACAAATGCAATAAGATAGATCTTAAAAGTGTCAAATGCATTTTCATTGGCTATGGAGATGCAAGAGAGATGTGTTACCGTCTATGGGATCTGCAGGTGCGAAAAGTGATCCGTAGCCATGATGTCATCTTTCATGAGGACAAAATGTATATGCAGCAGCCTGAGAAAGTGGTTGAGGTATGTAGATTTATCTTTCAGGAGGAGCCACTTGCTCCCGTTCAGCCGCTCCACGGCCAGCTAGATAGCGTGCAACATCACCTAATGCTCATGGCCCAGATGTTAGACATGCTAATGTTAGACAGGATGTTGGTCAGGCAGCAGAGCTTGGATTGAGGTGTTCTACTAGAGATAGATGACCTCCTGACCATTTTGCGCCCTCTATGGATTGTGTACTGGTCACAGATGTAGGAGAGACTCTCACTTATGATGAGGCTATGCGCAGGGGTGATTGTCACTCTTGGGAGAAGGCTATGCAGTCTGAGCTTGACTCATTGCATAAGAATCAGACTTGGGATTTGGTTTCCTTGCCTCAGGGTAAGAAGGCTTTGCCATGCAAATGGGTGTACAAGCTAAAAAGTATCCCTGGACACACCAAGCCGGCATACAAGGCTCGATTGGTTGCTAAGGGTTTTAAGCAAGAGCATGGTGTTGACTTTGATGAAGCCTTTTCTTATGTGGTCAAGATGACCACCCTACTCTTAGTCTTGGCCTTGGTTGCACAACTTGACTTGGACTTGTACTAGATGGATGTCAAGACGACTTTTCTACATGGGGACTTGCATGATGAGATTAACATGGAGCCGTCTAAGGGTTTTGTAGACCTTGGCAAGGAACATCTAGTGTGCAAGCTCAATAAGAGTCTATATGGCTTGAAGTAGGGACCTAGGGAATGGTACCATAAGTTTGATGCATTCATGCATTCACAGGGCTTCAGTCGCACTGCTATGGATCCATGCTTGTACACGAAGAAAGCCCATGGCAGTTCTTTACTGATTTTGATACTCTATGTGGATGTCATGCTTTTAGTTGAGACAGCTCATGAGGAGCTAGATGCTTTTAAGGCTCAGCTCAAGAAGAGCTTTGAGATGAAAGATCTAGGATAGGCCTCTCATATACTTGGTATGCACATTACGCGCGATAGATCTCAGGGACTACTCTATTTATCATAGAGGGAGTACATTCATAAAGTCCTTGAACACTTCCGCATGCAGGATGTTAAGCCTATTGGCTCTCTATTACATTCTCATGTGAAGGTTTCACAGGCCGATTGTCCACAGACAGATGAGTAGAGGGCCGAGATGGCCAAGATTCCCTATGCAGAAAAATGAGCAGAGGGCAGTCTTCTGTATGCCATGATAGCCACTCGTCCAGATATAGCTTTTGCAATTGGGGTTGTGGCACGTTATATGGCTACACCTGGCAATAAACATTGGGATGCCGTGAAGGGTATCATGATGTACCTAAAGGGAAAAACAGATAGGTGCCTTTGCTATGGTAGCCAGAATATAGGAGTCATGGGATACACTGACTCTGATTATGCAGGACATGCAGATAGTAGGAAGTCCACTTCTGGCTATGTGTTCACTTATGCTAGAGAGGCTATCTCTTGGATGTCTAGGGCATCGAAGTGTACGGCTCTTTCTACTACAAAGGCCAAGTATATTGCAGCCACAAAGGCTTGCAAGGAGGCTATCTGGTTAGGCTGTTTGATTGCAAACCTTGGTATGACAGATGCTATGCCTACACTGCATTTGGATTCTATGAGTGCCATTCAATTGGCCAAGAATCCAGTCTTCCATGCGAAGACGAAACACATTGAGATGAGGTATTACTTCATTCGTGAGGTCGTTGAGGACAAGTCTATTGACCTTGTCAAGATTTCGACTAAGCAGAATCCTACAGACTTACTCACGCAGAGCCTCACTATTGAGTGCTTTGCCCTCCTTAGGAGATTGATGGCATTGGATGAGATGACATATTTTTCCTCATTCTGTTGTACATGTGTACATGTTGTACTGTCTTTTCTTTGTCTCTCTCATTGGGACAGATTCACCTTTAAGTGGGAGGTTGTTGGGGGTAAAGGCGCCTCTGCCTAGACACCCATGTATTATTACACTGACAATACTTAACACCACTGCACATTGCAAGTGGCAGGTGCCAGTCATAGTCACTTATTCTTTATTCTTTTAGTGATAGTTTGAATAAAGGAAGGCCTGGCCACACATTGTGGTTGTTGGAGTTTCCACTTTTGAGTCTCTCTCTCTCTCTCTCTCTTGGCTCTTGCTCTCCATCCGCCATAGCTCTCACCGCCAAGCTTCTTCCTCTTGGGTTTCACTTCCCTTTTAGGACTCTATTAATTAGATTTGGTAAAAACATAAATTAGTAAGCATGATTATTACAGGTTAATGGCATGAAGTTAGCCTCGATAGACCTGTAATAATATCATAATGTATTATAAGGATGCAAAAAAACAAAAAGGAGAGTTTTAAATGAAATGGTTTCAGCTTTCTATGGTTATTAAAGCATTCATAGGCTCAAATTTATGACTATATATATGTGTTATGCTAGCATGGGACTAGTGGGCTCAATGCCATGACTTTGTAATGCTGCACTATGACACAATCTTGCATTCATGGGAAAAATGAAAGATATGTTTTTGCACATATATGCCGGTTTCTTAAAATTTATTTGTACATGAATCATCCATATGTATTTTAAATTATCATCCTTGTATATACATTACATGGCACTTCTTTATTTACAAATTGAGTGTATGCAAGATGTTTGAAGCTACAGGTAGATTTGTGGGTTTATGGTGAGAAAGAGAGAAGTTCAACATCAAATATTACACAAAGAACATGACCTAGTGGGAATCAATCCTAATTAGAAAGGACATCTAAGCTAGAGGCCACAAGATTCACTCGATGGGGGGAGTGCATATGTATATCTAATGTGGAGTATTTACACCCTTTTTCTATAGGATGCTCCTTGATTCAAGTTTTGGAACTAGGAAATTAGCAAAGTCGGCTACACAAATGCTAAATTCTTTTGGAGTATTAGAGATTATCTCTAGTGTGTTAGGTAGTCCCTTATAGCTATGCTTAAGAGTGATAGCCACTATCGAGCCCATGCTAGTTTTCGATAGGTGGTGCATTTGTCGAGAGCCTTTAGGATTCCTATTAAGTGCCTCTAGGCTAAGACCCATGGTTTACTTTTATATATCCCTATTTGAAGGCAAAAAGAGAGGGACAATAGGTAATTTCTAATGGTTTCAAGTGTACATCATGGCTTCTAAGATGAGTGACTCAACAAGTTCTAAAGATGGCATGTTGATCTTTTGTAGATTGCCAAGACTGTTATTGGCCAATGAGCCATGCTATTAAATTCCTACCTTGCAAATAATCTTGTGATTGAGTTGAGGCATTGTGGGTTAAGTCTTATTGTATGTGTCATGCAAATAACTCTAGTGAAGTGTCTCAGGGACATTTTCACATTGAGATCGTCAAAGCATTACATAACAATATATGACTCAAGATAAGAATCCTCTCAAATCTTCTATGGAGGACATCATCATTCTTGACTTGATTCCACATCATGAAACTATTCTAAAGATATGTCAGGTCTTGGATGATTTGCAAGTGCAAGAAAACCCCGTCCTAAGGAAGAAGGAGGTATTAAACCCAAGTAGTAAAATATTCCTTAAGTAGTCAAGGCTTAGCATCATGCAAGCTAGCCACCCTTCCCAACCTACCTAGTGATATTATAAGCAAGGAAGGGATTAGTACATATATTGTTAGTATATGTGAATAGAATGATCCATATATTACTCTGTAAACCACTATAAATGAAGTTATTTATGAGGAATTTGACAATTGTGTGCTAATTGTAAAGATCAAATCCAACCATCCTCCTCTTTGATTTTGGGAACTTTCTATATTTATGGTCTTCCTAAAGATACATTAGCTGAGGCCAAAGAATTAGCAACCTATTATAAACGTAATGTCCAAGTTGCTTGGGAGAACTTTTAGAGTTTTCCTCATAATACATGTGCATAAAGACTTTCAACATATTTTCCAACAAGGAAGTGAGAATAGCAAAGATCTTGAAGATCATATATTCTAGAAGAAGGGAATGAGGCATGTACACCAAATTGATGAGTCAAGAAACCTTGTTTATTATTATAGAGATCCTATGCATGCTAGTAGGGGTTTTAGTTCTACTATGTAGTATGTAGATGTTTAGAGCCTTTTAGGTCTTTTAATTGGAAGAACCCATGAGAAGGTAATGTTTTTTGGTAGGGCAAACACTTAATACGACCAATCTATAGGATTCTACAATGAAAGTGCATGGGACACATGGGATCGGTACTAATGGTTATTTTATTGAAAAGTGAGGGACCGTGTACTAAGAAATCCATCTGAAGTAAGATGCATAAGGCACTAAATAGGAAAAGGAAGAGGAAGAGGAAGAGGAGGAAGCATATGATGTAATTTGGCTCCTCACCTCCATTTGGTTCTTACCCTATGCAAAAGTCCCCTTGACTGAGAATGCAATGATAAACAAGGGACTATGTTTATTGCTCAACAAACAACATTTTCTAGTGCATTTGGAGGCTAAAAGTATAGTTAAAGAGGGTGAGTTTATAATGAATGATTCAAATGATGAGCCAAGTATAGGCCTAGTGGAAAATTTGGTGGATACACAAAGTTTATCTTAGTCTCAAGGGGCTCGTGTGATGAAAGTGACTTAGTGGGGCATACTGCATCATTATTTAAAGACAAAGTTGTCCAACCTAAGGTGAAACCTTGTAAGGTATTTAGAAAAAGAAGTGTCGACCCAATTGTAATTTTCAATCATGACATCATAGAATGTTAAGCCTAAGTTCACAAAAAGATAATGCTCCTACTTTATATCATTCTACCTTCTTACTATTACAAGGCAAATACGATTAAAAGCTATAGGAAGAGGAGTCATCTAGTGTATTGGTACTCTTCTTATGTGTTTATCTAGTCTTGAAAAAGCCTAATAAACCCATCCCTTAGTCCAATATTGTGCATTATGAGATATTTGTAGGGATCAAGGGAGTGTTTTTGGTATTGTATTGCTAAATGTTATGATTTTTGGATATATCTTATTAGGCCAAGAAGACTATTCCATTTTCCTTCTTAGATATAGGTGCTTTTGACTTGTGTCATTGTTGAGCCTTGTTGTAAAAGTTGTTTGGTTCACATTCAATGAGATGTTTGAGAGCTTGATGTAGATTATTTTTTATGTCAAGTGTCTTTATCAAATAAAGAAAAGCATATATAAAAGCTAGAAGATACTCGTCACCTTACAAGGCCTTGGTAGGTCCATGAGTTTGAGCCATGGGGCCGATGCCCTATTCTCCTTGGGATGAGACTTAGCCATGGGGAATAAAGAAAGAAAGAAGAAATACATATATATATGTCACCTTGCAAGATCCTAATAGGTTCTTGGGTATGAGATAGACCAAAGGCCGATACCTTGGTCTCCTTGGGATGAGAGTTAGCCATGGGGAATAATGTAATAAAGAAGAAAAAGAAAAATCTATATGTTACCTTGCAAGATGCCGATAGGTTTATGGGTATGAGATAGGCCCAAGGCCGATGCCTTGGTCTCCTTGGGGCATGATAGAAAATAAAATGACTGGCAAGCCACCCCCACCAAATAAAAATGAATTGAATTATGGTAAATACCAAAAGAAAAATCAAAATGAGAATAAATGGGATTTAGCATTTTTCTTTTTTCACTAGAGGATTCTAAGTGAGCCTTATGTAGAGGCAAGATGACTTCTACATGCCTATCTGGATAGTTTGGGATATCCTCTAGCTTCAACTGATTGCAAGGGTAGTTATGGAGTGCTATCCCCTTTGGTGACTCATATTCTTAGTCTTATTTTTGGTTTGGATCCATGTATGTGGAGCTAAGATTTTCATCTTTTGTGTTTGTAGTGGTTGATTTCTATTCCTGATATATGCTTTCATATGTGTTCCTATTTTGGTCGGATAGGTGCATGGATTTGACAAACTGGATAACTTATCTCATAGTCACCAATGAGAGCACATTTTAAAAAGTAAAATTAAGATATTTTGTAGGGTTTCTGAGGCACTTTTGAAGGTTCCACAACTCAATTGGAGCATAAAATAAAGAAACAAGACTCAAAGTAATCTCATTTTGCAGGGCAGCCAATGTGCAAGACATGAAGCATTTTAAAGTGAAAGTGGGTCTGAGCATAAACTCAACCTTGTGGATAGAAAATGAGTGTTTAGCCATGATATCTTCATGAATTTCACACATAATAAATATTGTTTAACTAAGGAGACCTAGTTCTTCTTTGATCGCTCAACGGATATAATTAAAAGTTAAAATTATGAGGACTATGACTCTATCATGTTCACATTATCAACTAGATCGAAAATGTGGAATGTGAAACCCTTGAAGAGAAAGGGATCAGTCACTTTAAAGGTAGCCATATTAAGAAATGTTATCCCTTGGAGCATCCTAAATATGAATAACCTTTAGAATCGACCTATGTAATATAAAACCAATGCATCCAATTGATTTACTTGCAACAACACCATGAAATAGCTCTACAATAGAATATCAAAATAAGGGCAATAGTGGTACTAAGTAAATTAGATGATAATGAAGAAATGGTTGTATCATTAGCCCATCTTCGACTCAAACTCATTGTCTCAAAGGAAATCTTAGTCAATGCTTTCATTGATGAAGGCTTAGACTTTAATACCTTTTCATACGAGTTTTGGAATCTAGCATGTCAACCTTCACTAGTACCCTTTGATGCAAGGCTAAATCTGTATGGAGGCTTGCGGTATTCAATACAATTGGCAGGTGTAAACTATGGTAACAATTCAAACTCAAGGCATCTTAATGATTTTTTATGTTCTTCCCAATCAAGAAGACATGGAATGCAAAATCTCACTGGATGACCATTTAGGTTCCAAACAAAGTGCCAAGTTGACTATGTTGATGAGCACATTCACCTAAATCTCTCTAGAGCCAAAGTAATCTGGACCTTTAGCAAGGGAGAGTTAGTTGAGATAGTAATTGATCAAGAGAAAATTCACCTAGCCACATGCATCTACAAAGCAAAAAGAAGCCATGCTGCAACAGCTTGCAATCATCCATGCCAAGAAGCTCTTGTTGTTAGAGATACGGTCATCCCTTAGATAGAGGCATTCCTCAAAGATGGGTAGATTACATCCATTTCTTGTCAATCTAGGCATGTTAGAGTAGTCACCTGCAATTGTGCACTCTCATATGACGATTTGCACTGATGTCATCAGCTATGGGCAAGCTAATAGGTACCATGTGTAAGTCTAGGATAGTTCATAGTAGCAAGCTGATAGTTTTCACATGCTAATCAAGGTAGCGCATTTACTACTGATGCATTTAGGGAGGCGGCAATTTTTACTGCTATCTTCGGTGGTTATTTGGGCTATCAGCCAAATGTGACCAAGTTGACCTGATTGAGACTGGACGACAACTATTTTGGTTGGTCCCATATTACTATTATATATAGTAGTCTATCCACACACTTTATTATTATGATCATAGGATTCCAAATTGTTGATTGTGGAGATTGATGTGCAAACTTTGAGGTTCACAACCCATGAGATCATCCAAGTGGAGATACACAAGCATCCGCACTATGCTCGTATACATATCTACATTCTTTCTTTGACATTCATCATTTACAGATCTTTTGTGTTCTCTCTCTCTCTCTCTCTCTCTCTCTCTCTATGTTTACTCTATCTCGTAGTCTTGGTCATATGTTTCCACACTACTACACTCTGACACGGTATTAAAGAAGCATACAAGGACATTTGATCATGGGTAGACATGAAGGGGAGATTTCAATGTAACACAAGGTTGAATTTTAAGCATTCAAGGATGAGTGAGAGAGCTACGCATCAATACAAGGCTAAGGCGAGCATGGGCATGCAGGAAAGGAGCAAAGTTGCTGAAGTTCCTACTGATTTTTTATGTTCAAGGAGGAGAAAGGTTGCATTTTGAGCCTTCAACTGCAAATTTCACATTTTCATTGCCTTTGACGAGTGAAGGAGTGGGATAACTAGAGAAGAGCCCTAGTAGCCTATGTTTCCACAATCAAAGGGGGATACTTTTTGTGTTTTTACAAGCATTGTAGGTGAAAATGTCTTCTAATGCTAACATAGAGTTTCAAATGATCATGGACCAAAAGTTGTCCTATAGGCTCTTCCATTAGATCAAAAGCTTGACGGTGAGAATTACCGCATTTGACATGTTATTATGCTTGCCATTTTGGAGTCCTATGACTTGGCAAAGCTTGGACAGAGCTATCAATCGTCCTTCATCGAGAGATAAGTCCAAACTTTCTATAACATATTGTTTGGCGTTGGTAAAGGTTCAATTGCATTGGGACAAACCAAATGCCTGCATCTATTCATTTCTCTTCCTTTCATATACTACATCCATGATTGCCCATATAGAGCACTTGATGGTGACTAGAAAGATATGGTTGGAGCTTGATCAAATGTATAATAGAATGACCATTATGAAATGGGTTTCTTTGGAGATACAAATGAGGACCTTGAGCATCAATAAATCGTATTTTATATGGGAGCATGTGCTAAGGTAGCTACAGATGCAAGTGCACAACATGCTCCTTTTGTAGTTACCGCCTAGATTCAATGCATTTTACTTCACTTTGATTGCTTTAGAGTAGACAGAGACTCTTTGTTAGGAGTTGGTTCCTATGGTTTTGGACTAGGAGGAGCAATTGAAAGGGAAAAATTCTTCCATATCAGAGGCATTGTGTTGAGGGTTGAATTGACTAGTTTTTTGGGATGATTTTTATTGTTCTTGTGAGTTGAATGGTTAATTTGGAGGGTTTATTGGTTGATTTTGGATGTGTTGGAAGTTTTATGGAGTGTGTTGGGATGGGTTGAGTATGTTTGAAAAGCTCATGATGGTTTTTGATCCAGATATGATGTTCTGATAGATTCTGTAATGTGTTTGTTTGGTTTTATAGGGTATGTTTTGCCTTTTTTTTAAATATGATTTCTTTTTTTTTGTGAGGTTGAGATTATAAATGAGTCTTTTGAGGAATGATTGAGAGTGTGTTGGAAGTTTTTAGGTGGTTTTGGTTTGAGATGTATGGTTTTTAATGCCTTCTGTAGACCATTTGTAGTGTTTTGTGTAGAGCTTCTATATCTGTTTTGTGAGCCTCTATTTGCTTTTGCATATGTTCTGATGGATAGATGTTTAGCTTGGGAAATGTTTTGCAATTTGTAAAATGAAGAAACACAAGCTCAAAATATCTTGAAGAAGCAAAAGAAGTAGCTAAAGAAGACTTAAAGTGAAGATTGCAATGATAGTGAGTGTAGTGAGCTCCCACGGGACATTGTAGTGACTCTGATGACTCTTCGTATCAGACATACCTCTTGGGAGGGGTATCCATGACCAAGAGAGGATTATTGAGAGAAATTCTTAATTATTTCAATGTACTATTAAGAGAGAGAATATATTAGAGAGATAGAGTATGAGAGATAGCCAATTTTCTGTAAGTATCTACATGAGAGAGATTGAGAGAAAGATGATAGATAATAGATGAATACTATGTGATGAATTCCATTCAAAGTTTATCTTTCTTTTTTGTTTTTTTGGTTCTTTGATGGTTCCTATGAAGAATATATTGAAGATTTGTTGTAATAAATCCGTGGGAGAATCGCTATACGATATTGCGTGAAGATTTATGATTATTGGTGTTGTTTTTCTTCTTATGGTTGATTAAAATATGAAGAACATGCTTGTTGCTCTATGACAAGGTAGATTTTCTTGCAATAGTTTTCCCATTTTCTTGGTGTTCCTCTCGGGCTCAATGTCTTTTGTGTGTAGCCGAGGAATATTGCCGTCAATATACACCAACAAAGGCTGAAAATGGAAAAAGTGGCAATGTTAAAGAGCAAGAAAGGCAATGAAAGATTGTACAATTCTTGTTACTGTTGAAGAATTGGAGATCTTCATTGCTAAAGCCACTTTTTACAAGAAGTTTGTCCCTCAATGGCGGAAGCATGTCACTATCCTGATGCGGGCTCTATATGTGACAAATTGATCTCATTGTCATCTAAAGCTGCAAAAAGTTGTATCACAATAGCCAATTGGTTCCCACAAAATTGAAGAGTGAAGTAGAAACAGAGAGAATGCCCATCCGTGGGAGATTTAGACTTCATTGAAGAATTTCCAGACATCATCAAGTGGGAGATTGTGAAGAAGCTTCAAGAGTCACGGTCAGTAAAAGTTCACAAGAATAAGAAGGAAAAGAATTGGAATTTGTTCGTGGATGCTCAACAACAAGATACGTGGTGGGATGCTTGTTGGTGCACTGACAACCTTGTATTTGTCCGATTAGCAACTCACTAGAAGCTAGTAGATATAGTATTCTTCACAACCTATGCTATTGAAGCCTTCAAAAGTTGGTATTATTAAGACAATGGTACTATGGCAATCCTCAAAAGAATGAATTTTGATACCTTTAGAACTAAATATCTTCCTCTTTGCAATGGAATGAAAGCTAAATTCAAAGATACTAAAAAGATGGAAGTAGAAGAAATGTTGGCACAAGAGAGTTCTCAAAAGATTGAAGCCCTTTTGATTCTATTCAGTTGAGTACAAACAAACTGGATGAAGTTAACTTCCCAATGAATGTTGTGGTTAAGAGGCAAGTACTAGAATGAAACCAAAGGTAAGTGAGAAAAGAGAAGGCAAAAATCAAAGCTGAGAATAAGCTAGTAGCAGAAGCCTCCTTTAACACCCTTGCAACACTCTTTAAAGAAGTACCAATGGAAAATCAAGGTGCTCTTCCTAGTAGCTAGATCCGTCTTGGAAGTATTGATGACATGACAACGAATGTAGTTATGTTGTCAATTTTTAAGGGAGAGTATAATAAAGTCCTTGATCTTCATGTAGCCAAGTTTATGGTAGCATGTATAGCCAACAATGCCAGAACCCCCGAGCATTAGTTGGTGGCGATATTCCCTGCCACTTTCAAAGGCATGGTGTTCCAATTGAATAAAAGACAATCAACATGAACTTTTGGCACATGGTATGACCTAAAGATGGCCTTTCTCACCAAATTCAAGAGTGAAGGTTTTGAAGAGCAGATGGGAGAAAAGTTTATGAATCTAAGTTAGTCCTCTAGAATGGAATCCATACTGAGATGGACCAATCATCACTTGTATGAAGGCATCCACAAGGGAGTTTTTCTTAGAGACCTACAACTAGAAGGTTTGTAAGTTTGTGGGGTTGAGAAGACCAGTCAACCTGCAAGTTGCAATGGGGAAGGTGCAAGATTGTATGATGAAGTTGAAGCATGGCTGCTCTTGATGACCTCAAGAAGAGGAATCTTACCTCCCATGCTAAGAATGGTATACCCACCAAATGTAGTCACAAGGATTGTTCTCTATCCCTACTCTCAGATGTAAATAATGCCGTAGTACAGTGCATCGAATAATCCATCATGGCTACAAATAGTAATATCTCAAATGATGGTTTAATCACAATAATAGTGGCCTCAAACAGTTTTCCCGATGGAAACTCAACATCAATAATGGAATCCTACCAATTGGAAGCAACAACCACAAGTATCAAACAACAAGAGCTCTGAATTAGAATCGAAATAGAGGACCCTCCTTTGGACCAACCCAACCAATCTATGCAATGATTACAGAGACTTCCCAAAACCCTATTGGTACCCTAGAGATTGGCGTTTGGATTTAGGGATGTTTTATCAATTGATGGAGGCTCATCATTGAACATAATGATGGATGTGATAATGAAGGATCTAGGCCTACAAGGCATGCAACCTCCATGGTGGCTAATTGGACTAGCAGACCAATAGAGCATAATTAAGCCTTTAGACATTCTCCCATATGTGAAGATAACTCTCACAGGATGAGACTATTGGCTAAACCTATTTGGTGGTGAAACCAAACTCTTACTGGACCTCATATCCTCTGTTGTTGGGAAGACCATGGCTTTTGAAGCAAAAGCATGAATGAATTGGTTCAAGGGAACCCTAACCCTGGACAGAGGACCCGACAAGGTAGTAGTAAAGTTGTATATCTCACAAAAAGGTAATGAATCTACCTCTATCAAAGTCTTAACAGACTCCTACAATGAAGTTACAGATGGTATATCAATAGAGAAATGAGCTGTTAAACATATGTTTCCCAAGGTAACAAAGGCACAATCCCTGATAGTGTGCCCTATAAGATAACTCCCAAAGGAAGCAAAGTCCTTGTTAATGGGTGAATATATTCTACAAATGACTTTCGAAATTACTTCTAACAATGAGATAGAGGCATGGATGTACTGCTCTCCTTGTTACATGGCCACAATGCGCAGAGCTAGAGATAGAAGTAGAAGAAGATACACAAGCAAAGCTAGAGACAGAAGTAGAAGTGTAGAGCCAAAGACGGAAGTAGAAGCAGAAGATGCAATAAAGAGCATGTTCTTCTCTTACAAAGCCCCTACAAAGGCAAAGCCAAAGTCTAAAGAGAACGAAGATGAAAATCAAGATGAAGATTACAGAAATGAGATGGAGGAATCTATTCAACCTGAAGAGGATTCTAACGAGGAGGTGTCCCAAAGGCTTCAGAAGGCTGAAGATCCCATGATGTGGCACATAATGACTTTGGTACCCTTCGGACTGGTAAATGAATCGCATCATATGCAAAACTTCTTTAAGAAATAGATTAAGTAGAATAAGCCCTTCTTTAGCAATGGCCCTTGTTACCCTAATTTACCCTTCTCAAGAAAGGACGATGATGATGCACCTTGCTAATAAACACCAGTTTCACAACCTCAACAAAACTCAGATGATTCATCTTGTTTGATACTCCTAGATGCATCCTCAAAAGATGAGTCCTCGAGTCAAGAGGTAACTAAGTCTCAAATAAAAACAAAAACCGCCATGATACCATTTTTACATCCCAAAGAGCCAATTGAGTCTCCATGGAAGGAAGAAGTTGTTTCCAGTGGAGCGTCAGACGAAAAGGTCACTCCCTTGAAGGAGTCAGATCTATAGCTAAAAGCAGTCCACGGGACCTTCATCTCCAAAGTGGAAGGTGAAAAGCAATTAACTTTTGTGGATGTGGATGGCATTGAACATCACCTGAAGGTGGGTACCAATCTTCTAAAAGAGAAGTTGTTGGTCCTGCGTGACCTATTAAAGGAGAACTTAGGATGTGTTTGCATGGTTATAAAGACCTAAAGAGGATTGATCCCATGGTGTATCAACATCACATCAACCTAAATCTTGATGCCAAGTCTCTAAGGCAACGACAGAGGTACATGAATCAAAATTCCTCAACCTTGGTGAAAGCAAAGTTGTTAAAGCTCCTTGAAGCTAAGTTCATATATCCTATGGGGCCAATAGTGAATGAGCTTTACCACGATGGGTAAAACCCATCGTGGTAGTACCCAAGAAGAATGGAAAGCTACAAATATGTGTGGACTTCCACAAGTTGAACTCCAAAACAAAGAAGGATCATTTTCCTATTCCTTTCACGGATCAATAAGCCAGTCCAGATAGCAAAAGAGGCTCAATCAAAAACAACCTTCACAACAGAATGGGAAACCTATGCTTACAGAGTGATGTCATTTGGGCTGTGTAATTTCCCTACTACCTTTCAAAGAGTGATGAGGGCCACATTCCAAAATCACTTGCATGATTTCATTAAGGTATACCTAGATGACTTCTGTGTTTATAGCCTAATCCATGAGGATTGGGGATACTTGGAGTAGTGCTTTGATCTATTCCCAGAATATGGGATCTCCCTCAACCTCGACAAATGCATCTTCGGAGTCTCTCTTCACAAGTTCTTCTGGGTCACATTGTCTCTACACAAGGGATAGCAATAGATCCCACCAAAATTGAGAAGATTATAGCTTTAATAGCACCAACCAACCTCAAACAATTGAGGGGATTTCTTTGCCATGTGGGCTATTATAGGCGGTTCATTGCTCGTTTCACAACAAAAGAAAACCCCTTGCATGAGCTTCTGAGAAAAGAGACAGTTTATTTGGACAAATGATTGTGAAGAAGCTTTCAACACTCTAAAGCAATGTCTCATTGAAGCATCCATCCTGCAACCTTCTGATTGGACGGAGTTCCATATGCATACTAATGCATTTGTAGAAGGGTTAGGTAGAATCTTATGCCACAAAGGCTCCTCCAAGTTGGATCAGCCCATCTACTACACAAGGCATAATGTCACTGCTTGAGAAAGGAACTACACAATGATAAGAGTTAGATTGTCTGCTAGCAATGGTGTCTACCTTGGAGAAGTTTCGACACTACCTACGATTGATGCACTTCAAGTTTTATGTGGATCATGATACACTATCCTATTGATAAATAAGGTACACATATAAGTCACAATGATGAGATGGCTCCTTCTATTCTAGGAGTTTGACTTTGAAGTAATTACCAAGCGTGGTCACTTCCATGTTTTGGTTGATCATCTGTCGTGAATCCCTCATATTGAAGAAGATGAGATGGATAATCCATACCTCCTTGATGACTTCCTATTTCTAGTTGAAATAATAACCCCATGGTATGCAAACATTACCAATGTCTTGGACACACAACAGTACCTTCTTGGCATCTCGAGCTGATAGAAGAAGAAGCTTCAGCTGGAATCAGTCTTCTACACTTTATTGGCAGTGCTTTGTACAAGAGAGACAAAGATGAAGTGTTGCAGAGATGTGTTGTGGGAGATGAGATTGGGATTGTGCTAAAATCATGCCATGACAAGCCATGTGATAGACACTTTGTGGGAAAAGTGAAAGCCAAAAAGGCTCTCCTCATAGGTTATTGGTGGCCTATAGTGCATAAAGATACATATGACTATTGCAAACATTTTATGATGCTTGTCAGTGGATAGGAAGGCCTACCAAATCCAATGCCATGCCACTACAACCCGTCCTTCCCTTGAAGCCATTTGAGAAGTGGGGCATTGATTTTGTGGGCCCAATTGACCCTCTAGCCAAAAGGAAGTAGAACCGATACATCTTGATATGTATGGATTATGTGACAAAATGGTGTGAAGCCAAACCTCTCAAACGAGATGGCGATAACAGCATAGGCATGTTCTCATATGAGAATACTATTACTTGTTTTGGCAGTCCCTTAGAGTTGGTCAGTGATAAAGGCACTCAGTTTCTGAACAAGATTATGAAAGAGCTGACAGAGTTTCATAAGATCCACCATCACAAGTCCACACCCTATTATCCCAAAGCCAATGGCCAAGTTGAAGTTACCAATAACATTCTTTGCTCGATCCTGACAAGGACAATTGCTACATATGGCTATGACCGAGACAATCAACTTACAAAGGCTCTCTTAGCATACAAAACCTCTCATAAGGTTGCTACATGACATACACCTTTCTAGCTGGTATATGGCACAGAAGTCGTCTTCTTTGTCGTGTTAAAACTACCCTCTCCTCTTTGCAAGTGGCTATCATAGAGCGCTTGGGAGATGATGAGTCCCTACATCTCTATCTCTTGCACTTTGAATGTTTGGATGAGACTCGCAGGATGACCTTATAGTGTATGGAAGCCACACAGGCTCAAGGAAAAGGCTTACCACGACAACTTCATCAAGCACAAAAAATTCAATGAAGGTGACCTAGTCCTCACCTATGATTTGTGCTTTGGTAAGTTTCCAAGAAAGCTCCAATAGCATTGGATGGGCCCATACAAGGTACTTGTTGTCAACCCTAATGGCTCTATCTAAGTGCAAGCCGTTGATACCTCTGAGGATCCCTTTCTGATTAATGGTTATCGTGTGAAGAAGTATTACCCTCCTTGGGGACTCTAGCAATCACAGCCAATAGTCCCTCTCCCTCTAAGGCATTGCTCCTTACTACATCTCATGTTATTGTTGCTGATATCCATTTTTTTCATTCTGATGATATGGCCTCATTCTTTTAGCCCCTCGCCTCTACCTCTTGCCTATGTTCAATTATCCTTCTATTCAATCCAATCAACATGGCGAGGTTGGTTATGAGGTGCTGCTACATGGTCCATGTTATGTTGTACACATGATGTAGTGAGCAGTGGTACCTCCTACAAATGACTTCGGCCCCTAGTGTGACAACGACGACTCACCTCAACCATCTAAATAGGCCAAGTATTTCTAATCCTACCTCTTGCATTTATATATATGTCATATCTTAAGTGTATTGATGCAAGGGTTTGAGTCATGTCGTGTTAGGTCCTTACTAACTAGACAAACTAGTCCGTTAAGGTTTTAAGTGTGGGGACGCATCCCTACACGTCTTGTTTATATACCCTCATGAACGCATTGTTATATAGTGTTTCAACGATGTGATGTCTTCTCTATGCCTTTTTGGATTCCCTTCCCCACCCAACCATTATGTTCTACCTCGTTCTTGGTGTCTTTCCTTACCCCTTTAGCTTTTTTCCTTGTTTAGTTGTTTTTCCATATAAACATATCCTATGTTTACATGAACTGAAGTTTGACTTCATAATCTTGTTTGTCCCTTTGAATTTGAAACTTTTTCTTTTCATTGCCCTCTTTTCTGAGCAACGGTTTCTTCGTTATTCATTTTTGAAAAAATAAATAAATTATACAATGTGTCTTTCTCATACCGAAACTACAATTTTATCCCATAGCCCCGATCTTTCCTTTCTCTCTGACATTTTTTCTTTTGACATCCCATCATTCCGATGCATGAATTGACCATTATTCATTTTCGTGTGTTTACATGTATTTTCTTACGTGATTTTTGCTATTTTTCCATGTGAATATGTTTTCTCATCGAAATGCTATTCTGCTTTGATAGCCTCAAGCCACACATTTAGCTGTTTTTTTTTTCTCACCTTTGTTTCGATCCACGAATTTCGTGTTATTAATTTTTTATTGTGTTTTTATTCGTATTTTTAACACATTTCCATGCGAACATGCCTTTCTCATATCGAAGCCGTGTTTTGACTTGACAATAAGACCTCTCTCCTAACCTTTTTAACTTTTTGTTGCCCTTTGTTTCAACTGACGAATCTTCTCGAATTAACTTCTATTTTGTATTTCATGTGTATTTTTATTGTTTTTTCCATGTGAACACCCCTGTTTTTCACTAGATCTGTGTTTTGATTTGATAACCCTATCTGTCTTGTAAAACTAGACATTAGTTCTTTTTCTTATACTCTTTTTCAATAAAATAATTTTTCGTTATTAATTTTCAATTCCATTTGTGTGTGCATTTTTAATGATTTCTCCATGTGAATGCATGTTTTTCATGCTTGACATATCATTCATGTTGTCCATTATGTTTCTCATATCATCTTGTCCACTTTTTCTTTTTATTACACATCAATCTGAAACCCGGATTTTCTCAAATTATTTTTTTTGAGATTTTTTTTGTCTCGTTGCTTTGCGTGTCCACATGAACATGTGGTTTTTACCTTGAAATGCATGCAATCAAGTCGACATCTTTTGGCTTACCTGCTCGTGCTCCTCCCTTTCTGTTCATTCCTGACACCACAAATTTTTTTACCCCGCTCCACATTTGTGTATGGGATGAGGAGATTCTATTTTTCTTTTAATTTTTTTAAAAACCAAAAAACATAAAAATTAAAACAAATATTAAAAACCAAAAAAATAAAAAAACAAACCCCCAATCATTCAGCTCTTACCATCCCCCCTCTTCTTCTTCTATTTCTTCTCTCTCCCCATCCCCCTCTCCCTGCACCTCTGCTCTCTCCTTTCTTTCCTCCATTTTCTCCACCTCCCCTCTTCCTTCTCCTTCCTCGCCTCCACCCTCTCTCTACCTGGTCCCCTCCACCCTCTTCGTGCCTTGGTCGCCATCTCGTTGGCCTCCCCGCCCTCGCCGTTGGCCCTCCTATGTTGTGCCCTCCCGCCCATGTCCACCTTGGCTGCCGCACACCCCACACTCATCTTTCCTCCCGCCACCACAGCCCCCTGCATAGCACGCCGCTAGCCCTCCCCAATTGCCCCCCCATCGCCTCCTTCTCCTCCGCCCCACCTACTCCATCGCCTCCTTCCTCTCCTCCATTCCCACCTCCACCACCCACCCCTCCTCCCTCTTCACCCGCTACGTGCCTCCATCCTTCCTCCTCCTCTACCCTCTCCCTCCCTGCTTCTCTGCCTCTTTCTCCCCACCCACCACTCCTACCCTACCCCCCAACCCCTCTCCACTACCCTCCCCCTCCCGATTCCCCCACCCCCATAGTCCCCCCTTCCCACCCACCCCCGCACAAGCACCCCCTCCCCTTACAAGTCCCCTGTTCCCCTGTAGTTTACGCAACCCGCCACCCATCACCACCACCGACTACGAACCCCCTATGAGGCCCCCTGTCATGCAAGTTCCTGCATATGGGGGTGTTGTTTTTTTTCGTTCCTTTATAAGTTGTTCACGCACACAAATTTTATTGGCAAGTGGATCTGTTGTTTAAGCTACCGTTCACGCACAAGGACATGTGTGGGGTCTTCGCCATGTCTTGTGTTGCTACTATTCACACAACATAGGGGATCCCGATACATACCTTTTTGCAATTTTAAATTGCTAAAAAACTAAAAACACTCAAAAATTTTAAATAAATCTTAAAAAGGTAAATAAAATATGAACTAAATTTTAAAAAATAGTAAAACATACAGTAAATTTTTTTCTCATATGTATAAGCTAGAAATTGTAAACAAAATATTTAAAAATATTTTTAAAAACCTAATAAAAACCTCAAATTTCTATTAAAATCCTTAAACATTCAAAAAATAGTTGAAAATTTACCTTAACTTTTGAAAAAAAATTTTAAAAAAAATCATCATCCATTCTCAACCTTTTTATTTTTCTTTATGCAAAAAATAAAATCTATAAACCAATAAATCAAATAATTTTTTTTCTAAAACTCTAAACTATATTTTTTAAAAATTATATGTTATACTTTTTGTATTTTTCCCTCATGCTGTAATTTTTCAACTTGATGGGATTGTCCTTTGGATTGCTTTGTGGCCATGGTTTTCTCTCCACCAATCAATTTTTGTGTGCTCATTCAAATTAGGGTTCAACATGTTGTTCACATTACACACGCTTCAGCACTCAATATGCACATTTTTAATTTGTAATAAAATAAACTAGCTATCACTCTTACACACACTAAAAGAAAATGCGCTATACACATAATAATTAGTAAAAATAATTATACATTTAGAGACCTTTAGAGTCAAAATCAAAGTCCAAGTTTGTTTAATGCAGCGAAAACATGTAATAATTTTTCTTAAAGGATAAAATGAATCGTGATTTTCTTTTTAAGATTAATCACCTATATTAAAAAATCAACCATTGATAATAATTGGTAAAATTCACCTACCATTAAATATAAATCCATCTTCGCTGCATGCCTCTCATCTAATCAATGACCACAATATGTGCGAATGAGGGTGACCCAGTCTATTATTCAGTCCATGTTGATAGGTTTTAGTCAGGATCTTGGTTCAGTTGTGTCAAGAGTGGTGTAGTTTGTGATATTTCTTCTATTTTGATAGGTTTTAGTCGGGATCTTGGTTCAGTTATGTCAATAGTGGTGTAGTTTGTGATATTTCTTCTATTTTGATGGTCATGTTGATATAGTTTGGGATACGGTGTGTATATATATATATATATATATTTCTTAATATAGGAATCAAGGTACCTATTTGTTGCATTTCATGAAGCTATTGGTCACACATGTAGGTAGATCATGTCGAATTTTTTCTAGGATGTGGTTTGCTTGGGGTGGTCTTCTGTGTTGTGGATGAACTAATCCTCTATCAAGATCTTATTTGTTTTTTGTTTTATTGTTTTGCAGACCTCCTCTGTCTATTTGTGTGGTATGTGTTTTGTTTTTTAATCTGAATGGCACCTTGAACTCCTCTAGTACAATATATTCCATTGGTCAATCAAGATTATTCTCAGTTGTTGAAATCAAACCTTATTACTAAGACCAATCTCTCCCATTTTGTGGCTCTCTCATTACCACTCACTCCTGATAATCCTACCCTATGTGATGAACTTTTAACCTCTTATAGCAAACAATCTGGCTGTGTTTGAGGTATCATTGTTTTAATGGCACCAAGGATTGGGAAAGGCTTTGTCTCTTCCCTATCGTAGGGAACCCTTTCCAGCAACCCACCTACTATTTTCCAATGTTGATATTCTAAAGCTCTTACAGTGACAAACCAAGGATTTCTTGCATGCTAAATGAGTCATCACTACATCCGAAGTTTGTGTTTCCATGATCTCTGATCCTTTTTGGAGACAACTATGATAGTTTCTTCAAGATAGGTTTATACCTACCAAGACTCGGTCTAATTATATGTCCAAGGAATTATTCACTACTTCCAAAATAGTGCTCAAGGGCACAACCATTGATTGGAGTTCATATCTCCTTGCCAAAATGGATCAACACTTTATCAAGGTGACTAGGAGTAATGTGACCAATGTCACATATGGTTCTTACTTGTATGTTTTTCTAACATACTTTGTCCTTGCAAAAGAAATCCCACCACCTCCTGAAAATCCTCAAGAGGTTCCCTCTCCTTCTATTGAAGATTTTGAACCTATCCCTACAAATCATGATTCTCCTCCTCCTTTGGTTATTCAAAGAAAATGCTCAAAGTGAGTGGTCGAAACAATTCCTACTTCCGTTTCACCAATGTCGATCCATGCTACATCAAGCAATACCCTTTTTATATGTCTAACATCTCCAAATTTATTTGGGACACACAAAGATGGTAGTTTGACATACTAATTCCCTCTCTACATCGCCTGGTGTCAAGAGATGCCATTCCTTTCCTCTATAAGGACATTCAAATTTCCATAGAGAAATCAATTACAGCTTGTGTTCAGTAGTTGTACTCTTCTTTGCATGAGGAGATGCAACACTCCAAGGAGGAGTTACATAAGGCACATTACGCTTACCTCACGTAAGGAAATCCTTTTTTATATTTTCAAACAAATGAAGTCACAGATTAGAATGATAGAAGCCCAAAAAGTGAAAATCTCCTCTTTTTGCAGGCCCAATTGACTGAAGCAAAGGCTCAAGCAGTTGTTATCAATGTGGATAAGGATCTTTTTTTTCAGGAGACCCAAGAGCTTAAAGCTTTAATTACTGCCCAAATAGTGGAGTTACAATCAGTAAATGGTACAGTTGAGTATCAAAATACCAAGATTGAGGAGTTAAAAGAACAATTGGCTCGGTTATACTCCATTCCTCCAAGTCCTAATGTACCATCAGTACCATCTTTATCACACTTGGTTGTTCTCTAGCATAATGCAACCTTGTGTTCTTTGTTCCAAGCTAAAGTGAAGAGACTTCAATCTAGAATGGATCTTTTGTGGTCTTATTTTAAGTCATTTCTAGAATACATCCGACCATATCATTATTTCTCTATGCACTATCAACAACAAAAGCTGGCCTTTTACATGAGGCTATCCACTATGGATTTGCATCCCCCAAAGGATGGATGGAGTGATGCTTGGTCCTCAAATCTCCTAGAGTTGAGGTTGCCCTAATGGTTTTTGTAAATTCAATTATACCAAACACCATGCTAATGCCTTACATGTATCTTAGAGGTGATTTTATGATTCCAAACAATAAGGATATCTCTTGGTATGAAGAGGATGTTATCTTGCAAGTTGTTCTTTATGTCAAACACTTGAGTTGCATATGGATGAGATTTTTCAAGCATAGTCTTTCAAAGTGGATGTATGTCCTGAGGTTTCTCGGCATTCCATGATAGTCCCTGATATTGAATCAGAGATAATTGAAAGCTCATGCACAATTACAGACTGCTAACCAATTGAGGGACTTTTGTTTAGCCCATATTTCTAAACAATCTCCTTTTGATACCTCCTTCTTTGAATCTTACAATCACCGATCGATTCTAGGTCCATCAATGCCCCCCCTTGCTTATTATCAATAGATGGCCCACATGTTGGATTATTATCTATCCATAATTCAATCAACTCTCCATGTTATTTCTCCTCTTCTTTTTCAACCGCAAGGCGCTTCCTAAATTCCTATCTTTACTCATTGCCCATTAATTGTAGATCGTGTTTTCTCTCGCACTCCTCCTTGTCCTACACTGTCTACCATACTCATTTTCACTTTTCTAGCGTATTTTCTAATCCCTTCTTATCCGATTTAGTCAAATTACTTAAATCTTGATCTTTAATCCTTTCTTCTTTTTATGATTTCGTCTATCAATCCCTTCATTCATTGGTACTTATTCCTCTTCCTCCATTTACATATTTTATTCCTAGCCTCTCTCAATTGGTTAGTAGCCACTCTGGTTTTGATTTGCAAATACAAAGACGAAGAGAATGGAGCCAAATTGATTCATTAACAGCACCTCAAATTAATCGGGCTATGATTCTAATGGATTAGCGAATTCCTATAAAAGCTTATTAGAATTATTTATAGCTTGTCCAGATCTATCATGAATCTATTGATCCTTCAACTAGATTAACTTCTCATTTTTCTTGGTACTTAGCAACATGCATCAACATTCTCATAATGATCAAAAGCAAGTATCAAAGTTGTGCATGAATGCCAATGTGGATGTTGATCCCCATTAGTTGGATATCTTGTATTTCCATGTTCTTTGTCTTTCAAGCAAATATCTTGTCTAGAGAGGATGTGCTATTTACAATTCTTTCAAAATCCGCCCAAGATATTTGTGGATGAATCCCTTTCCATGGATATGTTTTGAAATTATCAAGCCTTTAAAAGAGAACATCTTCATTGATAATTCTTTTTTGGATATAATTGGTGGTTGAGCTTTAATGGAATCTCTTTTCATTCTCCTTAATTGGGATTCTGAAATCATCATGCCTTTAAAAGAGACATCTTCATTGATGATTCTTTTTTGGATATAATTGGTGGTTAAGCTTTAATGGAATCTCTTTTCATTCTCCTTAATTAGGGTTTCATTTAGACTTTTCTATGTTATGTGTAAGTATCTGAGTGTGTTTGATTTGTGTTCCGTCTGAAGATATGGTTCGAAAAAGCTAAAAAGATTTGAAGATGCTGATTTATGGATTTGTTAAAGCTTTAAAGACTTGTGATGGAATGAAAAAACCTATTATATCCTCTACTAATTTGTTTGGTTATATTTTGTAAAGCTAAGAATTGGTTTATGCTTCAAGGTGTTTTCCTTGCGTCGATCTATTTAATAGATCTAGGTTATTTTAGAGATTGATGGGGTCGAGGTTGGATCATGGATATTGATTTATCAATGTTCGAGAAAAAAGTGTGGAGCTAGTTTTTGGGCTTAGTATTCTTCCTTGTTTCAAGGTTTACAAGGACGCTCCCTAATTAAGTGTGGGAATATATTGAGAGCTAAATTGACTTACTTTTTGGGCTTATTTTTGTTGTTCTTGTGAGATGAATGGTTGATTTTGAGATGCTATTAATTGATTTTGAATGTGTTGGAAGCATTTTGGAGCATGTTGGGATAGATTAAGTATGTTTGAGAAGCTCATTATGGTTTTTTATTGAGATATGATGTTTTGATAGGATCTGTTTTGATCTGACTTTTTTCTACTTGTGAGGTTGAGATTGTGATCTACATGAGAGAGATTGAGAGAGACTATGAAAACTATAAAGATGATGAAAGGTGAATACTATGTGATGAATTTCATTCAAAGTTGATATTTCTTTTGTGTTCTTGTGGCTCTTTAATGGTTTCTATGAAGAATATATTGAAGATTTATTATGATAAATCTGTGATAGAATTGCTATATGATGTGTTAATATTTGTGAATATTGGTGTTGTTTTTCTTTTCGTAGTTGATTAAAATATGAACAACATGCTTGGTGTGATAAGATAGATTTTCTTGCAGTAAATTTTCCATTTCCATGGTGCCACATTAATAAGTATATCCACTCAAAAGAATGGAAATAACCAAAAGAAAAAGAATGAGAACAAACCAAATAATGACAAGTAGTCCACTTGTCACATCTATGGCAAGTCATGTTACTAGAAGAAGAATTACCCCAACAAGAAGAAGAAGGGGAAGTCTTCAATAGATTCAAAAGCAGTGGTTGCTCCTTCATCAGTTGCCTTCCTCCACTTGGAGGTAGTTGAGGCATCGACCCCTAGGGCTTGTGATGTTGTATTGACAATCCCACACCCTTGTGAGTGAATTGTGAACAATGGTACCTCTCGGCACATGACTTTTTTTATTGATTGCCTCGTGGCCTTCGCATGGGAAAATTCTCCTTAGCAATAGCTCTTCCATTCCTATTCAAGAGAGGTAACATATAACTTATTCTAGATGGGCAAGGTGGTATCCATACTTCAAAGGTGCTTTATGTGCTAAGCTTGGTGTTGGGGTAAAAGACCTCTAGGCTTGCCCATGTACACTGTGACCGCCCATTCTTTATTTATATATAATATGATAGTGCAATAAGGCTATCAGTTCAGTTGGACAACACCTACATTATGTGTGCTTTTCTCTCCTGCATCTTCCTCTTCTCCTTCTCCATTGCCATTGCATTCCCTTTAACTGGTATCAAACCTTTGGATTAGAACTTGATCGTGGAGCTTGGCCCGGCATTACTTCAGCCCGGATTGAAGACCTCCTTGGCTTCATTGGGCACCTTGTATGCCCCCATTTGCCCCCTTATCCTTAGCATAACCAACAGGCCCCACAATAGCAACTCACGTTTTTTTGCTTATGTTTCAAAATCTGGCTCAAAATTTCCATTTTTTCTCAAATCTCGGATATCCAAAACCCGATTTAGGCAAGGTAAGAGTCTAACTTGGGGTTTTGGCACCCTCCAAACGCAATGGTGATGTTAAATCTACCAAATTCTGATCACAAATTTTTCTGTAATAGATCTGAGTTGACTTACAGCAAGAAAATGTCATGCTCTTAACTTATATGATGCTCCCGAGGCTTGGTATTTGATGCCCAAATGCTTTGGGGATGTTTGCCCAATGTTTTGAGATGCTTTGGGACTTGGTTTAAGCTTTCATAGCTTGATTTATGCAAGGATTTACTATTGTACATTGTTTGGGCAGCAAAGTTTTATCAAGGACGGCTTATGTATAATGCTCTTTGTTGACATTCGGGTGTCCTGTTAGATATATTGATGCTTGGTCATCATGGTTTATGCCCGGATATGCTATTTGAGAGCTATTGAGCCTTGATTTGGATGTGGACACTTTGTTCTTGGTTGGGATTTATGCTACCTTGATTGACATGTTATTTTACCTCCAGTTTGGTTATGCCTATGGTCTACGGGTGCTCCCGACTACTCGAGATGATATGTTGATATATTGGAATGATGCAACTTTGATGTTTATACTCTCGAATTCTTCTTGAGCAAAGAGTAAAGCTCAATTCTTGGTTCACTGTCATTTTCTTTGCAACTGGCATTTCACTTGACAAGGTTTATGCCCCGTGCTACCCATTATGGGACTGATGTTTGATGTGGATGCTTTTGGATTCGGATGTAGTATGGCAGATGTTTGGGCTTGAATCGACTTGCATTTGAGAATTTTGTGAAGCAGTCTGCATTTGGTTGGCTTATCACTTATGCAGCTTGGATGTTATTTGACCCTTAATGCTCTGATTATGGATCTTGGATTTACTTAGATGCAGATACATGTTTGAGCAGTGCTTGCTCCATTGTCTTGGCAATTGGTTATTGAGCTTTCATTGCTCATTGATGCTTGGTTCTTTGCGGGTTACTCCTTGATCACTGGACTTCTTGATAGTACTTGGATTTAGCAGTTATGGCTTTGTTGCTTCTGTGTTGCCTAGCTTCTATACTAGTTGGATTGCTTTTGCCCATACATATCATAGAGCAGTTGCTCTTGATGCTTACCTAGCTATGCACTTTGTCTACTATCATGTACTTTATAGAGCCACTTATTTGGATGTTGTTGTACAGATACTTGGGCTTCTCCTAGAGCTTGACCATTACAGGATCTTATACCACTTACCAGTCTTGCTTTGACTTGGATGCTACTATGTGGTCTGATGTACTACAGAGTCATGTTTGCCATTATGATTATGGACTGATTTCATGACTGAATACCATATGCTCTTTTGATAGATGTCTTGGCCTTTACACTATTGTGGTTGGTTATGTTATGTACTTAACTAAATGTCTTTTTCATGTGGGAGCTTCTGCATCCCTAGTTGATGCTTCTGTGCTTCCCTCTCCAATGAGGATGAAAGAGTACTTGCAACAACATGTTTCTACCACGTGCTTCTACTGACAGTTGTCTTGATGAGCAGGTTCCCTATGTTGGGATAGCCCTCGACTCCTTGAGCTCCGTAGATGCTATGGATAGCCCTATTCATGATGACTTGGATTCCTTGTCATCTTCTACATATTCTTCTTCTACAGATATATGCTTTCATTGTGAGAAGCTTGGGCATGTTAAAAGAAAATGTTTCAAATGGATTAGAGAGCAGCAAAGACAAAGACGAACTTGACATGAGCAAAGAGTCAGAGATACAGGAGATGCAGCAGGTGTTACCACTGTTACTAGTGGTGAGGTACATGTTGTTACCCATGATGATAAAGTTGAGCATATACTCATGTCATCTAGTTTCCCTACAATTTTCTTGCTCAATGATACGGCCTACGCCTCAAATTGGCTATTGAATTCTATGGCATCTTATCATGTTACTCCACATAAAGCATGGTTCTCTACTTACAGGGAGTTTGATGGATGCATTTATTTGGGCCTTAAGCAGACGTATGCTATTCTTGGTATAGGGAACATACACTTAGCTTTGCCTAATGGGACTTCTCTTATACTTAGGGATGTTTTACATGTTCCCATGCTCAGTAAGAGCTTAATTTCTGTCAAGTCAGTTGCATGATGCAGGTTACTCTGTTTCTCTTCAGGATAGGTCATGGAAGATCTGTCATGGTTGCTTGGTTTTGGCCAAAGGTTCTAGAGTTGGTTCTCATTACCCAGTGCATGTCTCTCATGTGGGAGATTCTATAGTTGCAGTTATCCAGATACCACATGCATTGTTATGGCACTATCGCCTAGACCATATGCACCACAGAGAGATGGAGATCTTGTCTCGTTTAGACTCATTGCTGCCTCCTATGTCACTTACAGATCTTGATGCTTGCCCTGATTATACTCTTGGTCCTTGCAGAGCCTCCTTGGCTTAGGGCGATCGTATGAGGCATGCTTCTCTAGATCTTGTCCATTGTGCAGTATATGGACCTATGCCTTCCCAGTCACTTGGTGAAGTGTCGTACTTTGTGACCTTTGTTGATCATGCTACCCACCGTGTTTGGGCTTTTCCCTTGGTGCAAATTGAGGATGCTGCAGTTATGCTTGATAGGTTTATGGATTCTACTAGTAGCAAGCCTAGGTGCTTGTTGCAAATGGATTATGAGAGTCATGCTCTCTCTACCACCTTTCGGACCTCTTGTCAGCAGTATGGCATTGATTTCTTATGCCCACGGTATTATGGGATTGCTCATGGCATGTGCCTGACCTTACAGACAAAGGTTGCTTCTATGCTTACCACAGTTGGGTTGTCTTATGGCTTTTGGGTTGAGGCCCTTATGACAACAGTCTATTTGGTTAACAGGATGCCATGCTTGACCTTGGATCGTATTAAATCCCATGAGTCATGGAGTGGCATAGATTCCTCCTATGATTACTTGAGGATGTTTGGCTTCCAGGCATCTATACGTATGCCACATGAGCCTATGTCACGTAGATGTATCCTCCTTGGTTATGGAGATGATGACTTTAAGGCCTACCGATTATGGGATTTGGATGTCCAACAAGTCATATGCAATCGTAATGCTATTTTCTATGAGACACAGACACCTCTTAGGCCTCTTGATGAGCATTTAGTACGCTTTATGACTGATTTTACAACAGCTATAGTGCCATTACAACAAGTTGTTTATGCTGAAAATGAGGCACTTATTGGCCTAGATGACATAGCTATGCATAGCAGTTAGGGTCAGGATGTTGGTGGTCAGTTGTTAGACCCTTTGTAGACTCATGAGAGCCATTTTCTTGTAGTTTTGCAAGCTGGACAACTAGCCATATGTCAGTTTTCCGCTTCACTAAGGTTACATGTAGTCTTGAGACCCCGTTGGATGAGTGTCTGGGGTGTTGGCTCTCTTTCAGTGATTGACTCTAGAGATTTTAACTGCTCTCTACTGTCTTGATGTGCCATGCTGATGCTATGTGTGACTTTGATGCTTTACAACCGTGCACTGATGAGTTGTGCTTGCTTCATAAGAAGCATTCTTGGATTGCTCCATTGTATGGAGCTGCAAGATCACTTATCTCTTGGATGTCATGGACTCGGGGATGCTTGACTCTTCTTCTGCAGAGGTTCCCAACACTTCTTGCACAGCTCGCTTTTCGATTGGGCGTTGGGTGAGATGTCATGATTCCTCACCTTGTCTTTTTTTTTCTTTTCTTTGTTTTCACTCCCCAGCCACATTGGCCTTTTAGTAGGAGGCTGTTGGGGTAAAAGGCCTCTGGGCTTGCCCGTGTACACTATGACCACCCATTCTTTATTCATATATAATATGATAGTGCAATAAGATTGTCAGTTCAGTTGGACAGCACCTACATTATGTGTGCTCTTCTCTCCCGCATCTTCCTCTTCTCCTTCTCCACTGCCACTGCATCCCCTTCACTTGGGTTACCATCTTCTTTCAATTGATTGTGGATTGAGACATGTGCTTACTCCCAGTTATGAGGATAATGAAGTCTACAAGTTAAGATCTCCTTCCAGCTTGACTCCTCTTCTTGTTATCTCTCAAACACAGTTCAAGCTATAGCATGCTCAATTTGGCTAAACGGAGCTAGGAGGAAGAGGCTTGAGGATGCTTGAGCTTACATCATGAATTGTGGAGCTATCGGAGTGCTTGAGAGAGGAAGCAACTCAATTGGGGATCAAGGTAAGATCGCTATACTCCTAGAGAGAGAGAGAGCGCATCGACTATGTGAGAGGTAGCTATTAGTGCTCACTTGAAATGCTTGAAGGAATAAGCGGTCCGTGGGTCTTGGCAGTTGAGCGACAAAAGCATCAACATTTCGGTTCCATTACTGGGACCAATGGATTCAAGCTTGAGTGCTTACACACTTCAAATCGAGCATCGAAGTAAGGGTTTCATCCCCCAAACCGGAGCTTGAGATAGGTAGGAATTCTTGGGTTTTTAATCTTCACAACAAGTAAGTATTTGGGTTATTTTGATGGTTGGATAAGTAGGAGAGTAGGAGAAATCAGTGTTTTGCTTTCGATTCTTGTTGCATTTAGAGTAGGCTAAGGTTAAGAGATCAGTTGAAAAAGTGTAGGGTTTGCTACTGTAAAGCAAGCCAAACAGGGCACAAATCAAGGGAAAATGGGAAGAATGAGTGCTTAAGGGGATTGAGTTCAACGAGTAAGGGGATAGAAGTAGCAAGAACCTTGCAAGCAAGGGGTTTAATAGCCAAAAGGCCAAGGAAGAGCTCATTTGAAACCCTGGTTGAGAGAGAGTACATGTGTGTGTGTGTGTGCTTCATTGTGTGGATCCACTTCAATCGTGCCACCAACAAGTTTGTTACCCACTACAAGTATACCCACACCTTCTCCTTCATGCATAGGTAGGATCTGGAAGTGCTTAGGAAGTGTGAAGCCCACAATCACTCATCCCGACGAATTTTTCGTCATTTTAAAAAAACATCGCACAGCATTCGACTCGTATGAGTGACAACGATTCTAGGCCGAGTCCCAAAATTGGCCCTTAGCCCTCGTGTGTTTGGTCACTCGACACATCTTACTCAAACATGTGAAAATTCAGCCCTCGGCCACCCGACTCGGCCCAACCCAACCTGCGCAGCTGACATTCGACCTGGTCGAATTTACCATTCGGACCAACTTCCATTCGGTCCGCATCCGAATCATCCTCTCGACCAAACTAGGCACTCGATCTTTGTCTGCTCAACTCATCCGAATTCCATATTCGACCTCAGCCCAATTTTACTCGACTCCTCAGCCCGTCCAAGTCAGTTACTCAACCCCTTTATTTCAACATGTTGGGCCCAGTCTAATTTTTTCCAGAATTTTTAAAATTTGGACCAGACCCACCTAGACACTGACCATATGAAGACCGAAGACTTTACAGACGCTTGGGACACCTTTCTAGCACAAGGAACAAAGGAATCAGCGAGACGCAAACGTAGAGGCGACAATAGTCAATCATCTAGCAACCTGTTTCATTAGAGATATCAAGCAAAGTCATAGAACACAAACGAATCTTCACTAAGCGGAGGACATAGCAAAGAACCTGATGAACCATCAAGGATGGCCAGAAAGACCATACAAGCCTATCAAGTTAAACCCATTACGAGAGTGCTAAAGTTGCTTAGACACTTTGTTTTCTCACTCACTCTGATTTCCAGCCCTTGAAATACACTTGAGAAGAGTTAAAAGCTTGATTTCGCATAGTGCACAGAAAAGAACACGCACATAGAGTGAGGGTAAGTTGATGATTGGTTGTAATTAACAAGGAACTCACCAGACATAAGAACTTGAAGAAACCCAACAGTAAGAGAAAATCCCAAGACATAAGCGGGTAATCGAATCCCCAAAAGTAGGACCATGCAAAGAATCGACACTATCAGGGAAGTGGATCTACGTGACCTCATCAACCTAATAGACAGATTGGTACAACAAAAAGTCTTAGACATGGAAGAGGGCAACTCAAGCCGTAGAAGTAACAAGGAACTTGACCTAGGAGTCTTTCCTTAGGCGATCCAGTAACTAGTGAGAAAATATGCCAATGGCCTCACTAACCCTACTCAACGCTCCCAAGCTTTCGGACTGTGCTTAGACCCTAATACACAAGTCTAGAGCGCTGCAACATTGGCAACATCGCTACTAGCAAGGTTGGGAGTCAAGCAAGGCTCTAAGAGCCAATCGAAAATTCTTGTGGTAGCAAAGCAGCTGGACAAATACTAAGCAATCGACAACCCATACAGCTTTGTAGAGTAGATTGAGCAGGTATGCTAGGCCAATGGCCTCACTAACCCTACTTAATGCTCCCAAGCTTTCGGACTTTGCTTAGACCCTAATACTCGAGTCTAGATACTGCGGAGTGAGTCAATTTCAACAGCCTGAAAAATCTCTTCATTAAGAGATTTTTCGAATCTGGGTACTCCGATAACCTACTAGTACAACTCATGAATGTTAAGCAGAGAGAAAGAGGACATCCGGGATTACATGACCCATGTGAGGAGCCTCTTTGAGAGAATCCCTATGGGCGAAAGACCTGGCGAGAGACCAACCGAAAGAGCAATGTGTCCACCGTATTTATCAACGGAATACGAAGTGAAGGGCTCTACAAAGCTTTGACTGGTAACTCGAGCTTGTAGTGAGATGTGCTGGCGAGGGTCTTTAAAGAAGCTATTCGAGTGGACGACCATCTCAAACAAAGAAGCTCTAGGAGCTTGAGTCAAGAAGAGTCTAGCGCCAAGGATTCCGAAAGGGCTTCAATGCCGAGTGAGAGATCAAGCCCAAGTGCTCAAGATAAAGAGGAGGGCATCGACTCAAGATAAGAGCTAGCAAAGATGAAGATGGAAATAGCTAAACTACAGGAGATGATGAGACGACCAACTCGCCTACATGTCCAATGCATGCACTGTGACGGGAACCACCTGCCAACCAAGTGTTAGGACCCTAGGTCACGACCTTGCACTTATTGCAGTAGGTTCACGGCCACAACACCATGCATTGTTGACTACCTCAGAGACTCCCATACCCACAACCCTATGGTCAGCCCTACCTTGCAAACAAGCCATCGAACTTCTTGGGAATGGAATCCTCATTGGCCCTCCCAGCACCTAATGACGCTAAGCCAACCATCCCTAGGATATAGATAAACCCTACATGCATCCCTAAACCATTGGGACCCTACGTAACCCATCCACCAACCGATACTCCAATCCACTACGTGGAGGAGCCGAACGGCGATGAGTCTTATGTAAACCCTTATGTATTGTATGATGAAGGCAATGTAGTCCTTATGGATTACCGACCAATACCGGTGATAGTGTTAGGTAAAGGGAGAGGCAGAGACCTAGGAGGACATACCCAAGAGCCAATCGTGTGTTGGACTTGCGATCACCCAGGGCACACTTCTTCGCACAACCTCGAGAGGGAGCAAGCAAATAGAGATAAGACTGACCTAAGATGCGTTGAGTATGGAATCACTCATCTCTTTGTTAATTACCCTAGACGAAAGGCATCCTCTAGTTCGATAAATAAGCCTTTGGTTCCATTGGGGTTGTTTGATCTCGAGACACTCGATAGAAAGGCCACGTCTATCCCATTGCACGTCATGACCTACACACAAACAAAGAACACCAGCATATCATTGCTAGGGCCTAGCAAACCTTGACACAACCTCAGTTGAAAAGAAGAGTCGAAGACGGAGGAAGAAAAGGCCAAACACTAAGGTTACTCTTAAAACCGAAAGTGCCACAACACTACCTGTAGGAAAAAATATTATTGATGCAGAGGCAAAGGCAATGGCTCCACGGATGGCTGAGAAGGGGAGTGCTAAGGTCGGGAAGTAACCCAACCCAAAGCGCCAACTCGAAGCCATTAAGAAAGTGAAGGAATGGGTGAAGAAGGCCCAAGAGCACCTAAAAGACGTTGAGCCCATACTAGAAGATGGGATCAATGATCTCTCAAGTATAAGCATGCCAATCTCTCCCCCACGACCAAGATCAAGGGGTACACTAGCACCACAAGCAGTGCGACCTAAACAAAGTCTAAGTGCTACAAGCCAGCAAACCAGTCAGGGCTATTGGCCAAAAACCACAGAGATAAAAGAGAGACATACGGCTAGCAATCTCCTTAATACATTAGTGACCACCCTTGTGACTCTAAGCTTAGGCGACCTGCTTAGGCAACATCCAACACTATGGTAAGCGCTGAAATAGTGGGTCGAAAAATCAAATAAGCTAGTTGCCACAGACCTGCATGAGCACGACGCAGAAACGCAAATACTGAATCTGACGCTACACTCCATGCCTAAATCCTTGCATGTCAATGCCTTTTGGAAAGGCACAAAAATGCATGCAGTCCTGCCAGTCTTAGCTCTGGGGGATGTCACAAGAAGGGGGATCGTAGACACAAGGGCAAGAGTGAGTGTACTAAGCTATGCGATACTCCAAACTTGGGGTAACCCACCGATCGAGACTACTAGGTTCAACGACACACTAGCTAACGTAATGAAGGTGAAACCATTCAAAGTGTTGAAAAATTGGCCAATGAAGATTGCAAGAATCCAATTCTCTGTTGACTTTATAGTCATGAAGGAAGTAGACTACAACATCCTGCTAAGCCAACCCTGGATGTGCAACGCGAGTCATAGAAGTCTGGGGCAACGGTCTTATCTTCTTAGGCAATCGAACAGAGGCTGTAAGAGTAGAGCTGGACACTTGGATAACTATGCCAATTGACCTAAATGCCATCTCCACTATGCTGAAGGGTAACGAATTGATTAGGAGATCCTATGGAACCTTAACCAAGTATATCACAGCGGGACTAGATACATGTTCTTGCTACCATTGACTTGTTCTCGGACACTAAGGAGTACGAACAAGCCATCAAGGCAACTGGCAAGCCCAAGGACACACCCTCGACACCAATTTGCATGATAGTTGGAAGCTTACACAGAAAGCCCAACCCTAACACATTCCAAGTTCTGAACAATAAATGAGAGCTCCTAGAGATCTTAGGATATCTAGCTGACAAGTTGGCTAGCAATCCAACAACGAATTTCAAACCACTCCAAGACCTTTTGGGCATGAATGGCGATGGTCCAAGGTGCACGAGTTAAACTTGAGGTACAATCAGGCTTTAGTCCCCAACCAACCAAAAGAGACGTATCAAGAGTTGGAAAATTGAGAGCAATCAAACAAAGACAGCTTTGATGACAAATATGAAGAGTACTACTCCTTCAGTGATGAGAGCGGAAGGGAAATAGTTTAGAATACGACACTGGGGGACGGGTAATTAAACAAATACGAGTTGACTCCAAACCACGCAAGCAGAATGCCTTTAGGGAAGGGAGAGGAGTCATGTGCATGTGACCAGGAGCACATAGGCACAATTGACTATAAGCACACAGGCCTAACACAATCAAGCAACACGCCATTGCTAAGAACGAATTCACCTTCTGAGTGATGACCACTAGGAGAGACTCCCCCTTCTAGTGAAGACGAGGAGTTTGATTCTGAGTCGGAAGTCAATTCCAAGAGTGATCTTGAGATACCTCGACCTCCCAAGACTAGATGCACCAAGGGGGACCTACCCGTCCACCTAAGACGTCGACGATTAAGGAAGGAACAATGAAAGCTGCCTAAGGAAACACAAACAGAAGAGCAGCAAAAATCGCAAGGCCTACCAAAGTGATTCACAAAATTCAAAAAATGAGATAGGGTAGTGATCTTGCTTGGAGCCAAACAACAAGGGCATGCAAGTGAACTAATCGAAGAACTTGCCAAGGTCAAGGAGGTCAATTTAGCCAGAGAAAGGGAGACGCCCCGACTTATCTTTCTAGCTAATGACTTGACTAAGGGAGAGGAAGAAAGCCTCACTACTCTCTCATGAGAGTATATAGACGTCCTTGCTTGGTCACTAAAGGAGCTTAAAGGAATAGACCCAAGTGTGGTGACTCACAATATACCCATGATACCAAACACAACATCGGTCAAGCAGCAACCATATCCCACGAATCCAAAGCACGCCCACACCATCAAGGAAGAAATTGACAAGCTAATGAGAGCAGAATTCATCTACGAAATTGAGCACACTAACTGGGTTTTGCCCATAGTCGTCTTGAAGAATAATGGAAAGATTAGAGTGTGCGTCAATAACAAGAAGGTAAACACAGCAACGAAGAGAGATAACTATCCATTGCCGTACATCGAGCACATGCTCGAGAGAGTGGTTGATAAAGAGACCTACAGTTTTCTAGACGACTTCTCTGGATACAATCATATGCAAGTGTATCCTAATGATAGACATAAAACTACATTCGCCATTGAATGGGACATCTTTGCATACATAGTCCTACCTTTCGGGTTGACTAACGTGCCGACCACTTTCCAACAACTGATGTGCACAATATTCAAAGACATGCTTAAGAAGGAGTTAGAGGTCTCCATGGATGACTTATGTGTTCACTCTACTTGGAGGAAACACTTAGACAGACTCTGAGTGGTCTTTGAACGGTGTCGACTATATTGTCTCTCATTGAACCCCTTGAAGTGCCAACTTTGGGTGAAGCATGAATGCATCCTAGGACACGTGTTATCAAAGAATGGCATTGCCACAGATTTCTCAAAGATCAGGGTCATTGTCGACCTTCCACCCCCAACTGATTACAAGGGTGTTCGATGTTTCTTAGGCCATACAGGGTATTATCGACGGATCATGTTGAACTATGCATTGATTGCTAGACCTCTATACAAGTTGTTAATCATATTCGAATGGACCGAAGAGTGCCAATGCGCGTATAAGGAATTGAAAAATGCTCTAACAGCAGCACAAATTCTACGAGCCCCAAATTGGACATTTACGTTCCATGTGCATATTGACGCTTCGAAATTTGCCGCAGGAGCTGTGTTGTGTAACCTGGTGAACACAGCCTGGATTACCCAATAAGCTTTGCTAGCACATAACTCACTAAGACCAAAATAAATTACTCAACGAAAAGAGTGAGCTTGGCCATGGTGTTTACTGTAAAGAAATTTTAACATTATCTTTTGTCTACGCCTTTTACCTTCTTTGTTAACCATCAAGCCTTGTTGTATCTTGTTAACAAACCTTGCACTACAGGGCACATTGCTAGATGGCTACTTCAGCTTTTGGAGTTTAACTTCTCCGTGGTGGTATATAAAGAAAAGCAGTATTACATGGCTGACCATATGTCTCACATCCCCACAGGAGAATCCATTGGGCAATGCACTATAGACGAACTGTCAGACGCACATCTATTCAACTTATCCAGCAAAAGGGATTTATTTAGAGCTGACATGACGCTGTATTTAACAGATGACATAGTTCAAGTACTTGAGCACGGACTACCCGAACGACCAATAGAAAAGGCTTGACTTAGGTGACTCATCCTAAAGATCCAACCTATCAGTTGATAGCAAGCCAACTCTGCAAGTTGGGGCAAGACAGGTTACTGCACAGATGCATGTGTGAACATGAGATCCATGACCTACTCATAGAGGCACAAGGCGGAATTGCAAGACACTTCTACGGAGACACAACAACCCGCAGGGTGCTGCAGTCCCAGTTGTGGTGGCCTACTCTGTTCCGAGATGCAGCACGATTTGTGAAGCATTGTGACGAGTGCCAACTGACTAAGGTCCCTATTCGTAAGGATCACATGAAGCTAACCCCAATTATAGCACGACAATCCTTCGAGAAATGGGAGATTGACTTCATCGGACCCATTAATCCTACGGCACCGTATTCACAAGCTAAATACATCATTGTTGCCACCCACTAACTAATGAAATGGACAAAAGTATGAGCTACGAGAAAAAATAATGATGTGACCACTGCCAAGTTCCTATGGGAGCAAGTGATCTCACACTTCGACTGCCCCATCAAAAATCGTACTTCCTAATCATCCATCGAAAATCTTTGCCTTATTACCCTCAAGCAAACGGCCAAGTTGTATCCACAAATAAAATCTTGGTAAACGTCATGACCAAGGTCATCTCTACTTTGCGCAATGATTGAGATAATAAGTTGATAGCGACCTTGTGGGCCTACCGACTTACAAGATTGTTGTAGGATAGATGCCCTTTAGGTTGACCTATGGTACGGAGGTGATTATACCCTTAGAGTTCTTCGTGCCTAGCCTCAGAATAGCCCTTCAAGAGAGATGGGACAAGAAGGAGGCATGGACGGAACGCCTAATTGAGCTCGAACGCTTATCGAAAACCCGGCTTCTAGCCACCCATACGCTAATATGCGAGCAAGCAAGACGCAAACATTGGTTTGACAAGCATGTTAAGCAGCACAACTTTGAACGGGACGTCTTAGTATTGTTATACTCAGTCAAAGGACATAAGCAGAAAATGAAGGTTTGAGGGTTAGGTCCTTTCAAGGTTTGAACCATCAGCCAAACTAGCAACATCGAACTCGAAACCCTAGAAGGTGAGGGCATAGGCTTCTTCAATGGCAATCACATAAAGAAGTACTTCCCTCCCATGAACCCATTGCATGAGCCCCCAATGCTAGCATCACCTATCCAAGTATGAGTAGCCACTATCACTAAGATGGACGATGGAGGAAGTTGTAGAACCAACTTACCTAAACACAACAGTCACTGCCAAGCACACATGTATCATCAATGCATTGATCGATGAGGGAGCTGACTTTAATATATTAGCCCATGGCCATTGGACCCAAATCGAAAAACGGTGGTTACAACCCACTAACATTAAGCTCAGTCTATATGAAGGCCAATCATACACACTTTTGAAAAAGTGCAAGATTGCAATTTCTATCGAGTTTAAAAGCATACCGACAATCTTCTAAGTGTTGCTCAACACTAAAGATGCAACCACAGAATTGTTGTTATGACGAACCTTTAAGAAGCGAGCTTGTTGCCATGTTGACTACAAATCACAATGTATCCGCCTAGCCATGGGCAACGTCAGCATAGTTACAGCTTTTAGCAAGGGCGGCATGACTCCTTCCAAGTCCCTGAAGCCACTGGTAAAAACACCCACTGTCAAGTCTAAGAAGGGGGGTCATGACTCGTCACAACCCACCAACCCTCAATGCCAGCAACCCGTTGAACCCAACGTTGAAGCCCATGAACCCCAATTCAAATGGGAACTTAAACATCAAGGACCGCCACTTGGAAGCAGACACTCACGCCCTCACAAAGTTAAGGACCCACACTTGAAACCTAGGAGGCATACTAGAAGCTACCGATATCGACCAATGGTCAAGCCGCAATGGATCCCGAAGATCTTATTGCAAACGCAAGGCTACTATGAGGATAATAGCTGTGTCTGGGTACCTAAAGCCAACAGAGCCAAAGGCGCTCCTCAAAAGCCACCCTCAAACTTAACCACATGAACCATTCCAACAAGTCTGGTACTCATGCCACAAGAGAAAACCACCCAAATCTAGACCCGCTAGTGCTCCTCAAATCTCAGAAGCACCTAGAAGTGTGACACCTGCAACTACAACAAAACCCATCAAACATGAGGCCAAGCTACACCCTCGAGAGCAAACCAAACAGCAACCAATATAGCTGTTGAACTCTCTATTATCGTCAAACCTCAACCACCTGCTAGCCTTAAACCCTCTTATAAGTGGTGATCAATTCTAACCTTGGCCGCAAACCTAGCTAAAAATACGGGGGACAACTTGGTTACTTGCCTAAGACGCTTGGACACTACCTTCATGACACTAGCTAAAAGCTACAACCGACTAGACCTAGGTCTCTTGGAAGAGCCTATAGCAACGAAAATACGCATGCTCCCTTGCTCCTGGAAAGAGTCAAAATTTATATTCATAAAGGCTTCCAAAGCAGCTGAGGAGTTAATTACAACTGAGATATCCAAAGAACAGGTAACCACACGGCGTCTCATTACGTCATATAACAAAACTGCAGTCATGGCCATGGACCAAGAAATCGCGCGATTTCAACAACTTGCTGACAACAAATCCTCCTTGCGAAAATGGTACACTCTTCAATTGCAATGGAAACTAGAAGGATGCCAAATCATGACCAACATTAAGCAACGACACACAATCAAGTCATCGGAATACAACCCAACATATGTAGCTTCAACTTCCTATAGGGTGTTGACTACCATCCGTAACCAACCCCTAAAAAAACACATTAAGGAACATCCTTACTTAGATCACATCCTCACCAAGGAAAAGTTGCACATTGCTAGCCGAGTGGACTCCGACGACTTCTTGCTTAATGTCCTCCTCACTTATATTACACACGTGGGCATACGCCCTTTGAACATGGACAGCTATGCTAATTTAGAATATAACTTGAATTTCTGTGCTTGGCTCATACGCAGGTAAAACACTAACACTATGTGCTAGAAGCCCTTCTCCCTCTAACTCTTTAATTGTATGAATGATTCTTCTCATCTCAAGGGGGGATAGGGCAAGTGAGGCGACGCGAATCAAAATCAAATCAAATACCTAAGAAAACAAGAAAAAACCTCAACCCACACCTACGAATAGAAAAGGAAGGAAAACATTGGATAGCGATGGAGGAGAATGTCACAAACTTAGCTTGGAAGGAAAGCCTATTTCTGTATTAAGCACATTTTGGTTCAACAAGCATGAAATTTTTTTTGTCTTCCAACAACTAACTATTCTGAAAAGTACTAATGACAAACCATGGCTTAAGACAGAAGCTGAAGATGTCGCAACAAGACTGAGCCCATTGCCTCCCCTTCACGAAAGAGAAAAGAGAAAAGAACATCCTCTTCCTTGAGAACCGAGCGTACAGCCAGCTCAGATTCAGGAGCATTCACAACATCGAAGAGGTAGTGACCAATAAGGAGGCCGTCAGGAGGATCGTAGACTAGTACAACCTTGCCAAGTACATCGAAAAGTTTAACCACACTAAGTGTGTGGAACTCTTGAGGATATATGACCTCGACAAGGAGTGTGGAACAATATCCTTTGCAAGCATAGAAGGAATTAAACAGGTGCAAGTCCCGCTCAATAGGGCCTTGGTGGAAAAGGTGTTGGGCTTGGAACCAAAGGTGGAGAAGAGGCAGAAAAGGGACGTCTATGCCATGCTAGGGATGAGGAAGGAGAGCGTCTTAACAAACGATGGCATAAGCATCCAAGACATTCCTACCGCAGAGGTCAGGTTGCAGGCCAAGGTGATCCACTCCCTCTTCTCCAACCAAAGATACAATTCGCTCATACATAGGATCAGCGTGCCCGCGCTGGTGAGCATGGCGGCTCATTCCCTAGATGAGGTAGATTGGAACGGCTACGTCAGGAAGACCATAGACCAATCAGCCAAAGCACTAGCCCTTGAAAGAAAAAAGGCGCATGGAGAATCCCCATCATCCAAAGGAACCAACAAGAAGAAGCCCTCAACCAAAGCCTCATGTATAAGGTATGGAGGAGTCTTGATCGCCCTTATCCAAGAGGTGATAAAAGAGACACAAGACAAAAGAGAAAGCAGACAATACACTTGATAGGCTGCCTCCTCAACAGGGCAAAGAACAATCAAGTGAGAGGATGGTTAGCAAGGAGGGACAGCAATAAGCTCAATCCACTAAGGGAAGGGCAAGGACGCCTACGAAGAAGACTACGCAAAAAAAAACAGAAGGAAGAGAGGAAAAAAAAGAAGGAAGTGGACCTGTGAAAAGCCAAGAATGAGTTAAGAAGATCCGAGGAAGAGAGGAGAAAAGCCGCAGAACAAGAGTTGAGGAATAAGGAAGAGAAAGACATTGAACTAGCCAAACAAAGATCGATGGAGCAGCAAGGCGAACAAGGCGAGATGGACACCTTGAGCCTAGGGAGAGAGGAGTGCCCAAGACCAAGCATTCAGGTACCTGAAGGCACGCCGACCATGGCACAAGAGGGCGAGGGCAAAGTCCCCCATCGATTCCATCCCACCCCTCGTAGTGCCTATCCCCGCAACAACACCCACAAAGAGCACCCCATCCATGGTCGACGCCACTAATCTTATGGGTTGTGTACAATATTTTGTTAACAAAGAGTTAGCTCAAGTAAAGAGCACGGAAGCCCCAACTATAGGGTAAAAGAGACCAATAGCACCAACAAATGCCGAGTCAAGGCAAGACCCTAAGTGGCAAAAGGTGGGGGCCTCCACGACTCCCATCCCCACAACTATGACGCCACCCGCTAACTACGACAACTACGTCACTGAGCTCCTTTTCCAACTAGAGAAGGCTAAGTAGGAAAAAAGAATAGCGGTGGCTAAGTTGGAAGCCGAGAAAGAGTTGGTGGTGGCCTTCCAACTGGAAAAAACTCAACAGGTCACCACGTACCAAAAAGAAATTAGTGAGCTAAAGGCCAAGCTCAACACCAAGGAGGAAAATGAGAAAATGTGGAGGCAGCAGCTTGAAGAGGAGAACGAGAAATTGATGGCGCAACAATGCGAATATAAAACCTTGATACTGCAGCACCAAGACCTGGAAACTCAACTGCAAAGAATCCAACCAGGCATGGAAGAGTTGGCTAAAAGAAAAGCAAAAAGAAAACAAGAACAGGAGAAGCATCAATGAGAGGTCAAAGACCTCGTAGTCAGAGTATTCCTGGAAATAGATGAGTAGGTGAGGCTAGAGAGAGAGATTGAACACTTGGAAAAAGAGGAGGAGCTCACCCATAAGGGGAAAGAACAAGAGTCAATCATAACATCCCTAACACGCACGCAGGGAGAGAGCTCCGAGGAGATGATGAAGAGAGCCGAAGAGTGGACAACCCACAATGAAGGGAGGGTGAGAACCCTGGCGTGCTGCCTCACTCAAATAGAGAAAGACAAAACACTTGCAAAAAACATAGCATAGGCCGCCTAGGTGAGCTTCCAAACGCAGCAACGCGCCTTCTTGAATACCCTATTGAACGTTACACATCCAGAGAAGGGAGAATCCAGAGGCCATGAAGAAGAATCTGGGAATAGCTCATAGATCCTTGAGCAAGCCTGCAAATGCCGTCACATCCTAGGGAAGTTGGTCCAAGCCTGGATGAACAACGCCGTTATCTCCTATTGGCAAGCCTAGCCCCACGCACTTTGATTCACCGAAGAAGAGCAACAGGAGCCAAGGTAGGAGAGGGAGGTGGATATGAACTTTGAAATGGGACCACACAAGGAAGAGCTTGTCCCATCGTCTCCTTCCGCGTGGCCTGAAGAGCAGTAACACCCAGACACCTTCACAAAAAGAAAGACAGTGCTAAGGAAAATAAGAAAACAAATGGTGGAGAAAACAAGAAGAAAATGGAATGCTAAGGGAGTGAGGGAGCCCCAAGCACCTACCCCACCATGTGAGGACAATGCTCTAGCAAGCTTCCATGCAAACCTTGTAATCTGGGAGAGGCAAGAAACGACCAAGAGCCCCTTCAACTCTACCTTCCAATTTTCCACCACCCTGCATAGGGTTTTGCCCATCAAGGTGGTGGAGAAGGTGATTAACATCGAAGACCAACTCGAACAGAAATGGCTAAAGGAGAGAAAGCAAAAACCCACATTAGAGGCCACTAAAGATGTTGAATTTTGACAGAATAAAGTTTTTGAAGTGCCAATGTCTATGCCTGGCTACGAATGCCAACCTACATGGAGAAGAAGGGTTTATGACACCAACATGGACACTTGGGTGGCCTTTTGCAACACGCAACCCTTCGAGCGGAATGACCCAATCTTTATGCCTTACCCTCAAAGGGTAAGGGTGGATTTTGACTCTAGTGTCCACCACTGCTATGATTTCCCAATAATTTATAATCCACACTGTACTACATATAAAGATGCCCTCATCTTCACATTAGAAAATTTGTATGATACCCTAATCCACTTCAACGAATTCTCTTCATGCCCTGACCCTGCCTTTATTACTACTTGTAATTACCTTAGACTGCTTAGGATACTCCTTAGGCAAGACCTCGCCTTTATTACTACTTGTAATTACCTTAGACTACTTAGAATACTCCTTAGGCAAGAACCCACTCTGCAAGAGCACGGCCTCCAAATTCTCCATTTTGATCCTAACGCTATAGATAGTTGTGCGATGGCTCAACTAATGATGCAAGCCGCTCTACTACCTTCATTTTGCTCAGCTCTTCTAGAGGATATGAATGATAGCCGCTTCACTCACTGCAATCATCTATTCCTCTGCCACCACCCTTCAAGTCCGCCTAAACCACAAGGGATATCTCTAAAGCTGCGAATTCCTTAACAAATCTATTAAGCCCCCTTCTCCACCTCATTCCGATGATGAAAACTAAACTTCTATCATGACAATGTAACTTGTACACACAAAAAAATAAGAATAAGAAGGAGACGAGAGATAATAAAGAAACAAAAGACAAGAAGGCACAAAGCGAAAAGGCAACCCAAAGAGCGAAAATGGAAATATAAATCACATGTAGACACAACAAGTTGCACGTAGACCATAGTCACTGCATCTAGGGGTTCTCAAGTTAGGCGTGTTCGGTGGCCTCGGTTGGCCGACTCCATGTCTAACCCCCTAGCCCTTTTTGATTCCCCATGACACATGCTTAAGACACATCAAGGGTAGGTTATACCTAGGAAGGTAGCACTCGCCTACGGTTAGACCTGTCACCCTAAGCTACACGCACTGCACCTCCCTTATACACAAACTAAGCCCTCAAGTGAGAGACTACCCAAGCTTACTCCCAGTCCCACTAGCACAAGCACAATGCACCACACAACAAACTTAGCACACCCCCAGATAGTATACCTTCTTTTCTTTTCAAGTACAAATAAAGGCCTCAACCACCAGCTTCAGAGACCCCATCATCCATACAATGCACTCCGCATCTTATGTGACAACGTCACCTTACAGACAAACCAAAGCAAGAGCATGCTGCAACATCCCCAATCAAAAAGTGAATGAAAAAGCTTATCTACAATAGTACAACTGAAGGCAACCGTAGACAACCAAGGGAGGGATCCGTCTAACACCATATTCAATTTTAAAGATGAATCTGTCCATTAGTCTCTCTCCATGCAAGGATCCATCTAAGTTTATCTTCAATTTCAAAGTATAAATCCCCTCAACACCAGCAACAAAAAATGACCCACCCCAACTAAATCTTCAATTTCAAGGGCCGGTCCATACAACACCATCCCCCGCAAGGGCTTGTCATACAAACTCAAAAAAGCCATCTGGCTACACCCATCCCACCTCCAACTACTACACCTCAGTGCCATGGGACTTGCATTAAAATAAGAGGGGGGTAATATTAACCTCAACACAAGAAGAAAGCGAGAAAAAGTTTTAAAAAAAACGCAAGTCAAAACCTAGAAGAGGTGGCCCAAAAGAGAATCAGACACAACGAAAGAGAGAGGAAGGAGAATGACTAAAAGCGCAAAGGCGGCCTCAAAAATCAAGTCAAAGACAAAAGCGCATTTTAAATACAAGGTGCCCCTAAAACTTTTGTAAAAGAGAGTCAAGCTCCCTCCTGTGCAAAGTATACAAGGGCAAACGGACATAAACTAAAGAAATAAACCAAGTAGAAGGAAATGAAAAAAAAAACCTTGCCATAATAACCGATCATGCAAAAAAAAAATGGGTACCCATGGGATTTTAGGGCATGTATATAAAGTTCAAAAAGTGAATGAGAGCTCATTCTTAGTATGCGACAAAGTGGACTCTTCTTCTCTTCTCTTGCTTGCTTACTTGTGAGTGCTAAAAGAAAGAAATGTTTGTGAGTGAGGAAATGAGTGTGCGAGGGTGAGAGATCTTGGAGGTGAAGTCCTCCACCATCTCCTCTCTTCTTCCCCTCTTCTCTTTTCTCATTTCGCACGTGGCTATGGGGGATAGAGCTTGGAGAAAGAGGCTTGAGCTTGCATCATGAATCATAGAGCTATCAGAGTGCTTGAGAGAGGAAGCAACTCAATCGAGCATCAAGATAAGCTCGCTACACTCATAGAGAGGGATAGTGCATTGGCTATGTGAGAGGTAACCATTAGTACTCGTTTGAAATGCTTGAAGGAATAAGCGGTCCGTGGGTCTTGACGGTTAAGCGAGAGAAGCCTCAATACTTATAAAGATGCTTCCATAAGTTTTACTCCAACATTTCAGATCTCTTAGCCTCATGCCTCCAAAATTTAAGAGGGGATGTTAAAGATACGATCATCCCCTAGATAGGCATTCCTCAAAGATGGAAAGGGTACATCTATTTCTTGTCAGTCCGAGCATTCTAAAGCAATCGCTTATAATTGTGCACTCTCATATTACAGTTTAAGCCAATGTCATTAGTTGTGGGCAAGTAGACAAGTGTCATGCCTCAATCCATGACAATTCACAACATGCCAACAATTTTCACGTGCTCATCAAGGGAACACATTTACTACTTAGCCAATCAAACAAAAGGCAATAATTTTTATTGCTATCTTAAGTAGCTATTTGGACAGTCAACCAAATCTGACCATGTCAACTAGATTTAAACTAGCCTATAACTATTTCAAATGGTCTATATTACTATTATATATAGAATCTTTTACCCACACACCTTATCATTCTAATTGCAATATTCTAGATTGTTGATCATGGAGATTGCTATTTAGACTAGGAGGTTCATAACCCATGAGATCGTCGAGGCAGAGATACACAGACATACACCTTGAATATGTGTACATATCTACATTCTTTCTTTAATATTCATCATTTGCATCTCTCTCTCTCTCTCTCTCTCTCTCTCTCTCTCTCTCTCTCTCTCTCTCTCTCTCTCTCTCTCTCTCTCTCTCTCTCTCTCTCTCTCTCTTTGCACCGCTGCACTCTTAACACTTGATTGCTTGTAAGCAATTCAAGAGATCAGCACTCATATTAATCCTTGAACCCATTCCATACCACAAAGAGAAACCACATGAACTCCTAAACCACAAAAGTAACATAGATGGACCACAACCGACAATAGTCCCTTATTGCCACATGGATGCCAAAGGTTCTATTGATCAATCAAGGGTGAATGTTGCATATGTATCCCAAAGGAGCCTTTCAAGCATCACCCAAATCGCAAATTAATTTCCTATAGAACACATGGAACCATGTGCAAATGCAACACTCCAACCCCCACGACATTAAGCCCATCTCGACCTCAATATGCTATCTTGGTATATAAGCCCCATGACACAACTTGTGACGCCACGAAAACTTGTCTTACATGGTTTGCCCAAATATGCACACCTTATTCATCAATATTCAAGAAAGCAATGGCTTTAAAACCTTTGGCTAAGAAGGTTAAAATCACAATGATGCACAACTCGAGACTCACATTAAGACTACAACCAAAAGTGAATCTACATTGAATGCAAATGTCCTTAGTGACTATCACAAGACCATAACCACCATAGTTCGAATGAGACCCAATAAGACATACCAATCAATCTATCAAATGCCTATAGCAAAGGTCAAGGAAAGTAATGTTCCTATAGCAAGCTGATTATTTCGCTCAACTAGATACCACATTCGAAATGCTTGCTTGAGCTTATGAAGCCCATTTGTAAGAGTAGCAAGGTATGATTATGAGAATCTCAAGTGCATGGGTCTCTCAACTAATCCCTTCTTGTCATCAAGTAGAGAATTTCACATCTAAATGGAGATACTAGAAGAACCGCCATAGCACCAAAGATACCCCCAATTGAAATGGCCAAACTCCTTAACTATGACAAAAAAGGCCCAAGCGACACATAGGAGACAAAAGAGATGACTCAACAATAGAAAGTGTGAAAGGATGATCAAGGTCTTAAGAGCTCCCATGCAAAAGTTGATGGATGATGGATATGCCACAACAACAACAAAAAAAAGTAGTTTGTGTTGAAGCCCTACACAAGTATCAAGAGGTGCAACAATTTGGCATCGCAGTGGTGACCTTCAACTTCAAGGTGCATGAGGATCCCCAATTTAGAATGTCACTCACCTTGTGGAAAGTACATTTTCTCATCAAAATAGAAAAAATATATCACAAAAATTACTTAATTAACAAGATGTCGAGGCCTTCCACCAGCACTATCACCATGTAGAAACTAGTAGTTGTCTTAAAATGAAGCTTAGGGATGAGTAGTAGGGGCAACCAAAATAGCGCCACCCAATACTATAAATAGGTAAGTCACATGGCTCGCCTACTACTACACATACCCCGATGAGTAGGCCAATCCTCTATATTGCTTCTATTATCAAAGGTGCAACAAGTATTGCGAAGAGGAGCACAAAAGATAGAACTTTCCAAAGGTCTCAAACATTTGAGCCTCACGTGCTAAAAGACATATATGTTCAAACCTAGGGACCCTGTATTCCTTCAATACATGAGAAGATTTAACAATTGTCCAAGGAGAATCAACAACTACTATGATCCATTGTTCATCATGTATGTAACTATCTAATGCTATTGGTGAGACGTTTCCATCACCCAATCACTCCATATGAAGACACATTCCCACCCTTATTCTTCAATGTGAATATAGTTGCTGAGTGAGTGGCAATGGTGTGATTGTATCAATAGGAAAAAAAATTGCTATTATATTGTATAGCCGTCCTGAAGGTCATTGTCAACAATAGATGTATCATGTACACCATTGGCTCTTTCATGGATTCCCTCTTAGTCTCCCTCAAGTTGTAAATGAATATCTACTAGAGACCACCTCCAACGTACGTACACTAACCCCCTCCTTGAGTAGTGAAATCTAGCTTATATTATATACTCAAAACAAAAAAGAAAAAAAAATGATACGAAAGGAAAAGGAAAAAAGAAAAAAAGAAAAGAAAAGAAAAGAAAATAACAAAATGAAAATGCATGCCAAAGAAGAAATAGAGGGCAAATATGTGCATTGCTTCCAAAGAGTTATCAAGCCCTAGCCCCTTCCCACACTCCACCACACATAAGGCACCTCATGCGTGGGACCCTCCAATTGTAACCAAATACCTGTCACATTGAGCATTGTACTACATAAATAACCATGCACAATTGGATCCTCAATTGTGGAACAATACCCTCAACTTGCCCAAGGTTCAACCCAACTAGTCACATCCTATTAAGTGCATATAATTGCTATTATAGGTGCACTCCCATTCATGAAGACAACCTAATTACATCAATGGCCACTTGTCCTCTAGTTCCTCATTCCCCCACCGTTACTACAATAGCATGCTACTGAGAAGCCATCACCTACATCCTTAAATACCATTCCCCAAGACCATAAGGATGGCCCAAGCTCCTACACCCAAAATGACTATTTACCCCCTCCAACATTACACCATGTCAAGGCCATTCCTAGCAAGAAGCATCCCATTGAAGCATGGAGTGCCAAGGAACTAGCAAGGGGTAATGCCAACCCTACCAAGAAGCCATCACCTACATCCTTAGATACCATTGCCCAAGACCACAAGGATGGCACAAGCTCCTACACCCAAAAGGACTATTACCCCCTCCAACATTACACCATGTCAAGGCCATTCCTAGCAAGAAACATCCCATTGAAGCGTGGAGTGCCAAGGAACTAGCAAGGGGTAATGCTAACCCTACACTTCGTAGCTACAAGTAAGAATAATGAAGAGGAAGCCCCACATTCTTAATCTAAAGGATGAAATTTTTCAAACTTCGCCTAAAATAACCAACATTTCGTTGATCTTGATGTAATCGACTATGAAAATCATTTTGAGAGGATTGAGCTCACCCATGCAAATCATAAAAAAACTCTCATGGAAAGTTAAGACTATAAAAGATAGATCCGGTGAAAACATGCCTCCCTTGAACCATTGGCTTGTTTACAAAGGCCAATGAGTGACTCAGGTCATGTCATGAATGCCTTGACTTAATTGATCAATAGTAGAATCCCAACAAGTGCGCAATCAATTGAATCAAGACAATCAATAGTCCATCAAAGTAAGAGTTTGCACAAGACAATTTGTAGTCCATCAAGGCAAGTGTTTAAAGGCAAAGAGACAACTCAAGGACCTAATTAAGAAAATGGATTCTCAATATAAAAGGATGCCCCATAAAGTAATTAAAGTAATGGTTTCAAACGTAAAAGGATACCCAAAAAACGAAGTTCATATATATAAGCTAGAAAAAAGTAATGCCATTTTATTCATCTGTGTTTGATTGATTCCAAGCCTTCTTGGTCTCTTGTTCACATTTTGTCCTTGCTTGCTTTCATTGTGTGCAAGAGAGAGAGGGAATGAGAGCAAGAGAGTACTTGCTTTCATTGTGTGCAAGAGAGAGAGAGAGAGAGAGAGAGAGAGAGAGAGAGAGAGAGAGTGTGTGTGTGTGTGTGTGTGTGTGTGTGTGTGTGACAAATTGAGTTTGAGAGTGCAAGGGGCAAGGGTCAAGCATTCATTGACTTTGGCATCTCACTCTCCATCTTCTAATTTTTCCTATTCTTCTTCTTCTCTTGAAAACGAGGGGTTGAGCTTTAAGTAGATTGTGGCATAGATCAACCACTTGGAGTGAGAGGATTGTGCAAGGATATTGAGGCCATCTCCAACTCCAACTCCATATCGAATCAACTACAATGAGAGGAAGTAAGTGGTGTGTCCACTACAATCTCAAAATCATTAGGTTTGCTTACTTGCTGGAAGGGGTAACGTGATGTTTTGGAAAGGGGAGGAAAGCAACTAGGTGATTGCTAGTCTTGCCAAGTCAAAGTAGGCTGAACTCTTGAAGGAATAAGAGCTCTACTAATGTCTAGTTATTGAGTAAGTGGCACAAGAAACAATAATAGGCTACCTAGATTCATTCCCAACCCAACATTAATGAGTATCCTTAACCTTATCAAGCATACATAGTTGCCTACCCTATCCACATTTACCAATGTTTGTTGATCAGCCACCACCCAAACTTCCCTTCCAAGAGGGCAAGTCAAAGGCCACACATTTTGGACACTACATGGCCTATGAGAGAACACTACATGGCCATTGATCCAATCTTGTATTGCTACGATGGAAGCTTACAACTACTAAATGCTAAACAAGAACATTAGAAGAAAGTCGACATTAATTGAAGTTGGCTTTCTTGTGCCTATAAATGTGGATGGATCTTGGCCAATGGGCCTTAAAGAATGCACTGTCAGGGATATGTGTGCTGCAATGTATATCAACATGCTTAATATATCTAATGCACATGTAATGTAATGCAACAAACCAAGCAGTCAGATCTTTGTTTCCTACTTTATGAGAGCTTACGTAGGTGATAATGCACTCTCTCCTCTCTGAAACTGTGAAACAAAGCATCAAATGAACAAGCGACAAGCACTGTACCAGATTCGGGTTGTCATGAGACAACTGTTGAATGACAAGGACGACTGATGCTTCCTTACAAACCAAGGTTCTTTCTATATGCAAGAATTGACTGTTGACATAGTCAAGAACTTATCAGGACCCTGAAAGATCCTTACCTAGTATGAGAAATGGGAAACTGATGATGGCAATTGACATCATGTGGAGATAATAATTAAGAGTGCTTTTTTCTATTCTTTTTCTCATGATGAAGATGTAGTCCATTACACCATAAAATACTCTCAAACTGAAAAACATTGTATTAGTCAAATAGTGTGTGCCTTTTTCACTTTTGAGGCTCCTCTTTTGCCCCAGAACACCTGATTCAAAAACAGAACTTCGTATTTTTTCTATCTCAAGTGCATTCTCCATATCATGCCCAGAACAGTCTACTATATAATCCTACACAATCTACTACAAATCAGAAGTAAAATCAAATTGTTTCAGATCATTGCACAACATAAATTTTTAATAGTCCAATGCCTATACAAGTCAAAAGGACCTCTCTCTTTGTTTCTTTTTGGCTGCAGGGGGAATATGGAATCAACAAAACAATTTTGCATTTAGTTATAGAATTCAAGGCTTTATTCTTATTCGGGCACAGTACCACTTTCATTAGAAGGTTTTCTGCACAAAAGAATTTCATACACATAAAAATGCTCCTTGTTCACTATGCAGCATCACTTCACACCCTGCAGTTCTGCTGATAACTTTAGCCTCAAGATTAATGCACAGACCAGCTTGGATGATATATATGAAGACCAGTGAACTTGTCAAGGTAATGATACAATACCTAGACCAGTATGCACCATACCACGCTAACAACCCAGTAACCACATTTACATTTATGTCATGCATCGACTGATATATCTCTTCATGAAAGTCTCTAAAATCCTTCGAACCAGAAGCCAGCAAAATTGTAGTCTCATATCTAGGGCATGCACACACTGATACCTCCTCCTGAATTCAGCAACTAAGATTGCATCTCCACCTCTCTTCTTAGCTCAACGATATCCCCATTATGACTGACTGTTATCCTGACTTCTTAGCTCAGCACCATCCTGAGGGACGAAGTGAGAAAAATGACTCTTCAACGAACATACCCACTCCTAAGTAGCCTCCGCCTCCAAGCGGTTTTTCCACTTGACCAAATACTTGGATAAACGGTCCCCAACAGGATCGTCTAGTCCTAAGGTCAAAAACCAATTGGGGTTCGAGTGGAATATACCAAGCAGTGTCCTTTATCTATGCAACTTCCTCAATCTAAACAATCAGTTCACCTTGTCCCAATCATTTTTTCAAGTGATTAATGTGGAACACAAGGTGAACTCGAATTTCCAAAGATAAACCCAGATCGTAGGATACGCTACTTATCTTCTTGGTAATTTGGAAAGGACCACATTACCTCAAAGATAACTTATAACACTTGCAAATATTATGATTATCGAATACACACACTTTGCCTTGTTTAAAAAGTAATCCATTACAAATGGAATAATTTTTCGCCATCTTTCTCTCAGTAGCCAGCTTTCGGACATCTAAACCACCAAAGCTTCATAGGCTACTAGATCCCTCTTGAACTAGTTGTCAAATCTTACCAAAGTGAAGATCATTTTGACAATGCCCCTTCAGAGAAATATAGAAACCAGTCCAAATTTTGGAGAAGGATAAGGCATTGACTTCAAATATTCAACTAAGAGCATTGGCAACCACATTAGTTGCGCCCTTTCTGTAGCGAATCTCAAAGTCAAATTCCAGCATAAGCTCACTAATCCACCCATCTTGCATTACGGCCACAGAGATCAAGCTAATCACAAAGGTAAGTTAGGTATTTTAATGAACAATGGTCATCCAAATAATAAACCAAAGGCCATACAAATAATAACATCATGCTTTAAGCACATAAAAGACTACCAATAATCCCTTCCCTTGGGTGATGTAATGCATTTAAGCATTGATGAGCTTACGGCTCTCAAATACAATAGGTTGGCCATCCTAATAAAGAATAGCACCTAAAGCATAATCACTCGCATCCGTATGAACCTCAAAAAGTTTATTCAAATTGATAATCTACATCATTGGTACACTAGTAATCAACCACTTTAATGTTTAAAAACATTGATCAAGCTTATTGGTCCAAACTATCAATAGCCTGACATGCTTTTTTGTTTCAAATACCCTTAAGCAAATGTGTTAAGGTTTAGTAATATGAGCGTAATCCTTTATGGGCTTCCGAAAAAATCCAATAAAACCTAAAAAAGATTTTACGTGTCTTATGGTCACCCAAATAGGCCAACTACTCAAACCTTCTTTTCCCTAGGATCCAACCTGCACAAGAGACTGGATACAAGCCATATCCACAAATAAAATAAATTAGACATCAATCTCACCTCCCAACTAAAACCAGCCTTCCTTCTTGGAATGGGTGGTAATAACCTGATTTAAGAGTTAATTACAGCAATAAATAAATGCACACAAAATAAAATGCACACTTTACCATAACATTCTTGAACAGTAGACTCCCTGTTGGCCCCAAAATTGGCGCCCCTTGCGGTATTTCTTTAGCTTTCATTCAATTGGAAGGAGTACAACTCGAGATTCTTCAATCTCCTCCCGCTAACCAATTGCTCTTGTTGTCATAAATGACCAGCAAGCCTTTTGGGTCATTTGCCCCTTGATTCACCCAGGACTTCTTCTCCAATTTGACCCTTGGCTGGCCAAATGCTGCCCCAAATCAATTCGGGATGGGCTAGCTCCTGAAATCCCTTGATAATCTTCAATTATCACGTGCTGATTTCAGTCCCTTGAGCCTTCAATCTCTGGTACGGATCCCAAGGTGGCTGCTAAACCCTAATTTCTGCTGTAAATTGGGGTTTACTGCAAAAATTACAAATCAGCCCACCAAAAATGGCTGAGATCTCTGACGAATGGCTAAGAATTGCTGAGAATGGCTGAGCATAGGCTGAAGGAGATGAGAGAATGCTGTAGAGAGAAAAAATTCTAAGATTTGTCGCGAAGAACTAATCAAAATCAGCTACTGCTCTGCTATACCAGCCCCAAACAGATGCACCAACAACAATAGGAACATCAGAGACTGTGATCTTCAAGAGAAAGTGCATCAGCAGCAATTGCTAGCTTCCCAAGGTCAAGAATATGCAATCTCCATCAACAAAATGGTCTCCAATGGCTGGGAAATGACCCCGAAAGCTGGCAGCAACAGTTCAACAGCTCCAAAATGAAAAAACGAGATTTCCCTCTCCCTTCAGCCCTATTTAGCCTTTCCCCCCACTTGCATGGAAAAGTTTTGCCAAGTGACAGCTTTCTTAATCCATTTTCAGCAATTTCCAGCCATTTAATTAATTTTCAGAATTAATTAATTCTGAAAATTATTTCAACCCTTAATCCATATCCAAAAAATTGACCTTGCCCATCCAAAAATTAATTGGCTAGGCCAATTGCAACCCAAAGTGGTCCCATGCATTAATTGACCCTTGGACATGCATTAATCCATTAATTAATGCCTAGGCCCTAGTGTCACCACTGACACTTAATGGCCAATAATGGTCCTAGGGGCAAACTGACACCATAGTTCACCTAAAAACTTAACAAGTACAACTTGTTACAACTTTTGCCTTTGACACCCAACTTTTTCACAAGGTCCTTGGGCCTTCAACTGTAAAAAAAAGTAGCTCACATGTGTTGCACCTCACATGTGCAACACATGTGCATCTTTTAATTGCACATTTGATTAATCCTTTCATCAAATGTCAATTAAACATAAGCAAAGCATTAAATTTGCACGTCCTCGTGACACCAACCTTAGAGCCAAATGGGCTCACCCCCGAGCCTCGAAGCTTCTAGGCCACAACCACATCCCAAGGATTGGTGTCCTATACCACCATCCCATTGTCCAAATACATTGATCAATAAGCCAAGCATCCAAGAGTGGTAATTACACAATGAATGTACACAATAGGGCCTTAAGTCCTATAAATAGAGCTCACATTCCCTAACCCCAAAGTGCACTTAGCGCATTCGCACTAAGTCACTTCATAACCACTGTGGCCAATACTACTAGCATCCATGGAGATATTCAAGGACATAATAGAGAGCCTTAATTATGACGACTCCACCTAAAATATAGTCACCTTGATCTCCAAAAATGGGGTCTTTGTCACCCCCTATGAGCCCAAAATCTCCACACAGTCCATATCTCCACTAGCGTAGACATCCTGACTATCTAGCTCATACAAATGGTAACCCATTGACTAGGTGTTGTAATCCACAAAAAGGTGTCGTACAGCCTTCCAATCCATCTTCTCTTATTTCTTTGGAATGTGGATCTACATGTCACACCCAAAGATCCTAAAATAAGAGACATTATGTTTAGTGCCAAAATGCATCTCAAAAGGTATCATGTCTAGAATTGTTAGTGTCCCTACAACCTCTGCCCAAAGAACCCCGAACACTCCAACATAGTCCTTGCTATCTCCACCAGGGTCCTATACTCCATTTTTTGTTAGAGTGTAGCTGTTGGCAAACTCTTCGTGTATACTTTAACCTATGTCAAACGAGCAATTCCTTCGAGGTAAACTCACCACCTTTATTAGCTTTGATGATATTCAACTTCCACCAAATTACATTTCTTCATAGATTAGTGAATCTTCAAAGACAAAGAATACATGTGACTTCAGCTACAAAAAGAAAGCTTACGTTATCCTACTAAATCATTACCAGTACGAACCATGGTCCTTTGATGAAGATATCTCCAACACTTATCCTACTTAGTTTATCACCCCTCTCGTCCTTACCCTTCTTTTCTGCATCTACATTTTGGCCTGCCAAAGCCTCCAAATTGTCCTATGGAGAATGTAGCTTAGTACGATCCTCTTGATCCAACACCATGGGCACTAACTTCTCTCATGTGATGGTATCGACCTGTCCCAAAATAAACAAAACAATAAAAGCCATTGTATTGGGTGAGTTGTTGTGCCAATAAGATTAACATCCATGTCTTTGGAGAATATTACCTTTCCCACAATGAGGATCTCATGCTACAATTGTTGCAACTTGTTTATGTGATCTTTTATGAATATAAACTTTCAGGATCAATCACTATACATGAAATTTTGATGCTTTGCTTGGCATTTGGTCAAGTGAATAATCAAATGTGCAAAGGTGAAGTGCACGTGATGTACAAGCAAGTTATTACATGATATTGAGTCAACGACCCCCAAATATCAATTGGCGCCAAAGCAAAAAGTTGTATTAAGTTATATTTGACAAGTACTAAGTGGTATCTAGTGTCAAAAATTGGCCTGGATCATTATATTAGCCTTAAGTGTCAATGGTGACACTAAGGGCTTGGCATTAATTAATTAATTAATGCCAATCCAAAGACTAACCAGTACTCAAGTATACTTGGGTGATAAATGGGCCTAGTCAATTTAATAGTTGGCTGGTCAAATTAATTGTTTGGGAAAAAAAATAAGTATTAGATTAATCTTCAAATTTAAATATTCTGAAAATGAGTTTAATAATGCAAAAAATCACTAAAAATTTAAGTAGAAAGATTCCCACTTGGCAAAACTTGCATATACAAGACAGAAGAGGCTGGTGGGCGGTTGGAGAACGGTCAGTTCAACTTAATGAAGGTTGTGGTCCTAGGAGAGAGGGAGAAGACAATAGCAACAAGTGTCAGCTATGGGAGACATTTTGCAGTCATCATGTATAGTATCAAGGGCAGCAAACAGCAACCCAAGGTCCTACAACAATAGGCGACAGCAATTAGAGGGTTGTTATAGCTAGGCAACAACATATTTGGTGTGTTCCATCAATGGAGACAGCTTTCATGGCTGTCTAGATAGGGCAAACCTGATTTCTTTCATTTTCTGGCCATGGAAGTCTGAATTTTCTCTCTCCTCAACATTATCTCTCATTCTCCAAGCATTTATCATCTTACCTCAACAATCCCAACAGTCCTAGCCATTGGAGGTGGAGATTTTGAAAAATCTCTACTGTGAACCTTGATTTACAACAAGGATTAGGGTTTGACGATCACCTTGAGAAGTGTGCTCAATTTTACAAGCCTACGACTTGAATTACAAGCTACAACTCCTCATATAAAAGAATTTCAAGAAATTCAAGAGGCTAACCAGCAAATGGTGAATTTGTGGCTAAATTTGTCACCCAAGAGCATAGCGAAGGCCAATTCCACGAGCAAACCAAGGAGCGAATTGGTTTGAAGGCTTGTTGGTCATCTGTGACGACAAGAGGCGTTTGGATTAGCAAAGGAAGATGAAGAATCTCAGTATACTCCATCCATTTGTAATTTAAGTTAACAAAATACTGCAAGAAACACTAGGTTTTGGGGCCAATCAGGTGTCAAATGTCCAAGACTAAGAGGTAACATTTGCATTTCAATTTAGGTGAATTTATTTGCTTGTTGTAATGAGTTGAATCATGTCATTACAACCCTTTCCCCAAAAGAAGGCCGGTTTCATGGTTTCATTGTTGGAATCCAATATAATGATATAACTTGCTTGCACATCACATCCGCACCTCACATTTGCACATTTGATTATTAACTTAATCAAATGACGGGCAAAGCATCAAAATTTCATGTCTTGGTGACAAGATCCATGGTCCACATTTGTATCTCCATAGATACCCTCTTCATGGGCCTTATCCCAATATAAAGCTGCTCCGAGTGCAGCCATATCTATCATGCACTTGTCATATGCTTCACATGCATGACGACCATCAATGTGCAAGGGAGAAATATGGAAGGCGGATACGAACCCAAGCACTTATGCCTTCTCCAAATCATATTTCTCAAATGTACAAAGAGTTCTCAAGTCTTTGTGTCACCAAAATGAGAAATGAACTTGATGATTTAATTAAAAATTACTATTCAATTGAATCATCGAGTCATTTCTTATTCTGGTGACACTTTTGACCATTGGATGGTCAATTTTTTCTGTCACCACTCCACAAGATCATAGAACTCCAAGATAACCTCCACCATCACCTTCCAAAATGTCTCCATCAAGCTTCTAATCACGAGGAAATACAAGTAGAACGGAACCTTGCGGTCTATAGTGGCCTAGAAGTCCATGTTTGAGCCACCATGCATCCTTCTCTCCCTCAAATCGGTTGAACTTCTTGGATAGTCCCCCTTCAACTCCAAAAATTAAAATGCAGCCAACTAGGACCTCCTCCATCTGATCATTGTGGTTATTTCACCATCAAAGGCGATGAAAATGCAAATCTACTCCAAATGCTGAAAATGCAGTAGACTCCTTCACAAAAATCATGTCCACACACTTCCTCTTTACGCTAGGCAGACACAAGCAACCCTGCCAATCAGCAAATGAAGTGAAGGAATCTTTGTCTGTTAGAGTGTCTCTTAGCTTATTACAGCCATAAGTTGACGCACAACCCTCCCATTCGCACTCTAAGGGCTGAAATGCATTTCCATTGACGTGCTGAATTCCCATCTTTGGCTCAACCCACCTTGATACCATGTCAAAGTGCAACATTGTAGAAGCAGATGCAAGGGCTTTGAGGTTTGATGCTCGAGGGAGGCTGTTGCCCTCTCGAGATGCATTTCATGCTCACCGGCGTCAATCCTCCCCCTCTCCCCCCCCCCCCCCTGGTGCATCAATTGCTTGATTGCAAAGGGCATATCTTGAGGCTATGGTTCATATTGAAATGTAGAGGTTTCAAGCTGCAAAATCTATGGATGCGGAAGGGAAAGCAATGATCCAATAGTTCTTCCCTTCTTTGTTTATCATGAGACTCGCTTCATGGAATGTCAAAGGGCTTTCATTGGAGAGTAAGTAGTATAGGTTGTGAAGGACTATTTTTGCCAATAACTGGGATGTTTTTAGTGCGGTGGAGCATAAGCAACACTCGTTGGCTGGTACCACCTATGTTTATAAGGAATTTACGATGTTCCTTAGTGGCTGGGTTTCTCATAAATCTGGAGTTATGTTGCCTATTCGATTCTCATTGCAGCCTTCATTGGTTCATCAAGGTGTTCAAGGTAGCTTCCCTGCGGTGGAGATTATGTATGAGAGGGAGGTTTTGTAGTTGGTGGGTGTGTATGGTCCTAACACAAACTAAGACCGTCGTCAACTTTGGGAAGATTTGCAATCCCTTTCCATGGCCCATCAAGGGTTTGTTATGGACAACTTTAATATATGTGTATCTATGGATCAAGCAACTTCACCTCACTTTGTTATGGATGGCCCTCAATGTCAAGCATGGGATGCTATAGTAGCCTTGGCTTTGAAATAGGACATGTGGTCGTGGTTGCATCCTTATGAGTCTAAATTTACATACTGATCTCTTCAACATTTGGACACCTAGGCCAAGCTGGATTGGACGTACATTTACCAGAGTGATTCCTTTCTTCCAGCAATGATTGACATGTGGGTGGAGAAGAATCATGTCCTTTCTGATCACTACTCCTTGGTTTTGGTAATGACTCATCGATCGGTGCATGCTTCAAGGCTTTGCTTGTCTGCTTGCCTTTATGTTTTAATCAGTCTTTTCTATTGAACGATCGATTTTTCAAGTGCACGCAGCAATTCATTGCAGTGTTCGAACACAAGTTCTATCTGTTAGCCAATCATTTCTTGGACAGTACGGACGTCAATGCCACATCAGCAAGTGCCACGTCGGCACCTGCAGTCGGACAGGTTGCTGCAGTCAGACAATTTTTACTGCAGTCGGCTGCATTTAATGCAGCTGACCTGCTGCAGTTATTTCCTATTTTTCGGCTATGTGGCCCACTTCAGCATTCATTATTCAGATTCTGATCTTGAGATCTATTGGCTGAGATAGACTGTGCTCGAGCTGACGGAGATCGAGGTCATCAAGTCCGAGACATACACAGATATTTCCTCTGCCCCCTTGTGTATTTCTGCACTCTTATACAACATACTACACCGCCGATTTTCTGTGTTTACACTGTCTCCTTTTCTCTCTCCCTCTCTTCTCTCTGTGTTCACTCTCTCAATCTTTGTCCTACGCTTCCGCATCGCTGCACTCTAACATGGTATCAAAGCGATGAAAATGGATTGAGTGAGGGCTCAACCTATTTGAAGAGGAGATTTCAGCGCAACACAGGACTGCATTTCCAAGTTTCGAGGACAAGCGGGAGGGCTGCGCATCGGATCAAGGCTGAAGCGAGCGTGCACGTGCGGGAAAGGAGTCTAATTGGTGAATTTGCTGCAGGTTATTGCGGTTCGAAGGGGAGGAAGGCTGCGTTTGAGGCCTTCCATTGCAGATTTTACCTTTTCATCGCCTCCGAGGGGTGAAGAAGGTTTGGGCAGTGGAGGAATCAATCCTAGAAGGCTACGTTTTCACAGTCAGAGGGGGCTGTTTTTTGAGTTTGTGCAAGTATTACAGGTTAACATGTCTACAGAGACTGATTTGGAGTTCTAGGCGATCATGAACAGGAAGGTGCCTGTCCTACCGGCTCTTCCAAAGGATCAAAAGCTTGATGGTGACAATTACCGCATCTGGCGGGTGATGATGTTGGCCTATCAAAGTGCAGCGATGCAGAAGCGTACGACAAAGACTAAGAGAGAGTGAACACAGAGAGAAGAGAGGGAGAGAGAAAAGGAGACAATGTAAATGTAGAAAATCTGCGGTGTAGTATACTATATAAGAGTGCAGAAATACACAAGGGAGCAGAGGAAATATCTGCGTATGTCTCCAACTTGACCTCCTTGATCTTCGTCAGCCCAGCACAGTCTGTCTCAACCAACAGATCTCAAAATCAGAATCCGAATAATGAATGCTGAAGTGTGCCACAAAGCCAGCTATAAATAGCCGAAAAATAGGAAATAACTGCAGCAGGTCGGCCGATGACAGTAAAAACTGTCCAATTGCAACAACCTTTCCGACTACAGGTGCTGACGTGGCACTGACGTCCATACTGTCCAAGAAATGATTGGCTAACACCCCCTCTCAGATCTTGGACGGGTCAAAAGAATGAGGTATCAAAGCGGTGAAGATGGACTGATTGAGGGCTGAACCTATTTGAAGAGGAGATTTCAGCACGACACAAGGTTGCGTTTCCAGGTTTCGAGGGCGAGCAGGAGGGCTGCACATCGGATCAAGGCTGAAGCGAGCATGGACGTGCGGGAAAAGAGTATTAGGTGAATTTGCTGCAGGTTATTGCTGTTCGAAGGGGAGAAAGGCTGCGTTTGAGGCCTTCCATTGCAGATGTTACCTTTTCATCACCTCCGGCTGGTGAAGAAGATTCGGGCAGTGGAGAAATCAGTCCTAGAAGGCTGCGTTTTCATAGTCAAAGGGGGCTGTTTTCTGCGTTTGTGCAAGTATCGCAGGTTAACATGTCTACAGAGATTGATTTGGAGTTCCAGGCAATCATGGACAAGAAGGTGCCTATCCTACCAACTCTTCCAACGGATCAAAAGCTTGATGGTGACAGTTACCGCATCTGGCGGGTGATGATGTTGGCCATTTTAGAGTCTATGATTTAGCGGAGCTGGTGATGGAGGAGATTAACAGGCCCTTGGTGAGGGATGAGTCCAAACTCTCTTGCAATGCTCGTGCGGAGTTGACCAAGGCCCAGTCTCATTGGGACAAACTGAATGCTAGGATTCGATCTTTTCTATTTCTATTCTGTACCACAACAGGGTGCAACGGTGATAGCTCACATCGAGCACTTGACGGTGGCTCGTGAGATATGGCTGGAGCTCGACCAGATGTATAACCGGATGACCCTGATGAAGAGGGTTTCTTTGGAGGTGCAGATGCGGACTTTGTCTGTGAGTCTTCTTCGCTTCGAGAACACATCAACAAGCTTCGGCAGCTTCAGATGCAAGTTCAAAATGCGGGAAAGTCTATTTCCTCCGAAGACATGGCAATCACTTTACTATCCCAGTTGCCACCACAATTCCGTACTTTTTGTTCCGCTCTTATTGCTTCAGGGCGGGAATCGACTCTTCGGTGGGAACAGTTGGTTCCTATGGTCTTGGACCAGGAGGAACAATTAAAGGGACAGAATGCTTCCAAATCGGAGGCATTAGTTGGTCAAGCCTCTCAAAAAAAGGGGAAGGACCAAAAGAAGAAGGAGAACAACAAATCCAAGAAAAACAAGGAGAAGGAATCGACTTGCCATATTTGTGCAAAGACCGGTCACTGGAAGAAGGATTGCCCTGACAAAGACAAGAAGGATACCAAGAAGAAGGACACGAAGGACTCTGGAGCGGTGGCTCCACCCTCATCAGCTGCTTTTCTACACTTAGCAATCATTGAGAACTCTACACCAACAACTTCTGATGTTGCGATGACAGCTCCCCAAGCTCAAGAGTGGATTGTGGACAGTGGCGCCATATGGCACATGACTCCTTCCGTTGGTATTGCCCATTTGCAATCTTCGCATGGGCAAATTCTCATTGGAGACAGCTCTTCTGTGTCTATTGCTGCACGGGGTGAGATGTAGCTCTTTACTTTCGGTTCATAAGATTTGTGCTCTTGGCCTCTTGGTGGAGTTTGATAGTGATATTGTTCGACTCCTTGATAGTGGATCGAAGAAGGTTCTCTCTGCAAGGTATGAGGATAATGGAGTCTACAAATTGAAGTCTTCTTCAGCTCTTACTTCTCTTCTTACTTCTCAAACACAATCCGAGCTATGGCATGCTCGGTTTGGCCACCTGAACTACGAGTACCTTCGGAAGGCGTCGCGAGGGTCCTTTGTCCAAGGCTTGCCAAACATAGTGGTGAGCCATCAGCCATGTGTCTCCTGCATTTGTGGGAAACTACATCGGGATGCGATTCCCAACAAAGCTTCTAGGCGGTCTACTTCACCCATGGAGCTTGTATCTACGGATCTTTTTGGCCCGATGAGGACCGAGTCTCTGAAGGGGAGCTTGTACTTCATGTTGATCGTAGATGACTACAGCAGGATGACTTAGGGTCTATTTCTTGATTTTGAAGTCAGAGGATCTCTCTCATTTCAAGGATTGTCTTTTTTTTTTAGGAGAACCATTCTGGCCAGTGACTAAGGACCTTGCGTTCAGACAAGGGAGGTGAATTTATGTCTAAAGAGTTTGCTCATTTTTATGCAGATAGGGGCATTTACCAAAAGTTTGCTAACACCAACACTCCCCAAGAGAATGGCATTTTGGAGCGGAAGAATCGAAGTGTGATCGAAATGGCACGCACCATGATGGAGCACCGACAAACACCTTAGTTTTTGTGGGCCGAGGCAGTGGCTACCGCAGTTCAATCCTTAATCAATCTCCCACTTTGGCCATTGACAGGATGACACCTTTTAAGGCTTACTTCGAGACTAAGCCTGATGTCTCTTATTTCAAGATCTTTGGGTGTGACGCTTATGTGCACATTCCAAAGATGCAGTGTGATAAGTTCGAGATAGCTTCCCAATGACAGGTTTTTGTTGGCTATAGCTCCCAATCCCAAGGTTATTGTTTGTTTGATCCTGTTAAGCAGGATGTCTATATGAGCCGAGATGTGCAATTCGTTGAAGTACCGGCCACAAAGGGGAGTAAGGAGCACCCCGTCCTTGGAGATCCAGGGGAGAGTTGGGCTCTCCAGACAATTTCTTTGGAGCCAGAGTCTCTTGATGGAGATTCTTCTTCAGATTCAGAGTCTTCTCTTTCACCGGCCACCCCTGAGGAGCTTCCGCCAGTGGAGCTTCCTGAGTCTTCAGCACATGGAGAGCGACGTTCGTCCTCCTCGTTGGGCCCGTGACACCCTCCGAGATTCAGGGATTGAGGGGGTCCCTGAGGAGTGGGAACCGCAAGATGGACCACGGAGGTCACAAAGGAACCAGACACATTCTTCGAAGCTTGTTTGCTCCAACTATTGTTTGTTGACCCCTATTATGTAGGATCGAGAGCCCACTTCAATGAAGGAGGCTTTGCAGTCTGATCATTGGCGGAAGGCCATGGAAGCTAAGTTGAAGGCTATTGAGAGGAATGGCACTTGGTCTCTTGTGCCTCGTCCCTCTCACAAGAAGGTGATTGGTGTCAAGTGGGTCTTCAAGACCAAGTACCTTAGCGATGGTTCTTTGGACAAGCACAAGGCTCGCCTTGTTACTAAAGCTTTTGCTCAACGCCCATGCATTGATTTCCATGATACTTTTGCCCGCATTGCTCGTATGGAGACTATTCGAGTTGTTCTTGCCTTGGCTGGCCATAGAAGATGGCATGTTTATCAGTTGAATGTGAAGTTGGCCTTTCTGAATGGTAACTTGCAGGAGGAGATCTATGTTGAGCAACCTCCTGGCTTTGGATCCTCGGATGAGAAAGTTTATAGGTTGAAGAAGGCCTTGTATGGCCTCAAGCAGGCTCCGCATGCATGGAACGAGAAGATTGACTCGTTTCTTCAGTCAAAGTTGGGATATCGGCGCTCCAAGGCCGACCCACAGCTTTATCACACTTCCGAGGTTGGTCCAGTGTTGTTCGTGTTATATGTTGATGATTTGATTTTGACAAGGGATCATGCACAGAAGGTCCGAGAGACCAAGACAGCTTTACATCAGGCATTCGAGATGTCGGATTTGGGGCTTCTTCTTGGGTCACGAGATTTACCAGTCTCAGAGGGGGATTTTCATCTCTCAACACAGATACATTCAAGAGCTCTTGGTAACTTTTGAGATGGAGACTTGTCAGCCCATTACTACTTCTCTGTGGATCCGAATTGGAAGGCCACTTCACACTCAATTCCGTGATGGATGCTTTACGTTACCATCAGTTGATTGGATCCTTGATTTGGCTTCTCAACACTCGTATTGATCTTTGTTTTATTGTGGGCCTTTTGGCAGGGTTCATGACGGAATCCAAACAAGTGCATTGGTAGGCTGCCCTGCGGATTCTTCAATATTTGAGGGGAACCTCTGACTTAGGGATTTCTTATCCCGCAGGTACAGATGCTTTCAGTATGGTTTTTGCAAGTTGTAGTGACTCGGATTGGGCTGGAGATGTGGACCACCGACGGTCTACTACAAGCTATTGTTTTATAGTGGGTACGGGTGTTATCTCTTGGAGTAGCAAGAAGCAGCCCACGGTAGCCCTTTCTTCTATTGAGGCAGAGTATCGGGCTGCGTCTTCCACCACATGTGAGGTTGTGTGGCTTCGGAGATTGTTGGAGCAGCTTGGCTGCCCCCAGACTCGTCCTACTCTTCTACGGTGCAACAATGAGAGTTGCATTGCCTTGGTACGGAATCCAGTATTCCATGCCCGGATGAAGCACATTGAGATCCAGTATCACTTCATTTGGGAGAAGCTTCTAGATGGGACCATTGATGTGGAGTACTGCAAGACGAAGGATAATCTTGCAGATTTGTTTACGAAGGCACTTCCCCAGGCTCTTCTTCGGCAGCATTCCAAATCCCTCAGTCTTTTGACCCGTCCAAGATCTGAGAGGGGGTGTTAGCCAGTCATTTCCTGGACAGTACAGACGTCAGTGCCACGTCAGTAGGTGCCACATCAGCACCTACAGTCGGACAGGTTGCTGCAGTCGCACAGTTTTTACTGCAGTCAACTGCATTTAAGGCAGCCGACCTACTGTAATTATGTCCTATTTTTCGGCTATTTATAGCCGGTTTTGTGGCACACTTCAGCATTCATTATTCAGATTCTGATCTTGAGATTTGTTGGCTGAGACAAACTATGGTCGGGCTGACGGAGATCAAGGTCATCAAGTCGGAGACATACGCAGATATTTCCTATGCCCCCTTGTGTATTTCTGCACTCTTATTCAGCATACTACACCGCAGTTTTTCTGCGTTTACACTGTCTCCTTTTCTCTCCCTCTCTTCTCTCTGTGTTCACTCTCTCTCAGCCTTTGTCCATCGCTGCACTCTGACACTATCCAAGGGTATCAATACATGGCCTATTTTCAAGGATAATACACGAGCTTTGTCTAGACAATATGGTATTCAACGTGCATCTGCTTTATGTGCTAAATTGCAATATTTGCACTCTTTATTGGAACATTTATAATATATACAATAGGCCAAGGATACCTCTCTGATGACTTGAGTCTTGCTCACATGTTCTGAAAGGCTGAAATGCAAAGTCCAAGCTCTTCAAGAGACATTGATTATGCCAAAGCCTCTAGCCAATATGTTATTATGATCCAGCTAGATATTGAAAAGGCTTTTGAACATGTCAACTAGTCTTTTAGGGATGCAATGACACGTGTTGTGCTTAACCGAGGAGTCACAAATGAGATTGCCTTATCTCATTCTCTTCGTCAAGGATGCCCTCTCGGTCCTTCATTGTTTTCATTGGTCGTTCGCCCGATGCTCTCTTTGCTGGATAGACTCACTAATGATGGGGAGATTGTTGGTTTGTCTCTTCTGAGTGGTCCTCAACTTTTGGATCAATCTTTTGCAGATGATAACAAACCAATGTGAATCGGGCAATGGCTATTTGGAATCTGTTTGGTTTAGCCTCAAGCCTCCATATTAATGCTCAAAAATCTGTATTGATTTCTTGTATGGGTGTGGATGTGCCGATTCGAGAATTGCTTGATTGAATGTCCTTTTGAGTTTATGAGAAGTTTATGCAATCGGCTCAAAGTGTCTCAATCTATCATGATTGGTATGGTCTCTTATTTTTTACCCTTGCTTCCCTAGACCAACAAGTCTCTCTTAGAATTGGTGGCAGCATATTACTACTTCAAAACGGTTGGGGGAAGCTGCTTTGTTGAATATCAATCTTTATCTGATATCTCGAGGAATGGCGCTTTTGCAAGTTCTATGCATGCACAATCACCGTTGGACTAATGTTGCAAAATTTCTTATTGAGGAGACCGGAAGAATTGCTAGATTGGGGATGTAGACAATACATGATGCTATCATTTCTGGGCAGTCCCATCTTTATTCTTTCCATCGCATACGCCAATACTTCGGGTACCTAGAGGCTATATTCAAATTCGGTCAACCTTGCAGGTATAATCCATTGCTTGCTTTTCAACCTTCTTTCCCATGGCAATATTGGATATTTGTGAAACCTGATGATTTTTAGAAAAGGTGACTAGTTAGATCTACTATAAGATGGTAGACAATAAGTGATAGGTCACTAAGAAAGACAATATTTGGTGTGCTCAAGATAGCAAATAGAGTGGTGAGACAAATTTCTTCAATTGTGGAGGTCCAAGATCCCTTATCATGGGAAAGTTTTTATATAGGGGAGCTTATCAAATGTTTTCCCATTGCGGATGTGCTACATGTGTTGAGCTAAAACATGCATTACTTGCTAATTAGCCTCTTAAACAGCCCCAAAACACACTTAAAAATGCTCTTTTAGAGTAATACCCTAAAACGGGGAGCGGTTCGAGAGAGTTCAGTGAAAACCCTAATTTTTGGGGCACCCTTCCACATCTATAAATAGACAGGCTGCCCCCATTCAAATTTATTCCGTCTGTCCAGGTTTCTCACTCCACGTGCAGATTTCAGCCATCAACCTCCTCCCACGTGGTTGCCCAGCCCTCGAGACTGCTGCCACTCCATCCGTGTTTGCTCCTGCTGCTGGCACCTTCATCCATGCTAACGTCAGCTGATGGCAACATCATCATCTGCTGCGATCTGATCATCCAGTTATCACCAGCCACATCATCAAACACTATTTCAGCCTGCTGTTTACAACAGACTATGCACAGTTTCCAACCTCTGATCGGTGGTACACTGCTGTGTTTACCAGTTTCCAACCTCCAGACTACTGCATTTTGGTGACCAGCCTGCTGCCATTCACTATTCGGCACTCCTACACTCAGACTGGTGGTCATCGACTTGGGATCCGTCTCTGGTGGATGTCACACTACAACATTGCTCTGCCCTTGAGCACATTGTACACTCTTACATTCATTTACAGCATTCATTCACTTAAGAGTTGTGTTCTCTCTCTCCATTCTTTTGTTTGTGTTTGAGTTTCTGATTTTGAGTTTTGAGTTTTGCGTTTAGGATTTGAATTTTGCCCTCTGTGTCTATGTCTATCTCTTTGTGTTTCTGACGTGGATGTACACTCTGTGTGTCCTCAGTGCAAACCCTAGCAGTTTTCTTCACATGGTATCAGAGCCGGTGCTCTTGTAGTATCATGTGGATATTGTGGAGAGCTAGTCTTTGTGCAAGGCACACAATACGACTCGTAACCGAATCACAATGTCCCAGACACCTTCTTCTCCAATTCCTATGATGTCTTAACAGGCTTCTCCATCATTGGAGACCCTGAGGCGGCATTATGGACTCCGTGACAAGGACCACACTCCACCTTCACCAGATTTCACTAACATGAGAGAGGACTTTGAGGAGTACTATCGCAACTAGTACGGTGATGTTTACACCCCTCCTATTAGTTTTGCTACCACATTCGGACCACTTGGTGAGGCTGGCCACCTCTCCGATCATGAAGGACATACGGCATTCAGAACGTCTGGCAATCCATCTTCATCATCTCACTCGGGTCCGATGTCAAGTTTGTACAATTCTTCTGTGTTGCATGAATCAAAACCCTCACCTGTTTCTTCTTTTGAGGTACACGATCCACATGGCTTTGTGTATGTGAACTTCAATAGAGGAGGCTCACAAAGCAAAAGAAATTCAGGTACATCTACAGCTTGTGTTTCATTTGAGCATGTCACACACACTTCTCACTTCCCTCCCATCCCACCCTCTTCTATATCACACCTTAATCACCTCTCATCAACTTTCCAAAACCTTGGATTACACTCCACATCTGCATCACACACCCTAGGGGTTGGATCTTCCATCTCCGCTCCTAGCACTTTTCCTTCTCCAGCCTATTCTCTACCTCTTTACACCATGATACTTCGCTAGGGGAAATGCCACCCCTTTAACACAGTCCCTCTCACCTTTCAGCAAAGGAGCACACCCATAACTCCTGGGTCGACTGTGATGGACATCCCCCTCACTATCCCCAGCTTCAAATCTTCCATGACCACTCGTACACAAGGGTTTCCATCCTCAGCTTATGGCATGTCTTCACACTCTCCTTGGGTTATACCTACACAGGGATTCCCATATGCTTCCCGTGTTCCCGTCCCACCTCCTTGAGTTCCTCATGTGGCTACCATGCCCATGCCTAGTCAGCCCATCCCTACCTATGGATCCACCTTGCACACTACCCATATGCCTAGTGGGCACTCTCGGGCCCATTCCCAAGTGTACTCCACTCCCCTATCCTACCCACGCTACACTTTTTCACACTATCCATCTCCAAGCACTACCACTCCTGTTGCAACGGCCAAGAACGCCTTCAAGGATAAGACACATTTTAAGGGGTCAAATTTCACCACTTGGTCTAATTTCATGCAACAAGTGCTTGAGTCTCAAGGCCTTTGGAACCTCTTCATTGGTCTAGAGCCTATGCCGGACCCTCGACTAGCTCACCCTGATTACATCCGTCATTGGAGAGCCTGCAATGCCACAGCCAATGTTGAGCTGATGCAGGGATTGCTTCTTGAGTTTCACTCTCAGTTGCAGCACTTTCCGCTTGCATCAGAGCGTTGGAGTCACCTTCTCAGCCGCTATGTGTCTCGTGATCGTACTCGATGCATCAATCTCGAGTTTCAGCTTCAAGAGTTCTCTATGAAGGAAGGGGATGATCTAAACGTCAAGCTGGCTGAATATAGGCGGTTACTTGCCGAGTTCGCCACTACTGGCTCTCCAAAGTTAGCTAACGTTCAGGTTACATTCTTCTTGAATAAGTTGCCCGAAAAATACTTCAATTTCATTCAACACATCATCTCCCAACCTCGATTGCCAACCTTCTATGAGTTTGAGTGCCTGTTCTTGCGTTATGCAAGGTTGCATGATCAAGTTCACAAGAAATCCTCATCACAGCCTTATTCAGAGCAGAGGGGGTTGGTTGCCTCTTCATCAAGAGGGAAAACCACCAGTGGCAAGAACTCGCAAGATACAAAGGCAAGCCAATCCAAGGGTGACTCCTCTTTCTCAGATGGAACCAAAGAATCTAGACCTATCTGGCAGCAACTCCTTAAGAAAAACCGGTTTTGCACACATTGCCGGAGAGCAGGCCATGTGGACGAGGAGTGTCGCTCCAAGGCCCAAGGTCTTCCACCTAAAAAGCCTTTGTAGACCACTGCAACTGCACAATCCAGTGGGGCTACGCCTTCTACTCCTGCTTTATCTACTCCTTCAGCATCCACCGTTGCTGTTGGACATGTGGCTCAAGTACAACCTCAGCAGCCCATCTCTTTCACTATCCCTGAGAGACTGGCTAATTGGTATGCAGGTTCCAATCCCGTTGCACTTCATGCATCTATCTCACCTTTCTCCCCACCTCATCAAGCGTTCTCCTCGCAGAACCCTGCTACTAGACGTACGCGACGGTAGCCACCTTCTTAGACTAGTATATCTCCAGGTCCTTTCGAATACCCTAGATCAATCTAACATTTATTTTTCTCACTCTTAGAGTCGGGCCCATAGGATTCATTGTCCTTAGCTTTTCCATTCTTTTATCTTCCGTTGCATTTAGTCACACACATACACATTCATTGCATTTATTTTGAGTTAGATTTTCTTTATGTTATGTTTTGCTTTGGAGCATCTCACCACTAACCTCTGTGTGTACAAATTCTCATCTCTTTTTCAAGGTTTTGTCTTTCAGTATAGGGCTAACTTGCAGATTGCTTTTGTCCTATCTGGGCTAGAGACATGGGGATGCACACCGTTCCTTTCATGGTTTCATCATCCTAGGAGTACTTGCTCTTCTTCCAGCATGGCGGTTTCCCCTCCCCAGGCAGATCATGCATCATCTCTCTCGATGCGATCATGGCGGTGACTTCTACCTTGCTCTTCTAGCGGGGTGCTTCATCCACTTCATCTTATTTCATTCCTTATGGTTCTCGGCACCATATGAAGACCGACATCAGGCTCCTCTTCCTTCTTCGACATCTACATCCAGGCTGAGAGAGAGTTCCTACCCTTCTTGGTATTCTACAAGCTTCAACACTTTGTCTTCGACATCGCCTTCTCCTCCCTATTGTACCTTGCCCTTTGCATTGCATAATTTCGTCATCTTTGTACTAGGGTGCTTGGGCAAGTGAACAATTTTTCCATGAGGAACACTATCCAAGTGGCACCTACTCCTTGAGCATTCTTCAACACGTAACATACTTTGTATCTCATTGTACCAAGCACCACTTGAGCGGATCCTAAGTTGTTTCCACCGGTGGTTGTTGTTACCACACCACCATCCTCCATCACATGGATACCTCATCACCTATTTTTCCTTTGTCCGATGCCCTATCCTCTCTGGGGTGACTACTTGGATTCCCTTGGTAAGATAACCATCACCTCTGTAGTCTTGGTAGGCCACTGGGTAGCTGACATATACCCTTTGTCCGATGCCCTGGCTGCTTTGGGGTGGGACGCCTTGGGATAAGTAAACATCACAATGGCTGGCCTAACCTTTCGGCTCAGTTTTAAGCCTAAGAGGGGATGTTGAGCTAAAACATGTATTACTTGCTGATTAGCCTTTTAAGCAGTCCCAAAAGACACTAAAAAATGCTCTTTTAGAGTAAAACCCTAAAATGGAAAGCGGTTCAAGAGAGTTCAGTGGAAACCCTAATTTTTGGGACACCCTTCCACATCTATAAATAGATAAGCTACCCCCATTCAGATTTATTCTGTCTGTGCAAGTTTCTCACTCCACGTGCAGATTTCAGCCATCAACCTCCTCCCACGTGGCTATCCAACCCTCAAGACTACTGCCACTCCATCCATGTTTGCTTGTGTTGTTGGCGCCTTCATCCACGCTGACATCAGTTGCTGGCGACATCACCATCTGCTGCGATCTGATCATCCAATTATCGCAAGCCACATCAGACATTGTTTCAGTCTGCTATTTCGAACCTCTGATCGATGCACAGCAGTCTGTGCAAAATTTCTAGCCTCTGATTGGTGGTACAATGCTGCGTTTACCAGTTTCTAGCCTCCAGACTGTTGCGTTTTGGTGACCAACTTGCTGCCATTCACTATTCGGCACTACTCCACTCCGACTGATGGTCACAAATTTGGGATCCGTCTCCGGTGGACATCACACTCCGACATTGCTTTGCCCTTGAGCACACTGTACACTCTTGCATTCATTTACAGCATTCATTCACTTTAGAGTTGTGTTCTCTCTCTCCCTTCTTCTGTTTGTGTTTCAGTTTTTGTGTTTAAGTTTTGAGTTTTGCCCTCTGTGTCTGTGTCTATGTCTGTCTCTTTGTGTTTCTGTCGTGGACGTACACTTTGTGCGTCCTCAATGCAAACCCTAGCAGTTTTCTTGACAACATGCCCACGAGATCTCACGTGGCCAAGGCATCTTCTGCACTACATGTGATGAGACACCAATTCGCCTCTTCATCTCTTGCCCTTAAGCGAGACAAATTGGAGCTTTGTTTCTTGTGTGTGGACCTCGGTGACTCAACAACAAATGCCCATCCATTCTTGGTCATGGGCAAGATGACTTCTTTGTCCACTCTGCAATTAGATCATTCTTACCTCTTCCATTTTCTTAGGTGGGTAGCTCTCTCATACATTTGATGAACCTTCATTTTTTAATCGGCCTCCAGTATCCGTGGTCATGTGGTCCGTGTTCAAGGATTACTATTATGGCCAATCTCTTCCATGGTTTCAACAAACCTGGTCCTCCTTGATGTAGCTACTCTTCAACTAGATATTGGTTGTCCTACTCCAATTGTGCCACCTACATGATATTTGTGTGCTATGTTTTGGAAATTGGTAGCTTTTTGACTTGACTTGTGATTGCTAGAATTTTCAAGGGCTGGCCAAAAGGCCTGATGTAAATACTTTTATTGCTAGAATTTTCAGGGCTGGCTTGATGTAAATACTTTTATTTAATTCCACGAGAGAGACAAAGAGGATGCACGGGCTGAGAGAGAGTGGAACACACACACGCACGGAGAGAGAGAGAGAGAGAGAGAACTCGCAAAGGAGTGAATACTGAAGATTGAAATCTGAAAGCATAATATGTACACGGTGTGAGTGTCGAAGTATGCAATGAGCACTCAACATGGCCTCACACACAAAAAAAGGAAAAGCACATGACCACTAGGGCTAGAACAGCATAAATAGGAGCAGAAAAAGTAAAAGAAGCAGCGGGTCAGCTAGGCTGAATCTAGCCAACTACATTGCCACATCTCAGCCTGCTTGGTCAGAACCTGCCCGCTGACTGTCCATGCCTGCCTAAAATTGGTCCCACTGCCCTGCACTGCCCAAATATTGCCAGCCACTCCTACCCGACTGTGCAAAAGCCCTCCATTGGCCTGCTACTCATCCAAGGGATGATCCTCTAACAAATTCACCTCACTTGTAAAAACTTTGTCTAGAGGTATTTCAGTTGGAACCCACTTGAATTGGGGCTGCAATAGTTATGACAGAGCATAGATCTGAAGCATAGCCTAGTGCTCGAGAGGGGGATAGTACTTCAAAGTTCAAATTCCCCTCCTAAGAAAACTGGCTCTAGAATTTAAAAGTCCTAGTGTCAGCTAGCACTATGTGTTTTTTGAGACTTCTATGCTAAATGGTCATGCCACCATACTTGCGACAGTCTTGATGGGCACTTGGTGCAACTCTTAAATACCATAATGAACAAACCTTTACTTAAGAAAATGTTGTATTTCTTTTTGGCTGTTGAAATACATGGTTGTAACTTCTAGTAGCCATGATAATTCAGGCTACTACACCATTTGAAATTTTGGTGGAAACAGTGTTTCGAAAAAAATAATAAACTACAATATAAATAATAATATGTGTGTTTATGCATGTAAATCAACATATACATACACATACTAAGCATACTAGAGACTACAGTCACTAAACAATCTTAACTTTTAAGACAAGAATCTAAGATCCAAGATTAGCATTGCGCACTCTCACATAGTTCAGCTTTGCATGTTGCTGTCAAAGTGCAACAATGCGGAAGCATGGGACCAAGACTGAGAGAGAGTGAACACAAAGAGGAGAGAGAGAGAGAGAGAGAGAAAGAGACAGTGAAACGTAGAAAATCTACAGTGAAGAATGTTGTATAGGGATGCAGAATTATACACGAGTGCAAAGAGAATATATGCGTATGTCTCCGCCTTGAGGACCTCGATCTCCGTCAGCCCGAGTGTTGTCTGTCACCAGCAGGTTGTCTCTATCAAATACAAGTGATAGACAAGTGCTGGAGAGAACTGCTATAAATAGCAAAAGAAAATACCAAGAAAATGACCAGCATCAAGTTGGCTGAATTTAATGCAGCTGACTGCATAAAAACTGTCCGGCTGCTCGGCCTGGCCAACTGCAAACTGCCATGTGGCATTTGCTCAGCCTGGCCAACTGCAGACTGCAATGTGGCATTTGCGCTGGCTACTGACGTGTCTTGCTGACGTGGCTGCTAACGTGTCCTACCTGCTACGCTGTCTTGCTTTGATCTACTGAAACTCTCCTAGCTGTCCAAGGAATGACAATCTCTAACACCCCCTCTCATATCCTGGATAGGTCATAAGACTGAGGGATCTAGCATGTCTCCGAAGAAGAGCCTGGGGAAGCGCCTTCGTGAACAAATCTGCAAGATTATCCTCCGTCTTGCAGTACTCTACATCAATGGTCCCATCCAAAAGGTTCTCCCAAAGGAAGTGGTACTGGATCTCAATGTGCTTCGTCCGGGCATGAAATAAAGGATTCCGTACCAAGGCAATGCAACTCTCATTGTCGCACTGCAAAAAAGTAGGACAAGTCTGGGGGCAGCCAAGCTCCTCCAACAATCTCCAAAGCCACACCACCTCACATGTAGTGGAAGACGCGGCCCGATACTTCGCCTCAGTAGAAGAAAGGGCTACTGTGGGCTGCTTCTTGCTACTCCATGAGATAACACCGAAACCCAAAGTAAAAGTTGTAGAGAGAGGAAATTCAGAGTTTTGTCGCGCAGAATGATTGAAATCGGTCAAATGCAGCTACTGCCCTACCACAACAGCTTGTAGATGCAAAGAACTAAAGAAAATCAGACATTTACTGTTGCTGCCCTGTCTCAACAGCCTATAGATGCTATCACCTGCTGTTGATTGGTCTTCTCTTGCCCCTGGCTGCCTCAAAAGGTCCTCCAATGACTGCAAATCGGACCACCAGCATCTCCTCCCTCTCTTGCAAGTTGAATATACTAAAAATGCCTCTCCAGCCTCTAAAGACGTTTTTCAGTCTTGCATGGAAATTTTTGACAAGTGGCAACCTTCCCAAATGGTTTTTCTAGTATTATCCATAATTAAATATTAATTTTCGGTCTTTAAATACTGAAAATTAATCTAATAATTATTTCAATGTCCTAAAAAATAATCTAACTGGTGAATAATTAAATTGACTAGGTAACTTCCATTCTCAAGTGTCTTTGCGCCACCTTTGACCATCACATTGGTGTTAGGTACTATTAAACGCCACTTCTCTAGTGTCATCAACTAACACTTATGGCCAAATTAATGACCTAGGCCAACAATTGAAACCAGATACCACCAAGTACCTGTGCGGCATAGCTTATAGCAACTTTTGCCTTTGACATCCCATGATTTCTTCAGATCCCAAGCTCGTAAATTTACTTTAACCCCAGTTGCACCTCACATGTGTAGCATTTACTTAATCATGTGATTAAAAATTAATCCACATGTTAAGTGAGATTTCAAAAATATATATCCTCATGACAGCAGCCACCACTCCAAAATCCGTCGTGTCATTTTTCTTGGTGTCTTTCTTGTCCTTGTTGAGGCAATCCTTCTTCCAATGACCGGTCTTACCACAAATATGGCATGTCGAGTCTTTCTCTTTGTCCTTGGATTTGTTGTCCTTTTGGTCCTTCCCCTTCTTCTGAGAGGCTTGACCAACCAATGCCTCCGATTTGGAAGCATTACGTCCCTTCAATTGTTCCTCTTGGTCCAAGACCATAGAAATCAACTCTTCCCATTGAAGAGTCGACTCCCGCCCTAATGCAATAAGAGCAAAATAAAAGGTACCAAATCGTGGCAGCAACTAGGACAATAAAGTGATCACCATGCCTTCAAAGGAAATGGGCTTCCCGCATTTTGAATATTCATCTGAAGCTACTAAAGCTTGCAAATGTGTTTCCAAAGTGAAGAAGACTTATTCACAAACAAAATCCGCATCTACATCTCCAAAGAAACCCTCTTCATCAAGGTTGTCTGGTTATACATCCGATTGAGCTCCAACCATATCTCTCGAGCCACTGTCAAGTGCTCGATGTGAGCTATCACAACTGTAGTACAAGACAGAAAAAGAAAAGAATGAACCTTGGCATTCAGTTTGTCCCAGTGAGACTAGGCCTTGGTCAACTCCACACAAGCATTTGAAGAGAGTTTGGACTCGCCTCTCACCGAGGGTCTAGAACTCCAAGTCGGTCTCTGTAGACATTTTTACCTGCAATGCCTGCACAAACGCAAAAGCAGCCCCCTTTGACTGTGGAGACACAGCCTACTAGGACTCTTTCCTCCGCTTCCCGAACCTTCTCTAGCCACCGAAGGCGATGAAAAGGTAAACTCTGCAATGGAAGGCCGAAAACGCAACCTTCCTCCTCTTCAAACAGCAACAACTTGCAGCAAATTCACCAACTCGACTCCTTTCCCACACGCCCACGCTCGCTTTAGCCTTGTTCCAATACGTAACCCTTCCGCTCGCCCTCGAATGCTGGAAACGCAGCCTTGTGTTACGCTGAAATCTCCTCTTCAAATAGGTTCTTCACTCAATTGGTTCATCTTCACTGCTTTGATACCATGTCAAAGTGCAACGATGCGAAATCTCCTCTTCAAATAGGTTCTTCACTCAATTGGTTCATCTTCACTGCTTTGATACCATGTCAAAGTACAATGATGCGAAAGCGTGGGACTAAGACAGAGAGAGTGAGCACAGAGAGGAGAGAGAGAGAGAGAGAGAGAGAGAGAGAGAAAGAGAGAGAAACGCAAAAAATCTACAGTGAAGAATGATGTATAGGGGTTTAGAATTATACATGGGTGCAAAGAGAATATCTGCATGTCTCCACCTTGAGGACCTCGATCTCTGTTAGCCCGAGTGTTGTCTGTCACCAGCAAGCTGTCTCTATCAGATACAAGTGATAGACAAGTACTAGAAAGGACTGTTATAAATAACAAAAGAAAATACCAAGAAAATAACCAGCATCAGGTCAGTTGCATTTAATGCAACTGACTGTATAAAAATTGTCCGACTGCTCAGTCTGGCCAACTGTAGACTGCCACGTGGCATCTGCGTTGGCTGCTAATGTGTCTTGCCTGTTGCGCTGTCTTACTCTAATTTGCTGAAACTCTCCTAGCTGTCCAGGGAATGACAATCTCTAACAATTGCAACTTGCAAGATTCTTTAGTATTAAGTAATCTTAAATCACCCAAAATAACTTACACTATTTTTAAACAAAACAGTCCACATGTGACATATCACATAAAACTTGAATCAAAAGTGTAACATCATAATATCTGTCATCCAAGAATTATAATTCAAAACTTAAAAGTCAAGTTTATGAGACTCATGATAATGCAAGCAACGATAGATCATAGAAGTACATGATATATCAAACAAGGGTAATCTAAAGAGTCAAAACTAAATGATAAGGAGCCGCTGGCTAACCATGGAAAAAAACATGAGTAAAGTGATAACAAGCATCTATAGGAGCATCATCTATACCAATAGAGATGCCATCGTCCTAATCCTCCTCTAGCTTATTACTATCCACATCAGTTGTGATGAGATAGAACATCAAAAGTCCATGAATCTTCTGGAACAACTAAAGTGCTAGCTCCATCTGTAGCTCTCTGATGTTGTGAAACAATCCTGCTACACGAGGTACGGCTTGAGGCTATCATCTCCTCGAATAGCATAATATAAATGGCATGCTCCTCTCGTGTGATGTTTAGAATAAACTTCATCTTCTCTATGTCGATCTTATCAATATTTACAATAGAGAAAAAAACATCTGTCATCTTTAAAATTGGCATTCAAGAGTCAAAGACCATAAGCTATTAGGAAAATATAAGTATAGTCACCTACGTTGTCTCGGGATAAATAGTGTTTCTCTCAAGCAATTGGAGGTTGCAATGACGAAAGACCAACCTCTCTAACTGAGCACTTTTCTTTGTACAAAAAAGGGTCCAAGTACCTTAATTTCTCTCACAATGGCCTGAGCTACACTGAGCTACAGTCTTGTGAGAGCACTCATATAGCAAAACGTGTTTCTATAAATCATCATTCAAATAGAAACACAAACTATGCAATGATACTAAATTACATAGATAACATTATGAATAATAAAGGATTAATGGGGTTGCAAATTACCAATGTCTCTAACTGAGCACTTTTCTTTGTACAAAAAAGGGTCTAAGTACCTTAATTTCTCTCACAATGGCCTGAACTACAGTCTTGTGAGAGCACTCATATAGCAAAACGTGTTTCTATAAATCATCATTCAAATAGAAACACAAACTATGCAATGATACTAAATTACATAGATAACATTATGAATAATAAAGGATTAATGGGGTTGCAAATTACCAATGTAGGTGCATAATTTCCATACTTTTCTCACCATAAGGCAATCTAAAGTTGAGTCTCTTTTAACTTCGCAATCTCTCTATCAAGATGCAAGCTCTCATTGCATAACAGTAAGAGATTATCCTCAACCCTTTGAAGAATGGACAATCTCCACCTGTCACCTTTGTCATATACTCCATGAATCCCTCATCTAGCTCCTCACTCTCCCACTACTACTAATCTTGCCAAAGAGGATACAAAACATGGACCACTGCATAAATTGGTCTATGAAACCAATTCCATTTCCACTTCCATACAGCTATAATATGAGCAATCCTAAAGTTATTAACATTGAACAAACATGTAAAATATCAATTCAATAATGCTTATTCAAATTTCACATATAAAATAGTTAATTTGCAAAATAAAGAGTTACTTACTTATTCAAGGGCAAAAAGTTGTTTTTTTTCAGAGCTTCCCTATCTTATTCACATACGCACAAAGAAGACCCAAGGTGCTACCCTCCATATCGATAATGCATAGCACTTTGCACATAGTTTTGAGAGTTCTCACCATAGACTCCACCTCTTTCCACCAAGTATCGTTCATGACATTGTATCAAAAAGCCATAGCCTTTAGATAATTATACTCATCCCACTGCATGAACTCATTAGACCACATAGTATGTACCAACTCTTTGTAAACATGCACCAACCACTCAAGCACAATGAAAATGTAGGCAAATCCGCTGGCAAAGGATTTAAGAGCTCAAGGTGCCGAGGTGGCTGAATGAGCAAAAGCTAGTAAGGACCTTGGGCCTCCTCCTAACAAAATTAACTGTACTTGTGGTGGTGCTAAATATAGCCTCAATCCATTGAATTTTGCCTATATTCTCAATCAAAAGATCAATACAATGAGAAGCATATGGTGTCTATACAATGGCTGGAAATCCCTCCTCAACATGCTACCCGTGGAGACGATTGCTTCTAGTCACAACTTGCACAACATATTTGGGCCCAAGTTGTAAGATGACATCCTATAAGTGCTGCCATATAAATGCACCCATCAATGTAAGACCTAGCAAAGAGACATCAATTGCCTTCACAAACATAGTGCCCTTACAACATGAGACCATAATACTATACACATTTCTCCTACGGGCATCATACTATCCATTACACAAGATAGTGCACCCATATTTCTTCCATGCATCTTTCAACAACTCTAGTTGAACCTCAATGCATGCCTTCTCCTTCCTGAGCTTTCGTGAGTGTAGTCCAATGTAGTCGATGGCTCTAATGGTTCACTTCCATGCCGAAAAGGGAATTTTACCTTGAACATCCCCAAACCTACCTGAAACGCCATTTTCAAGAAACAAAAATGGCTGTCCTATTTCAGCAAGTTCAAAACAGCATTTATAGAAACTATGATTAGGCCGCATGTATTGCTAGTATATGACTACCATGTTCCAATCACAGTTGGGTGCTTGAGGACACTTTTGCCATTTTTTGAAGTGCAAGTGTGTCATGATCAAGAACATGATTTATCTATGGCACTCTTTCATGGTAGGTCCAAGAATTGTATGATTTGTGTTGGGCATGGGCATGTCCATCAGTAGTTAAGATTATAATTTAAAAATGAAACTAACCAATGTGTAAGTTTGGTGCACACATTAATTAATCTTTCAAGAAGGATTTAAATGAAAGTTTCATCTAACTTATTAAATTTGGGTGTGGGCGGACCAAAGTTTTGGGTTGGGATACCTGAAATTGAAGAATTAAAGGATGTACAATCAAATTATGAATCATGATAGTAGATACTCATTTATTCTTTTGGAAAGCTGTTTTAAAGCAGGGAAAAGCTAGAGAACACTAAGAAGGGAAAATTCAACATTTCATTTGCCAAAGATCACCATAGATATAGAAGGGGGCTATCAAAACGAGAATAATGCTGTTTTAACTGTTGGCAAAGCTGTTTCCAGCCTGGGCGGAGTTGTCCACAAGTGGATGATGGTTGACAGAAGTTAGCTGATGGCTGTCCTATGCTATACGATGGCTGATTTAATTAGGTAATGACTATCCCAGCCAGGGAGCACCTGTTCTTGGCTGGACCTGGTAGTTTTTGGACCATTTGAAGGGTCTTGGAACTGCATAGAACAAGATTTGTCACAATAGATCTTGTCATATCAGGTTTTTTTTGGTAGGATCCAATGTCTGCAGATTGCTCTTCTCGTGCTCCATGCAATCTCAGCTGGTTTAGTTCAGATCTTGTGCGTTTGCTCTCAGTTTGGTGAGAGCAGTTGGATTACAAGTGGCACGAAACTTTGAGGTCACTCTATCTTCGTGTTCCAGTGTGGGAGCATTCTAATACCACTGTTAATTATGATCTTCTCTTGCTGACTTCCTATGTCTGAGACCAAGTACTTACAACCTTAAGATTCACTGCCCTTTGATTCACCCAAAGGCCAATTTCTGTGTGCGCGCACACACATGTGCAACTATTCATATGGTCAAAGTACAACGAATGCGGAAGCGTATGGACAAGACTGAAAGAAAATGAACATGAGTGAAAGGGGAGACAAAAGAGACAAAAGAATGCAGAAATCTGCAGTGAATGAATGCTGAAATGAAGAGGGCAGACATACAAAGGCTGTCGGTGTATCTCCTCCAGCCGGCTCTCTCCCAACAATCCCTGCAAAGACGAACTTAAGAGGGCAGGCTATAAATAGCCAGAAAAGGAAGGGAGAAATATGGCAGGTCAGCCCGTCAAAATGACCGGCTGCAGTCAAATTTGACCGACTTGTCAAATCTGGTTGTAAGCCACTGAAAATGGCCGACTGAACAGCTGCACTAACTGCAATAAATAGGGCCTGACTGCGTGGCACTGTCCTACCCATGAAACCTGCCCAAATACTGACGACTGCTAGAAATAATACCCAAACTGACAGGAATAATGAATAATGCCCTCTAAGAGTACACGCGTGATGGCAGCAACTTCCAATTCCACTAAATTGGAGGTAGGCTCTTGGGCCTTGGCCGGACTATCAGTAGCACTGTTTTTCACTGGGGCTGGGCTTGGACAATCTTTTGCAGTGTGGCCTTCTCCTTTGCATCGACTGCATAAGGGCTTGTAATCCACTGACCTTCTGGGATTTGGACAATTTGGTGAGATGTGTCCCTTTTCTCCGCATCTGTAACACTCCACTTCTGTTCTCTGACCACCGCCAAACTGTCTTCCTCTGTAACTTTGAGATAGAAATCTTCGGGGTCCGAAATTAGGACCAAACTCTCTAGGCTTGGGTCCAATATCCTGTGTTGTCATTTTGGATTCCAGCAAGTTGAATCTTGCGTCTTCTTCCTTCCTCCTCCTATCATGCATCTCCTTCAGAGAGCAAATGTCCTCTGTATGGTTCTTCCGCAAACAGTAGGAACAGAAGGCTCCAAGAATGGTTGGTTTTCGTGTACATTCAGTGGCTAAATGGCCTGCTTGATGACACTTACCACACCAAGTATTTGACCGCATCACATCTCTTCCTGCTCCTGCAACGTTGGATATGCTAGCGGTATTCACTTTCAGCGTCTGTAGTTGTTCTGTAAATAGTAACCTCCAAAGCCATACCATCTCACATATGTGGTGGAAGACACCATTCAATACTCTGCCTCTACGGAAGAAAGGGCAACTGTGGGCTACTTCTTGCTACTCCATGAGATAACACCTGCACCCAAAGTAAAACAATATCCTATCGCTGACCTCCGATGGTCAACATTTACAATCTAAATCCGTCCACCCTGTAAGAACCAAGCGTAAACATCCCTCCACCTCAAACACAGCCAAAAGCTCTTATACATACCGCTATAAATACCTCGTGTAGGGTGCCGCCTTAGTCTCCTTGACCTTTTCGGCATGGTCACTTGTCAAATTAAGATCGTCCACATAAAGCACGAACAACACATGCCCTCCAGTTGAGGTGTGGACATACAACTGGGGATCAGAAAAGGAACGGCAATACCCCAACTTTCCTTGGCGGAACGAATCTATCTTCTCATTCCAAGCACATGGAGTCTATTTGAGGCCGTAAAGGGCCTTCTTCAACCTGTACACTTGTCCATCTGATGAGAAAAAGTCAAGAGGCTGCTAACATAGATCTCCTCCTTCAAATCACCATTGAGAAAGGCAGACTTCACATCAAGTTGATAAATAGTCATCTCCTATGGCTGGCTAAGGCAAGAACAGCTCTAATGGTAGCCATCCGAGCTATAGGTGCAAAGGTGTCATGGAAATCCACCCGTGGCCACTATGCGAAGCCCTTTGCAACAACTCGCACCTTGTACTTATCCAAAGTACCATCACTATGATATTTGTTCTTGAAGACCTATTTGACACCAATCACCTTCCTATGAATGGGTTGAGGCACAAGATCTCAAGTGCCATTCCGCTCAATAACATCCAACTCTTGCTCCATAGCCTTCTTCCAATAATATGATTGCAAAGCCTCCTCCACAGAGGTGGGCTCCCTATCCTGTATGGCACGGCTTATCAAACAATAGTCAATACAAACAAGCTCGATAGTATATGCGTGGTTCATTTGAGATTTCCGCAAATCATCTTGTGCTATCACTCTTCAAGGACTCCCTCAATCCCTCAATCACGAATTGTCTTGTGCCCAACGAGAAGAAGGCTAGATCGCTCCTCTAAGACCGCCGCAAATCATCTTGTAGCTGTCACTCTTCAAGGACTCCCTCAATCCTTGAATCACGAAGTGTGTCTCGTGCCCAACAAGAAGGTCAAATTGCTCCTCAACACACGCCATCTACTGAAGTCTCTAGAACATCCACCAACAGTGGCCTAGTCGAGGAAGCAAGTGGAGAAATAATATCCTCATCCAAAGAGGAAGCATCTCCACAAAGCAGGGACTCCAAAGGTACAATCACTGGCATCCAGCTATCTCCTGGATCTCTAAGCACAAGGTACTCCTTAACCCCCTCTGAAGCTGGAACCTCCACGAATTAAACATCATGACTCATGTAGACATCCCGCTTTATGGGATTATACAATCAGTAACCTTGGGATAGTGAGCTATAGCCCACAAACACCTATCATTGAGAAGCGGCTTCAAGTTTATCACTTTGTGTCTTTAAGATGTGGATATAGGCATCACACCCAAAAACCCTGAAATAAGAAACATCAGGCTTAGACCCAAAATACGTCTCATAGGGTGTCATACCAACAACAGCCGAAGTGGGAGATTGATTAAGAAGGTGAACTGCAATAGCCATAGCCTCGACCCAAAGACACTGAGGTATCTGTCTATGCATACTCCATCATGGTACAAGCCATATCTATCACACTTCAATTTTTTGCCTCCAATATGTCATTCACTTGAGATGTGTTTGTGTTTGCAAACTCCTGATGGATACTATGATTGGCACAAAACCTAGCAAGCTCATTAGAAACAAATTCTCCTCCCTTATCCGATCATAATGTCTTAAATTTCCGACCTGATCTGTTCTCCTAAAACAACAACCAATCCTTGAAGTGGAAGAAAGCCTCTAACTTCAATTGAAAAAAATAAGCCCATGTCATACTACTAAAATCATCCACAATCAACATGAAATACAAGCTCCTGTTAAGAGACTCTGTCCTCATAGATCCACACAAATCTGTAGAAACAAGCTCCAAGGGTACTAAAGACCGCCTCAAAGCCTTGCTGGAAATGGCTTTACCATGTTATTTCCCACGAATTCAAGATACACACAGCTAATGGCTCACCACAATGTCCACTATACCTCGAGCAAGCTGTCCCCTAGAAGCCTTCCGAAGGCAATCATAATTTAGGTGGCAAGTCAAGCATGCCGAAGCTCGGTTTGTATTTGAGAGGTAAGAAAAAGAGAGATCAAGATAGAAGGAGACCTTAGCTTGTAAACTCCATTCTCCCCGTAACCGGAAGTAAGCACATGTCTCAATCCACGATCAAGAATCCGAAAGGAATCCTCGTCAAACTCAACCAAGAGGCCTAGGGCACAAATCTTATGTACCAAAAGCAAACGGTAGCCCAAGCTTGGCACATAAAGCACCTCTGAAGTATGAGTGCCACCCTGCCCATCTAGAATAAGCTGCATATTACCTCTCCCCTAAATAGGGATAGAAGAGCTACCACCGATGAGAATCTGTCCATGCGAAGGCCGCAAATGTGCAATACCTACTGCAGAAGGAGTCGTGTCCAAGAGGCACCATTGTCAACAATCCACTCACGAGGTTGTGGAACCATCAATGCAGCATCAAAAGCCTTAGGGATCAATGCCTTAATCACCTCCAAGTGAAGAGACAATTGATGAGTGAGCAGTCACCGCTCTTGAATCCTTTGAAGGCTTCTTCTTCTCCTTGTCCTTCTTCTCCTAGTCAGGGCAATCCTTTTTCCAGTGGCCTATCTTGCCAAAGAAGTGACAAGTGGGATCCTTCTCTCTATCCTTCTTCAATTTGTCCTCATTCTTCTTTTGGTCCTTTCCCTTATTCTAAGAGAAGTGCTATGTCAATGCCTCCAATTTGGAAGCATCCTATCCTTTCAATTGCTCCTCCTAGTCCATAATCATACGAACCAACTCTTCCCAACAAAGAGTCTCTAACCGCCTTGAAGCAAAGTTATGTCATACATCCCCACATACAAACTCTAACCCACCATAGCATGGAAACTAGTGCCACCACCAAAGTATCATGGCTGCCCTATCATTGCATGCATGCCCTACTATCCAAAAAGCATTTAATTGGCACTTCCAAGTTGGCCTTGCATATGCATCACTTGCCCCACTGGCACCACTTGCTTATGCTCACTACCCGCATTTAAAACATTATGCTGCTGTATTGGCTCTTCCTTTGATGCATCTTGATGTCTCGAAGCTCTTAAAGACAATTTTCCCTTGTTGTTTTTGTTGCCCTCCTTTAAGTTCAAAAAGCCCATCACTAAGAATCATTTGCCAATTGCATTAACATTTCAGTTGTTGTCCTCCGGTGATCTTTACACTAATCATCAAACTCCTCTCTCTTGCTAGTCATCAACTTTAAGACACCTAGAAGGACCCACCAATTATCCAATTACCTAATTCTCAACTTGTTGTCGATACTGCGTGCCTTATCCAAGATCAAGCATTACATTTTTCCTAATACTTTGTGAATTTTCAGATTGAGAAGCATAATCCATACTTGATCCCATCTCACTATCTGAAGACAATATTGTTGTGATGCTCAACTAAATACAACTTCAGCACTAGAGCAAAGCTTCTGACCTTCAATCACATACCTTGGGCCCACACCAAATCGAGGGAATTGATGGTATCCCGACAATGAACTGTCAAAAATAGTCTTTCTTCTCAGATAGGGTGGTAAATAACCTCATTTAGCACTGATTACAGCGAGCATTAAATTCACATAAACTAAAAGCGCACGTTTTACTACTTTAATCTTGGATAGTGGACATCTTATTGGCCCCAAAATTGGCACCCCTTGCGGTATTTTTTTATCTTATATTGCAAATGAAAGGAGTACAACAAAGATTCTCTTATCTCCTCCATTGACCCAAGTGCCTCTTGCTTTCAAAACTGACTAGCAAGCCTCCAAACCAATTTGCCCCTTGGTTTGCCAAGGGATTCGCCTTCATCCTGATCCTTGATAACAAATTCAGCCCCAAATCTGATATTGACTGGCTGGCCTTTTAAATCTCCCTGATATTCCTCAATTTCAACTACTAGAATTCAAGTCCTAGGACCTTAATTCCAAGCACACATCCCAAGATGGCTGTCAAACCATAATTTTATATGTAAATTGGCTGAAATCTCTTTCTCTAATGGCTCAAACTGCTAGAAAATACTAAGATAACTTGAGAGAGAGCTGGAAGGCAAGAGAGAATGCTATAGAGAGAAATTTCAGAGTTCTATCACAAGAAACACTGAAAAGCTACTACTGCCCTGCTCAAACAACCATGAAAGTTATCATCTACAATTAGAACCACTCGAAAGACTGCTCCCCCTCTTGTATGTTGTCATCTACACCAAAAGGATCTTGAGCTGATGTCACCTACCCCTGGAGAGCTCCAAACTGCTATGACATGTTGTAGGACTCATCTCTGGTGGCTGCAAATCACATCGACACCCTCCTTTTGCTCTCTAACAAGCTTATTCTCTCTCACAATGGTTGGAATAGACTTCTATCAATCCCTTAAAACGTTTTTTCCACTTGCATAGGTAAATTTTGCCAATTGGTAGCCTTCTAATCCCATTTTTCAATGTTATCCAACTTACTAAATATATTTTTAACTATTAATTTTTTTAAAAATAATTTAATAGTTATTCTAGTGTTCAAAAATTTAATTCCACTGGTCAATATTTAAATTAGCTAAGCCATTTGTTTTCCAAGTATCCTTGAGCAATTATTAGCCCTTAGACCGGCATTAATTAATTAATTAATGCCTAGCCTCTAATGTCACCACTAATATTAGTGGACAATAAATTGGTTGAGACCCAAATTTGACACCAAGTACCACCAATACCTATCAAGCATAACTTATTACAACTTTTGCCTTTGATATCCACTGCATCCTTGAGGTTTTTATCCTGTTACCATGAAATAACTGCCATGTGCATTACAAGTGCTAAACAACCTTGCACATTTGATTAATAACTTAATCAAATGTTATCGGCAAGATTAAAACATCTCAAAATTTCACATCTTCATAACACCAACCATATGTCCTAAGCCACGGTTAAGTGCTCGATGTGAGCAATGATAGCTAGAGTACAAGAGAGAAAGAGGAAAGAATGGATGTGGGCATTCAATTTATCCCAATAACTTGTACCTTCATCAACCCATCTTTCTCATCTGAAGAAAGCTTGGAGATATCATGATTTGTAGGACAGCCTCGATCATGAGCTCTGCCAAATCATGAGACTCCAAGATGGCAAGCAACATTACGTGCCATATGCACTAATTCTCCCCATCAAGCTTTTGATCTGAAGGAAGGCGACACAAGGATCTTACGGTCCATAATAACCTGAAACGTTGCGTCAATTTCAGTCAACGTTGTAAATAGAATAACTTGCATAAAAACAAGGGCAACCCCCTCTGACTCTGCTTGCGGTGCCAATGCCTTCTATGACTTACTCCACTCGTCGTCAAAGAGTTTCACCCGTCGGAGGCAATGAAAACTCAAAATCTTCAGCAAAAGGCTAAAAAACGAGGCCTTTCCTCCTTCACAAATAGCAAGGACCTGCAAAAAACAGCAACTTCGCTCTTTCTTTGCGCATAACTTGTTCATCACAACCTCCAAAGGTTGAAAACTCAAACTTTTATCGCAAAGAATCCTCCCAATTAGGTTTTCCCACGATCAGTCGGCCCTTCTATGCTGCTCTAATACCATGTCAAAGTGCAATGAATGCAGAAGGATATGGACAAGACTAAAAGAAAATGAATACAAGAGAAAGAGAGAGAGAAAAGAGTGAAGAATTCTGCAGTGAATGAATGCTGAAATGAAGAGGGCAGATATACAAAAGCTATCAGTGTATCTCCTCGAACCGGATCTCTCCCACCAATCCTTGGAAAGATGAACTAAAGAGGGCACGCTGAAAGTGGGCTATAAATAGCCACAAAAAGAAGAAAGAAATATGGCAGCTCAGCCAGCCAAATATAGCCGACCTGTCAAATCTGGTCATAAGCAACTGAAAATGGCCAACTAAACAGCTGCACTAACTGAAATAAATACAGCCTGAATGCGTGGCATTGTCCTAACAATGAAACCTGCCCAGATATACTGACGACTACTGGAAATAATGCCCAAACTGACAGAAATAATAAATAATGCCCTCCAAGAGTACCTCCGAGAGAACTGATTGCACCAATGCTAACCTGAGAAATGCTAGTCCAAGGGATGACTAATCTCTAACACATATGTCTCCCCACCCCCTCCCAACCCATCCAAAAAGAAAACACAATTGAGCATGAAGAAAAACAATTGATCACTTCATGCTAAAGAACGTTTACAAAGCTTGTGGAAGAAGCACAAGCCAGCCTCAAAGACACTTGATGGAACCTCACAAAATCAAGTTATAACAATAAATGCTTCTTCGCTTAGTCTTTAACCAGACGACCACACTACATGCTAATCTATTTAACCATTCACAATTCATAATTGCCTTTTGAAGCAGGAGTCCAAAGATGGAACCTTTTTTACAACCAATATGCCTACGTCCAGTCTTCACTACATGACCGAGCTGCACTCCCATGTATCTAACCATTCACTATTCATATTTGATGTTTGATGCAAGAGACAAAACAACAAATCAAACCCTTACTCAAGTACAGCATGTCAACTATTTATATCACCAGAATCTAAAGAGTTCAAAAAATCTTGCGTACCCACCATGCATATGGGCTGCAAGCTCCAAAAAGTAGTAGCAGTCAGTTTTGGAGAGGAGATACTCTTGCTCATGTTGCATTTCATCGCCATCTGCTTGGCCAATACCCATGAATCCAGTAGCCAGTTTTCCAATTGTCTAAAAGAATGACTTTCCTGACAGCCCAAAAACCTAAAAGCATGCAGACCAACAAGATCATCCGTTGTGTAGTCTGGTTTTTCACTTTGACCAGAAAATGTGTTATGAAGGCCAGCATCAGTCCGAAAACTGTGTAAAGGAAACCCACTACAAAGCCCTCCGCCCCTAGTTGCATGCCAGAGCCATGGTAAAAGAATACAAGTTTACCAGGGTTGTTTCTATCTGCCATGAAGAGGGGCATGCTCCTAATAATGTTATGCATTCCCCCAGAGACACTGAAGAAATACACAAATAATGCAAATGATGCCCAAATCTTCCGATCGTGCAGAAAAGTGTCACCAAGCATGAGCTTCTTGATGACAAAGGGTGCTGCAACAAGAAGCCCACCAATCAGAATGATGAGTTGCTTCTTTGAGATAGGTGGGGGTCTCTCTATCCTGCCCACTTTCTGCTTCGTTTTTGACTCGACAAAGGAAGCCATTCCCTCGGCAGACCGTGCAAAATCACTCTGATCCATCACATCTGCATCCTTAGGGCTTGAAGATCCTGGTGGTAGATGCTTGATATGAGGCAGGCTGTTTACGCCGAAGAGGTTGAAGCTGCTCTGTGATTGTCTGAATTCCAGATCCACAAAAAAGACCTTGGATGCGGGGTCCTTCCCATCATTGTTTTTGATGTAGGTCGAGGCCAGTAGACCAAATTCGCGGCGCAAGTCTTCTAGTCGGAGATCCGCGTTGTCGCGAAGCTGCTGGGCATCAAAGAAAATGATGAGAGAGTAGGGCCTGCGATGGGGCTCCTGAATGAAGTAACGCACGCCCGAATCATCGAGCCGGATGACACCGTCAGGAGAGCGGGACTGTTGCTGGAGAAGCGCAGACGCCCGGTCGGAGGAGCTGGAATCGCACACGGCAACGCGGTTGAAGGCCGCAGAAACGAAGAAGAAGAAGAAGTAAAAGATGACGACGGCATGTTGCGTAGTCCTCCCCGCCATCGCTGATGCTGAATATTATACCCCAACAAGCTTGCCGGCAACGACTCGCCCCCTCTTACATATAACCCTTAGCGTTGTTCAGTCCGAATGGAACGGCAAATCCTTTTCATTTTCCCCCTTCTCGCCTACTCGATACATATAGGGTAAAGGGGCCAATAGATTGTCATCTAACAATCCTCCATTATAAATTTTTTTTCCAAGTGAGTTGTATAAATATTTTTAATGGTCAAACTATTTATACTATATAGAGCTCAAAGAAAAAATATTAGGACATTTTGATATTTGTATCAATTAGTTTTACTTACAAATGAAAGGTTCATAAAAGATAGACAATGAGGGACCAATAGAGTGACACTCAAGGATGCATTACTTTAGGGTTTTACAAAATCTAGAATATAAAAAATTTTACATGGCTCAATTGTTTGACTTAAGTTAAGTTCATATGTAATTTTAAAAAATTCATATTATATTGTTAAGTGGCTAAAAATTCACATCTTTCTTGTAAAATTATCACTCAATCGGGGTGGGGTGTGTTTTCCTTTTGGAGGGCGCGCCCGCCCCTCGGACCTAAAAAATAGTAGTTCGATCGGATTCCCTTCACATGCCCATTGGCCATTGCTGGTAGTGGTTTTGCAGATTTAAAGGTCCAATTGAAAGCAACCATTTAAGGGCTGAGTCACGCTATGTTATTAAGAGGGGGTTGGGGGGGGGGGGGGGGGTGTGGGGCGGGGTTTTTTGAAACGACCCCCCCCCCCCCCTCCCCCACTACAATGTGATTGCGGGGAGGGGGGTTTTCCTAACAATCCCTAGAAAGTCTCTCTCCGAGGGATTATTACAGTTTAACTAGTATTCCCTCTCATGTGTCGATTTTTGTCTTCATCTTTCACCTCCAACTTTTACCTTGGAATTTTCACTATGCAACCTCCATCCAAAGGTTTTGCGAGGATATAAACCATGATTCCGCCGCTTGATGCGCCACATTATGGGTCCATTGATCTCGCACTATGGCATTCATTGGTTTGCTATATGTGTCGACGCCAACGACTGCCAACGATTCCATGTATGTTACTCAATGTATGCTCCCATGTTTGTCTATGATCTCATCCTTCTCCTCCATTCATGCCTCTTCAATCTGTCTCTCCATGCACAATTGTACCATTTCTCTCTGTGCCATGCAATTTCATTTCTACAATCAATGTTGCATACTCTGCAAATACACTTTCTCATTGATGGTGTCTTCGTATTCTAGGTCAATGGCTATCATGTATGGATCTGCTGGGACGCCTTTTCTTTGTCACTACATTTCATATTCTATAATCATTGTTAAATATATGCATTGCAATTTGTGTTCTCTTCAATTCAACTCCAATCTAAGGTGAAATGGGTGCTCTATGCATGTGAAAACTCTTGAAATTGCACCTCTTTATTTCTGCATGTTTATGGCAGGTTTCTTTGAAGCTAGATATACTGTGCAATTGTCCTCTTCATACAAAGAAATCGATTGTTTGTGTCTCGCATGCATGTTAAATATTGCATTCTCCCTCTATACATCAGACTGAAGCAATTCATTGAAGATTTTTGCCTCTTCTTGTACTTCTTATTAGATACATTTCATTAGAATTTTAGTTCTCTCTAATAAAACTCCATTTTGAGATGAAATGGATGCTTTGCGCATGTGAAATTTCTTGAAATTTCACCTCTCTTTTTGTGCATGTTCATGGCATAATTCTTTGAAGCCAAGTTTTCCTCTTCAATTAGCCTTGTCATATAGATAAACGAATTATTTCTACCTGTCATGCATAGCACTTATCCAACACCTTTGCTAGAACATTGTTTATCCTTTACCAATACTACAATTTGAGGACGTTTTCATGCTCCGTGCATGTCTGAAATCCTCATAATGCAACATGAAATCGTGCATGTTTGTGGCACATGTGTTATTGTTGTCATGTACTTGCAGATTTCATAAAAACCATTACTCATAAACTAGAAGCATTGTTTTTTTTAAAGCAACGGATGTAGATGTCATGCATGCACTGGATAACAACCTCTAAGAGTGTTTGAATTGTTTAATGGTAATGTAAGAAGATTTATATTTGCTGAAATTACTAAATACAATGGCTACCCATATACACACAACATGCCTATATGTTTACTACAAGGGGTTGCGATGTTCATGATGTCATTGTAGGCATGCGGTATCTATACAAAGCAACATATCCACTCACTAACAACTATTTTTTATTGGTTTCGTTTTAGGGTTTGAAAGAGAGGTAAAAAAAGGAAGCTCTTGAAACAAAAAGAAGTTTTTACCAATGTCTCACTATTGTTTTTAGAAACACATTTTTTTCATTCTATTGTTGGGACCAAGGTAAAATTCACTAACTTTGAGAGTTTTTGTACTCTCATCATGGGTAGGTATAAGAAGCCACAATTGCTTGAAAAGATTGAGCTTCTTCTCTCCATTTAGAGATACATGCCTACTTCAAAGGTTATATACCTAGTTTAGAATTAGCCATTATGGATAGGAGGTTATGATTGCTACAAATGGATTGGGATTGCTTGAGTTTAGGCTAGAGTAGGATTCATCTTCTTCTCTACAAAAATTCAAAAAACTATAAAAAACCTCATCTATATTATTGTGTAGAACAAAGAATATCATGCCTTCATATAGATTTCTCCCACGTTTGTTGTTCTAATCGATCAATGTTTTAGCCTCTACACCAAACATCTCCAAATAATAACTGTAAGTATCGTGATTTATTTATATTGAAATCGCTATTGTTTGTGCATTTGTAACGATCAATCATGGTATGGTTTCCATGGCCTATTCGCAATATTTCATGTACTTCAATTATTGCCATCATCTTTCTTAAAGTTTTACATTCACGACTTCTTCAAATTGAAATCTGTCATTTTGGTTTTGATGCCCCTATTGAATATGCACATATTATGCAGCATAATAATTTTGAGAATAAAAATTAATTCAACACCATCACAAACATCTGGCAATTTTTTAAAAAATATTGTAAATAGTATTGTGTTTCTTATCAGGTAAGAGTTGTCATAACTTGAGTGGGAGGATTGTTCAACCATTGTCGATCAATCATTGTACGACTTACATGGCCCATTTGGAATCTTTTAAGTTCTTATAATGATACCAGTATGCTAGCATCTATAATGAATATATACATTCGCAAGTTCTTCACTTTGATAAACTACTTTTTCAGTTATGTTGGCCTTATTGAATATGCACATCTTTTGCATGATCATTTTGAAAATAAAAATTAATTCAACGCTTCATCGCAAACATCTAGCAATAATGTTATTTATATTATGTTGTTGTGAATACTATCGTGTTTCTTATCATGTAAGAGATCATAATTTGAGTGGGAGGCTTGTTTGACGATTGTAAATCATTAATCGTATAGTTGACATGGCCTATTTGGAATCTTTTAAGTTCTTCTAATGCTACTAGAATATTTATTAAAGATATACATTCATGGATTCTTCGCTTTGATAACCACTTTTTCAATTTAGGTGGTCCTATTGAATATGTAAATGTTATGCATGTTCATTCTAAATATTCTAAGAATTTCAACACTTCATTGCAGGCTTGCAATATTGTTGTTCGTGTTCATGTTATTGCAAAGAGTTTTATATCCCTTTTTGTATAGGAATTTCATAACTTGAGTGGGAGGCTATTCGGATTAGGCCTTTGTTGAGCTAAATACACAACAACAATTGGGACATTGGATGGACTTCTATTATTTCAAAAGTTACAACTTGCTTTGATGGCAATCTCTCACTTTGTCTCTCAACACTACTCTAACTAAACATGCATCCTTCTCTCCAACCCAAGAAAGCAAGAATACAACACTAACTTTGCGATACAATTAACTCAACTATCTTACCTTTCCAAGTTATAGTCCAAAAACTTGAAGGCTCAAAGGTGATTCCATGACCTAGACAACATGATTTGATACTGTCACTCCTTCACATCCACTATTAAGCACACCAACAAGTTGAGAAGCTAATAGAAAAGAAAAAGAAGAGCAAGAAAATAATATAGAGCTTCACCTTCCCTCAGTCCCTCTCTCTCTCTCTCTCTCTTTGAGTCACTCTCAATAATGAAGGCAATATGATAGAATAGAAGAAGTGAATGGTTACATTGACAGAGCTTCTACAACCGATGCACCAAAAGTGTATACCTAGCAAAGCTTCTATAGCATAGATGTGCCAAAAGGATAAATACAACTGAGTCCTCCCACCCTTATATAGACTAATATTAGAATTAGGGTTAGATCACTTCTCTAAGGTGGTGCCCCATTGGCATTTTAGGATTGTGTTCCTTTTGTGTTTTAGGATTTGTGCCCCACTTTTTATTTTAGGGTTTCCACAATTGTGAGTTAGGGTTTGCATCCTCTCTTGGACATCTTACCCACTTTATGGGATCCACGCTAGTCAATCCTTAAAGCATACTTTGTTCTTAACCTAAATAGACCTAGCTTACAGTATTTTAGTCACACAAAATCCATATGCGCAACCCAAACAACAATTGTGGATGCAAGAAATACAACTTCAGATTACAATATATCATGCAAAGTTTGTGATCCCCACTCTCACAAAATAATACAAATGTAATGATGTGATATCCATGAGGTACAATAATAATACATTGAATTGCTCCAACAATAGTAATCTACCAAAAATAGTAGCCACACTTGCACTTTTAATTATCTTTTGACTTTGTCTTTTACATTTACTATTAACATTGTCCCCCTTCTGAGATGAGTGCTATCCCATGGCACTCATGTCAAAGCTAGACATGAAATGCTAGTACAGATGATGGTGCTAGTACTATAGTAGATGGCAATGATAACAATATTGTTGAAGACACAACTTCAAAAGTTGGTGTTTGTGAAGAGATACTTGACTAATGGTTCTTCTAAGGGAAAGTACTTGAAGGGTGACCGAATAAGAGGAGGAGGTTGCACAAGTTGGCAAAGCTGGTGATGGAAACGTAATGGCACTTGATTCTCCACCAACTTTTGCACTTGCAAAGTAAAACATCATGTGTAGTCACTTTCTAAGGGAGAGTGCTAGTCTTCTATTTGTGCACATGACATATGGTATTGTTGATTTGGGAGATGGGTTGAAGCCTAAAGTGGTGTCTCACATGTTAGGACCCAAAACCATGAATAGGTTATAGTGCAAATACTATGCGAGTGTGCATGCATACATAGGCTAATACATTGTTCGAAGATAACTCCATGGGTTCTTCAATTTGATGATACCTGATACACTACAGAAAATCAAATTGATGAAGATCAGAAGATGTAGTACCATGGAGGAAAAAGGGAGTTGTTGATGAAGATGTTTGAGAGACATTAGTGTGGTGAGATGGGCAAAAGGTTGAGTCCAATCCAATGAGTCGTGGAAGCACATGGTTCTCTACTAGATCAAACATATGGGAATGATGATGGAATTGCTACTCTTTGATCAAAGCATCTTTTCCAGCTTACTTCAAAGGTTATTTGCTAGCACAGGAATAAATGAAGTGGAAAGGAAAAAAAAGTGCAAGTGACTTAGGGAGAGAGTTCTAACCAAGGTGAGTTAAGACTCCCTATGTATGTCCTAACCTTAATGTGCCCTAGGTAAATGTGAGGAATGGTAGGAAAAGGGCTAGGGGGTTAGAGATGGAGCCACCAACCAAGGTCATTGGATGCATCCAACTTGAGGATCCCTAGGTTTGATGCAATGCATGTGAACGTGTATTCCTTTTTCTTTTCTTGTCTTTTCTCTTATTCTCTTATTCTCATTTTTTCTCTCTCTTTTCTTTTATTCCTTCTTTTTTTTTAAAAAATCTCTCTTTTGTCTCTTGCTTGAATAATACAACGTTGGATAGCTTGTCTAGCACGCTTACAAAGTGGAAATGGAAGTATGAGGAAACTAAAGGTTGATGGTAGAAAGTAAGCCTAGCATATAGAACATAGTTGTACACTAATTTATACATATGAAGGCTAAAGACTAAGCCTAGAACTATGAAGCACAATGCCTTGATGTCAATACAATAGTTGTTGAAGAAGAACCAGTAGTACTGGTTGAGGAGGAGTTGTAGTGTTGATGAAGCAATTGTGATTTCTCCTCAAGAAGTAGATGACCATTGTAACACTCAATGAATGTCCTCATTGAAGAAGTTGAGGTCCTTGTTGTTGATGGGTATCTAATGTCTTTGTCTCTTTGTTGGTGTTCCAAGATGATCTTGTTGTCTTAGTGTTCTCATGATGGATACTTCAAAGGACTTGAGATCTTCATAAGAAAGTTTCACATGCTAATGTAATCTTCAAGCCTTGGATATTCATTGTTGGGCTTTGTCACCAATGTGATCTACCATGTGCCTACATTCACTTAATGAAACTGTGACAGCCCCACGCAGTGGATTCAAAGGCAAAAGATAGAAAGAAGTAATGACAATTGTGTTGCTTTGTGACACTATATCTAAAACAAAAGTAAGATCTCATACCTTGGAACTTACCCTCACATAAGATGTAGCATTCTTCTAAAAGTCAAAGGGTCTTTTGTTATTGTCAGTGCAACACATTGAGCTAAAGAAATAACTATGTACAAAGTAACTAGGGATAGTAATATATGAGGGTTAGGTTTTTGTAGGGTTAGGAATCCACCAGTTATAAAAATTTGGATTGTAGTTCAATTTAGCAAAAAAATCTAAGTTGGTTTGGTAGCAATGGATTGAAGGGAGAAGCCCAAGTGGAAGCACGAGCAAGCAGAAGTAAGAGAGGTGTGAGCTATGGCGGATGGAGCAAGAGAGCAAGAGAGAGAGACTCAAGACGTAGGAACTCCAATAGTCACAATGTGTGACCGGCCTTATCTTTATCCAAATGTCACGGAAGGAATAAAGAACGAAGTGAGAGTGATGGGCACCCACCACTTGCACTGTGCAAGTGAAGGTACTATCAGTGTAGTAATACATGTGTGACTAGGCACATCTACCTTTACCCCCAACAACCTCCTACTTAAAGATGAATGTGCCTCCGGTGAAGATGGAACAAGAAAAAAATGACAATTGTGGGAGCTTTCGCTCAACCGCCAAGACCCACGGACCGCTTATTGTTTCAAGCGTTCCAAGCCGAGCACTAATGGCTACCTCTCACATAGCCCATGCGCCATCCATATCTACGGGTGTAGTGAGCTTACCTCCATGCCGATCGAGTTACCTCCTCTCCCGCACACTCCAGTAGCTCCACGATCCAAGTGCAAGCTTCAAGCAAGCTCCATCCTCAAGCTCCACGCTCCATAGCCACGAGCAAGAGAAGAGAAGAGAAGAGAAGAAGAGAGGAGAAGATGGAGAGCTTCTTCTCCCCAGTCCCTCGCCCTCACACACTCACTCCCTCATACTCTCACACTCCCTCTCTCAAGCACAAGCTCAAGCAAGCAAGAACAATAAGAAGAAGAAGGAGAGGAGAGCCACTTTTTTACATGGCCCCGGCCGTGGCCGAGGCCCTTTTTTCCATTGCCCTTCTATTTTCCTAGCTTCCTTCCTACCGATCATCTACCTTTACAAATTGTGCGGGTGAGAGCCTGATACTCTTTAAATTAAACCATGATGTGCTTGCATTCTTTTTTCCTTTATTTAGGACTTTTTTCTGCATTTCTTGTGCTTCCATATTTTTCTTGGCACGCCTTCATCTTCCATTTCACTTTTGCCTTGGCCTTTGTCCTCCACTTTAGATTTTCCATCTTGTTCGTCTGACGGTTAACATTACCCCCCTCATAGACCAATGCCAGTCCCATGGCACTCACCGTCATAGGTAGCAGGCTTTGGCATGCACTGAAGACATGGGTGGAAGGGACATCGGTGGTTGCCGTGGAGAAGTGTTGGTGGTGGTGTGGAGGAAGGTTATTGGGGGCACATTGATGGCCTAGGTGGCTGGTGGTAGGGTTGTTGGAGTTGGTGGTAGGGCTATTCTTTGTTGCAGATTGCACTAATGGCTAGCACAAGTGTTGGTTTGTCGGGGATTCTGCCCATGACGATTCTTGGCGGGCTTGCAAGATGATAAAGGATAAGAATTCAGAGTTGGGTGCCGATGAAGAGTGAATGACACTTTCGTTGGAGTCTTCAATACCTACAATTGAAAACCTCTCATAGGTGGTCTCTCCCTAGGGGTAGTGCTAGTCTTCTCTATCGTGCACAAGACATAGTTCAATTAGTTTGGGAGACAGGTCGAACTCTAAGCAAGCTGAGAGCATTGTCATGCACTTGAGGGCCCAAACTGTGTATATATTTCGGTGCAGATATTATACGAGTGCTCGTGCTGCATACTTAGATATTACATAGTTAGAAGACCGCGGGCTGGTTTCTCGTAACAATGTGTGGATGAAGCAAAGTTATCCATGTTGAGAAGAAGTACACGTGAAGGTGTATGAGACATCCTTTGCGTTGTGACTGCATGACGTAGCATAATTGAACATAGGGACACCGCACTTTCGGTAGTTGGGGGCTATTGGACTTGCTTGATGAGGACGGTGTACTTTTCATGGCCATTCGTGCAATGATTACCACAATTGATTGCAATGGTATTAAGGCAGAGTGCAAGAGGGAATTGTGCGAATTCCCTCTTGCACTCTGCCTTAATACCATAGGCGAGACAAGCTCCCTAGGTATGTCATGCCCTTGATGTGGCCCGAATAATTGTGGGTGATGCTAAAGGGCTAGGAGACTAGGGATGGAGCCAGCCGACCAAGGTTACTGGACGTACCTAATTTGAGGACCCCTAGGTCCTGTGCTGCGATCGTGGGTGCTTCGTATCTTTTTATTCTTTTCTTTTCTTTTTTCCTTTTTTGTTTTCTTTTACGTTTCTTTTTCTTGTGTTTTTTTTTTCTTTCTTTCTTTCTTTCTCTTCTCTTTTCTCCTCTCTTTTTTTTGGACTTGCTTGAGTACAACCATTGCAATATGTTGAGGCTACTAGCCTTTCAATGGGTTGGGAAATGTCCAGCTTCGAAGGCTCAGGAAATGGATATAACAGTGATGATTGTGTCCTAGCCTCTTTGTTAGAGAAGCAGTTGTTGAGATGGGGAGATACACTTCAGATATTGCAACCCTCTTTGAAATGTGTGATATTGGTACAATTGGGGTAACAGCTGCTATGAGTCCTCGGCGTAGAGTGTAACCAAGAAAGAGGAAGTGGTTAAGATCATGCTTTGGGCCATGCAACGTGGGCACTCGCAAGGGTGATTTTCACTTTCGCTAGCGTGGCTTTGTTGTGGCTCTTTGTGAGGTTGGTGGTCTTGCAGTGACTTGGGCATTGAACATGTTTGCACAAAGACCTGCATCGTCCTGCATCCACTTGTCACTTCATGAGAGTATATGCAAGTCGCATGCCTCAAGTACAACGAATAGATGCAATCATGTCAAGATATTACTTTATCAAAATCCTATGATACTGATTACGATGCATATTCCGGTGCTTGTTAAAGACGTGGCGTATATAGCAATAGGTAAGGAAAGTGTATACAGGTGGGGAGCCTACCCCTTTAACCATTTAAAGACAAAACGTTATGGTAAAATGGCCTTTGTTAAGATGCTTATATATCATAGGGGCTACTCTATTTGCACAAGGTGGGGCGAGTCTGGGTGGTTGGGCAATTGAGGCTGTGCCGGTGAGGGGCTCTTATGAGGCTGGGCGGAGAAGATGTCGGCTGGGACCCAGACGGTGTAGTGCCTGGCCGCAACTATTTCCAGAATGCTTTTAAACAGTGCGTCGAATTCCTACTTGTCTCGAGTTGCCCTCTCCTCTTTCGAGCACCTGGTGAGACTGAGCGTCTGGTGGGAGCCTACACAGCTGGTGTTGCCACACCCCATGTGCTCCCTTGAGACCTCGTCCTCTTGGCTTGGGGGGTTTTCGGCCTGTGTCCTGTGCGGTGTCGTTTGGGGCCTCTTTTTGGCACGTACCTCTTTAGAGTAGGCATGTAGCATTCTGGTGGGGGCGCTAGTGCCTTATGCTCTTTCCGACGACGGAGGGCTTCTTTGCATGCGAGCTACACTATGTGCTCCATAACTACTACCGTAGGGGGACCTATAAAATGCGAACCAAGGATTAGGCCCTGAGGCAGGATAAAACTATTCACATGGAAGGGATTATAAAGTGGGTTATCAAGCGCATATGACGAGCAGGGGAAAGGTGAGGCATACAGTGTTTGTTATAGAGGGATGGTCCCCATGATGATGTTTGTTTTGCCTCCAGTCATTAGCAGATCTTGGCTTATGCTAAGTTGCATGGACTGGTTGTCATGGAGTGGTGCAGGGCTTATCCTTGGAAGGATAGATGGGAAAGGGTGAAAGGTGTATAGAAAGGGACGGTACCCTGTCTACACCATTAGAGATGTTGGTGGGGGCTTCCTATGGCGGTAATGAGGGTTGCATGCCCTCCACCTAGAGCCAAGAATGGTCACACAACTTCTAAATGTGTGGTGAGAGGAGGACCTGAGGAGCTTAGCCTGTCAAACCCAACTCCTCTCCCTGCACTTGACTATCATTGCTTGTGTGTGTTGATATTGTCTATACAGGGTCACAAAATTCATTGTTTATTTATATACATATTTACGAATCCATGTCACTTCACGAGGATAAAAGCCATTTGTAGAACTCTGGATTGTACTGGAGTGTGGCACACGCAACTAGTACTCGTGGCAACTTACTCAATAACGATAGATATTTTGCAACATCGAGTAGCATGGAACCTTGTCTGAGTCTACTGGCAACATGTAACTCCTCCTCAGTGACAACATTATCAGACAGAGAGTTCTCTTTGCTAGTTTCAGCTAAGTCTGTACCCCGAATGGTAGTCAACACTCGAAAGGAAGTTGGTGCCGCATAGGTTAGGTCTATTCGAGACCGCCATTTGGTCAATCGCTCCTCTGAGACTGCTGTCATAATCTGGGCTCCTAGTTCGGCCATTGCAACGTGGTTTTCAAACCAACGTTTTTCAAATTGACTTCGACCCTCTGATTGTCGCTTTAGTTGCTCTATCTCTAAGAGATTTGGTTAGCAGAGCACATAATTGAATGTTACAGTTAAGCGTAGTTCGTCGGCTTTCTCATCAGTGGTGAGTCGCATGCGTTTATGCAGGAGCCTGTGATAGTGCTCGTTCAGATGTTCTTGCTCTTCCTAGGATAGGGAAAATGGCAAGTATTCTTCAAGCTGCTCCTTAGGGAATGCGCCTATGTCTGCCGGGACATAGACACATGTGAACACTTTGAGCTTAGCATCCAACTCAATTAAGCATTCTGCAACACTTCTATGTTCAACGAGGGCTTGCTTTGTTGCTATCTCATACAAGGTTCTAGGAGTTTGGCTGGGCTTTAGCATAGCTGGGGGCTCAGGCCTAGATGAGCAAGATTGGTCAACGCTAGGATTGCTTATGCTCTCGGGGTTTCCACGTTTCTCTAGAGGCTTTGTTATTGCGTCATGGTTCTCCTTAGATGTGACTGGTATAAATTTCTCACCCTGTTGTGATAGTGTTGTATCCACTCTTCATTGGTGGTCAATGAGAGTTCTATTGTTGGCGGATTGAGTGTTGCAAGCAACCGTTGATGGTAACGACTCCTTTGATTTTTTAGAGTACACAGATGTGTCTGAGGTTTCACCGCTGTTAGGGAAGACATCAATGGGTTCATTGGTGGATGGACTTGATGCTTTATTCCTCAGCCCTTTGACACTCTTGGTTTTAATCTTCTTGGGGTCTACAGCCACTTGCAACTGCCGTTGTTGTTTTCATTCATTTCTCTTCTTTTTCTTAGGCAATTTAGGAGTATCCCTTAAAGACTCAGGACCTTGAACTAGATCAGTTGTTGTCAATGTGCTTGGCTGGGCCTTGGCATTCTCTTTCTCTAGTGTCTCCTCATGGGACATAGCCGCGGCTTGCTAAATAGCCTTGATAGGTTGTGAGGGTCACAATATTCATTGTTTATTTATATACATATTTACAAATCCATGTCACTTCACGAGGATAAAAGCCAATTGTAAAACTCTGGATTGTACTGGAGTGTGGCACACGCAACTAGTACTCGTGGCAACTTACTCAATAACGATAGATATTTTGCAACATCGAGTAGCATGGAACCTTGTCTGAGTCTACTGGCAACATGTAACTCCTCCTCAGTGACAACATTATCAGACAGAGAGTTCTCTTTGCTAGTTTCAGCTAAGTCCGTACCCCGAATGGCAGTCAGAACATCGAAAGGAAGTTGGTGCCACATAGGTTAGGTCTCTTGGAGACCGCCATTTGGTCAATCGCTCCTCTGAGACTGCTGTCATAATCTGGGCTCCTAGTTCGGCCATTGCAACGTTGTTTTCAAACCAACGTTTTTCAAATTGACTTCGACCCTTTGATTGTCGCTTTAGTTGCTCTATCTCTAAGAGATTTGGTTAGCAGAGCACATAATTGAATGTTACAGTTAAGCGTAGTTCGTCGGCTTTCTCATCAGTGGTGAGTGGCATGCGTTCATGCAGGAGCCTGTTATAGTGCTCGTCGAGATGTTCTTGCTCTTCCTAGGATAGGGAAAATGGCAAGTATTCTTCAAGCTGCTCCTTAGGGAATGTGCCCATGTCTGTCGGGACATAGACACATGTGAACACTTTGAGCTTAGCATCCAACTCAATTAAGCATTCTGTGACACTTCTATGTTCAACGAGGGCTTACTCTGTTTCTCTTTGCTAGTTTCAGCTAAGTCCGTACCCCGAATGGCAGTCAGAACACTCGAAAGGAAGTTGGTGCCATATAGGTTAGGTCTCTTGGAGATCGCCATTTGGTCAATCGCTCCTCTGAGACTGCTGTCATAATCTGGGCTCCTAGTTCGGCCATTGCAACGTGGTTTTCAAACCAACGTTTTTCAAATTGACTTCGACCCTTTGATTGTCGCTTTAGTTGCTCTATCTCTAAGAGATTTGGTTAGCAGAGCAGATAATTGAATGTTACACTTAAGCGTAGTTCGTCGGCTTTCTCATCAGTGGTGAGTCGCATGCATTCATGCAGGAGCCTGTTATAGTGCTCGTCGAGATGTTCTTGCTCTTCCCAAGATAGGAAAAAGGGCAAGTATTCTTCAAGTTGCTCCTTAGGGAATGCGCCCATGTCTGCCGGGACATAGACACATGTGAACGATTTGAGCTTAGCATCCAACTCAATTAAGCATTCTTCGACACTTCTATGTTCAACGAGGGCTTGCTCTGTTGCTATCTCATACAAGGTTCTAGGAGTCTGCCTAGGCTTTAGCATATCTGGGGGCTCAGGCCTAGATGAGCAAGATTGGTCAACGCTAGGATTGCTTATGCTCTCGGGGTTTCCACGTTTCTCCTGAGGCTTTGTTATTGCGTCATGGTTCTCCTTAGATGTGACTGGTATAAATTTGTCACCCTGTTGTGACAGTGTTGTATCCACTCTTGATTGGTCAATAAGAGTTCTATTGTTGGCAGATTGAGTGTTGCAAGCAACCGTTGATGGTAACGACTACTTTGATTTTTTAGAGCACACAGATGTGTCTGAGGTTTCACCGCTGTTAGGGGACACATCAATGGGTTCATTGGTGGATGAACTTGATGCTTTATTCCTCAGCGCTTTGACACTCTTGCTTTCAATCTTCTTGGGGTCTACAGCCACTCGCAACTGCCGTTGTTGTTTTCATTCTTTTCTCTTCTTTTTCTTAGGCAATTTAGGAGTATCCCTTAAAGACTTGGGACCTTGAACTAGATCAGTTGTTGTCGATGTGCTTGGCTGGGCCTTGGTATTCTCTTTCTCTAGTGTCTCCTCATGGGACATAGCCACGGCTTGCTGAATAGCCTCGATAGGTTGTGAGGGTCACAAAATTCATTGTTTATTATATACATATTTACGAATCCATGTCACTTCACAAGGATAAAAGCCAATTGTAGAACTCTGGATTGTACTGGAGTGTGGCACACCCAACTAGTGCTCGTGGAAGCTTACTCAATAACGATAGATATTTTGCAACATCGAGTAGCATGGAACCTTGTCTGAGTCTACTGGCAACATGTAACTCCTCCTCAGTGACAACATTATCAGACAGAGAGTTCTCTTTGCTAGTTTCAACTAAGTCCGTACCCCGAATGGCAGTCAGAACACTCGAAAGGAAGTTGGTGCCACATAGGTTAGGTCTCTTGGAGACCGCCATTTGGTCAATCGCTCCTCTGAGACTGCTGTCATAAGAGATTTCAATCTTCTTGGGGTCTAGAGCCACTTGCAACTGCCGTTGTTGTTTTCATTATTTTCTCTTCTTTTTCTTAGGCAATTTAGGAATATCCCTTAAAGACTCGGGACCTTGAACTAGATCAGTTGTGGATGTGCTTGGCTGGGCCTTGGCATTCTCTTTCTCTAGTGTCTCCTCATGGGACATAGCTGCGGCTTGCTGAATAGCCTCGCTAGGTTGTGAGGGTACAAGTGCCTCTCTTTTTGGAGAGTCTAGCTCTTCAGCGAGTTCCCTTCTGTTTAACTCCTCCAACCTAGTCTTTGGGTGCTTTGGAAGTTCTGGAGTTGTCAAAGGAAGTTGGTTGTGACACCTCCTCCATAGGTGAACTACTAAGGACACATCCTGCAAGGGGCATTGTCACGGCCAAGGGCTGTGACTGCTGTGACCCCTGATTGGAGGTAGTAGTAGCTAGTTCTATGGACTTGCTACTATTGGTGGATTGCGGTGTCAGGTCCTTAGGTTGATTGGAAGTGGTCGTGTCTTTTGTTGCCCTTAGAGCATTCTCTTGTGTAGATCGATCAGTTGAGCTAGCCACGGTGGATTGCACAGGCATATCCTTAGGCAGAGAGCTAAGGGTGGTGTCATGTTTCACCTCTTGGACTTTTGGAAGCTCAGATGTAGTTAGAGATTGGGATTGAGCAGCTGCCCTTGACGATCGCTGTTGTGCTTCCTGTGTCCGTTTGGGAAAAGAGGGTGTAGGAGATCTGGGACTCTTAGGTGGACTTGATAGTGGCTGAACGATTTGCTCAAGGCTATTAGACAATTGTGCCATTTGCTTTGTTGACCAATCAGCCTTCTTACGAGCATCATTGTGCCTCTGGTGCTCATCATCCTCATGGGAAGTCAAGAGCTCCCTGAGCACTAGTGGTCTTTGTGCAAGCTCAATGGTTACATATGACATCTGCTTATTAAGCATGCTAGGCTGAGGCTCTTTCTTTCGAACACTCATGTTTGGTTTCTTGCTGCCCCAAGACCTGGAGTTTCTCTTAGATTTCCTCCTATGCTTCGTTGCTTTTGATGCAATCTAGCCTTCAGCCAATAGAGGTGGTTTAGCACGGGGTTTTGGTACCCCAAATCCATCGGTTACCTGCATAATACCCTTGAGCACGTAGCAACGCTTTGGATATCCATCTCGGCATTGTATTCGCTCTCCATTGATGCCTTCATCTATAAGGCTTAGGTTTCTTTTGGGGTCTTCTACGATACTTATAAGTCCAAAGCCCGTCCTGAGCATTGTCTCTTGACCTTCTTGTTTCAGGCATGGCCTCACTCACTGGTTCTCGTTGTTCGACCTGTGCTTGTATCAACTCTTCCAACAAGTCGGTAGTATCCTCACACCCGGTAGTATTAGGTGTATCCTCTGTGCTACATAGTCGGCCTCACACTTGGTCGCCCTTTTGAAGGGTCTACTTAGGAGGGTTTCCTTCCCGCAATTAGCACTATTTGGAGGAACATGAAATAGGATAGGCAAACTTTCAGTTTCAATTGTTGCAAAGATTTTGCACTTTCCTGTGAGTGCTTGTGGGTGTGCCCCGTAAGGGCTAAGAGTTGCACTAGTCAGTGTGAGCTCTAGTTGGCCTAGTAGGGTCCATGCTTCATAGGTTAAGATATTAAAATATGCTCCTTCATCAATCAGAGCATCGATAATGTGCTCTCTTTTCGTGGTGAGTTTGACCCTAAGATAAGCAGGTGGTACTATGTCTTCATCTTTCGAGTCTTGGCTTATAAATTTAAGCCTTTTGACAAATGCCCTTGGGTCCCCAGTTGCACGATCAGATGTGGATTCTCCACTGATGTCTTGGATTGTCTGTGCAGTACTATTTAAGGTGCATCTATTGTCAGGATTGTCATATCTAGTCATCCTCACAGTCGTAGCTTGATGTTGTGGATTTTCACTTTGACTAGACGAGGTCCGAATGGAACACATACGTGTTTTTGCAGTGTGGCCTTTTTGCCCTTGTTGGCTAGATTGGCCCATTGAGGTTCTAGGGTCTCTGTTTGTCTTTGTTCGGGTATGGGCTTTTGGTTGCTCTTTTGCAAGTGAGAATACATGCTCGTGTAGAGCCATTACTACACTAGGGTCCAATTTACAGGACCTGTCACGACGCGTGTTTTATCTCCAACCTACTTGGGGGAGGTGCGGAGGGGGCAGAGCCCCCTTTGTGAGGGTCCCGGGGGGGGGGGGGGGGGGGGAATCCCCCCCTGGCCCATAGGGCCGTTACGATAAATGCCATGCGCAATTTGAAGGACCGTTTGTAGCCAAACTTTGAATCGCTTGCTCTAAATTTTAGCCCAATAATCGATCTGTGATATGGTTTCGGCTCTATATGGTCTCTCGATCAATTTCAGGGTCTACATGTTAAAATTTGAACAAATCCAAATTTGGCCCAACAAGTCCAAATTGCAAGGGTTGAATGCCCGATTTGGCCCGTCCGAGGGTCGAAATTTAAATGAGAAAGGACCAAATGTAATTGGTCCGAATGTCAAACTCGGCCAGTCCAAGTGTGGTTGTCCGAGGGCCGAGTCAGGTGGGCTGAAGGCTGAATGGTGAATTTGGCCGGGCCGAATGTCAACTTGTCCGAGTGGGGTTGGGCCGAGTCGACAGGGCTGAGGACCGAATATCAAAGTTGGTTCAAATGGTTGATTCGGACGAGCCGAGTGGTGGGTGTTCGAGTTGAGTGGGCCAAGGGCCGAATTTCGACGCGTCCGAGTCAAGTGGTCTGAGTCAGGTGGTCCGAGCAGTAGTGGGTTGAGGGATGATTTTGGGATTCATCCCAAAATTGTCATCACTCGGACTGGCCAAACGTGGCACGACTTTGGCCGGCGCAATGATAAATCACTTGAATCACACGATTCAGGTCATGACCTATCACACATACCTCCAGATCAAAGCTATGGATGGAGAGAAAGAGTTGTATATACCTGGAATAGCCAATAAACTCCAAAATGCAAATCGGCAACCGAATCAAACCCTCATGCCTGGTTATGACAGTAGAAACCCCGATGCTTGTTTTTTTTTCTTTTTCTTTGTTTTTCCTACCCTAATACACCCAAATCACAAAGCAAATAACTACACTACTCCAACATGCTTTTCCAAGTCCAAAACAACAAAAACCTACTTGCTAAGGAGATCAAATACCTCTTCAAGCTCCCTCGCTACCTACCTATCTACCTCAAGCACCGGTTCGGGAAAAACCCTACTTCAATGCTCGATTCGAAGCACGCAAGTGCTCAAGGATTGAATTCATTCATCTCGGCAATGGAACCAAAATGTGAAAGCTTTCGCTCAACTGCCAAGACCTACCGACCGCTTATTGTTTCAAGCGTTCCAAGCCGAGCACTAATGGCTACCTCTCACATAGCCCACGCGCCATCCATATCTACGGGTGTAGTGAGCTTATCTCCATGCTGATCGAGTTACCTCCTCTCCCGCGCACTCTAGTAGCTCCATGATCCAAGTGCAAGCTTCAAGCAAGCTCCATCCTCAAGCTCCATGCTCCATAGCCATGAGCAAGAGAAGAGAAGAGAAGAGAAGAGAAGAAGAGAGGAGAAGATGGAGAGCTTCTCCTCCCGGGTCCCTCGCCCTCACACTCTCACACTCCCTCTCTCAAGCAAAAGCTCAAGCAAGCAAGAACAAGAAGAAGAAGAAGGAGAGGAGAGCCACTTTTGGCCACACACAAGAATGAGCTTCTCATTCACTTTTCAACTTTATATACAAAACCGTAAATCCATTTTGGGCGGTCATCCCCTTATCCCCTTTTGTACATGGCCCTGGCCATGGCCTAGGCCCTTTTTTCCATTGCCCTTCTATCTTCCTAGCTTCCTTCCTACCGACCATCTACCTTTACAAATTGCACGGGTGAAAGCCCATCGCTCTTTAAATTAAACCATGATGCACTTGTGCTCTTTTACAAAAGTATTGACTTGCGCTTTTTCTTGTGCGCTTTTTTCCGTTATTTAGGACTTTTTTGCATTTCTTATGCTTCCATATTTTTCTTGGCGCGCCTTCGTCTTCTGTTTCACTTTTGCTTTGGCCTTTGTCCTCCGCTTTAGATTTTCCAGATTTTTCACCTTGTTCATCTGACGGTTAACAACAATGTACAATGTGTACATAGAGTACAATAGGATAAGGAATAGAGATCATCTCATCCAACACCCATCAACTTCCTAAGGAAGAAAAAATGCTTTGCTGAGAGACTTTTCGTGAATAGATCTATAGGATTTTGGCTAGTTGAGATCTTGACAAGGTTAACAGACTTGTCCTCAACGACCTCTCTGATAAAGTGATACCACACCTTAATGCACTTCGTCTTCGCATGGAAGACCAAATTCTTGGCTTACTGGATGGCATTCATAGAATCCAAATGCAATGTAGGACCATGCCAGTCATACCAAGGTCTGCCACCAAACGACCTAACCAGAGAGCCTCCTTACAAGCATCAGTGGGGGCTATAATATACTTGGCCTTTGTAGTAGAAAGGCCATGCATTTTTGCACCTTGGACACCCAAGAAACAACACCCCTAGTAAAGATAAACACATAGTTAGAGGTGGATTTCCTACTATGTGCATGTCTTACATATTCAGAGTCAGTGTATCCCACAACTCCTATATCCTGGCCACCATAACATATGCACATATCTACTATGCCCTTCAGGTATCTCATGATACCCTTGATGACATCCTAATGCCATCTACCAGGTGTAGCCATATAGCATGCCACAATTCCCAATGCAAAAGCTATGTTAGGACAAGTGGCTATTATGGCATACATCCAGTTGCCCATTGTGGATGCATAAGGGATCTTGGCTATCTTGGCCTTTTGCTCGTTAGACTACTGCAGACAATTGGCCTAGCTCACCTTCACATGAGAAGGCAAAGAATAGCCAATATGCTTAATATCTTGCATATGAAACCGCTCAAGGAACTTCTGCATATACTTCTTTTGTAACAAGTAAAGGAGCCCCTGAGAGTGGTCACACCTAATGCACATCCCAAGAACAAGTGAGGTCTATCCCATTTCTTTCATCTTAAAGCTCTTATTGAGCTGACTTTTTAGATCATCCAGCTCATCAGGAGCTCTCCCATCAATCAACATATCATCCACATAGAGGGCCAAAATCAAAAGGCTGATATCATGACCCTTCTTCTTATATAAACACGGATCCATATCACTACATGTATATCCTTGTGAATGCATAAAAGCATCAAACTTGTGGTACCATTCTCTAGGTGCTTGCTTTAAGGCCATAAAGGCTCTTTCTTAATCTGCACACTAGGTGTTCCTTGCCTTTTTCCTCAAAGCCCTTAGACTGTTGCACATAAATCTCCTCATGCAAGTCCCCATGTAAGAAAGTCGTATTAACATCCATCTAATAAAGGTCTAGATCTAACTGAGCAACTAGTGCTGGTACCAGGCGTAGGATAGTCATCTTGACTACAAGAGAAAATACTTCCTCGAAGTCAATACCATGCTCATATTTAAAACCCTTAGCAACCAATCTAGCCTTGTAGGCAAGCTTGGGGTGTCCAAGGGTGCTCTTCAACTTGTACACCCACTTGCATGGCAATGAATGCTTTCCACTAGGCAAAGGAACCAATTCTCACATATGAATTTTTTGTAAAGATTCAAACTCTAAGTGCATGGCCCTCTCCTAAAACAGAGTGACTATCACCATGGTGCATGCCCTCATCTCGTAAAAGAGAGGCTCACATGCATCTGTTACCACCACATAATCAACAAAGGGCTCAAACTGCTCAAGAGGATATTTAGCTCTAGTAGAGCGTCTCAAGGCAGGAGCCTAAACATTATGTCTAACACCATGGCCATGGGCCATTGGAGCTCGTTGTACATGAGTAGGAGGCTCCTCCTAAAATATAACTCTATATATCTCGACTATCAGCTCAAGATGCTTATGCATTCTTTCCCCATGGAAAACTACATCATGGCTATGGATGACTTTTCAAGCATGTGGATTCCATAGGCGAAAGCTCGTCTCATCTACATCCCCATAACTAAGAATGATGCATTTCATAGAATTAGTATCCAGCTTTGTGCGCTTGTCCTTGGGTACATGGTAGAAAGCCTCACAACCAAAGACACACAAATGAGCATACAAGAGAGGTTTTCTAGACCACACCTCCTCTACAACCTGAAAGTTAATAGTACTAAGGAGATTGATCGATCAAGTATATGACAGTAGCCACTACCTCAGCCCAAAACTACCATGGTAAGCCTGATTGGCTAAGCATACTACGGACCCTTTCTTGTATTGTCCTGTTCATGCACTTGCCCATACCATTTTGGGATGGGGTGTACAAGGCGGTCAATTGACGCTTAATACCCCTCTCATTGCAAAATTGCTCAAAGGCTTTAGAGATATACTCACCCCCATTATCTGACTGTAGCCATTTAAGCCTATATCCATACTAGTTCTCAACCAATGCAAGTCAACATTGAAAGGTAGGCAAAACATTAGATTTTAGCTTTATGGGATATACTCGTACCTTATATGAGTAATCATCAATGAACGTGACAAAGTACTTTACACCTCCTAACGACTGATATGGTAGATAGGTCTATAGACATTAAAATGAATAAGAGCCAAAGGCTCACCCATACGCAAATGCCAGACTTCTTATGCATACTACGTCTACTTGCCATACAAACAATGGTCATAGGACTCAAAACACTTATAGTCAAGGGATGGAAGATACTACAAATGAGTAAGCATTTTCATTCCCTTTAAGGACATGTGCCCAAGGCAACGATGCCAAAGAGATACATGTGGAATTGCAACCACAAATAAAACATGATCTATCGATCCAAATACAAATGATGGATATAAAGTGCCAGAATTGGCACCATGTTCCAGAACAAGGTTCCCATGGGTGATCTTCCAAGAAGAATCCCCAAAGGAAACAAAGTAACCCTCATCATCCAGTGTGCCAGCTGAGATAAGACTCTCTGTGAGAGCTAGTACATGTCGGACATTATGCAAAGTAAACATACTACCTGAACCAAAGTGCAATATGATATCACCAATACCAACTATCTACAATGTATATTCCCAGCCCCGAATACTGAGTTGAACACTCCTTGAAATAAGCCCAATGTAGGTTCAAAAATGCCATGAGATAGCCCCAATAGGTCTTGAGAAGTTGTAGAGCAATGAGAGCTCAATATGAATCTCAAAAGGTGGAGTTATGGTTGCCAATGGTGAAACCTTGCTGTAGGTAACTCGAATGAGAGTTGAGGCAATGCCAGATTGAGCTCAAGCTCACAAAGAAGAAGGCTTTGATACCAATTGAAGGGAGAAGCCCAAGTGGAAGCATGAGCAAGCGAAAGTAAGAGAGGTGTGAGCTATGGCGGATGGAGCAAGAAAGCAAGAGAGAGAGGCTCGAGATTGGAAACTCCAATAGTCACAATGTGCGACTAGCCTTTCCTTTATTCAAATGTCATTGAAAGAATAAAGAATGAAGTGACAGTGATGGGTGCTCGCCGCCTGCAATAGTGTAGAGGTGAGGGTACTTTCAATGTAGTAATACATGAGCTGCTAGGCATAGGTTAAATTGAGTTAGATTTAAGTGTATTACTTGTATTTTATTGAAGAATTTAATAATAAGTGCAACTCGATTGCAAACATAAATAGAGTTAGTTGCATGTCTACCTTGGATGCTAGAATTCCTGTTGTGTATGCCAAAGTCAAAGGTGTGATTGTAGACATTGAAACATGGCATGAGCATACTAAACATACAAATCTACAAAGACTGAAATCAATGCAATCCCAATGGTTTGGTTATAGGTTTGCCTACATTCAAAGTTAGAGAATTACATAAAGTTTGTGAAGCAGGCAAGGCAGTTGTTTTTGCATGACAAAGGTGTAAGCAATAACATACTTGATATTATGCATACATTTTAATTTTACATATGAGCTACAAGTGAACTATCGGTGTAAAACTGGCTTTTCATAATGCTAAAAGAAGTGATTGGTTTAGAATAATAGTTATAGCAATACACCACTATAGTTTAAATATCCATTATGATATATTTCTTGAGGATGTTCTTTATGACATATTCATGAGGGACAATCAGCATTACCTTTTTTTACAATGTAAAAAACTAAAAGCCGATTATTCCACATGAATTATGTCATTGAATGATTTAGGCCTTAAATAACTAGCATTTAACCAATCTCCTAACAAAGTGAAATATGAAAATTGTTGATTTAGAATACTTAAGTATATATTTTTCACAAATTTTTTTAACGATATATGCACCCAAGTAAATCACCTTAGTCCTTTGTATAATATAATTACACCAAAGAAGCTTATACAAAAAGGCTAAGTGATTGACCCATGTAAATATGCCAAGATTTTCATGTTTTCTAACACATGTACCTAGGGAGAATCACATTGGCTTTTTTGCTTAATGCAATATTCAATAAGACCTTATAGAAAGGATGAGGTGATCATCCTAGGAAAATATGTACAATTTTGAATGGTAAATATTTCAAGATTTAACAACTCTAATATTGAAACAAAAACACAATCTTAGTGGCAAAAAGCTTTTATAACCTAATAATAAGTTTTAGGTGAAGAAAAATATACTATTTAATCAATGATAAAAATGAGACAATACTAAAGCAAATAGGAGATGCGTAACTCAACCATTTTGATATTCATTCCACCCTAAGGATGGGTTGAACGAAATATTATAGAATGTCACTACTAAAGAGTAAGTTTTAGTTCAAGCAAAAATATACTATTTAGAAAATGATTAAAAAGAGACAACATTCAATCCAATGCGTGATGCATAAGTTAACCATTGGCATATTGATTCTACCCTAAAAATAGGTAAAATAAAGTATTATATTTTAGTTAATGTCAAGTATTCTAACATAAATATCTCATATTAATATTAGTCATTATATTTGACAAATATATTTAACCTTAAAATTCTCAAATTCATATTGTATATCTATTTTTTTTTCAAACTCAATCGAGTTAATGTGATTAAGATAGGTTGTATAGGGTTGATGCTTTTCCTTTACTCTTATAGACTTTGCTAGTAAGCATGCCTTGATTCCTAAGAGCTTGATCCAATATCCTTCTCGACTTGGCTATTAATAATTCCTTAATTCATTTATGTCTCTAGACTCAACTACTAAGTATGTCTTGATGCCTTTACACTTCTAGACTTGGCAACTAAGCATAGCTTGATTCCTAAGAGCCTTGTTCAATATCCTAGTAATCTCAATATGTTGTTCTATGGTTGGACAACTTTTCATCTCAATAAGTACTTAAATTTTAATTCCCTATGGGTCACATTCCCCTCCTTGATTTGATAAATAAGGAAGTTAGAGCACTTTATAAGAAATTGGTAGAGTAATTATTATTGTTGCCATATCTCAAGGGGTATCAAGAGTAGAGATTAGAGCATGCATTGTGTCTATGGAGTTTGTGGATATGTAAAGGTATGATTAAAGGGTTCATTGTGAAGGATTGAAAGCTAATGGATGTATCTAGTAGGAGTTTTAAGGTGATTGGAGGAATTGCCAAAGAAATTAATAGTTAATTTTAGGGAAGACTATTTTTATTGATCTAATCAAACCCCTATATCAATGGAAAAACTATCTAAAAGCTTCACCGTTAATTGGGGATTCTCTTAATGAGGCACTTATACAAAAAATCAAAAGGAATATGCTCATTGTAGACTGATGTAGTAAGTTTTATCCTCAGCCCTTTGTTTGATTGGAAGCCCTTGGTTGCATACTCCATTGTAGGTCCTTGCTCGAGTTCTTTCTCACATGCATAAGTCTTATGCATAGACACACGATTTTACGGATATATGCTTGGGTTATTACAACGAGGCTTATGCACCTTCATATGAGGATGGATACTCCATGTATGATGGATATAAGTGAGAGAATGGCATTAGCATGATACTGTAAGATAGGGATTATGATGGTAATGGTCCTTGCATAGGTCATCTAATTTATGAGAGCATGACTATTTGTAGCATCGTAACATTATGCCTTTAGTCATGAGGATGCTCATATCTTATGTAGGGAGAGAAAATGATGATGATTAGAGGAGACCTCAAGGACTCTTGCTACCATGCTTGCTTATGAGGATCATGTAGAATATCATAGTAGTAGTTTGAATATATATGTGGATGATACTCCTAACTACGATGATGTAGATCATAGAGGATTATGAGGACCATTTTCTACTACAAGTTATGTTGATGCTAATATTCGTAAGGATTTTGAGAAAGGGGGCTAGATGACATCATGACCTTGAGAAGCGATGGGATTGATGCAGGAGGCATATTCCATGGTGGATTCCGTGAGGTTTTGCAGTGGATTCCGTAAAATTTTATTTATTGTCGGGGTTCATACACAAGGTGGATTCCTTGTGCGAAAAGTTGATTGGGACGCCTATCCTTTTTGGGCGTCTTGTTAATTTAATGTGCAAGTGGGTGATTCCATAGCGGGTGATTTCGCAAAATACATATTTAAATTAATAGACGTTTATGAGTTTAGAGTGTGCACTCGTAATAAATTAAGGTTAGGATTGAATTCTAACCAATTTATTTATTTTGTAGCTGAAGACTGCTAGATATTCACTTTTGTCGGTTTAATTTTATTATTTTCTAACAATTGTGAATGCTTCAGTTGATGTGTAGAGCAGGTAGTGGTGGCGTTGGGAAGCATTGGAGGATAGTGTGTATTCAAATTATTATCATTTTTGATGAGCGCACATCTTAGGCATGGCACCAATATTTTGACATGCTTATTTATTGAAGCGCTTGACATTTATGTATTATTTTTGTATGTGCATGGGTGCACGATTTAAATATTTTTATTAGACATTGTATTTGGGGACTGCCTGACTCCTTGGGCATCCAATAGCTTTAATTCTTTAGTGGGACAAAAGCAAACACAAAAGCTAAAGCGTGCTAATTGAAAATTGGGCTATTTTTTGAGCTTGGAGATGAATAATATATCAAATACATGCTTTGTGGAGCGCTCACACAAGGCATGGGGGGAAATTGTACCCAATTAGTCTTTTGATTCATGTCGTGCAAGCTTTCTTCCTTGTTGTTTGTGCAAAAGTAGAGTTCTTTTGTTCTTGGGGACCTTCCGGCGCTCACTACATGCGCATACAACGTCGAATTTGTGCATCAGTGGTATCAGAGTGAAGCTGAGATCGAGAGCTTTCAATCGCTTATTACCATCTCGTGCGAAGGCAGAGCTCTTGGAAGGATTGAGCTCTACAATTAGTCTTGTGGCAAACGGTTGATACCAGTGTGTTCCTGGCAGTCAAGAACCCCTTGCTACACACTCAGGTCACGAAGGACCGACTTCTGCAGAGGCGGAGGACCACGCGGGAAGCTTCTTCAACAAGACGTTTTTTATTTGCTCTCAGATAAGCAATTTTCATAAAACTTGGATTAGAAGCTTATTAAGCTTTAGAAAAAGATTTATAAAGCTTAAACCCCCCAAATTTTCCGTCTCGACGGCGGCAGTATGTACTACATGTCACCAAAACAGTCAAATGCGTCCTCTTGTTCCCACGAAATTACAAAATTTCTATAAGCTTAAAATTCTAAAGCTTTAGAACTCAAAACTTTCTAAAGCTTCAAGTTTCAATTCCAACTATTTACCATAGCGTCAGTTCTTATCCGGCTAAACACGAACCTGTCTTCAACTCTCTGGAAGCCCCTGTTCACACATGTGGAGACTGACATAATCAGATTCCAGCAAACAGTTTACAATACACAGTCTACACGCAAGCTTATCTTCTTGGAAGACGATCGTGATCAAATTCCGCATCTGTAAAGAAGAAATACTACAAAAAGCAATTTTTTAAAAAAAAGAAATAAGCCTTGTAAACCCGACTTTGAGCTATGCTCATCTCGCTAACGAGATTTTGAGTGTGTGAGGTCTTTTCGAATTTTGCAGGATGTCCGATCAAACCATGGAAGATTTTATGGCTGAAGGTGATCTACCCGAACCAACGATGGAGCAAAAACTGGATTTGATTATGATGCAGCTTCAAGAGGAACAAAGAGCACGTCAAACCTTGCAAGCTCAATTGGCCAATCTGCAATGATCTACCAGCGACCAAGATGGACCGCAATCTGAAGATCTTATACGATGTACGATTGATGCAACACTTGAAGCGCAATCTATTCGGAAAGAAACAAAGATAAGTAAAAGAAATTTCAAATTTCGTACTTTCAATGGGTCATGCGATGGAAAGAATGCACTTGCTTTTATCAATCAATTTGATGATTATTTCCATGAAGAATAGTATGCTGAGAAAGACAAATAGTATGCTGAGAAAGACAAAATTAAGGATGTCACTAATCATCTAGTTGACCGAGCATCCCTATGGTGGACTATTGTCCACAAAAGCATTGATTGTCCTACTACTTGGGAGACTTTCCAAAAGAAAATTTTGTAGAATTGCCTTCCACCCCACTTCCACGAAAAAGCAATCAAACAATGGGATCTTTTGTAAAACAAAGGGATCGTTAGCCTATTTCACAATATACTGAGTGTTTTTGGAATGCTTTATTGTAACTACGAATGCTTGAAGATGTACCTGAGGCAACCCATAAACGCAAGTTTATGTCTGGCTTACTTGGACATTTTTATGTAGAGGTCAACATGTTCAAGCCAATGACTCTGGAAGATGCAATTTCCTTGGCCCATGACACTGAAGACAAAATTCGAGGATGAGAGAAGCGACCACAACAATTTCAAACTAATGGTAACTTTGGTTCAAAACAATTCAATTCAAAATTTTGAAGATTCAATCAAAGTTGTTTCCTTCCATCTTCATTCCGTAAATCTTGGATACGACCACTTGCTTTACTATCAAACACAAATCCAAACCCTAAGCCATCTCTCCAGTCAAATCCCAACATTTTTAAACTTCGTGCTATTACCAATAATGTATCCAAAGCCAAACCCATAGTCTGTTACAAATGTCATCAACCTGGACATCTAGCAGCCAATTGTCAATTCAAAAAGCTAATTGTTCATATCAATTATTTGGGAGCAACAAAAGATGTAGAACATGAAGAGATGTCGGATTTCATGGAAGACGATGATGACATTGGTACTATTTCAAATACTTTACCAAGTATGCCAAATCCCCATTCTTTATTAACGATGAAATGTCTTGTGCATGGCAAAGAAAAGAATGTTTTACATGATGATGGGAGCACATACGACTTTATTTTTGCAAAATTGGTCAAAGAATTGAATTTACATACTGTTTCTACACATTATTGCATCAAGGCTACATTCTTAGGCACTAGATACAATGGAACACAAGAGGTGCATGACTTAGAAATTAAAATTAGTGATTATATTGAATGTAGAAATTTCTTAGTTGTGCTTTTGCAGTCTAGTGACATTATCTTAGGAATGCCCTGGCGACATTAGTACAATCCTGATATAGATTATTACACGCATTCAATGAAAATTCATTTAAAGGGAAACAAATCACATTGCATGGTATGCACACTTTCAATAATTTTCCATTGCTTAGTCATACTCAGGCTAAACGTGCATTACAGAAAAGTAGCAAATCCTATTTAATATGGGTGAATGAAATCGAAGCTAAAGAAAACTAGATGCATCCTAGGCACACACAATTTCTTTCCCAATTTCAAGATTGTTTTGCTGCTGATTTACCACCTGGATTACCACATGTACATCCTGAAGATCACAAGATAGACCTAATTCTTGGATCACAACCACCATGTAAAGCACCATATAGACATAACCAAATTGAACAGAAAGAAATTCAAGCTCAAATTGAAGAATTGTTAACCCGAGGACTTATTAGACCTAGTAGTTCTCCATTTGGTGCACCTGTCTTATTAGTGAAGAAAAAAAAACAATACCTATCGCATGTGCATTGATTACTGTGCCCTAAATAAAATCACCGTTAAGAATAGATATATGATTCCTAGGGTAGATGATCTTATGGACAAGCTACAAGAATCTGCCATATTCAGCAAGATAGATCTTAAATCTGGATACCATTAAGTAAGATTGGACACATTTGATATATTCAAAACTACATTTAGAACACAATTTGGACACTATGAATTCCTGGTTATGCCTTTTGGTTTAACTAATGCACCAGCCACATTCAGTCGTATGATGAATCTCATATTTTTGAAGCATAAGCATTGTGTCATTGTTTTCTTTGATGACATATTGGTTTTCAGTAAGAATGAGAACGAGCATTATGAACATTTATCTTTGGTTTTTAAATTATTAAAAGAAAATCAATTATATGCAATCCAAAAAAGAGTTTTCCAAACAGAAATTGAATATCTAGGATATATTGTTTCATCTGTAGGTATTAAAGTTGACCCTAAAAAGATAGAAGCAATTTTGAATTGGCCGATACAAAAAAATGTGCACGAATTACGTTCTTTCTTAGGTCTTGCGAGCTTTTACAGAAAATTTGTGAGAATTTTTTCATTGCTTGCATTACCTTTGACAAAACTATTAAAGAAAGGCATTGTGTATCATTGGTCTGACAATCAACAAAAGTCATTTGATTTACTGAAACATGCTTTAACTCATGCTCATGTATTGCAATTACCTGACTTCAATAGACCATTTTTCTTAGTAGTCACTGATGCTAGTGGAACTGGAATAGGAGCAGTCCTTATGCAAGATTCTCATCCTATAGCCTACTTTAGCTGCAAACTTAAACCCTCTGAACTTAAGTGTTCTACCTACGATAAGGAATTGCTAGCTGTAGTACAAGCATTACGTCAATGGAAATATTATTTAATGGGATCTAAATTCATGATCAAAACTGATCGACAAAGCATTAGACATCTCCTTAGTCAATCACAAATATTTGACCGACACATTAAATGGACTGCTTTTATTCAAAGTTTTCATCCACTCATACAATATCAACCCGGAAAAGAGAATGTTGTTGCCGATGCTTTAAGTAGAAGATTGACTATTCATAATATTTATGTGATATCTTTTGACTCTCTTCTTCCTATGAAACTAGTTGCAAATAATTGGATTCCTATTGATTCATTGTCTTACACTGATGGATTTATGTTTTATGAAAAAAGATTATGTGTGACTGTTCCATTTCGATCATTTGTTTTGCATAAAATTCATTGTCCCCCAGACCAAGGCCATAGAGAAATTATTTCTACTTTGCGTACACTAATTGAAGATTTTTATTGGCCACACATGGAAACTGATGTATCTAACTTTGTATCTGAATGCTTAATTTGTCAAATAGTTAAAAGACACCATGGTAAACAATATGGTTTATTAATGCCTTTACCAATTCCAGAACGACCATGGGAACAAATTTCAATGGATTTTATCACTGGCTTACCTAATACTAAATCTAATCGTGACATGATTTGGACTATCGTTGATAGGTTTAGCAAACAAGCATATTTCATTCCATGCAAGAAAACATTAACTGTATCTCAAGCTGCTCAATTGTTCTTGAAAATTGTTTTCACTAGTCATGGTTTGCCAAAAGTTATTATTATTTATTGTGATTCTAGATTCTGCAATAATTTTTGGATTACTTGTGTTTACTAATTTAGGAACAAAGATCGATTTTTCATCTGCATTTCATCCTGAAACAAATGGCCAAACTGAAGCTACTAATAGTACCATATTAGAACTTTTGCGTGCTTACACAATTTCAAAACCACAAACATGGGATACACATTTACATATACTTCAGTTTGCATACAATAACACACCACATACAGCTATACAGAAAGTACAATTTGAAATTATTTATGAATATAGATTACCTACACCTGTTACATCATTGTCAAACAAAGTTCAAGCTGCTGATGATATTGCTAACATGCATGCTACTATTTTTTATGAAGTTAAAGATATGATTGCCAAAGCCCAGCAATCATACACAAAACAAGCCAACAAGAAAAGAAAAGCTATGAGTTTCAAAGTTGATGATTATGTTTGGTTACGATTTGAAAAGCGAAGATTACAAAGTGTTGACAAACACCATGTTGTAAAATTAGCCCCTAGATTTTATGGACATTTCAAGATCATCCACAAAATCAATGACAATGCATTTAAACTAGAATTACCAAAACATTGGAAAATTCACAACACTTTTCATATCAGTTTATTACGACCTTTTAGAGGACAATTACCTGTACACCATGTATATGAAAACCCTCCAAGAAGAAACTGAAATCCTTGAACCTGAAACTATTCTAGATACTGACTTTATGACCACTAGAACTGGCTGTAGATATTCTAGATATTTGGTTAAGTTTAAAAATCATCTTGTTGAAGAGGCCCAATGGATGCACGCTCGAGACCTAAGTGCTTACCCCACACTACTGGCTCCACATTGAGCTAATAGCAATTGAGGACAATTGCTATCCCACCTCAGGGGTATGATGCCAGGAGGCATATTCCACGGTGGATTCCGTGAGGTTTTGTGGTGGATTCCATAAAATTTTATTTATTGCCGGGGCTCATACACAAGGTGGATTCCTTACGCAAAAAGTTGATGGGACGCCTATCCTTTTCGGGCGTATTGTTAATTTAATGTGTAAGTGGGTGATTCCATAGCGGGTGATTTCGCAAAATATATATTTAAATTAATAGACGTTTATGAGTTTAGAGTGTACATTCGTAATAAATTAAGGTTAGGATTGAGTTCTAACCAATTTATTTATTTTGTAGCTGAAGACTACTAGGTATTCACTTTTGTCAGTTTAATTTTATTATTTTCTAACAAGTATGAATACTTCAGTTGATGTGTAGAGCAGGCAGCGGTGGCGTTGGAAAGTACTGGAGGATAGTGTGTATTCAAATTATTATCATTTTTGATGGGCGCGCATCTTAGGCATGGTGCCAATATTTTGACTCGCTTATTTATTAAAGTATTTGACATTTATTTATTATTTTTGTATGTGCATGGGCGCATGATTTAAATATTTGTATTGGACATTGTATTTGGGTACCACCCGACTCCTTGGGTGCCCAATAGCTTTAATTATTTAGAAGGACAAAAGCAAACACAAAAGCTAAAGCGTGCTAATTGTAAATTGGGATATTTTTTGAGCTTGGAGATGAATAATATATCAAATACATGCTTTGTGGAGCGCTCACACAAGGCATGGGGGGAAATTGTACCCAATTAGTCTCTTTCTTCATGTCGTGCAAGCTTTCTTCCTTGTTGTTTGTGCAAAAGTAGAGTTCTTTTGTTCTTGGAGACCTTCCGGTGCTCACTATGCGCACATACATCGTCCAATCTATGCACCAGGGATATAGACTTAGAGGGCATAAATAAACATCTTTAGATGGAATGGGAGACCATGGATTTAAAGGATTGACCTTTTGAGGATTACCCCCCCTACTCGAGCCATCAGGTTGATTTTTATTGAAGATCACAAGGAGACTAGAAAAGAGGAGGATGGAGAGCACATTCATGGAAAGATCCTAGTCTATCGTGCACATAACAAATAGAGAGGAGCCTATATAGATACCCCATTTCCTCTTTGAATTTCCAAGATATGGGTGAGGAATAGGTGCATCATGTACAAATAGAGGATCCTGATCAAAGTGATGTACCCATGGGATGGGGAGGGAATTTGCAAGATACTAGGAGTAGAGATGATACACTAATTTGAATTAGAGGCATGAATTTTCTAGATCAACTAGAGAGAGTGCTAGTTGGTAGCCTTGCAATTAGAACCTTTGAAGGTGATGATGAGTTAAAGCTTGAGCCAAAGGACGATGATGAGAGTCTCATCAAGAATGGACCTTTATTATTGGACTCAAAGGTAGAGAACACGAATCTTCATTCTATGCATTGACTAAGGTTGGTTAGTTATGATAATGGATCCAACATGAGATAGAGGGGCTTAGATATGGCTTGGGATATGTAGGAAACATCATCAACCCATTGCATGCTTTTCATAGGCCCACAATCTTTAATCCTAATGGTGAACCCATACATAGGAGGCAACAAAACATGTAACTTTTGCATGGAACCCAATAGATAGGGGATCTCGTGAGTTTGTTGCATATGAGCCCACCATGCTTGAACATGGGGCAAAAGCCCAACACATGCAAGGTTATTTAGGGTTGACTTGGGATGCAAGGGATACCAATACCATTGCCATGGATTCTTAAAGGGACTTATCACTTATTTTTGGGCTATGATCACTTGGTTCATTGCATATCTGCTTCATATTTCCCTTATTAGACATCACCTTATGTTTGGTAGGTTTTGAGAATGAAATATTTAAGGTAGGGATAGTTTGTAGTATCAAAACCAAATTTAAGGCCTATGGTCTTCTTAATACCTTAGAGCTTGAATTAGGTGTTCTAGCACTTTGGCTCATAAGATTTTGCCTTTTGTAGAAGTTGACTTACCTTGAATGCACATTGGGTCAATTGAGTCTTTAAGCTAAAGTTTAGTAAGGTGGTTTTGGTCATTACATGTCATGTACTCGTGTTTTAGCAATGAATTAATTATTCAAAGGCCCTAGTTAAGAAGTGGGCATCATTCAATCATTAGAAAAGGATTTTGATCATGTTAGCAAGTCTCTTCTTTACAAAATGATGTCTACTATAAGCTTTGATTCTTAAATTATGAGTCTCATTACACAATTAGTTTTGATGGGGTTGTAAGTAATAGTACTCAATGGAGGATTGTTAAAAATAGAATGCTTCCAATAGTTCCCCGAGGAAAGAGTTTGATGGCTTTCCAATAGTGTTTGTTGCTTGCCTTCACCATAAAGTGCCAATAATTGAGAGAAAAACAAGAAGAGAACAAATTGCACAAGAGAGAGAAATCCAAAACTTGCATGACACAAGAATAAGTAGAATGGGTGAGAACCTCCCCCATGCATGTATTTATAATATTAAATTAAGCTTTTGTGCTCAAAATTACATTGAAAGCATCCTTTCTTAGTTCTTGCTTTTTCTCACCTTGCATGACTTACTTTTGTGCAAATAAATCAAAACACACTTTATTCTAATAGCTTTACCAAAATAATATTTTTTATTCACTAATAAATACATCAAAATAAATCTATTGTGCATGTGCACACACAAAGTCATTGCTTTAATAGTGCAATCATTGTAACATAAAACTCATCAATTTACTTGATATCCATCTTGCACAATGTGACCAATGCCACATGTTTATATATGTGGCAAGTCACGATTGTTGAGGAGTAATTGTTCTTAGTTACTTAGGTTCCTAGAATAAAGTACTCAAAGAAAAAGAATTAGTATAAAGTCTAAAACAACCAGTACAACAAAGTGAAAATACTCAAGCCAAAAACATAAACAACTCAAGTATTCCATCACCCACGTATCACACATTCTAGTATCCCATACCACTAGAATATGGAATTTGTATCATATTTTGATAACTCAGAATATCATTGTAACTTAGCTCAAGACAATCAAGCTTCTAAAAATTTTAAGTTCCATAATAGATATGTGACAATGGATAGGGAAAATACTTGAAAAGAGAACCAACATCAAATCCAAAACAAGGAGTTATCCATCATAAACAATTAATAATACAATCAAGAAGGAAATGTTTATCATGCGAGATAAATACATGGTTGAATTGTAAAATGCATCTTTAATGCTATTTTTGTGAATAATAGTGCTCCTTGAATATGCCCTGGAAGATATTATAATAGATGTTGAGTTGAAAATGGGTATTATAGTCATTGGAATTGGTAACTTCTTTGCATAGGTTCAAACAAAAGACTTAGATGAAGAGATAATAAATTTGTAGCCATGAAGCTGTAGATGAAGAGATAAATATTTGTGGCCACTGGTGTAAGTAATAAGGACTTTGAAAAATATTGCTTTGAGTAACAAGTCATGCAATTTTTGTAATAACTGCACCCTTGCTAAATATATGTATATGAAGGTATGCACTAGTTGTGCCAAAAAATAGATAATAAGAGAAACACCACCTTGAAGAAGTCGCATCCATGACATAGAAAAGCTTGTGAATAATAATAATAGGAAAGAAGCATAGAGACCTCATTATTTGTCCTAAAAGCATGAAAACAACTTGTGAGCAATACTTTGTGTGTACTAGAGTTCTATATGTTCATTCACAGTTAGAACTGTAGGCCTTATAGAGTAACATGCTTTTAAAAATCCCATAGAAAAAAAAACCCCAAAGAATAGAAGCCCTTCGATGGACTAGTAGTTGCAGTATATCTTCCATAGTATGCAAAAATGACCCTTTTAGTGAAGTCCATAGAAATAAATTTCCTAGAATGTATACAAGAACATGCTTACTAAATTTAACCAGCCTTCATTGCATAGAAACAAAAGTGTGGGTAGAGCTTCATGAGTGTTAAAGAGTAAACTCTAAAATCTTGTGCAAGAACTCTCCCTTGGTGAGGCAAGAAGGTAATGTAATTGGGGGGTGTAGTGGAAAAGGAATCTTAAAGCTTATAAAGCTTTAATTGTAAGAAATTCAAGGGTGCCTTCCAATAGATGATTTGGGTAGAATGGCATAGACAACAATAGCTTGTGGATTCTTCGATGGTAGTAGGGCAACATGTTCTAATGCTAAAACTTATTAATAGTTTTCAATATACCAAACCCTTTTAAGGTTCTAATCCCTGGGTTTTCTTGGCCTTGATGTAGTATAAGGTCCTATTGTTATGTGTTTAGTAAAAATAAGAAATCCACTACCTTTATAATTACTATCTAGTAATGAAAGAGTTGATATTTGCATTCTAAGTTAAGAAAAAAATTTATTTAGTTAGTTTACTATAGTGAACCCTCACTTGATTCTAGGTTCATAATTTAATTTGGTTAGAGGAACTAATACAAAATCAACTAACCTTAGGTGGCAATGAATACCAACAATAATTTTAAAAGCAAAGCTTGGATTTTATTTGAAGGAGAAACAATGGGTGGAATCTTGTGCATTAATGCCACAGGCTAAAGAATGTCTATTGGGTTAATAGGCTTTATTAGTTCAATCCTTGGTTTTTGAAGCTTGCATGCGTCTGTGGCTTTATGTGTGAACATGGAATAACATCGAACCTCTTTGATGCAAGAGCAACTTCTTAGGATGTCAAAAAGGTAATGAGTAGATACCCTAATGGGAAAAGGGGCTTATGTCCAAAAGGGCTGATAGAATGGCTCCCCAACAACCCGCCCCACCCCCCCCCCCCCCTGCGCGCGCTCTTTCTTTAAATCGAGCACTACTTAGAAAGGAAAAAAAAGCTTTGAAGTGTTAATGGTAAATGCTTAAAGCATAATAGTAAAGCTGGAGCCGAGAAGAAACAACACGTGTAGTCATAGAAAATAGGAGGCTCAGATAGCCACCCATGAAAATCGCATAATTAGATTGATGGTTTGCCAATCGATCTCTTCCATTCAATTTGGCAAAACCGCTTACTCCTTTGCAAACAAGTTTATGGGTAGTTTTGGATAGATTCTTATGGTATAAATAAGAAGAAATAAGTCATTGAATAGGACTTTTGATGAATCCTTTTAAACTTTTCACCCTTCATTATCTTGGAAGTAGAAAACTCTAAACTTTAGGCCATAATCCATTATAGAAAGCTTTTGTCCAATGGTTATTAGGGTGATGTTTGATGCATATGGTGGGGAAGCCTTCAAGATGGATGTATGTCTCTTCTTTGATGTTGACACACAAACCAATCACCTTACTCTAATACTAATGTTGCTATCTTTACCATAAAATTGCCAATAATTGAGAGAAAAATAAGAAGAGAACAAACTTGCAAAATAGAAGAGAATTCCAAAACTTGCACAATGTAAGAATGGGTACAAAATTCTCCCATGCATATATTTATAATATTGAATTAAACTTTTGCGCCCAAATTGCATCTAGACCCATAAATTTGCTTTTGTTGTATTCAAGAATGGAGCTAGTTGGAATAGAACAATTTGGGGCATTTTCAAATTTGTATGTTGTACACATAGTTAATAGGACCTAGGAAAGAGTCACAAGAAGGGACCAATAAAGTGACATTCAAGGATGCATTGTTTTTTACATTATATAAAGTTCAAAATATAACAAATGTTACATGGATTCATTTTGTGACTCATATTAAAAATTGGTTTAATACAAAAGAATTTATACCATAGCTTCAACTGGCTAAAAATGATGCATCATTTATGCAAGATTGCTACTAAATTAGGGTGGGTGCAATTTGCCTTTGGGGGGTATCACTTTGTTGGCCCCTTTTCCCATTACCATAATTGCTTTTTTCAATTAGTACTATGTTGTATGGCATAGGACTAGTGCTTGATTTGTTCAATACTTGAACTAAGTTTGAATCTAGAGCAAGGTGTTAAAGTTCCATCCTTCAACAAAAGTCATGCCTTCATTCACCAAATAGGCCATCAACTTTACACCTTAACATTAAGCCCTTAGAAATAATTTTGCCCACTAATGATCCAACATCTTAGCTATATATGTGCTACAAGTCTTTTCTTCATGTTATAAGCTAATTAACACAAAGCATCTCTCTAGGGCTAACGAAAAGGCCAAAAGACAACTCTACTTGGCAGGTTTATGTTAGGTGTTATTGGAACACTCACTTCTTATTTTTGGAAGTATCTATAACTTCTTTGAATGCAAGGAACCTTCAAAGCATTGGATCTTTCACCCACACTTCCCATTGCATGTTTTGTTTGGCATTGTCTATTAGAGACCACACTTATATGAATTGGAATAACAAATGATTTGCTAGAATAAATGTACAAAGTCTTTTTAGTTTTCCACTTCTTTGTGCTAAATACCTCAAGTTTGTGTAGGGGATGTTAGAAGATTTGCCACATGCATTTGATCTTCATAGGGTAACTTGGCCCTTTGTCTTAGTTAGGGTATAACATCATGGATAACATCTGTAAACAAAGGTCATGTTAGGAATAGCAAAATAAGACACACATTTTTGTAATGCCACATTTTTCAACCACAACAAATATACTTGTAAAAGAAACATTAAGAAGTGCTACATGCATATCAACTCCAACACATGCATCAAAATGTCAACACAACTTTTTCGTTCCATTGTAAGATGATATCAAAACATGATAACACATCAATGTGCTTGCAAGAAACCAACAATTTGGAGATTCCATACACACTCTAATAGTTTGAAGAAATGTATTTTTTAAGATGTTCATCATATCTCATTCACTATATGTGAAAATGCTAACATCATGGTAATCATGAAACACATTTTACTAAGTGTGAAACATGTTTTGCTAATGAAGTGTTTTAGTACAGATTGTTTCACCTATTTGTTTGGGTCAAAGGAAAATAAGCAATTTCTATTAGACTACTATTGTAAGCTTCTCAACATGGATTTTGTCACAATGTTGGACTAACATATGTATAGTTTTCCAAAGATGCAAATGTATAGCAAGATTTTGCCATTAAAAGTGAAGGTAGAAAGGCTCAAAGTCCTTTATATTGAGGAACATAGAGCATCAAAGAGATCCACTGCATATAGAGTGTAAGGATGTGAAATATGAGTTTGATAATCCCAAGGTCTCCTCCAAATAAAGCCTTCCCAATGACTACAAAATGTTGCTCGTAAAATGTTCATGGATCCACAAGCTATTGTGTGTGTGTAGGGATTATTTTATGGATTTACTTGGGTCGCAATTGGCCCCTTTGGATAGCATCATAACAACCCACTCTATGCTTTAAGAGTTGGTCAAGGATGTGGTTCTACTTGATATAGTGGAGAAGTTAGATGCAGACATTTTAAGGATGAGGTAATGGAAGTGTTCTTGCAATTACCTAGGTAAAATCCCAAGTTGGATGGCCTTACTAATGAGTTCTTTGTGACACATACAAATCAACTAGTAGCACCTTTGACCATTATGTACGTATTATGAAGTTCTACTTGATATAATGGAGAAGTTAGATGCAAACATTCTAAGGATGAGGTAATGGAAGTGTTCTTGCATTTACCTTCTTTGTGACACAGTCAAATCAACTAGTAACACCTTTGACCATTATGTATTAGGAATTTTGGGTGATAGGAAATATGCCTCGCTCTCGGAAAGAGGGTGCTACAAATTTGATTCCGAAAGTGCCATTACCTTCTTATCTTAAGCATTGGAGACTTATTTCTTTGATGGGCATCATGTGTAAGATCTTTACAAATGATATTATGCACCTTGCTCAATATGGATTTATCAAAGAGAGATGTATTTTGTATAATATGTGGAATGTGCAAATGAGGATTGATTATGCACACCACACAAATCAAGAATTGGTAATGACTCAGTTAGGACTTGAAAAAGCACTCAATTATTTAGAATGGTCTATTGAGCCTAGCTTATGAAAACAATGGGATTTGATCTTAGAATGTCTCATTTGATTTACATGGTTAGCACAGAGTTTATTTGAGGATGTGCATTTTGAATTCTAACCTTTGGAGTTATTACATTGTGCATATGTGAGCTCCACATGTGAAGTGCAAAGTTAGTTAAGTGATTGCGCAAAGTTAGTTAAGTGATTGTGAATACCTTAGTAAACCAAGTGATTAGTTAAGTGATTGTGCAAAGTTAGTTAAGTGATTGTGAATACCTTAGTAACCCAAGTGATTAGTGGGTGACATTGGCAAAAGTTATACAAAGTTATGCCAGATAGGTACTTGTGGGTGCCTAGTGTTAGGTCTAGGCCATCAATTTGGCCATTAAATGTCCAATGGCGACATTGGGACTAGGCATTAATTATTTAATCAACACTAGTCTTGGGCCAATTAATGTGTGGGACAATTTAATGTGCAGTGGAGGTTAGCACAATTAATGTGAATGGGCACTAGCCAATTCTTGGGCAAGGTCAAATGGTTAATTAATTAATTTTCAAAAATAAAATTTTAAAAATTAATGAAGTTTTGAATTTACTTTTGGAAGGCTAGCAAGTGGCAAAACAAGCTCCTACTTGTGAAAACCTCCCATCCAATTAGAGGAGGGCTATCTAGTGGATGGTTGAGGGTCATTATAACATTCAGAGGTTGAGAGAGGAGGGAGTAAATGTTGGATGAGCTCTAAGAGAGGCAACATCTACTTGCACAATGTGACATGACAAGGCTAGTAGGTTTCCTTCTCCACCTTGGTGAGAGGCAGTAGTAGAAGAGGAGGGCTTTGCTAGTCAACTTACCCCCCTTTTGATGTTGTTGGAGCAATTAAAATTGCCATTAAAGCTATCAATTATAATATACTCTTCTTATTTGATTTTCTCTCTTGTCTAGCAATAAGTCCTCAACAGTTCTCATCCAATTTAAGCTTGGGGTGAAGAGCAATTAGCCCTTAGTAGTTTTCTCTTGTCTACCAATTAGCTCTCAATAGTTCTCATCCAGTTCAAGCTTGGGGTGAACAACAATGATAGAAATTGCTCCTAAAACCCTAATTTACAGCAAAAATCACGGTTTACTAAAGACTTTGACCTTGAACTAGCAGCTCAAGGCAAGATATTTGTAGTAGTTGATTCTCATATTATTGTGGCCTACTGCAAGAGTCTTTGATCCAATATATGCTTGAATTGTTGTACTATCGAGGGGCAAATTGTGCCCAATTAGAGTTGGTATTTTATGATAGTCCATTGTATTGAATTTGAAGAGGGATTAGACTATATCTCTTTGTACTTTAAATTAGCAGCTAGTTCAAGCTTGGGGTGAAGCACTTCAAGGCAAGATATTTACATTTGAACCAATGTGTAGCCCACTCTCAAATTATTGTAGCCTACATGTAAGGGACTATGACCCAATCTATGCCTAAATTATTATACAATCAAGGGGCAAATCATGCCCAATTTGTGTTAATATTTTATGATAGTCCATTGCATTGAATTTGAAGAGGGATCAACCTATCTCTCTATGTACTTCAAATTAGAGAAATGCAATGAATGAAATACTGCAAGGGGTGCCAGTTCTTGGGGCCAATCGGGTTTAACTATCCAACATTAAGTGGTAAAGTGTATATTTCTAGATTTGTGTATTTCATACTTGCTATAATTTGAGTAAAATTAGGTTTATACCACTCTTGCTAGAAAGGAAGGATGGTTTCAGAGTCTTCCTCTAGAGTTATCCTTAAGGGTGGTGTTATGGAGCCTTTTACTCTTTCTTGATTTGTTAAACATGGCAGCCCTTTGAACCCTTTGTTCTTTTCTCTCAACACCCATCCTAATTTAACAATGTTGTCATAGTTGGCTACAAATGATGATGTGCTAGGCCTGCTCCTTCCTTTAGCGCAACATGTGATTAGAGAAGCTTTGATGATGACACATTTATGTTCCTAAAAGCTAACAAAGATAATCTTTGTAAAGCAATGTAGCTATGGAACTTGTTTGCACTTGCTTTGGGGCTTCATATTAACACCTCCAAGTCTACTCTTATTAGTTGCATAGAACAAGAGTTGCAAACTTTGGGATGGCAAGGAGAGGTGGTAACTAAAGTGAATGTTTTATCCAAGATTTTGCTTGAATTGATCTGCACATGTATTGATGACAAGCTTGTATACTGGAAATTGTAGGCATGGCCTTTTCATGTATGTATTAAAGTGGCCTAGACAATCATGGTGCTAATGATTTCCTATTATTTGCCACTACTTTGTTCGTGAAAGACTAGTTTGTGAGAGATCACTCAATCAATTTGCTTGATGCTCTAAAAGAAGGATCGCCTACAATTGAGAATCTCTTGGATATGTTGGAATCATATCTATACTCTGAAAAGAATGGGGGATGGAGCCATTTTAGATATAGGGACAAACATGTTTGCCCTAAATTGGACTTTGTTTCAGGCTATTTGTTTTGGACACCAAGCTTGGGTTTCTATTGCAAGATTCTTTCTTGAAGATCATTTCATCTTGCATGGAAATACTTGGATCCAAGCTTTTTGTGGAATGTCGTGTTGATTAGCCTACTCATCTCAAATGTTTTGTACCATTGACTCAATCCATTTCATACTTAACTTATCATTAGATTCTCGTAAATAAATATTCACAACACCATTAATATAAGACACATACTTTTGTGAAGAGAAAAAGGAGATGATAGATGACAAATATAGGCATATTTTGTACCATTATGTTTAGTGGAATATGTGAGTTCAACAATAACTATAGTATCAAATGGTGAAACATTGTATGCACCCAATAACAATACATGCACAACATTGTCCTTAAATGGAAGAGTTCTTTTAGATAAGAGGGAATGGTGGAACATTCTAACATGCACAACATTGTTTGCAAATGCAAGAGCATTGTGCTCATAACTACTTTATAGTGTACTACTATCAAGGTTATGCAAACATTCTCTTCGCAAGACAAAATTTGTCCTCATTATGTGTATAATTTGGAAGCATATTTTTGTATTATACCTTGTACTTTCAATGTAATATCATGCACTTCCATATCCCATACATCCTTCACACTCCCAATTATAAGAGAAATGACATAAGTATGAGTATTGGGCACATGAGGGAAACATAGTTTCTTAACTAACATGTAGTTAATAACATTGTGAGTTGATCCATCATCCATAAGAATAAAAATACATTGTATATTGATTGTGCCATGCATACAGAACAACTCATGGTAGCAAAATATGAGTTGTCATGGAGAAAGGTAGTGAAGCAACACTCATGCTCATAATCTTGGTGGCTACCTTGTATAGCAAAGTACTTAGAACAAGCCTCCAAAGGAATGCACCATATGCATTTCTTTTTCTTTTTCCTTGATCTCGTAAGGCTTGTTGCCCTTGAGTTATGGACAATTCTTGTGCCAATTGTGGCAGGTTTAGCCATGATGCATTGCATTGCCAACTACCAAGGTGATTGACATACTCATAGCCATACAATGAGCCTTACTACCTAGTGAATAGACTGCAACCTTTCGAAAGGGGGGATCCATTAGCTGTCCTATCACCCAATGATTCAGAGCTAGCTGTCCCTAGGATGGACATTAACCCTGCAGGGATACCTAGACCACCTGGGCCCATCGTAGCCCATCCACTAAGCGATGCTATGATACATTATGTAGAGGAGCTGAACGAGGAGGAGGCATACGTGAACCCTTATGTTTCGTACAACGAAGAGGGTAAACCCACCTTGATGGATTTCAAACTAGTGCCAATGATGGCGTTGGGCAAGGGAAGAGGCAGAGGACTAGGAGGATAGGATTGGGAATCCATCACATGCTAGACTTGTGGTCACCTAGGACACATCTCATCTCCATGCCCTGATCGAGACAAGGTGGCCTGAGTATGGGATCACATACTTGTATGCCAAGTGCCTAGGTAGAAACCCTTTTCTAGTTTGGCTATCATGCCATTTGTACCATTGGGGTTGTTCGGAGTTGAAATGCTTGATGGTGAAGCCATGCCAATTTTGCTGAATGTCATGACCCGAGCACAGGCAAAGTAGGCCAATATTTCATTACCCTGACCAAGCAACCTCGACATAGCTTTAATAGGGAAGAAAAGCTGTAGAAGAAGGAAAAAGAGGGTTGAGACGAAGATTATGCTTAAGACAGATATTGCCACCATGTTACCAAAGGGGAAGTCACGGATGTAGAAGTAGAGACGTTGGCTCCTAAGATTATGCTTAAGATGGATATTTTCACCATGTTACCAACACATATGAAAAAGTAGAGATGCTGGCTCCTAAGACAGCATAAAAGAAAAGTGCCAAGATTGGAGAATATCCTGATTCGAGGCACTAATTAGAAGTGGTTGATAAGGTCAAGGAGTGGATGAAAGAAGCCCAAGCACACCTAAAAGATGCAGAACCCATGATCAAAGACAAGATTGATGAGCTCTCTAATGTGAGCACACCAGTCTCACTTACTCAATTCAAATCAAGAGACACATCCACACCCATGTAGCACCGCACAGATAGAGCCTAGATGCCACAGGTAGGCAAACTAGCCATGATCATTGGCAAAAGAGTGTAGAGCCCAAAAAAAAGCAAGTGGTGGAAAACTTGCTCACGACATTGATATCAGCCCCTATGATTCTGCCTTTGGGAGATCTGATTAGGCAAAATCCAACCTTGTGACAAGTGTTGAAGCAGTGGGTAGAAAGACCAAATGAGCTTGGAGCGATCCACTTGCCCAACCATGATGCAACTATACAGATACCTAGCTTGACCCTAAACTTAGTGCCTAAGTCCTTACACGTGAATGCTTTTTGGAAAGGCACAAAAATGCATGCAGTCCTACATGTCCTAGCATTAGGGGACGCCACACAAAAGGGGATTGTAGACACATGAGTAGGAGTTTGTGTATTCAACCATGTAGTCTTGCAAGCTTGGGGTAACCTACATGTGGAGAATGCAAGGTTTAATGTCACACCGGCTAACAAAATGAAAGTTAGACCATTTGGGGTGCTGAAAGTCTGGCCCTTGAAGATAGCAGGAGTCCAGTTCTTAGTGAACTTCATAGTCATGAAGAGGGTGAACTATGACATCTTGCTAGGCTGATATTGGATGCAAAACACATGAGTGCTAGAAGATTGGGGCAATGGTCTCATGTTTTTTGGCAATAGAGCGGAGGCTATAAGAGTCAAGTGGATACCTGGAAAACCATGCCGGTCAAACTAAATGAAGTATATCCCATGTCCCAAGGATGAGTGGGATTGGATGCATATGGTAGCCATCATCGACTTGCCATTCTCAGATGACGAAGAGGATTATAAGTAGGCTGTAAGGATAGCTAGTGAGTCCCATGAAGCCATGACCTCTTGCCAAAGGGTAAGACCCCTCTCTTAGTACCACTTTGTATGATGACCAAGAGCCCTAACAAACAACCAACACTTGTTCCTTTCCACATTCTATCTAACAAACTTGAACTCCAGGGGATCCTTGAATACTTGACAAGAGGATTGGCAGGTAACCTAGCTACCAATCTCAAACCCCTCAAGGATCTCATGGATGAGCTGAAGTGACAGTGGACCAAGTGCACGACTTGAACCTAATGTACAATTGGACAGTGATCACAAATGAGAAGAGGGTTGAGAATAGAAACCTAGCAGACGATGAGCTGTCTAGAAGGTAACGATTTGGACGAAGAGCATGAAGATTTCTACTCTACAAATGAGGAAAGTGAGGAAGAGGCTAAGACAATAGAGTATGCCACAGACGTCCAAGTGATCAAATAAATATGAGTAGACTCCAAGCCACGAAAATCCAATGTCTTTAGGATCAAAAGAGGAGTCTTTAGAATGGGGTGCAACCATACTTGGTCAGACCACTAGATGTGATAAAATATGAGCAAGATGGATTAGTTTAACTAAGTACCACACCACTCCTTAGAATAGGCCCAAGCTAAATGGTGCCGAAAGATCTAGGACACCAATTTTGAGGCATGGATGGCTTTTTGCAATACGCTACCATATGAAAGGGATGACCCCACCTACATGGCTTAAATAAGGTGTCACAATATGGATTTTGATCGGGGAAAGAATGGCAGGTACAACTTCTCTTTGATGTACAACATCAATGTCACCATTCCTGAAGAATTCTTGACCTTTGGGGCATAAGACCTTCGACCTCCATTACTCACTTCCTTTTGGATGAGTTTATTACAGCATGCCCCGATCCCACTTTCCTTACCACTTATAACTACCTCCGCCTCTTGTGACTCCTGCTAAAACAAAAACTAATAGCCCAAGAAGAGCACTTGCCACATGTTTATTTTGATATCAATACAGGGATAGATAGCTATGCAATGACTCGCCAAATGTTAAGGGCCACTCTCTTGTCATCTTTTTGCATGAGCCTTTTGGAAGATATGAGTGATAGTAGGTTCTCAAAATGTAATCATCCTTTCCTCTCTATTACCCCTCTCAATGTAAGAATTAACTAAAAGGGCTACATGCAAAGCCATGCATTCCTTAGAAAATCTCTTAGCCCCCTCGAAATGCTACTACTAAAGAGCATCAAGATGAGGTCTAATGTATTCCCTCCCATTGAATCTCAAAAAAAAGAAAATAAAAACGAAGAAAAGACCCATACAAAGCAAAAGGAAAGGAATAAAGAGATTTGTTATGCAACATCAGAGTGCCATAAATACTACACCTAGGGGTTCTCAAGTTAGATGCATTTGGTGGCCTTGGTCGACCGCGGCTCCATGCCTAACCCTCTAGCCCTCCCTTTCCTCTACTACACACTTAGGGCACATCAAGGGTAGGACGACACACCTAGAGAGTTTGCACTTGCCTAGACATGTCTCCCTAAGTCACACCCACAACACCTCCCTTGCACACAAAGTGGGTCCTCAAGTGTGGGACAACACCACACCTAAGTTACGACCCAACTCATAGTTTCACTGGCATGGACACCATGCACTGCACAATGAGGTAGATACACCCCCAAGTAGTGCATCCCCTTTTCCTTTTCAGGTATGTTTGACTATCCACGACCAACCATCGACTTCGGAGGTCCTTGTCACCCATTCAATCTACTCTCGATCTCCACAACCCCACATCCATGTTGAAATGCTTCTTCTCCATATCCAACGGGCATGAAGCCCCATCATTGACCCACATGGCAACCAATCACCCACCAAGCCCTCATCAACAAGTGCTAGCAAATGCCATGGGATTGGCACTCGGCTAGGAGGGGGGTAATATTAACCTTAGTGCAAACAAAGCAAAAATAAAATTAAAAGGATGCAAGGCAAAGTGAAAAAAGGCGGCCCTGTGACTGAAGAAATAGGAGGAAAAAAAGGCCAAAAGTGCAAGGACAACCTTAAAAGTTCAAGGTAAGTTCAAAAGAGGAAAGACACATTTTAAATGCAAAGACACACCCTGAATTTTTGCATGAGAGCGCTAGGCTCCCTCTTGTGCAATTTGTAATTGTAGACGGGCATGGATGAAGGCACAATGGGAAAAGAGGACCTATGCTAAAATGATTGGTCATGTAAAAAAAAGGGATGGGTTCCCAAAAGGGATTAGGGCTTGTATAAAAGGCAAAAAGTGAATGAAGAAGCTCATTCTTGTGTGTGGCCAAAACTAGCTCTTCTCTTCTTCTCTTCTTCTTCTTGTTCTTGCTTGCTTGAGCTTGTGCTTAAGAGAGGGAGTGTGAGGGAGTGAGTGCGTGAGGGTGAGGGACCATGGTGGAGAAGCTCTCCATCTTCTCCTCTCTTCTTCTTCTATTTTTTTCCTCTTCTCTTCTATTCTCCTCAGTGCAGCAATGGAGCATGGAGTTTGGAGCTTGAGGATCAAGCTTGCTTAAGCTTGCACCTTAGATTGTGGATCTACTGGAGTGTTTGAGGGAGGAGGCAACTCGATTGATCATGGAGGTAAGCTCACTACACTCATAGGTGTGGGAGAGTGCATGGCTATGTGAGAGGTAGCCATTGCACTTGGCTTGAAAAGCTTGAAACAATAAGCAGTTTGTGGGTCTTGGCGGTTGAGCGAGAGCTCCCACAAGCTACTTGGTTCATTGGTTTCTTAAGTATGGGATCGAAGACCTATTGTATGTATATGGTTTTTTGATGTATACTCAATATACTTGTGTTTCTTGGATGCTATGAGCTTTATGTATTGAGCTTACTTTGCTCCTTTAGACATTTTGGATTTGCTTCAATGGGAGTACTTTGGAATTTCCTTGTAGAGCTTGGTTCATTAGAGGCAATGGGAGTTTCTTATTCATTTACATGCTTAGTTGGTTTATGCACACACTATCTTTGGATACATTACATACTGTGGATTGATCTCCCTTTGGTTTGGATACCTGGTATTTATTTCTATTAGTGGGTCATTAGCAGCGATGGATACATGCTTGTTAAGCACTTTAGTATGCATCTATGTACTTGACACATTTGGATGCTTAACAATATTTAGTACTTGGTGGTTTATGCTTTTTCTTAACATTGATAGTTGCATTGTAATCCCAGCTACATGGATTTCCTTGATAGTGGGAGCTTGTCATTTCAGATATTTGCCTATAATGGCCTCATTATTTATTGAGTTTTATGGATAGCATTGTTAAAATTTAGTTTTACACGACTTTATTGAGAGCAGATACTTGTATCAGGCACTCTAGTGGTTTTTCTTTACTAGTTGCATTGTACATCTTGATTGCTACTTGGATTTCCTAGCAGTGGGAGCTTGTCATTTTGGATATTTACTTATAGTTGTCTCATTATTTACTACAATTTCATGGATATCATTGTTGAAATTCAATTTTAAGCTACTTTATTGAGAGTAGACACTTGTATCAGGCACTCTGGTGCTTTTACTTTGTGGATAGCAATACCTTGGGTTGCTCTTCTCCCATTGCATTCATTTTTGGCTCAAATTTGGGGCTAATTTGTTGTTATTACAACATCTCATTCTCTCTTTGCTTTGTAGTCATAATGGCACGTGCTTCTAGTGCCTTTGGGGACAATGCCATCTTTAACATTGATAAGTTGGATGGCCATAACTTTAATTATTGAAAGACCCAGATATGACATGTTTTGGTGCAAAAGAAGTAGATTAGACCATTGAAATGCAAAGGCATAAAGCCCAAAGACATGAACATCAACACTTTCGATGATCTTGATGAGTTATGCAAGTCCATTATCATTGTAGGTATACTTTAATGTCATTGAGACTGAGGGTAGTGCATGGCAGTTGTGGGAAAATATGCGATCTTTGTGATAAGTAAACAAAGGCTTGCTTCACAGATGTATTGACTGAAGAAACTTGTGGACCTTCATATATATGAAGGAAGACATGCATATGCTTACTCATTTGAATGAGTTTCATTCTATTTATAACTAGCTTACTTTGCAGGGCATTACCTTTGAGGAGAATATCAGGTCTATGTTCTTGCTTGTTTCTCTTCTTGAGTCATGGGATACTTTTTGCACTACATTAGGTTTAATGCTCTTGTAGATAATTTATACTCAAAGATGTAGAGGGTGCCTTGCTTACTGAGGAAGTAAATAGAAAGAATATTGGTGCAACTCACACCTCTCATGCACTCACTATTAGAGGCCATAATGATGGCATAAATGATAATGACTTTTATGGCCAAGATGTATAGTAGGGTAGATCAGAGTGTAGATCTTGTGGGTAGGGCCATACTAAACCCCTTGCCCCCAAGTCATCTCTTACATGTCATTATTGTAGATAGTAGGGTCATATTCGGATGTAGTGCCATAAAATGCACCAAGATAGGCGTGATAAAGGCAAATGAAAAGTGTAGGATAATATTAAGACATCAGATGATCATATCATCACAAAGTCTACTATCAAGATTGAGGAGACAAATGCATGGAATTCAATTCTAATGAGTATATTTTGGATGCTTTGTCATTGATGTCCAATTATTTGATACTCAATCCTTTTTCTCATAGTGTTGGTTGGTTGATTTCAGGGCTTTCTTTCATGTGACCCCACGTTGTACTTGGTTCTATACCTATCGTGTGACAAGTTCTATGAGACTGGAAGATATTCAAGTTTGTGATATTGTTGGCATTGGTGATGTTTGCTTGTAGTTTGCTAATAGTACTTCACTTGTTTTGCATGATGTATGTCCTGTGCTAGCTTTAACTAACAGCCTCATTTCTGCTAGATAGTTGGACGATGATGCTAGATATAATCTCTTTTAGTGATTCTACATGGAAAATCACTCGTGGCAATCTCATTTTGGCTAAATTGCCAAGGTTGGTAGTCTTTATCTCGTACTTGTATCTAGCACTACTAATCATATTATGACAATGACTACTCTTCCACATGTATGTCTTTGGCATTACCATCTTGGGCATATGTCTCTAAAAGGAATGAAACACTTGACTTGTTTATAGTATCTCCTGCCCTTGGAATTTTCATGTTTTGATTCATGTGATAATTGTTTATATAGCAAGCAGACTTGTAACACACAAAGTCTAACTCTATACACACGTAAGCTTTTGGCTCTTGTTTATTCGGATGTTTGTTATCCCATGGCATGTCAGTGCTTGGGTGGTGCTAACTATTTTACTACATTAATTGATGATGAATGGAAGAAAGTTTGTGCCTATCCCATAAAATAGAAGTCAGAAGTTTTACTTTCTTTTCAATAAATTTTTGCTATGGTTGATAACTAGTTAGGGCACATGTTGAAATACCTAAGATCTGACAATGGGAGTGAATATGTCTCATGTGCTTTTGAGTAGTTTTATGATGAGAGGGATATTAAGCATCAACATCTTACCACATTCATTTTAGGCTGAGAGATTACTACTACAACTCACTTCATTAATAGATCCCTGTGCATTGCTCTTGGTGGTAGAGTTATAGAGGAGGCATGGTTTGGTAAACCCCCCTCATATGCTCATTTGAGAGTCTTTGGATGTGACCATATTCCCAAGGAAAAACGCAACAAGTTGGATCTGAAGTCCATCAAAGGCATCTTTCTTGGATATGGTGATGCAAGTGAGATGGGCTATTGCCTTTGGGATCTGCAAGCTTGGAAGGTTATCTGCAACTATGATGTTGTGTTTTGTGAGGACAAGATGCATAAGTAACTAGAGCGAGTGATTGAGGTGCACAAGGTGATCTTTGAGGAGGAGCCTTTTGTTACCATACAACTAGTCCCAATTAGATAGCATGTAGCTATTATTGAGAAGGATGTAGTGGCCATGGATCCACTTGTTGTGCAGGATCATGTTGTCAATTGAATAGAGAGGACACAATGTACATGCCCCCTAGCTAGTATTTATATACTCTACTAGAGCCTTGCATCCTCCTAATCATTGTGAGCCCTCTATGCATATGTCATGGTGACAAATTTTGACGAGCCCCTTATGAGGAGACTATGCACAACGGTGATAGTCACTCTTGGGAGAGGGCCACACAGTTTGAATTTGATTCATTGTAGCAGAATCATAAGTGGGATTTGGTTCCATTTTTCAATGGAAAACATGCATTGCCATACAAGTGGGTGTATAAGTCAAAGAGTGCCCTTGGTCGTCCTAAGCCAACATATAAGGTTTGTTTGATTGCTAAGGTTTTTAAAGAAGAAAATTGAGTTGATTTTGGTGAGATATTCTCCCTTATGCTTAAGATGACTATCCTTTGCTTGGTTTTGGTCTTGATTGTGTAGATGGATCTAGACTTGTATTAGATGGATGTGAAAATGACTTTCTTACACGGGGATTTGCATGAGGACATCTTTATGTAGTAGTCTAAGGGCTTTGTGAAAAAGAATAGGGAACACTTAGTGTGCAAGCTAAGGAAGAGTCTTTATGGACTTTAGCATGCACCTAGGGAATGGTAACACAAGTTTAATGCTTTCATACATTCAAAGTCATATTCTTGCCATGATATGAATACATGTCATTACACGAAGAAGGATTGTGATGGTAGCCTTAACATTTTGGTACTATATTTGATGTCATGCTTGTTGGGGGTAAAAGAGCATGTGCCTAGCTACCCATATATTAGTTGCATTGATAGTATTCACACCGTGTATTACTTACTCATACACCTATATGCTATAGGTGGTGGGTGCCCATCAATGTCACTTTATTCTTTATTCCTTATTCTTTTAGTGACATTTGAATAAAGGGAAGGACAGTCACACATTATGACTGTTGGAGTTTCCACATCTTATCTCTCTCTCTCTCTCTCTCTCTCTCTCTCTCTCTCTCTGTTACTCTTGCTCCTTCCACCATAGCGATTGCTTCCACTTCATGCTTCCACACTTCAAGGCTCACTCCCTTCAATTGCTATTAGGGCCATTACATCAGTACTGAGGAGCTCAACTTGACATTGTTTCTCAGCTTATGGAGAAAAGCTTTAGCTCACAGTTTTAATGGCAGCTATGGCTCAACTTGGAGAGGTATGATTTAGTGCTATTCTCCTTCTTTCTAGTGATCAAAGACTTGTTAAGGCTTGCTCCAAGCCTTCCCTTTGCTATAGTAACCATTGTCTTGGGCTCCTTGTCTTGGGCTCCCTTGTGGGCATCATAAGCTACAACAAGAGGGGATGTAGGTAGTGTCTTTGCACCAACTGTCCTTGCCCCACTTCCTGTCTAACATTACTTTTGGGCCAACACCTATCTTTGTCACGATGTTGTCAGTGATGTGTGCATCTTGGTTGGTTGTATATTGAGCTTTCGTTACATTGCTAAGTCCATTGTGCTTTTGGTTGGTTTCTTTTGTTACCCATTAGACCCATTCTATGCATGATGGTTATGCCTAAGGGATGTATCTCAATCTAACACATTGATCCTTTGATACTTATTGGTGTCAGTCACATATTCACTCACTACTAGTTGGAGCTATTCCCTGGCAATTGCAGTCTTATCAAGGATCACCCCTCTTTGGCATTGGTCTCTTACTATTGTACTTCATTTTCAACATGTTGTAATTGTAGTTTATTGCACTATTTATGCAAGCAGTCACCTCCATTTGACAATTCTTTACATTGAGTTGATGGACAGCTTATTACTTAGTCACTTCCCCTTGTTTTCAGCTTGATATGGCAGTGGCTTTGGGGCTGATTTGCAGGTTATTACAATAACATGGCTTGCCTTCTGTGCATTTAGTTGGTCTCAGTATGGTTGGTGGTTCCAATGATAGTGTTATATTTAATATTGACAAGTTGAATGGCACCAACTATAGTTATTAGAAGGCCCAAATCTGGCAAGTTTCAATGCAGAAAATGCAAGTTAAGCCTTTGAAACATGAGGGTATCAAGCCCAAACATATCGATATAGAGGATTAGGCTGAATTAGATAAGCTATATAAGTCCACCATCATATTGTCCCTCTCTAAGCATGTGTTCTATAATATTGTTTCTACTGGGTAGTCTGCTTGGGACTTATGGGATAAGATTCATAATATCTATGAGACAAGCATTGCCTTACTTCTTAGATGTATTGGGCTGAAGCAACTCATGAACCTTTGCATGAAGGATAACACTTCTATGTCGGCCCACTTAAATGAGTTTCATTCTATTCTTAGCCGTTTGTCTTTGTAGGGGATTGAATTCAAGGGCAATCTCCCCCCATGTATTCCTCTTGGTTACACTACCTGAATCATGGAATACATTTCATACTATTATGTATGTAAACATGCCTACTAATGGATTGAAGTTATAGGACATAGAGGGTGCACTATTGAATGAAGAGGTTAACATAAAGAATATTGATGCTTCCCGCACCTCTCATGGTATAACAGTTAGAGGAAATAATGCTAGGAGCAGTAATGATTGTTGTGGGAGAGATTCTTAGTAGTCTCATTCTCAATCACGTGAACAATCTCGTAGTAAGTCCCGTGGCTATAAGTCTTTATGGACTTGTCACTACTATGGGAAAGCATGACATACTTGGTCATAGTGCCATAAAATGCACGATGACAAGTGCAAGAAAAATGGTAAAGGTAAAGTACATGACAAAAGTGATGATTGTAGCATTGTCCTTGTGCTGATTGATTTTGATGATGATTTGATACTTGTAGCTTCTTCTCTTGATACGTTACAATGGACTGATGCTTTGTTAGGATATACTTAGTGTTGGCTGATAGATTCATTTGTTTCCTTTCATGTGACCCCTCATAGATAGTGGCTCCACTCCTACCATAGTTTTTGACTGGATCTGTCCATTTGGATAATGACCTGGAATTAGAGAAATTTGGTATTGGTGATGTCCAACTACAGTTTGGTTTAGGTAGCATGTTTACTCTTCATGATGTATGTCATGTACCAGCTCTCACAAAGAGCCTTTGGATGATACATGTTATCTAGTTTCTTTTGGTGAATCCTCATGGAAGATTACATGGGGGAATCTTGTCATTGCACGTAGTGTTAAGTCCAATACTCTCTATCCCTTACTTGTATATCTGGGTCAGTTGACCATGTTTTGGTAGTGGATACAATTTCACATGTATCTCTTTGGCATCATTGCCTTGGATACATGTCCTTAAAAAATGAGTGAAAATACTTACTCGTTTGTAGTATCTTTCACCTCTTGACTATAAGTGCTTTGAGTCTTGTGATCATTGTTTATATGGCAAGCATACATATAATACACATAAAAATTCTGGTATGACATGCATGGGTGAGCCATTGGCTCTCATTCACTTGGATGTATATGGTACCATGCCTTGCAAGTCGTTAGGTGGCAGAAGTATTTTGTTACATTCATTGATGACTATATGCATAAGGTCTAGGCATATCCTGCTAAGTAGAAGTCGGAAGTCTTGGCTATATTTCAACGTTGGCTTACTTTGGTTGAGAACTAGTTTGGATATAGGCTAAAATGCCTACGATCAGATAATGGGGGTGAGTATGTCTCTAAAGCCTTTGAGTAGTTTTGTGACAAGAGGGGTATTAAGCATCAATCGATTGCCCTGTATACCCCATCCCAAAATGGTATGGTTGAGTGCATGAATAGGAAAATTCAGGAGTGAGTTTGTAATATGCTAGCTAGGTAGGCTTACCACAACATTTTTGGGCTAAGGTAGTTACTACTACTATACACTTGATAAATCGGTCTCCATGTACTGCTCTTGACTATCAAGTTACAGAGGAGGTATGGTTTGGAAAACCTCCTTCAGATGCTCATTTGCATGTCTTTGGTTGTAAGGCTTCCTGACATGTACCCAAGGACAAGTGTAGCAAGCTAGGTCCTAAGTCTAGAAAATGTATATTTCTTGGTTATGGACATACAGGTGAGATGAGCTATCGCTATGTTATTTTCCATGAGGAGAAAATGCATAAGTAGCTTGAATATGTCATTGAGGTACATAGGGTGATATTTTAGGAGCAACCTCTTGCTACTGTACAGCTAGCTAGACAACTTGTAGCAACGGTTGATGCTTTAGTGGCCCAAGTTCCTAATTCTCCATAGGATGTTTAGGCCCCCAACCTGTTTTGTCTACTAGAGATAGATGACAACCTATGCAATTTGAGTCCTCTATTGATTATGTCATGGTGACACATGTTGGTGAGCCTCTTACTTATGATGAGACCATGTGCAGAGGTGATAGTCACTCTTGGGAGAGGGCCATGCAATCAGAGTATGACTCAATGTAGAAAAATCATACGTGGAATTTGCTTCCTTTTCCTAGTAGCAAGTGTGCTTTACTATGCAAGTGGATGTACAAGTTAAAAAGTACCACTAGACGCCTAAGTTGGCATACAAGACTAGATTGGTTGCTAAGGGTTTCAAGCAGGAGCATGGTGTGGACTTTGATGAAGTCTTTTCTCCTATTGTGAAGATTACTATCCTATGTTTGGTATTGGCTTTGGTTGCTCAACTGATCTTTATTAGATGGGTATCAAGACAACTTTTCTTCAGGGAGACTTGATGATGAGATTTACATGGAGTAGCCCAAGGGCTCTGTAGAACTTGGTAGGGACCACCTAGTGTGCAGATTGAGGAAGAGCCTTTATGGCCTTAAGCAAGTACCTATGGAATGGTACCATAAGTTTGATGCTTTTATCTATTCACATGGATATTTCCGTAGTGATATGGATCTATGTTTATACACAAAGAAGGCTCTTGATGGCAGCTTTATGATTTTGATACTCTATGTGGATGATATGTTAATTACTGGGAGTGCTTATGGATGCATTGAAAGGTCAAATCAAGAAGAGATTTGAGATGAAGGATATAGGACATGCTTCACATATTCTTGGAATGCGCATTATGTGTGATGGCTCTAAGGGGCTCCTTTACTTGTTACAGAAGGAGTACATCCAGAAGGTCCTCGAGTAGTTTCATCTGTAGGATGTTAAGCCTATTGGCTGTCTTTTACCTTCTCATGTGAAGGCTAGTCAAGTCGATTGTCTACAGTCAGATGACTAGAAGGTTGAGATGGCCAACATCCCTTATGCATCTGTAGTGATGATGGGTAGTTTGATTTATGCCATGATAGTCACTCGCCCTAACATAGCATTTGCAATGGGAGTTATGGCACACCATATGACTACACCTGGCCGACGACATTGGGATGCTATCAAAGGTATCATGAGGTACTTGAAGGGCACAACAACTATGTGTATTTGTTATGGTGGCCATGATTTAGGAGTAGTGGGGTACATTGACTCTAATTATGCAAGACATGCAGATAGTCGAAAGTCCACCTCTGGCCATGTTTTGACTTTTGCTAGAGGTGCTGCTTCCTAGATGTCTAGGGTGTAGAAATGCACAACTCTATCTACTATAGAGGTAGAGTATGTTATAGCCATGGAGGCTTACAAGGAGGCTCTCTAGTTAGGCTATTTGGTGTGGCAGACCTTGACATTACTGATGTGGTCCCTACACTGCATTCGGATTCTATGAGTGCTATTCAGTTGGCCAAGAATCTAGTCTTCCATGCAAAGATGAAGCACATTGAGGTGCATTACCACTTTATTTTAGAGGTTGTTGAGTGCAAGTCCATTGAGCTTGTCAAGATCTCAACTCACCAAAATCTTGCAAATCTACTCACTAAAAGTCTCTCAGCAAAGCATTTTGCCTTCCTTAAGAAGTTGATAGGCATTGGATGAAATGGTCTTTCCTCATCCTATTGTACTTGTGTACATTTGTACTTTGTCACATTTATTTTTTTCTTATTATCTCCTCCATTAGGGGCACATTCGCCTTTAAGTGGGGAGGTTGTTGGGGGTCTAGCCGCTTGTATCTAGCTGCCAGTGTATTAGTTATATTGACAGTACATACCTGCACCATGTATTAGTTACCTACACACTTGTACATTGCAGTGGTCAGTGCCCATCTTTGTCACTTTATTCTTTATTCTTTTAGTGACATTTGAATAAAGGAAAGGCTGGTCACACATTGTGATTGTTGGACTTTCCAAAATCTCTCTCTCGCTCTCTCGCTGGGATTTCTCATGATGAGATGGTTGCTTTGAAGACTCAGCTCAAGAAGAGCTTTGAGATGAAGGGCATGGGGCATGCTTCTTACATAATTCACATGTGTATTATGTAGTACAATTTCTTTAAAGAACTTTTCTACTTGTCACAAAAGGAAGCATTTGAGTGGTTCCATATGCAAGGTGGTTTGGCATCCTTTACCTTCTTATATGAAGGTGAGTCAAGCATATTTTCCCTAGTCAGATGATGAGAGGACTGAGATAGCCAATATCTCGTATGTATTTGTAGTGGGCAGCTTGATGTATGCCATGATAGCCACTAAATTTGACATAGCATTTGCAATGGGACTTGTGGCTCATTATATGGTGATATCTAGCTTGTGAAATTGGGATGTCCTGAAGGATATAATGAGATACCTTAAGAGCATTGTAGAGTTATGCCTTTGCTATGGTAACTAGGACACTGGAATCATGAGTTACATTGACTCAAATTATGTAGGACATGTAGATAGTAGGAAATCCACCTTTGGCTATGTCTTCACTTTTGTTGGAGGTACTATTTCTTTGATATTTAGGGTGCAAAAATACATTGCATTGCGAGTTCGAGTACATTGCAACCATTGAGGCTTGCAAGGAGGCCTATGGTTGCTTTAGTTACATGCATCAGTATCATAAATATGACTACCATATTACATTAGAACTCTATGAGTATCATCTACAGCTGGCATGTAATCCAATCTTTCATGCAAAGACCAAGCATATTGAGGTCTATTACCACTTTATCAGAGGGGTGGTTGAGAGCAGATAGAGCTTATCAATATCATAAGATAATGGGTGTAGGGTGAGATGATGTCTATTCCTCATCCAATTGTACTTATATGTAGACATTGTGCTTTGTCACTTTTTTCTTATTTTCTCCTCACTCATGCTCATTCACCTTTAAGTGGGAGGTTGTTGGGGGTTAAAGGCCACATGTACCTAGCTACCCTTATTTACTTTGTACTTAGTATCCATGCACTTGTACACTATAGGTGGTAGCTACATGTGCCTAGCTACCTACATTTACTTTGTACTTAGTGCCTACGTACCTATACACTATAGGTGGTGGCTACCTATCACTTTGCATTCTTTATTCTTTACTATGATAATAGAATAAGGAAAGGCATATCACACATTGTGACTATTGGAGGTCCCACATATATGATCTTGCTCTCTTTTATTGCTCCAACCTCATTAGTTCTTGCTTCTTGCTTCTTGCTTATGCTCATGCTCTCATTCTTGCTCACCCTTTCACCTTTCATCAATGCCATTGACAAAGACTTCGTAGCCTTGTCGTTTCTAAGCACATGTAAAGGACTATGCTTTCATTGTTGCTTAGTCATAAGCCACAAGAAGGTGAAAATATCACTATGCTAGCAAAAAAGTTAGGAAAAGCTTGATTAATCTCCTAGTCACTCAAGACAATAGCATGTTTTAGGACCATACTTGTATCTTTAGGCAGATCTATAGTCTCTATATTTACATTGAGCTTAATGAGTCCATTCATACTGATTACCCATCCTTTGACCCTTTGGCATGTATACCTTTGTGCTAATCTTTTTGCATCCTATGCCCTAATGTAGGGTACCCCTTGATCCCTTAATCCCGTCAATACCTTAGCATTCTGTCCCACCGTCCATTATCGACATTATTGGGTGAGGACAATATTAGAATGGGTCATGTCCTAGGAAGTTTTTCTTTCAAGTAAACAATCAATCCTCGCGTGTAACCAATGATACCAAGGGAGGCTTCGTAGCCACATTGCGAGGTATGCTAAGGACTATGCCTTGGCTGTTGCATAACCTTAAGCCATAAGAAATCACCACTACCACTCTGTCAACATAGAAGTTAGAAGAAGCTCAATTAACTTCCCAACCATTCAAAACAATAGCCTATTTTAGCACCTCAATGGTGTCTTTAGGTAGATCTATGATCTCTCTATTTAGATAGACCTTAGTGCATCCATTCACATTGAGCCCATCCTTTGATCCTTTGGTCCATATGATTTTGTGCTAATCTCTTGGTATCCTATGCCCTAATATAGGCAACCCCTTGAACCCATCAATGCCGTAGCATTCCAACCCATTGCCTTCTATTGGCATTATGATTGAGATTTTCTACATATTGTGCTCACTCACGACCCTTGTCTTGAAATACCCCCTGGTGCCATGTCTTTCTCTCATGACTATGAAGGATGTACAAAAGTCACATGACTACTTAAGTATTACCCAAAATGTTTAAAGAATGTACAAGAGTCACATGAATAGTAAGTATCATCCAAAGTGACTAAAGAAATGGTGAGCTAGATTATCCATGGTAAGAAGATGTGCATGCTCCACGATGCTCAATTGCCATTGAAGAAGGCTTTCCAATCAATCAATATGGCCATGCATGCCAGAATGGGAATAAAAAATGAAAGCATTATGAATAGTCTAACTATGCCAACATACCCAAAAGTGTAGAAAGCAAAAAATCACTAGTACATGTGGCTATGTGGAAGTTGTGAAATTGAGGTTTCCAAAAACCTAGTCCTTCACATGCATAAAGCTTCCTGCAATTGAATGCCAAACTTAAGACATGAGAGATCATATGCATCGAGTGACTACACAAGCCATAAACCTATGATGGGAGGTATCTTTAGTTGCAATATAAGAAAAGTAGGAATCATTTGAAATGGCGCATCTTGCAAAACCAACCTATCCATTAAGCACGCATGATCCTTGATGAGAAAATGGTATATTTGATTTATAGATGCTTGCTTTAAGATCAGTTGATTTTTAATTTCAAATCTTGCCAAGGTGCCGAATAAGTGAAAAAAAAATGTTGCCCATAGATCATGGCAACCTTTAGGTACATGAAAATATCTTCCCACAAAATAAATTGATTGGAAAGTAGTTATTGAGGGTTCCAAAGTATTAACAATAGTGACAAGGCCAAGTTTGGTCATCTCATTCAACTAAAGGTGAGCTTCTTATTTTGCATCCCTAGAAACAATTCTAAAAGCAGTCAAAATCTCATCTGCCATATAATTGGCTATAATAAAATTTTTGGAGGATGCACTATGAGGTCAAAATTTGAGTGTTGCCATGCAAAATACCCATGTCTCTAGCAATGAGAATCATGTTCTACTATGCAAATGTGATGGCTTTGAATAAATTCCATTGGAGGGTTACCGTGTGTCTCCTTGTCTAAATTTGCATTTCCTCCCATTTGTTTAGGTTTACATATATGATCCCTCAAAATCCAAGTAATCCTAGAATATATATATATAGTTTTTTTCTACAACATGAAGGGGATAGAAAGCATTTCTTGCAAGGAATTTATTGACCATGATAGCAAGAGTAAGATATATGGGATCATGGGTAACAAAATTGTGTAAGAAATTTTGAGGTGCACATGGAAAGGTCATGCTTATGTTTTCTAATAAACAAATGTGTCCACAATATGTGGTGAAATCCAATCAAGTAGTTGCTTAGGTAGGATGTACACACCCATAAGATAGAAATGGAATTCATAGACATTGTGCAATGGTGATGAGGATATGGAATAGGTTGAGAAAGCCATGGGTTGGGGATCTTTAACTCTACAACAACTTTAAGAAGGTGCAAATGATTAGCTTGCCACGAATTTGAAGTAGATATGGTACTCATAGATTATTAACCTTGATTTTTTTACTTTTTAATTAAAGTGTCTAGTAAGAGAGAAGCCCAAGTGGAAGCATGAGCAAGCGGAAGCAAGGAAGATGCAAGCTATGGAGGATGGAGCAAGAGTGCCAGAGAGAGAGACTCAAGATGTGGGAACTCTAATAGTCACAATGTGTGATCGGTTTTCCCTTATTCATTAGTCACTCATTGAAAGAATAAAGAATGAAGTGACAGTGATGAGTGCCTGAGCCACTTGTAGTGTATAGATGTGTGGCTATTATAAGTGTTGTGAATACATAGGTAGCATAGGCATATGTGCCTTTATCCCTGACAACCTTTCACTTAAAGGTGAATGTACCTTTACTGAGGAGAGAACAAGAAAAAAAAGTGACAATGTATAAATGTACATAGAGTACAATAGGATGAGGAAAGATGTCATCATATCTTACACCCATCATCATCCTAAGAAAGGTAAAATATTTTGCTGAGAGACTTTTAGTGAGTAGATCTACAAGATTTTGGTTAGTTGTTGAGATCTTGACAAGTGCAATAGACTTGTCCTCAACAATGACCTCTCTCATAAAGTGGTAACATACCTCAACATGTTTTTTCTTCGCATGGAAGACCAAATTCTTGGACAACTGAATAGCACTCATAGAATTCGAATCCAGTGTAGGGGCCACATCAGTAATATCAAGGTTTGCCACCAAATAGCCACTAGAGTCTCCCTTTGTAAGCCTTAGTGGTTGCAACATATTTTGCCTTTATAATAGATAGGGCCATGCACTTTTGTATCTTGGACATCCAAGAAATAGCACCTCCAACAAAGGTGAGGACATAGCCAGAGGAGGACTTCTTACTATTTGCATGTCTTATATAATAAGAGTCAGTATGCCCCAAGACTCCTGTATCCTTGCCACCATAAAATATGCATATATTTATAGTGCCCTTGAGGTACCTCCTGATATACTTCACAACATCCCAATGCTTCTGCTAGGTGTAGACATATAGCATGCCACAAATCCCACTGCAAATGCTATGCCAGGATGAGTGGCTATCATGGCATACATTAAACTACCCATTGGGGATGCATAAGGAATCTTGGCCATCTCGGCATTCTGCTCACTAAATTGTGGACAATCGGCCTAACTAACCTTTACATGAGAAGATCAAGGACAACCAATAGGCTTAACATCATGCATATGAAACTACTCAAGGATATTTTTAGATGTACTTCTTTTTCGTGATAAGCAAAGGAGCCCATGAGAGTGATTGCACATGATACACATCCCAAGGACATGTGAGGGCTACCTCATGTCCTTCATCTCAAAGCTCTTCTTGAGCTAACTTTTCAAGGCATCTGGCTCATCGTGAGCTCTCCCACTAATCAATATATCATCTAGAGTACCAAAATTATAAAGTTGCTATCATGGACCTTCTTCGTGTATAAACACAGATCTATATCACTACAGGTATATCCTTGTGAATGTATGAAAGCATCAAACTCGTGGTACCATTCCCTAGGTGCCTACTTAAGGGCATAAAGAATCTATCTCAACTTGCACACATGGTATTTCTTGCCTTTTTCCTCAAAGCCCTTAGGTTGTTGCATATAAATCTTATCATGCAAGCTCCCATGTAAGAAAGGATTCTTTACATCCATCTCATAATTATCCATATCTAAACGAGCAACCAAAGCCATTACCAAGTTTAGGGTAGTCATCTTGATGATAGGAGAAAAGACCTCATCAAAGTGAACACCATTCTTCTACTTAAAATCCTTAGCAACCAATCTAACCTTATATGATGGTTTGGGTATCCATGAGTACTTTTCAACTTGTATCCCACTTGCATAGGAAAGCACGCTTTCCACTAGGCAAAGGAATCAAATCCCATGAATAAATTTTCTACAATGAGTCATACTTTGACTGCGTGGCCCTCTTCTAAGAGTGACCATCACCTCAATGGATGGCCTCATCATAAGTAAGAGGCTTACCAATATTTGTCACCATTACATAGTCCACGGAGGGCTTAAACTGCTCAAGAGGATGTCTATCTCTAGTAGAACATCTCAAAGTAGGTTGCGGAGTCTTTTATCCTATCTAACATCATGTCATAAGCTACTAGAGCATCAACTACTATAGAATGTCTAGCTGGCTATATAGGAGTAGGAGGCTCCTTTTGAAATATCACCCTGTGTACCTTAACTATGTGCTCAGGCTACTTAAGCATTTTCTCTTCATGGAAAACAACATCATGGTTGTGGATGACCTTTCGAGCCTATAGATTCCATACGTGATAGCCCATTTCACCTACATCTCCATAACTAAGAAAGATGCATTTCATTGGCTTAGAATCTAGCTTATTACACTTGTTCTTGGGAACATGGCAAAAAGCCTCACAACCAAAGATATGCAAATAAGTTTATGATGATTGGAGGTTTTCTAGACCATACCTCCTTTGCAACTTGATAGCCAATAGCAATGCATTGTTCATGCGCTCAACCATATCATTCTAAGGTGGGTTATATGGGGTGGTCAATTGATGCTTAATTCCCTTATCATCACAAAATTGCTCAAAGGCTTTATATACATACTTACTTCCATTATCAGATCATAGGCATTTCAGCCTATATCCAAGCTGGTTCTTAACAAGAGCAAGCCAACTTTCAATTTGTGCTTTATGGGGTATGGCTAGAACTTATGTGAGAAATAATCAATTTAAAGTAATAAAATACTTTGCACCACCTAACAATTGATAGGACATAGGTCCACAAACATTAGAATGAATAAGAGCTAGAGGCCTACCCATGCGCGTAATGCCAGACTTCTTATACAAACTGAATGTCTACTTGCCATACAGACAATGATCACAAGTATCAAAATATTTATAGTAAAGGGGAGAAAGATACTGTAAACGGGTAAGAACTTTCATTTCCTTTAGTAACATGTGCCCAAGGTGATGATGCTATAACCATACAATAGCCACTGTCAAAATATGATCGATAGACCCAGATACAAGTAAGGCATAAAGAGTGCTAGACTTGACACCTTGTGCAAGAACAAGATTCCCATTGGTAATCTTCCACGAGGAATCACCAAAAGATGCAAAGTAACCTGCATCAACCAACTATCCAGTAGAAAGTAGGCTTTTGGTTAAAGTCGAAACATGGTGTATATCATGCTAAAGATAACACTGTCATTTGATCCACCAGCAATGAAAGCACAGTACAAGAAGACAAGCTATTGTAAATGACTATAAATCTATCCTAAATCATAGCCAAGACAAGGTTTAAATAGAAGAAAACACCAAAGCATAGGGTTATCCACTAATCGCTAGTAATGAACTGTCAAATTAAAGCAATTTCTCTCATAAATAATGCACAAATCTATAATTACAACATTACTACAATAAATGCAGCAATGAACCCAAGAGCAAGTGTGGGCAATCAATCAAGAAAAGCCAAGCTCACACTACTAGGTATATCTTGTAACAATAAACAGGATATGTAAGAGCAACTAGCAGTGAGACTGGGCATGCAACTGGTACTGAGATATGCCACAATCTCATTGCATTAGCAAACCATACATTTAGGAGGCATATACATCATGCATGTAGTAGGTCTCAAGAGGAATAAAAGAGAATTGCCAAATGCATGACCGAGTGAGCAAGGGTAATGAAGCTCAATACATAGCCAAGTAGTGTGTATACATACATGACATCACTTTCATAGAAATAGGTGCTGGGTCCAAAGCATGAATCAAATCAACCCACTGAAGAGGAACTACATCAAAGAAGCATCAATAGAGCATGTACATATCTCAATAAGTCCCATTGTCTCAATAGACTAGGCTCAACTGGATAAAACCCAAAGTTCTGCTCAATCGTAAAATATCCGAGTAGCTCCCACTAAAGCAAATCCAAATGACAAATGAGTAGTGGAAGCTCAATGCCACAAGTACATAACCATTTGGAATCAAAGATGCATCAAGAGTGTAGCTAGGAGCATAAAATCTCAATAAATCTTCAAGCCCATAAGTGAATGATCACTGTAGCAACTGACTAAAGCTCCAAGACATGTAACCAAGCTCAGATGCTAAGCTCAAAGCATTCCATAAGCATATATGAGTGCATAGCATCAATGTCATACATTAATACATCCAATGAAGTACTTGAATGGCATGAAAGAGCAATAGGCATATATTTTTCCTATACAAATGCTTGATGCCCATTGCATTACAATAGTGACATAACTGTCAAACCTAATTTAATGCAAGCTCAAATCGATTCAATAGCAACCCAAGACATTATTCTAGCATCCACCAATGATCCATGCATTGTTAGGCATGAATAGAAGCATAAAAAAGCTTCAAGCTATGAAGAAAAACCCTTCATAGATGTGTGTACAACAAGTTTGCTACTGTATACAATAGATAACAAAGGGTACGGAGCTCAAATGGTGCCCAAAATCACAATGCCAATGTTAAGGAAGTGATGAAGCATTGCTAATGATTAGCCAAGTGTTATAGGGGCTAGAGGGAACAAATGAGTTGTTGAAAATCCAATGGAGAGCTGTTGGAAGAACAAGTACACCTTGTATTTGTGGAGTGGTGGGCAATGCTTGCTGCAATAGAGCTTATATAGCTCTTCTTCAAGGTTAATGCCACCCTTTGAAGGTCCTAAAGCATGCTCAAACAACCCTAGAGCAAGCTGAGGTCAAATGGTTATCTGGAATGGAAGAAGCCATGGCTGCCCTAAAGCAATGAGTTGAGGCTTTCAAATCGAGATTGAAGTCAAGCTAAGGAAGCTTCTTGATCAAAGGATATGATACTAGTTGAAGGGAGAAACTTGAGTTGAAGCACAAGCAAGAGTAAGCAAGGGAGGTGCAAGCTATGGAAGATGGAGCAAGAGAGTAAGAGAGAGGGAGACTTAAGATGCGGGAACTCCAATAGTCACAATGTGTGATCAACTTTCCCTTATTCATTAGTCACTGAAAGAATAAAGAATGAAGTGACAGTGATGGGCACTCGCCACTTGCAGTGTACATGTGTGCGGGTATTGTAAGTATAGTCAAGTGTAATGAATACACATGTGGCATAGGCATATGTGCCTTTACCCCCAACATCCACCACAAGAAATGTATTTTGAGCACCAATATGCTAAAATACAACAAACAAAGAATATAGTATACCGATATAAGCCTGAATCAATACTTTATCTTTGCATATCTGCTATAAGCAAACTATTTGTTTAGAAATTGAAATAAATTTTGAATGAATAGATTACTTTAATTTCACATATGAGCTACAAGTGAACTATTGCTATATAATTAGCTTATCATAATGCTATAAGAAATTGATTTGTTTACAAGAAGAATGTTGAATGAATACTTTACTATAGTTCAAATATCCATTATGATATATTTATTGAGGACATTCTTTATGACATTTACTTGGGATAATCAATATTACCTTTTTTTAAACAAGAAAAATTACTCCATGTGAAATATGTCATTGAATGATTTAGGTCTTAAATAACTAGCATTTAAGCAATCTCCATCAAAAGTTAAGTATGACAATAGTTGATTTAGAATATTTAACTATATATTTTTCACAAACAGTTCTAATGATGTATGGTGGACCACCTTAATCTTTTGTATAAATACACTATAAGAAAAATGATTTTACAAAAGGCTAAGGTGATTGATCTATGTAAATATGCTAATATTTTCATGTTTTACAATACATAAACCTATAGGACAATCACATTCGTCTTTTTTGTATAATGTGATATATGAGATGGCCTATATAGAAAGACTATAGTGATCATCTTATAAAAATATGTAAAAATTTGAATGGTGATACTCCAAGTTCTAATAAGTCTAAGATTGAAATGAAAACATGAACTTAAGTAGCAAGACTTTTGTAACCCAACAGTAAGTTTTAGGCCAAGAAAAAATACACCATTTAAACAATGATAAAAATAAGATAATAATAAACCAAATAGGAGATGCATAACTCAACCATTTGAATATTCATTCTACCCTAAGAAACGGGTAAAATGAAATATTATAAAATATCACTACTAAAGAGTAATTCTTAACAAAAAACATGATCTGAACTAACAAAATGCTTTTGTAACCCAATAGTAAGTTTTAGGGTCAAGAAAAATTACACTATTTAAACAATAATAAAATGAGATAATATTAAACCAAATAGGAGATGCATAACTTAACCATTTGGATATTCATTCTACCCTAAGAATGGGTAGAATAAAATATGATAAAATCTCTTCTAAATAATAGGTTTTAGGTTAAGCAAAAATACACTATTTAGAAAATGATAAAAGGAAACAACATTCAGTCCAACATGTGATGCATAACTTAACCATTTGCATATGTATTCTACCTTGAAAATGGAAAAAATAAAATAATATATTTTGGTTGATTTTTGATGAAGATCATGAGGAGATTAGCAAAGAGGAGGATGGAGAGTACTTGCATGGTGAGACCCTAGTTGGATCATGATCAAAGTGGTGCACCCCATGGGATTGGAAGGGAATTTGCAAGATACTAGGAGTAGAGATAACATACTTGTTTGAGTCAAGAGGCATGCATGTTACAAATCAACTAGAGGGAGTGCTAGTTGATAGCCTTGCATTACAAATTTGAGGGCGATAAGGAGGTAAAGCTTGAGCCCAAGGATGACGCTGAGAGTCTCATCAAGGATGGACCTTTACTATTGGAATTTAGGGTAGAGATTAAACTTTTGCACTCTATGTATTAACTAAGGTTGGTTATGATAATGGATCCATCATGCGATAGAAGGGCTTTAGTATGACTTGGGATACATAGGGCATGCCATCAACCCATGGCATGCTTTTCATAGGTCCTCAATCTTTGATCCAAATTGTAAACCCATACATTAGAGGCAACATGTGACTTTTGCATGGGACAATAGATAGTGAATCTCATGAGTTTGCCGCATATGACCCCACCATGCTTGAACATGGGGAAAGCCCAACACATGCAAGGTTATTTATGGTTGGCTTGGGATGTGAGGGATACCAATACCACCATTGTGGATTCATAAAGAGTGTTATAACTTCTTTTTGCACTATGATCACTTGGTTCATAGCTATCCTCTTTGTAATTCCCTTATTGGATATCACCTTATGTTTGGTAGATTTGGAGAACAAAATGTTTAGGGTAGGGATAGTTTGTAGCCAACCAAATTTTGGGCATGGGGTCTTGTTAAGACTTTAGAGCTTGGGTTAGGCCTTCTAACATATTGGCTCATAAGATTTTAGCTTTTGTAGGAGCAATTTACCTTCATTGCACATTGGGTCAAATGAGTCTCTAAGGTAGTCTTTATTTAGTTAGTTGGAGTCTCAAGGGAGGATTGTCAAAAATAGAATGTTTCCAGTCATTCCCTTAGACAAGGGTATTATTCTCTTTGGTGTCTCATTTGATGATCTTTGTTTAATGAGCTTGTGGTCGATGGTATGCAATAGACTCAAGGAAAGAATTTGATGGCTTTCCCTAATGCTATGATTTGACAATTTATCTCCTTGGATTGGGCATTTGTACATCTTGGGACCTTTTGATAGGCATTACTAATAGTGCCTACTATGAAGTGGGTAATTGATAGAGTAAGCAAAGCTTGGTCATGTAGGAGTAGTATGGTTAAGTGGTGAGATAGATTGCTTCAATTGTCAAAATTGTCTATTCTAACAAGGTAACCTTTGTGTTTGGAGGATTCAAATACGTAATCTTTCCATAGGTGGTACACTACGATGTTACAAGATCTTTCATGGCAAATATGCTTGGACATGTGATGAAACCTAGCCATGCTTTCTTTTTCATATATGGCATTTGTGAATGGCAATGCACTAAAGGCCATTCTTAGGTCTTGCATAAAATGGTATCCAATACAAGGTTGTGATCAATTTATCCAAGTATCTTTTTGCATTAATCTCATCTTTGGCACATTTGGAGAACATGAAATGCCCACAAGGTTGTGATCAATTTATCCAAGTCTCTTTTTGCATTAAGCTCATCTTTGGCACATTTGGAGAACATGAAATGCCCTTTCAATAGCAAGTATAGCACCAAGATCTTCTATAAAGATTATATGTTTAACTTTGGCATAGGTATCAATGGTCATACAGGTAGTGTATGAGGATTGTTGTGGCAAGTTGGTTTTGTAGTTACTACTAGCATTGTTCTTTGAGACATCACTAAATCAATAGCATTCCTATTATGTCACATTTATGATGCATATTTTGTTTGTTAGTAGCCTTGTGTAGTCATATTCATACTCAATTGAACATCCAATGCAATTCTTTCATATTCCATCCACAACATTTACATTCACTTTGTCCCATACTTGGATAAAGTATGATCCATGGATTATGGTATGAAGCTTGCATATTTATATGTTATCTTGATGGCTTGTTTACTAGCTATCTTTTGGTAGATTTCTTGGCCAAAAGGCCCCTTCTACCTACCTATTATTTATTTTAATTCAATGCTCTTTGTGTTGACTACTCACTATCTTTTTGGTTAATTGTGTTGGTAGCTTGAAGTCTCTTGTATATATCAATTTATCTTTCTAGATTCAACACCCACAGAGAGAGAGAGAGAGAGAGAGAGAGAGAGAGAGAGAGAGAGAGAGAGAGAGAGAGAGAGAGAGAGAGAGAGAGAGAGAGAGAGAGAGAGAGAGAGAGAGAGAGAGAGAGAGAGAGAGCACAACATGCGCCTATAATCATGCCTTGAGCTAATACACTAGGGTAAATGAGCCAATAGAGTGACACTTCCCCAAGAAATGCATTCAACACTAATCTAGTGATGATTTTAGATAAAAGATGCATGAGTTTTAACCACTTAAAGCTATGATGCAAACAATGTTTTAAACATAGGCTTAATGTAAGTTAAATGATTGAACCATGTAAATTTTAATAAATTTTGGATTATGCAAAACCTCAAAACAATGCATCCTTGAGTGGCACTCTATTGGCCCCTTCTTGGGGCACTCTTTCTTTAGACATTTCATTTATATCTAGGAGTACTTTATAGAAATATGAAAATGTTCCAAAGCTTTTTGTTAGATATGATGTGCAGAATTAAAAAAAAAACACCATATAACTTAGCAACAAAAAAAGATCCAATGGTAGACAATTAAATGTCACTATATCAATTGCTCACACTAGTTATTTAAATTAGTATTGTTTGGCAAATTGTTTCCAATTTCACCTTAACAAATTTTTTACAAGTGCAACTATGTGATATTTTGTAATTATATTTTTTTGTTATTTTTTTGGGTTAAAGAAGGAAAACATAAGCGTACATCCAAATTGAAGAAAAGCTTTTTAGGAAAAGCTTAAATGTTTGAAAGCATTTAGGCTTTTCAAGTTTGTAAACTACAAAAGCTTTAAAAAGCTTAAAGGAAAGCCTTGAATGTTGGGAAGCCTCAAGCCTATATAAAGGGGAGAGAGTTAAGTAGTATGGGCCATTCTCTTCATTACAAAATTCGTCTCTTATTTGAGGAGAGAGAAAGGTCATACATAAGTGTGTGGAGATGTGTACATTAGTTCCTCAGTCATCGTGCTTGCAAGCTAAAAGGTTAGATTCAAATCTTCGTCACTCGTTCTTTTTAGGGTTTGTTTAAAGAAATTTGTCCTTCGTCTTTTTAGTTTATTAAGCTTAGATTTAAATATTCGTCATTCATTCTTTTTACTTATGGCAAAAACGAAAGCGAAACGAACTTTCAAACATACTAAAAAAATGAAAACGTAAAACTTCAACAAATCGGATATTTTGAATGGATGGGAGAATGACACATTCTCCCATAATTATTTAATTACGAAGAGTTTTGTGCCAACTCTTTGACATGCTATATAGAATGTTTTCTCATTTCATTTAATTTTTTTAAAGTTTTTGAAATATTGTTATTATTTATTGATTTTATTAAAATCACTATTAAAAAGAAAAAAATCATCATCCTTACATGTCGAAAAAATAAACCATCTTTAAAAAAATAAAATTACGAGGTATAACAAGTTTTTCTGTGAATAAGTATACTACAGTTTTATGATAAAAACATATTGTTCTCATTAGCATCAATGGAAAACAAAGTCACAAGGCAACCTTTAAGACTTCTAGAAAAAGGAAAACTATGGCTTCTAGAAAAACATCACTAAAACCGTTTGCTACAACTTTGTACGATATAGAAAAATTCAAATCGTCTTGGGCGACAGAATGCGAAAGCATCATTGGAAGACTAACAATGTGCGCATCCTATGGTATAGTTACAATGCAACATCATGCTATCAACTCCCAAAAGAACGATCCATCTACAGAAGAAATACAAGTTACAATGGCTTTGTCAAGCACTATTCTCATCCTTACATGCTAACAACACGGAGCCAACATGATGATAACTAAATGCCGACCATGTCTTGCGAAGAAAGAGAAACAAATATGTGCTATCACTCTTACTAGACTATACAAAATGAATTCTCAATGCAAAGCTATTACAACTTCAAGTATTAAGCATCATTGATACATCCATCTCGGTCTGCAAAACGGCAAGAGCGATCGGGAATGGAACCTTGGACCGGCGATCTATTCTCGATAACCCTCCAGTCTCTTGGAATGATGGATCGCTTTCATAGCCATCTACTAGAATTGACTTGACTACATTTGATATTGCGGATGTGTTTGCTTTCAACATACTACATAATCCACTAATCCAGAAATACATGGCTATAATAGAACATCCACATCCAAGGATAGGGCTTTGCATCCTTAACAGGCAATCCATCACAGGATTATAGACCTCCATCGTGAAAGCTCTCCATTCGATCCAATGCTCCAAGCAGATCACGAGAATGAAAGATCCTATAGTTTGCTCGAAAATATAGTTGAACCAAGCTGCTGACAAGCATTCCAAAGAGCCGATCAGCACGAGTTCGCATGCATCATATTACGGAATAATAACTGTCTCGTTGAAAGAACGACAACGTTTAGGACGGATGACTTTCTTGCAAGAACCTCACCCTGCCTAGATATCACCTTGGAAAATGCAGTGTTTCTGTTCTTATTCCCACTTGGCCATGGCGCCTACGACCAAAAGAAATATGAACGTTTAAAATCATGATCAATGACTCAAACTACATATGCATACATATTCTTCTTTCGACATCCTCCATGTATTTAAACCCCCCAGAAACTTATCTACAAATGTACTTCGCTTCAAAACACGACGCATGTCTAAACACCATCAGTATTTAAACCCCCCAGAAACTTATCTACAAATGTACTTCGCTTCAAAACACGACGCATGTCTAAACACCATCAGTAGTAAAACTGCTACATAACAAACATGCAAGAACTGCATATAGAACTTCAAACTCCTTTACTGAGCTGCACATGTCAACCTGGTTGTTTAATGATTTTAAATTCTACTTTTGAAAGATTATCAAACTACGGTGATTCCCTAGACTTTTCTAGTGTTGTCATTGTTTCATTAAATTGAATTAAACACAAGTGGTAGACATTCAAGGGCCATACCAATGTTTTGTTGCGTAAAGAATATTATCTACATTGCAATGGTTTCCAAGTTGACGTAACATGGCTCTTGCCTTGACATAACAATAGATTGTGTTGAACCGACTTCCTTTTTCCAAATACACTTTTGCTTTTAGTTAATAAAATAAGAAGGTTTGTAAAAATGACTTGCTGATAAAATCTGGGTCATTTCCATCGGTATGTATGCTTGGTTCAATTTGGAATATTAGGGTTGTAAAGCCACTCATAGAACTCCTCTGATCTTTGTGCATTTCTTGAGGCTGACTGTTCTGATATTGTCTTTGCACGAGGCATTTGCCTTGCTTGGTACAAATCAAGTGCAGTCCTGTGTCATACAACATTGTATTGATTGAAAAAAGCAGTTATACTAGTAGGATAAGGGGCCAACAAAGTGATGTTTCCAAAACCAAAATGCACCCCACCCTAATTTAATGGCAATTCTGCATAAACCATGCATAATTTTTAGCCACTTGAAGCTACGATACAAATTCTTCTTCTTTTGTATTAAACCAACGTTTAATGGGAGTCAAAAAATTTGAGCCATGTAATATTTTGGATTTAGTAAACCAACAAAACAATGCATCCTTGAATGTCACTCTATTGGCCTCTATAGTCACTCTTTCCTGAACCCTTCATTAACTAGATGTATTAGATACAAATTTGAAAATGCCCCAGATTGTTCTATTTTCCCTCTATTTCCATTGCTGAATGCAGCAGAAGCAAATTCATGCCACAAGCTTTCTATCTATTGCATGGCAGACCTTTTACTTTCAGTTTTAAATTATCTCCCATACAACCCCTACCTGATTACTACTAAAGGTATTGACAAAGAGCTGCTGAAAGCATTGCAAACATTCCTGCCCTAGTTGCATGTCCTTTCGCACTTGTGAGATATATTGCTCTTCTCTAAATACTCTAGAAAGGCCTTTGAAGAGAAATTCTCATCCACAAAGGTATCTAGCCTTGGCCCTGTCACAAATATTGCTCATCCAAATGCAATAAGCCTAGTATTTCATACTCCTTGCAAGCGATAAGCAATGACAACTGGCCATGTGTAAATCTTCATGTATTTCAGATTGCATTGTAGCACTAGCCTTACCCAACTTAATGTAAGTGAGGCGGGTGCTACAGCAGGTTCACACATGTGCATAATATGCACACATCATACATGCACACGTGCATCTCTGTGTGCATGAGCACAGCAGATACTCTGTGGAAGAGCAGTCATGTCAGCATAAGTTCCATTTCTTTGCATTGGCTAGGATTATGCTGTAGCATTTTGTCATGTAAGATGACAGTTGTCACTGAGCTATATAGGCTAGACTTGAAGTAAGTTTGAATCCACAGCAAGATGGACCTAAAAGTTCCATCCTTGAAAAAAACTCATGCATTCATTCACTGAACAAGCCATTAACTCTACGCCTTATCATTCAGCCCTCAGAAATCATTTTGCCACTGATGATCCAGCATCTCAGCTATATATGTCAATGCTGCAGGTCTTTTCTTCATGTTGCAATCTAATTAACACAACGTGTCCCTCTAGGGCTAACAAAGAGGCTAAAAAACTACACTACGAAGTAATTTATGCTAGATGTGACTAAAAAACTGGCTTCGTATGTTTGGAGGCATCTATAACTTCTCTGAATATAGGGAACCTTCAAAGCATTGGATGTTCCACCCACAGTTCCCATTGCATGTTTGTTTGGCAAAAGAGACTACACATATATGAATTGGAATAACGGCAGTCTGCCATAATAAATGTACAAACTCTTTTTAGTGTTCCACTTGTTTGTGATTAATACCTCAAGTCTGTGCAGGATGTCAGAAGCTTTGCCAGCTGCATTCCATCTTCATAGGCTAAATTGGCCCCCTGTCCTAGCGAGGGAGTAACAGCATGGACAGCATCTGTAAACAAAGGTCATATCAGGAATAGCAAAACACAACACACTTTTCTGTAATACCACATTTTTCAACCAGAGCAGACACATACTTGTAAAAGAAACACTAAGAAATGCTGCATGCATATAAGCTCCAATGTATGCATCAAAATGTCAACACAAGTTTTTCCTGCCATTCTAAGATGATACCAAACAGGATAACACATGAACGTGCTTGAAAGAAACCAGCAAATTGGAGATACAATACACACTCTCTAATAGTTTCAAAGAAATGTCTTTCTTAAGATGTTCATCCTATCTCACACTATCTGTGAAAATGCTGATATCAAGGTAACCATGAAACACATTTTAACAGGGATATAAAGAAGCATTTTAGTATACATTGTTCACCTATCTGTTTCAGTCCGAGGAAAAGAAGCAACTTTTATAAGACTACTACCGTAAGCTTCCTAACGTGCATTTTATCACAATGCTGAACTGGTATGTGTAGAGTTTTCCACAGATGCAAATGTATAGAAGGATCCAGCTATTAAAGGAGGAGGTAGAAAGCTTCAAAGTCCTTCACATTGAGAGAAACCGAGCATCTAACAGGCCCACTGCTCATAGAGGGTGAGGATCTGATGCGAGTATGATGCCCCCAAAGTCTCCTCCAAATAAAGCCTTCCCAATGACTGCAAAATGCTGCTCGTCAAATGGTTATGGATCCACAAGCTATTGTACATGTGTAGGGATTATTTAATGGATTTACTTGGGTCGCAATTGCTCCCTTCAGACAGAATCACAGCAGCCTGCACTATGTTTTATGAGTTGGCCAAGGACGAGGTTCTACCTGATATAGTGGAGAAGTTAGGTGTAAACATTCTAAGGATGAGGTAATGGAAGTGTTGTTGCATTTACCTAGATTAAAGCCCATGTTGGATGGCCTTACCAATGAGTTCTTTGTGACACATGCAAATCAGCTGGCAGCACCTTTGACCATTATGTATTAGGGAGTTTGGGTGATAGGAAATGTGCCGCTCACTTGGAAAGAGGGTGTTACAAAATTGATTCCAAAAGTGCCATCACCTTCCAGTCTTAAGCATTGGAGGCCTAGTTCTTTGACAGGCATCATGTGTAAGATCTTTACAAAAGTGTATAGAGTGCATGAGCACCTTCATGATCTTATGCATCCTGCTCAATATGGATTTGTCAAAGAGAGATAGATTCTTCATAATATCTTGAATGTGCAAATGGGGATTGATTATGCACATCACACAAATCAAGAATTGGTGATGATTCCGTTAGAACTTGAAAAAGTGTTCAATTATCTAGAATGGTCTTTTTAAACCTAGCTTATGCAAACAATGGGATTTGGTCCTAGAATGCCTCATTTGATTTACATGGTCAGCACGGAGTGTCTCACGAGGACGTGCATTTTTAATGCTTAGCTTTGGCATTATTAAGTTGTGCACATGTGAACTGCACATGTGAAGTACAAAGTCAGTTGAGTGATTGCGAATACCTTAATGACCCAAGTGATCATTGGGTGACATCCACAAAAGTTGCACAATGGATAGGTACTTGTGGGTGCCTAGTGTCAATTTGGGTCCAAGCCATTAGTTGGGCTATTCATTAAATGTCCAATGGTGACATTAGAACTAGGCATCAATTATTTAAATAATGCTAGTCCTAGACCAAATAATGTGTGGGACAATTGAATGTCTAGTGGGGTTTAGCATAGTTGATGTGAATAGGCACTAGCCAGTTCTTGGGCAAGGTCAAATGGTTAAGTAATTAATTTTTGGAGATTAAATTCTGAAAATTCATTGATTAAAGTTGGAAATTACTTTTGGAAAGTTGCAAAGTGGCAAAATAGGCTGCCACTTGTGAAAACTTCCCATGCAAACTAAAGCAGGGCTGTTGGGGGGTTGGCTGAGGGCCATTCCGGCATTCAGAGGCTGAGGGTGGAAGGAGCTATTGGATGACCTCTAAGAGAGGTGACAGCTGATTGTGCAACATGACAATATGGGGTCAACAAGTTTCCTTCTCCATCTCAGTGAGAGGTGGAAGTAGAAGGGTTGCATTGGGGTTTTACTCCCCTTTTGAAGTTGTTGGCACCATTAGAATTGCCATCAAAGCTACCCATCAAAAGATACTCATTTCAATTGATTTTCTCTCTTGTCTATACCAATCAACTCTCAACAATTCTCTGCCAATTCCAGCTTGGCGTGAAGAGCAATTGTAGAAAATGTTGCTAAGACCCTAATTTGCAGCAGAAACTACGTTTTCCATAGCCACCCTGGGACCCGTGCCTAATATTGAGATATAATTAAGGAAATACTGCAAGGGATGTCAGCTCTTGGGCCAAGGCTGTCCAAGATTAAGAGGTAAAGTGTATATTTCCAGATTTGTGTATTTAATGTTTGCTATAATTTGAGTTAAATCAGGTTTATACCACCCTTTCCAAGAAGGAAGGCTGGTTTCAAAGTCTTGCTCTAAAGCTATGCTTAATAGTGTTATGGAGCCTTTTACTCTTTCTCCATTTGTTAAACAGGGATGCCCTCTGAACCCTTTGTTCTTTGCTTTGGCCACCCATCCTAATTTGACAATGTTGTCCCATTTGGCTGCAAATGGTGATGTGGTGGACTTGCTCCTTCCTTCAGCGTAACATTTGATTGGGCAAGCTTTGGCTGATGACATGTTTATGTTCCTAAAAGCTGACAAAGATAATCTTTGTAAAGAAATGGAGATATGGGGCTTGTTTGCACTTGCTTCGGGGCTTCATATGAACATCTTCTAGTCTACTCTTATTAGTTGCACAAAAAAAGACTTGCAAACTTTGGGTTGGCAAGGAGAGGTGGTAACTAAGGTGAATGTTTTATCCAAGAAGTGGCTTGAATGGATCTTCACACGTATTATTGACAGCTTGTATATTGGAAATTGTAGGCATGATCTTTTCATGACGCCTTAAAAGTGGCCAAGAAAATCATAGTGTTGATGATTTCTTATTATTTGCCATTGCTTCCTTGGTAGAAGTTCAGTTTGTGAGAGATCACTCAGTCAATTTGCCTACCCATAATTGAGCATCTCTTGGACCTCTTGAATCATATCTATACTGTGAAAAGAAAATGTTGAATAGAGTGGCCATGCTTAGGCTGATTATTGTTGTTGATGTACTTTTGTCTACATGTCCCCTTGTCATGTCCTTCCAGTCAGTTCCAAGAGTTTTTTAAAGTTCCTAGAGGCTATCGCCATTGATGGAAAACAATTTCAGGTTCCTTGTGTATTTCATAGCCCTTTCCTCCCTTAAATTAGGATAGCCCCTGGCAAGATTGGATAATTAATGGTTGATTCTTGTTAGATTGGGATTTAGTAAATCAGATGTATCTTTTGCTTATTAGAGATTAGGATTGGCTGTCAATGAAGGGTAATCACACTCGGGGTCTTCACGCAAGGCCAAAGTTTGGTGGAAATCTGTGGTGATGACAGATTGGCATAATAAAATCCTTTCAAATACAAAGGTGTTCTTCCTCTAACGCCTTTGGAAGAAAGGTATCACCATCAATGAGCACATTTGCATCCATAAACAAAGAAGATTTCCTAAAGGTGAGATGCAAAAGTGCTGCAAATCCATGATGGGTCACTTCATCCACTCCTGTCTTTTCTTTATCAAGAAGAGAATATAATCCCTCCTTGGTGTGGTATCCCAGATGTAGCTAGAAAGGTATAGGAAGAGAGAAATTTAGAGGGAGAGATAGAGGGTAGATCATAGATAAATGGTGAAATGAGAGAAAGTGAGACTCTCAAGAGAGTCTAGAATTTAAAGTTTAGAGACAATGTGAATTCTAAAAATTAAAATAAGCGTGTATCATGATAAGTAAGGGAGAGAAATTATTACCATGAAGAAGAGGGCTCTTGATCCAAGATGATTGATGCTTCAATCTCTACTATTGCCTTTGCCATAAAATGATAGGTGAGGCCGATAGTGGACCCCACCATATCTGTCATGCGAAGCACTTTGTAAATAGGAGTGACCGCAATGACAATGGCTCTCACTTCAATCCAAAAGTCCTCCAAGCAAAGCTGTTGAATGGCCTTTGCTTCTACTTGACTTGAAGCAGACTCTTCTTCAAGCCACTCCTTGAATTTATCATCGAAGATGACTTTATTGTGAATGTCATAGAGATGCTCAAGAAGAAGCCATATGGTCACAAAGTGCATCTTCGATGGCTTCTTCAACTCCAAATCTGAGTATGAGCAATAAATTGATGAAACCAATGGCATTGCAAGAAATAAATTGCAAGAACTTCGACCTTGGCATTGATGAAACCGATGATTGTACAAGCATCATCAACAATCCTCTTCACCCACTCCAACGTGCCTAGATCTTCCTTGAGAAGATCTAGGCAATGAATGGTGCATGATATCCATACTATGGATGGAAACTCTAGCCTCGAGTTTTTATCCGATAGAGGCATAAATCGAGACATTGTCTATGATAACTTGCATCATGTTTTGCAAATCAACCTACAAGATCATGCACAATGAAATTAGAATAAAATTGATAAGTTGCAAGTAAACAAATCAATTTACGATTTATGTGTATTGCACATTCAAATAGCAAGATTATAGATTTAAAACATTACCTCAATAATGGCATGCCATATATGCCGATATATAAAGGAACTTGTTGTTCTCCTTCTCCTTGTGCCGGCATCCACTGCTCATAGGAAGTACATACCAAGCAGGCAAGAGATGAGGATGTTGATAATCCTCCTTTTCTTATGATTGCTCAATCCATTGGATAGGATGGAGCACCCATACTTTGCGCCCAACCGGCATGCACGGGCTTAAGCGACTTGTCAATTCTTTTTTTTTTTTCGTAAAAGAGCGACTTGTCAATTCTCCATTCCTCACAAGGACCAATGACGATGGCAATGCCTTTCATCATCCTCTTCTATCGATCCACTTTGAGATGTGGAAAGAGAGATTGCACTCAATTATGGTGTGTGCTATTTTGGCTTGCCTTTGCCTCTCTTTTAGGAAAGAGAGAAGACTAGATACTTGGCTTGTTGCTTGGGCAAGAGTGGCTTGCCTCTGTAGCATAGATGCACCACTTGAATGGCTTTTTCTTGATGGGATGGAGGAGGCCCCTCCAACGGAGGAAAGGGGGATATGGTTGGAGAGAGATCTTCCGCATCCGAGACCTTGTGATCGAGAGATATCACCTCTTCACTCGCCTTTGAAATGCCTTTGTGCCATTTCAATAGCAAGTGTTTCCAACAACATTCTTGATAAACATAATTGGGAATGCCAACTAAGGCATGGTGTGGCCTTCTCTCCCAATTGGCATATGTGGATGAGGAGATGGATGACCGATGAGGTTTGAATCTTTAGGCAATACTTGCATTGCCACTTGCAAGTGTTGCATCTTTCCTTCACTTGTTCAAATTACACACGATGCAAGCAAAAGGCCTCATGAAGAGGGGGTGCCATTGATGATTGGGAGTATGGAGAGTGAGAGAGAGAGAGAAAGAGCTTGAGAGTGAGGGTAGAAAGGGAGGAAGTGGAGACTCGAGAGGATGGATGGTGGAGTGATTGAGAGAGTAGAGATTTCTCGAGGGATAGAGAGCTTGAGAGAGTAGAGAGAGCTTGAGGGAGTAGAAAGCTTGAGATGGCAAGAGTGCTTGAAGGAGTAGAGGGAGTGGGAAGCTCAAGTGAGTAGAAAGGATGCGTGAGATGGGGGAGGGGGAGAGATTTTTATAGAGAGGGAGAGTGTTTTAGGGTTTAGAGTTGGGGAGAGAGAGAGAGAGAGAGGTGTGCAAATGATGAGAGAGAGGTGGCTACATTGTGTGTCACGTGTATGAGAGAGAGAGAGAGAGAGAGAGGGGGGGTTTTGTTGCATTGAGTGAGAGAGAGACTAGAGTAGTTTCTAGAGAGTTGTTGGAGCCTTAAGTGAGCTGTTGGGGAACCAAAGGATAAAAAAGAGTGAAAAAACAGTCTAGTTTGACGTGGTTGACAGGCCAACGAATGCTTGCAATTTGGCCAGATGAGCTTGGATGACATCGGATGGATTGTATGGGTCGACCTCCGTTGGTGGATGTGGACAACCCAAGGCTATTGGCATATCTCGACTACCTAGAAAAAGGCCGTTTGATTGCAAAAAACCCACACACACACACACACACACAGAGGCATATCTCAACTACCTAGAAAAAGGCCACTTGATTGCAACACACACACACAGGACCGGGGTCCTAAGCACCATGGCGACCTGGGTTGTGCCCTAGGGTTTTTGTGTTACCCTCAGCGTGCCTCTCCTATGGCTCGTCATCAATATCTTGCTTATTGTGCCAGCTTTCTTTTGTCCGCCTAGGGACCTGTGTCCTGCTTGCCTTCAACCTTTCCCACGATGCTAGCCTCACATCCGTCTCCATCCTATGCCCCGCTTGTTGTGCATTTGCCTTCAGTTTCTGCTACGTGGCCTTGTCCTATTGCAGCGGCTGCGATACACATAGCTGACGCCTACCTAGTGCCTTTTTCAGTCTACTCCCGGCGACCACCTTGTTCTGCCCGTACAACATCTATGACAGTCACAGTATGAGCTGCTGACAGCTCCTATGCCTTGGTGGAAGATCGCCGATGGCTCAAATGGATGAGGCCCTTGCTAATTTACATGGACTTGGAAGAAGTTGCCGTGGAAGAAGATATGGTGCCTTGCACTGACGACATGGCTCTGAGCCTTCCTAAGGTTTAGCCCTTTGTCAAGCACAACAAGCATCTCTATGAATAATCTCCTACTGCCCCTAAGGCCCTTGATCTGGGAGATTCTCCGCAGCGCTCCTATGCCCAGGTGGCTTCTCCTTTACACAATTCACAGGAACCAAATTGGGAATAGTTGCTTGAGTTTGCCAATTCTTTATTGGAGGAGTATGTTGAGCACAATCATCAAGATATTCCTGTCTTTGCTGAGGAAGAGATTTTGGATGCACAAGTGAATACCCAAGAGGTTCTCCACTCCTTTTCACCTTTCCACGAGAGAGGTGTCATTCTTTTCTTCACTAACCGGATACCTATTCTCACTAGGATTCGTTAGTGGCTGATATCTCTTCTTCAGGTTGATTATGTGGAGGAGATTTTTGCTGGTCCATGTGGTTTCAATGAGGTTGTGCTTTGTTCTCCTTTGGCACAAGATTTCCTTCTTGCCCAACAGCCCATCTTCTTTGAGAAAGAGTTGGTGCACATTGTTTCGTGGAGCCCTATGGCACATTTCCATTGCTTGCTTATGCAGGCATGTCTAGTGTGGGAAGAAAGTCGAGCATTGCCCGGTGGCAGGCCCTCCTCAAGGACACTATGGCTGCAATGGGTTGGGTGTTGGTGCCCCCTAGTCTGATGCATGCAGCCGATAGAAATCGACTGTGCATGTTATGGGACATAAGCACAAAGAGGCCTAACTAGTTGCGTCTTAATTGCAATGGTATGAGGCCTCTTTGGTTTCGGCTTAAAAGGGGTACTTTTGCTAGGCACTATTTCTCATGTGGTCAATTAGGTCACTTCACAACAAAATGCCCAAACTGCAAAAATGCTGTAGTGGATCAGCCTGTGGATAAAGATCAAAGCACACCCCCCGCCCCCTGTCTTGTCAAGCAGCAAATTGTTCAACCTACCCAGTTTAAGGTCCAACAATCAACTCCTCCATTGGCTCTCGAGACACAAGTATGGACTGAAGCTAGATGGAATAAAGGTAAAGTGAAGGAGGTCCCCATGCTTGTAGCACCTATTGATCCTTCTTCACAGGACCCCCTTCGCACTTACTCACATCGTCAAGACAAGTCTTTTGATGTGCCCACAGTTCGAGTTCCTACTAGCCCCAAGGATCCGCAACTTGCTAAACAACAAGTGCCACAATAATGTACCCATGATCCTCCATCTCAGCTGGCTTTTGATGCTGTAGGTCATCACACCTTGGGATCACAAGTATCTAGGTTCTACCTTCCACCTTGCAAATGGGTCTTCCTCCTCATGGGCTGAACATTAGAGGCCCAATCCCTTTGTGGTGCTAGGCGACTTCTTTGAAGATGGTGTGTTGCAGGCTCATGTGGCCATATCTCATCGACACTCTTGATCCTCTCTCTTTGTCTAGTCCTGGGGTGCCCCTTGCACACTCGTCCTTTTGCTCTTGCTGAATCCGTTGTACTTGGTTCATATATGATGGCCTAGAGCCACCTTGTACTTAGTGATCTTGTAGTTTTTCTCATAATTAATATAATTATTCATTACTCATTACTCATTACTCATTACTCATTACTCATTACAAGAGAGAGAGAGAGAGAGTGAGAGAGAGAGAGAGAGAGAAGGACGCGATGGGGGTAAAAAGTTGGACGCAGGCCTGCCAGATCCTGGGCCTCATGTTTCCCCGGATTCCGTGCGCACGTACACGCGCAAGAAAGACATGGTCACCCCACAGCAGGTTGTGCGTACCATGGCCCCGTCAGCCCCCCGCAATCCGTCTTCAAGGAAAGTCTATTCCGAGGGCCCCAAGGGCCCACCTGCTAAGCTGGCGTTTGATGCGAAAGGCAATGTGATTACTCCTTGGGATAGGCGTTATCCCCGCCCTGCTCCCAAGGTAGTGGATTTCCCTTCTACCTCTAAAGCAGGTCGCCCGAATTCATTTGCAGTATTGGCTGATTTTTTGGATGAGGGTGTCCTGGATGCCCTCGCGGAAAAGATGCAATCGAGGCAACAGGCGCCTCGTTCCTGACTTCCTTTGTTTGAAAATATATGAAGATTGCCACGTGGAACGTGCGAGGCATTTGCTCTCGCCATAAGCAGCATACCATGTGGTCTGTCTTGCATGAAAATCAGTGGGATGTATTATGTGCAGTGGAGCACAAAAGTCATGGTGAGGCAGGAAAGGTTGTGGATTGTCGTGGATTTCGTCTGTTTTATGCAGGGACACATGCTAAGCATTATTCGGGCGTGCTGATGATTGTTCATGAGAAATACCAGCCTGTTCTTGTTAAAAATGATGTGCACGGCCGCTTTCTGGTAATCAAAGTCCTATTTGAAGGTGAGATTTTATGGCTGCTGGGACTTTATGCTCCCAATGATCCCACATCCCGACGGGATCTATGGTTGACTTTGCAGGGCTCCATGGCACTTGGCCGCAGAGGGTTTTTGATGGGAGATTTCAATATGTGTGTTGACTCTTCGCAGTCCACCTCAGGGCATTCGATAATGGATGCGCCAGAAAGCCGGGTGTGGAACTCCTTTGCTTTGCACATACTTAAGCAAGATCTTTGGTCGTGGCTTCACCCTTCTGTTTCAGGTTTTACTTTTCATTCTGCGCAATATGCAACCACTTGGTCGCGATTGGACAGAATGTATATCATGCAGGGGGATGATTTTCTTCCTGAGATGCTGGAGATGAAGGTCTTGCAGCAATATGCGTTGTCGGATCATTTTCCCCTCCGGCTTGAGATGCGGGCACAATCTGTTGCACCTTTTATGCAGTTCCTGGATAAGCTCCCTTTACGCTTCAACTCCTCTTACTTGAAGCATCCAATTTTTCAGGATTATATGCAGCAACTGATTGAGAGGTTCTTATTGGACTTCGCCTCTGAGGGCTTGGCTTCGTTTGCACGCCTGCTCTCTAATGTCCAGCGGGTTGCTCGGCAGTATGGGATTCACACTGCCTCTCTTTGTCGCCGCCGTCGACTTGCAGCAGAGGACTTATTGGCCTTGGTCCGTTCCTTGCTCCTGGATTTCCCCAGATGATGATTTTTTGCTGTCACTGGAGCGGCGTTTGGCCCATCTTATTCAAGTCTTTAGCTTGAAATCTTATCAGCAGGCCAAGCTGCATAACTTGACTGACACATTGCAAGATAATGCCTGCCAGTCTCATAAGTTCTTTCGCGCCTTGCATGCTTCTCCGGCTCGCGAAAATATGACTCGACTTCAGGACTCGGAAGGTCGCATGGTCACTGATCCGCAGACCATTATCAATATGTGCAGAAATTATTTTATGGATCTTTTTGGTTCTTCATCCTTGCCGTCTAGCCAGGTTACGCATGCCCGCTCGGTCTTCTATCAGCTGGTCCACCAGCAGGTTCCGCTTGATATGCAAGCCTCTTTGGAGGCGGATATTTGCGAAGAGGAGGTTATGGATGTGTTGTTGCACCTGCCTAAGGATAAAAGTCCTGGTTGGGATGGTCTCACTAATGAATTTTTTGAGCACTCAGCCATGCAGTTGGTAAAGCCTTCGGTGGTCATGTTCCAGCAGGTTTGGGAAACAGGGGTCATGCCTTCTTCATGGAAAGAAGGCCTCATCAAACTGATCCCCAAGGTCCCTTCGCCGTCAAAGCTGCAACACTGGAGACCAATTTCGTTGATGGGCGTGATGTATAAAATCTTTTCCAAAGTGCTGGCAAATCGGGTTCACAAGCACCTTCCAGCTCTTGTGCACCCCCTCCAATATGGTTTCATTAAGGGACGCAACATTTTGCACAATATCTTGAATGTGCAAATGGCTATTGATTATGCGAGGCACTCCAATCAACAAGTGGTCTTGATTCAACTGGACCTGGAAAAGGCGTTTGACTGTGTGGACTGGTCTTTCCTTGCAGAGCTTATGTCTGCTATGGGCTTTGGGATCCGCATGTCCCGATTGATCTACACCATTAGTACTGAGGCTTCTTCAAGAGTTATGCTTAATGGTGGGGTCACAGAGCCATTTCTCCTTGCACGCTCGCTCAGACAAGGCTGCCCTTTGAGTCCTCTCTTCTTTGCCTTGGCGACTCACCCGGTCCTTTAAATGTTATCCTCCATGGCGGCTTCTGCCCAGCTGGCAGGGTTATCTCTTCCTTTGGGGCAGCACTTCATTAGCCAATCCTTGGCTGATGACTCCTTTATTTTTTTGCAGGCGGACAGGGATAACATTCGCAAGGCATTAGATGTTTGGACGCTCTTTGGTCAAGCTTCTGGTCTTCGCATCAATGCCTTCAAGTCAGCCATTCTCAGTTGCACGGAGCCTGATTTAGAGTCATTAGGCTGGCAGGGCCAGGTGGTTTCTCGTGGCGCGATTGTCAGGCATCTTGGATACCCATTGGGGGTGGATGTACGGCCAAAGGCCCTGCTGGAGTGGATTTCACACAAACTGGCCGTGAAGTTTATGTATTGGAAGTCGCAAGCCTGGCCGTTCCATGTCCGCCTCAAAGTGGCTCAGACAATTATGCTACCAATGCTGATGTATTTCCTGCCATTACTGCCATGGACGCCCAGTACTTTGAAGGCTCTTACTCATCCCATTCGTTTCATGCTATGGAAGAAAGATTCACTGCAGGCAGGCATTTCCTGGATTTCATGGTCACATGCATGTACCCCTAAGCGCATGGGTGGTGGAGCTATTTTGGATGCAGAAACTCATATGCTGGCTCTTCGTTGGTCTCTGTTTCGTGCCATGTGTGTGGATCATCACCCGTGGACCATCATAGCCCGTTATTTTCTTGAGGACAGCGGCCTCCGCCAGGGTAACACACGGCTTCGAGCCTCATGGTGGCATGTCCTTAATGCTGACGCTCGTTTCTCCAGTCCCTCTTCCTCTTTGTTAGTGCATTTGGTCGGCTCTTGGAAAGTGGTGCTCCAAAAGTCCCGTTGGCATCCTGTAGGGGACCGCGTGCAGACAAACTCTTTTCAGCTGGAATTGTTGGCGGTATCCACATTACTTTCATGGGAAGATAAACATCAGCTCAGACCAAGATTTAACCGCATGGCCCGTTTGGGTGTGACTTCGATTGCGGATGCTACCCTTGCCACTCGCAATGTCCTTGCATCATTTCGGACTGCTAGGAGACTTTTCAGGATCCCGCGCGGATACCGTGATTTATGGGGGAAGCTTTCCTCGGAACTTCAGGGTAGGCAACCCTTTCCTGCCCTGGCTATGGATCGCCCTTGGCAGGACTGGGACCTTGCAGGCCGGTTGAGTCTGGAAAAGGCCTCTACTAATCAGGTGTATCATCTTCTCATTAAAGATCACCAATGGTTGGGCGTGAAAGTTAATGCTGTTTGGGGCCTGCGGAAATCACTGTCATGGTGGCAGGCAACGCTGATGGAGGGATGGCAGAACAAGACACCTTTCAAATGCAAGGTCTTTCTGTGGCGGGTAATGATTGGTGGTCTTCCTCTTGCCTCGGCCCTTTCCAAGCGTCGAATCTCGAATGGCACTTGCTTCTTCTGCACCACTTCGGCGGAATCGGCCTGACATCGTTTTCTTTCTTGCCTGCTCGCCAAGAATATCTGGTCACTCTTGTCACGAATCTGGCACGCGGTGGTGGGGTCTTCACTGACTCCCTTCGATTGGGTTTTTGTGCGCCCGAAGTATCCCACACCACCACCGTTACATATGAAGATCTTATTCCATTTTTTCAGATACTGGGGATGCTGGCACATTTGGACCACCCGAAATGCTTTTCTCTTTGATTCGGCTTCTAATGTACCGCGACATATTGCAAGGCTTAAAGGGCTCTTGCATTGGCAGCTAGATCTCATCAGGCACTCTGACTTGCTCCCTCGGGAGGATTTGTATTCCTGGCATTTGGCAATTGCCTCTGGGTCCTTGCCATGATTGGTGTAACTTTTTAGTACCCTAGTCCGGGGATTTCCCACACGTTGGCCTATGGCCCTCGTGCCTCTTGTACTCGTGTAATCATGTAATCTTGTACTTTCTTCGTAATTAATACAATTACCTTTTACGAAAAAAAAAAAGAAGGACGCGATGGAGCCTGACCTGAAGCCGCCTCGCCCTTGCTCCTGTTCCGTTGCTATTTGTGGATTGCGCCACGCTCGACGGCTGCCCGTCTCGTTTTGCCTCCTACACTGCCATTGCACTTCGGCCTTTTCTTCCTGGGCGCAGACGGAAAAAAGTATTGTGGGTCCCTGCTTTTGTGTGTTCACCTGGTCTGTTTCTGCCTTCTGCGAGCTCTGCCCCTGCACGCCTGCAACCTGTCATCTGCGAATACACCTGCTCTGCGACTTGCGGTTCGTGTGGCGCCCAGATCTATTCCTGAGACACAGACACTGCATTGGGAGAAGAGACAGCTCTACCCTAGGCAGAAACAGATGTGCTGTCCGGGCAGTCTTTAGTGCGCCCTTTGAGCGCCCCTATACAGAGCCTGCGGTCTGGACTTTCTTCTATTCCACGTGCAATCTGCCCCTGTGCATTGATAAAGAGAGCAGACCTGCCCCTACACACACAGAGAGAGAGAGAGAGAGAGAGAGAGAGAGAGAGAGAGAGAGAGAGAGAGAGAGAGAGAGCTGGTTATAGCAAACTGTCAGTTTGGAGAGAGAGAGAGAGAGAGAGAGGAGAGTCTGGAGAGAGAGAGAGAGAGAGAGAGAGAGAGAGAGAGAGAGAGGAGAGAGAGAGAGAGAGAGAGAGAGAGAGAGAGAGGAGAGAGAGAGAGAGAGAGAGAGAGAAGCAGAGCAATGGCATCCCTGCGTCGTGCCGCCCTGCCCTCGCCTGGTCCTGCACGCCCTCTCGTCGCCTTCATCTGCGCTGTCGCAGAGTGAAGACCCCTCTGTCTTCCTCGCGCGCTCGCGTTCCGCCCAGTCGCTGCCCGACATGACGTCGCTGCCCGCCTGACGGTCCGTTGCTGCGCGCCGGTTACTCGCGCCTCCTCAGCCCCGTCGCCGCCTGCAGTTCCGTTCTTCCTGGACCTTCTTCGTGCTTGCTCCCTGCGCCGCCAACGACACCCATCGCGCCCTGTCCCTGACGCCCTACGCCTGCCGCCGCCAACGCCTTCTTCGCCTGGTGCCCTGTCCGTAGCCGCCTCTGACGCCCTGCTTCAAATGCCCTGTCCACGGCCGCCCTTGCTGCCCTGTCCCTTGACCTGACGGATCCCTGCCTGGCACCTTAGCCTGTCCTGTCCTGCCGTTGCGACCGACAGGCTGTTGTTTCGCCCTTCTGCCCCTGCACGGTGACAGGTACAGCTCAGCTTTTATTAGCCGTCTTTGCAGAGTATACCCCTGGACAGCGCCTCTGTACAGACCAGCGGGCGAGAGAGAGAGCGGGAGAGAGACAAGGTTAGTCCTCCTTCAAGATCAAATTGTCACATGATGGCTGGTTTGGATCTGGATTTCATAGACCAAACAGTGGCAGCACTTGGCCCGGATTCTGATGCCGAGGAACCTGAGGACATGGTTCCGTGCAACGAAGAGATGCCCCCTGGTCCCGACATTCAGCCTGCGGGTAAACGTCCCAAGCATACTTCGGAAGAGATAGGTGTTCCTCAGGATCGTTCCTATGCTCAGGTTGCTTCGGATCCTGTGGACTCCCAGGATGTTGACTGGGAGCATTTGCTGGAATTTGCCAACACGTTGCTTGGCGATTACGTTCAACATAATCAAGAAGCCTTTTCTGACTCAACACCTGACGATGTTCTGGACGCCACCGTCGACCCAAAAACTGTTCTACGCTCCTTTTCAGTATTTTATGATCGCGCTGTGATACTCTTCTTCACTGGTCGAATCCCGCTGCTTTCCCGTATTCGCCAGTGGCTGCACAGTCTACTACAAGGGGAATGTGTTGAAGAGATTTTTGTTGGCTCCCGGGGGTTTTTTGAGGTTCTGTTGAAATCAGAGACGCACTGTGCTGCTCTCCTGTCTAAACTGCCTTTATTTTTTGAACGCTGGTTGGTTCATGTGGTTCCATGGCGCCCAATGGCAGATTTTCAGCGTCTGCTGCAACGTGAATGCCCTGTGTGGGTAGAAGTGGAAAATTGCCCGGCGGTTTATTGGCCATTGTTGAAGGATGCTATGGCCGCGGTGGGCACTGTTCTCGTCCCTCCCAGTCTCCGGGCAGTGAATTGCAACCGCTTGTGTATGCTATGGGACACTGCAAGAAAAAGGCCTGCTTGGTTGCGCCTCAACTGCTCGGGCATGCATCCGTTGCACTTTCGATTGAAATGGGGCAATTTTGCAGGGCATTGCTTTTCCTGTGGACAGTTGGGGCATTTTATGGCTGAATGCCCAGAACAACAACATACCTCCGATGTTGGCCATGCTGCGCCGCCCACGGAAGATATGGTGTGTGATGCCCCGTCGCTAGATGCTATCCACCAGCCCCAAGTTCTGGCCAAAGGTAAACAACAGGTTTCGGGTCTGGATTCCCGCGCCACTGATTGGGTGGAAGTACATGCAAAAAAAGGCAACAGGGTTGTTGCTGGCATGGAAAATACTGTGCCTACTCCCTCACAAGATTCCACGCGTACATATATGCGCAGGAAGGAAATGTTGTCTTCCGAGCGCGCTGCTCCTGCTATGGTTTCCTCTGCTCCCCATCATCAGCCTGCCAGAAAAATGTATTCAGATCGTCCAAAGGGTCCCCCTGCTAAGCTGGCATTTGATACCAGAGGTAATGTCATTACCCCGTGGGACCGTCGTTACCCCCGTTTCAACCCCAAGCCAGCAGATATGCCGTCTACTTCCAAATCTGGTCCTCAGAACTCTTTTGCTGTGTTGGCGGATTTCTTGGACGAGGGAGTCCTGGACATTCTTGCTGACAAAGTCAAATCGAGGCAAGCGGTGCCTCGTATCTGATTTGGTTTTAACTACACATGAAAATAGTGTTAGCAGTCATGTTTGTCATGCCTTGTCATCTCCTGCCTGTGAGCCTCAGTCTGAGTCAGACGAGGACATTAGGAGCTCTGACATGTCTGTCATGTGTTATGATGGGGGAGGCTAGCCACTCTTGACTGGCTGTCTTAGGTTGTGTATTTCTTTTTGGCCTCTTTTAGTGGGCAGCCACTGGCTGCTCGGCCACCTTTTTGGTCATTGTTGTGGGGCGCCCATTTTAGGGCACTTTTAGGGTTTGCGCCCATTTTAGGGTTAGGGTTAGGGTTTGTCCGTTGCCTATATATTGGCAGCCCCCCTCCCCACTTGATCACTTGTCTTCTTGCAGATTTCGACACTCCTTCTCCCCCGTGGTGGTGCTGCCATCGTCATCAGCCTGATCTGGTGCCCTCACTGACGCTGTGGGCTGCGTGCAGGGACTGATCAGTCCATTTCAGTGTATTCAGCATTCATTTCAGTCAGTGCAGATTTCTCTTCCTTATTTTCTGCTTTCTCTCTCTCTCTCTCCCTCCGTGTTCGTATTTCCTCTTCCGTTGCGCACTCTCACATGGTATCATCGCCAAACTGAGAGTACACGGAGCTGAGTTTTACGCGGGAGAACACCCACAACTCTGCGTTTGCTGGTCAAGACGCCTCCAACAGCTGAGGCGTCATCCTCTGCACCATCTCCTTGATCAGGGCGGCCTGTTTTGGTATCAACAAATTTGCGTTTGCTACTGGCGCCTTCTCCAGTGGCTACCACGTCATCACCCACCTCTTCCTGCTTGCGTTTTCAGCCTGGGCGGCCCTCCAACAGCTGGGCGACACTCCTCCAGCCTGCGCCTTGCTGTTTTGGCGGTTGTTCCATCGTCCGGCGGCTCTTTTCTTGCTGGCGACTTATTCCCAGGCTGCGTTTTCAGGCAGGCGGCTGTTTTTCTGTGGTGATTGCATCGTCAGCATTTGCGTTTGACATCATCCTTGCGTTCTGTGCAAGGCGGCCAGCTCAGGAGCTTCTGGTGTTTGTGTTTCGGCACCGGCAACCTTCCCTTGTTGTGTTTTGGTATTTTGCAGATTGGAAGATGTCTTATCATCAGTCTACAGGTTTTGATGACTTAGATGATGAGCTTTTGTCTCGACATTCATCTGAACGGAGGCGTGATTTCTATCGCGAGGATCATCATATGGAGTCTCTTCCTCGTTCCCGTTCCCCTTCTATTCATGTATCTCGGCGATCCCCTTCCAGTGGGCCGAAGATGCAGCCTTTGGTACCCCCTGTACAGGTACCCGTACTTCCTCAGCTACCCAAAGAGGACCGGTTGGATGGCTCCAACTTTTCTCTATGGTCCTGCAAGGTGGAGTGTATCTTGGACTCCTTTGATCTTTGGGAGCTTGTTTCTGTTCCTATTCCCCGGCCTATGGTGGATCCCGCAGATGGGACATCTATGGATCGTGCAGCCTTATGGGATCGGCTCAATTCTAGAGCCCGATCTTTCCTCTTTCTGAGTTTGCAGGATTCTGTCCTTGTTCATGTTCACAGGTTGAAGACTGCAGCAGACGTGTGGCAGAAGCTAGCGTCTCTCTATCAGCAGAAGACGTTTGCCCACCGGATATCTCTTGAAAAGAAGTTGCGGATGCTCGCTATTGATGATAGTCCTTCCATGAAGGACCACATCAACAGATTACAGGATATGAGGGATGAGCTTGCATCCCTCGGTCGGACGATATCTTCTGAAGACATGGCTATGATTCTCTTGACTCAGTTGCCATCGCCTCGGTTTGATGTCTTCTACACCAGCCTACTTACATCGAGGACCAGTGAGAAGCTTCTATGGGAGGAGTTATCCCCGCTTGTCTTGGAGCATGACGAGCGACTCAGAGAGGTCAGTGCTAGTGGATCCGACTCCACTAGAGCCTTTGTTGCAGGTTCGGGAGGACAGAAGAAGAAGAAGAAGTCAAAGGCTAAGAAGAAGGACAATTCTTCAGACTCTGACTCAGATTCAAAGAGACCGAAGTGCCCACACTGTGGGAAAGGGACACATCCAGAGGAGAAATGTTGGAAGAAGTACCCTCACCTTTGTCCGGGAGCGAAGGGTGGATCTACATCGGAGCCTTCTTCTACCTCTACACCAGCTGTTACCCATGAGTCAGTGTTCCTTCATATCCATGCTTTGGAGGAGGATCCTTCTTCCGTGGCTGCAGTGTCTTCTGCGCAGCCTTGGTTAGTGGACAGTGGTGCTTCGAGTCATATGACTCCCCGAGGTGATTTGTTAAAGGATCTCCGTCCATCAGAGGGTTCAGTCATTGTTGGTGACATTTTATCGGTGCCTATTAGTGGTGTTGGCACATTGCCTTTGTTTACAGACCGACCTACGAGCTTCCTTTCACAGGCCCTACATGTTCCGGACTTGGGCCTTCCCCTCCTCTCAGTTTATGGCCTTACGAGGCTTGGCACACGCGTGATCTTCACCGAGCATGCCGTTGTTATTGAGGATTCTCTTAAAGGAGCTGTCTTATCTACAGGTTGGCAGGAGAGCGGGCTTTACTGGCTCCATTCCCCTTCTTTGATGCAAGGTCCTCCGAGGCAGTCTATTGCTACACCCGTTCCCGCTTGTGCACCTTCTATTCCACAGGTTCCTTCCCATCCCCCACCTTCTCCTCCGGTGGTTCCCTCATACCTCCTATCCCTTTCAGAGGGGGACGATCTCGGTGATGCGGCTGTGGATTCCCTGGCCCCTAGTGTTTTAGAGGAGGCTTTCCAGGATCGTGAGGAGCTCCTTCAGCGGCAGTCTACATCGACGGACTTCATCGACATTGGCATTCCTCTTGCCACCCCAGGATCTATTTCCTCTTCGGCCTTCAGCCACATCCAGGATTTGAGAGGGGGTGTTAGCAGTCATGTTTGTCATGCCTTGTCATCTCCTGCCTGTGAGCCTCAGTCTGAGTCAGACGAGGACATTAGGAGCTCTGACATGTCTGTCATGTGTTATGATGGGGGAGGCTAGTCACTCTTGACTGGCTGTCTTAGGTTGTGTATTTCTTTTTGGCCTCTTTTAGTGGGCAGCCACTGGCTGCCCGGCCACCTTTTTGGTCACTGTTGTGGGGCGCCCATTTTAGGGCACTTTTAGGGTTTGCGCCCATTTTAGGGTTAGGGTTAGGGTTTGTCCGTTGCCTATATATTGGCAGCCCCCCTCCCCACTTGATCACTTGTCTTCTTGCAGATTCCGACACTCCTTCTCCCCCGTGGTGGTGCTGCCATCGTCATCAGCCTGATCTGGTGCCCTCACTGACGCTGTGGGCTGCGTGCAGGGACTGATCAGTCCATTTCAGTGTATTCAGCATTCATTTCAGTCAGTGCAGATTTCTCTTCCTTATTTTCTGCTTTCTCTCTCTCTCTCCCTCCGTGTTCGTATTTCCTCTTCCGTTGCGCACTCTCACAAATAGCCACGTGGAATGTGCGAGGAATTTGTTCTCGCCACAAGCAACATGCCATGTGGACGGTATTGCATGAAAATCAGTGGGATGTCCTGTGCGCTGTTGAGCACAAGAGTCACGGTGAAGCTGGAAAAGTAGTGGATTGCAATGGCTTTCGACTGTTCTATGCAGGGACACAGGCCATGCATTATTCGGGAGTGCTCATGATTGTACATGACAAATATCAGCCTATGCTTATTTAAAATGATGTTCATGGCCGCTTTTTGGTGATTGAAATTTTATTCGAAGGGAAAATCTTATGGTTACTTGGCCTCTATGCTCCGAATGATTCGTTATCTCGTCGGGAGCTTTGGCAGACTTTGCAGACCTCCTTGTCACTTGGCAGACGAGGCTTCTTCATGGGGGATTTTAATATGTGTGTGGATTCTTCCCAGTCCACATCGGAGCATTCGGTAATGGACGCGCCCGAAAGTCGTATGTGGCATGAGTTGGCTCTTGCTGTTCTTAAGCAAGATCTCTGGTCCTGGCTACACCCGTCCTCTACAGGGTTTACTTTCCATTCTGCCCAGTATGCGACAACATGGTCGCGACTGGATCGTATGTATATCATGGAGAATGATGATTTTCTTCCCGAGATGCTCGACATCAAAGTGTTGCAGCAATATGCTTTGTCAGACCATTTCCCTCTGCAGCTTGAGCTGCTTGCACAACCCATTGCACCTTTCAAGCGATTTCTGGACCGACTGCCTTTGCGCTTCAACTCATCTTACCTGAAGCATGCACTCTTTTAGGGCTATATGCAGCAATTGATTGACAGATTCGTCTTGGATTTCTCTTCTCAGGGCACTGCGTCTTTTGAAAGATTGCTCTCTAATGTGCAGCGGGTCGCTCGGCAGTATGGGATTTATCATGCCTCTCTTTATCGGCAGCGTCGCAAGGCAGCAGAGGATCTGCTGGCTTTGGTTCGTTCTCTGCTGGTGGACACTCCGGATGATGCATTTCTGCTCGCACTGGACATGCGGGTGGCTGGCCTTATTAAAGCATTCCAGTTGAAATCATATCAGCAGGCCAAACTGCAACATCTGACGGAAACTTTGCAAGATAGTGCATGTCAGACCCATAAGTTCTTTCGTGCTCTCCATGCCTCTCCTGCTCGAGAAAATATGACCAGACTCGAGGATACAGAAGGCCACCTTATCCTGGATCCGCAGACTATTGTGCATATGTGCAGGAATTATTTCCGTGACCTTCTCGGTTCCACCTCTCCACCTTCGGCCCAAATTACTCAGGCCCGTTCGGCTTTTTATGACCTGGTCCGCAATCAGCTTCCGCAGGACATGCAAACTACTATGGAGTCCGATATTTGTGAGGCAAAGGTTATGGACGTCTTGTTACACTTGCCTAAGGATAAAAGCCCGGGTTGGGACAGTCTCACTAATGAGTTCTTTGAAGCTTTTGCTACCCAATTGGTGAAACCGTTGCAGGCTTTGTTCCAGCAGGTGTGGGAAACAGGGATCATGCCTTCCTCATGGAAAGAAGGCCTTATTAAACTGCTTCCAAAAGCTCCTTCGTCATCTAAGTTGACACAGTGGCGCCCAATTTCTTTGATGGGTTCAATGTACAAAATCTTTTCCAAAGTAATGGCGAATCGGCTCCATAAGCATCTCCCGGCCCTTGTGCACCCTCTACAGTATGGTTTTATTAAGGGCCGAAATATCCTACACAATGTATTGAATGCTCAACTGGCAATTGATTATGCCAGACATTCCAATCAGGAGGTCGTATTGATTCAACTGGACCTGGAAAAGGCTTTTGACTATCTAGACTGGTCTTTCGTTGCTGAACTTATGTCTGCTATGGGCTTTGGTCCGCGGATGTCTCGTCTCATATACACTATTAGCGCTGCAGCGTCTTCACGGGTCATGCTAAACGGAGGTGTTACTGAGCCATTTGTCCTTGCCCGCTCTGTCAGACAAGGGTGCCCTTTGAGCCCTCTATTTTTTGCCCTTGCAACACATCCAGTTCTTTTGATGTTATCTCATATGGCAGCCTCTTCTCAGTTGGCATGACTGTCGCTTCCTATAGGACAGCACTTCATTAGCCAATCCCTGGCGGATGATACTTTTATGATTTTGCGTGCGGACAGGGATAACCTTCGAAGAGCATTGGATGTTTGGGGTCTCTTTGGTCAGGCGTCCGGCCTTCGCATCAATGCCCTCAAATCAGCCATTCTCAGCTGCACGGAGTCGGATTTGCAGTCCTTGGATTGGCAGGGTCTGGTTGTTCCTCGTGGCTCCATTGTCAGGCACCTTGGGTACCCTTTGGGCGTTGATGTTCCCCCAAAGCAGCTGCTGCAGTGGATTTCTCAGAAAATGGTGGCTAAGTTTATGTATTGGAAATCTCAAGCCTGGCCTTTCCATGTTCGCCTCAAAGTGGCCCAGACTATTATGTTGCCAATGCTCACATATTTCTTGCCATTGTTGCCCTGGACTACTACGACTCTCAATGCTCTTACTCAGTCTATTCGTTTCATGCTATGGAAGAAAGACTCATTGCATGCAGGTATTTCCTGGATCTCTTGGTCACATGCATGCACCCCCAAACGCATGGGTGGCGGAGCTATTTTAGATGCCCAAACTCACATGCAGGCACTCCGTTGGTCGCTTTTCCGCGCCATGTGCTCGGATCATCATCCATGGGTCGATATAGCCCGTTATTTCCTTGAGGGCCAGGGGCTTCAACATGGCAATACCCAGATCCGAAGTTCTTGGTGGCATGTTCTTAATGCTGATTCGCGGTTCTCCAGTTCTTCTTCGTCGCTGCTTACTCATTTGGTGTGTTCCTGGAAACATGTCCTCCAGAAGGCTCAGTGGCACCCAGCGGAGGATCGCTTAGCTACTAACTCTTTTCAATTGGAGTTGCTGGCAGTTTCGCGTTTACTTGCATGGGAAGGTAAACAGGACCTCAGACCACAATTCAACCGGATGGCCCGTTTGGGTTTGTCTTCAGTTGCGGATGCCACCCTTGCCAGTCGCAATGTGCTTATATCTTTTCGTACAGCCAGGAGGCTTTTCAGGATCCCTCGTGGATACAGGCCTTTATGGGAACAGCTTTTGAGGGTGCTCCAGAGCAGACAACCCTTTCCTGCCCTTGCTTCGGATCATCCCTGGCAGGATTGGGACCTACAAGGCTGGCTGACTTTAAGCAAAGCTTCTGCTAACCAAGTGTATCATATTCTGATTAAAGATCATCAATGGCTCGTCACCAAAGTGAATGCTTTATGGGGATTACGTAAATCCCGGTCATGGTGGAGGGAAACTGTGATGGCGGGCTGGTTGAACAAGACACCCTTCAAATGTAAAGTTTTTCTTTGGAGAATGATGATTGGTGGTCTTTCGCTTGCTTCGGCTCTCTCCAAGCGCCGAATCTCCAATGGCCACTGTTTCTTTTGCACCACTGCTGTGGAATCCGCCCGCCACCGATTTATTTCTTGCCCCATCGCAAAGAAAGTCTGGTTATTTTTGTCGGCTGTTTGGCAAGGAGTGGTTGGTTTCACCCTGCGCCCCTTTGATTGGGTTTTCGGGCAGCCCAAATACCCCGCTCCTGCACAGCCACATATGAAGCTCGTGTATCATTTTTTTCGATATTGGGGCTGCTGGCATAACTGGACCATTCGGAATGCTTTTCTTTTTGACTCCGCCTATAATATTCAGCGGCATATTGCGAGGCTTAAGGGCCTCTTGTATTGGCAGTTGGATCTTCTCCGGCATTCTGATTTGCTCTCTAGGGAGGACTTACGTCCCTGGCATAGGGCAATTTCCTCTGCATCTTTGCCATGACGTTGTAACTTGTAGTTCTTAGAATCTCTTCACATGATGACTTAGATTGTCGTCATGTATCTTGTAATCAAGTAATCTTGTACTTTTTTCGTAATTAATACAATTACCTTTTACGAAAAAAAAAGAAGCAAACTGTCAGTTCGCAGTTCCAAGACCTATGCAGAGAGCCTGCAGCACATCCTGAGGGTTTTGCACAGAATGGGAGAGAGACAGAGGAAGAATTTTGGAATCGGAATCTGCTTCTGCTATGGTAAACCTGCAGGAATCTAATGGTATCAATATGGCCTTTCTCGATCGACGGATCGGGCAAGGGAATAACAAAGACCTGGCTGACTCGGATGGTGATTCGTTGGCAGATGAACCCGGGCCGTTGCTGGATAGTGAAGAGATGGGCAAACGTCGTAGGATGTCGGTTGAAGAACCGGCCTTTGGCCCGAATTTGCCTCAGCCTGAGGTTCATGTTTCGTGTTCGCAACCTAATGGGTCTTTACAGTTCATGTTGGCCACTGCTAATTATCTTATGTCGGATTATGTCCATAGTAATGAGGATAAAGCTAACACATTATCGAAAGGGGATCAAGTAGTAGCAGTCACGGGAACCGACCTAGTCCTACAACAGATAGCTGCTTTCCATGAGAGGGCAGCCATATTTTATTATACTGGAAGGACTCCTTTGATCACTAGAATTCGTGCTTGGCTGCAGTCTATGCTTGTTAGTTTTGAACAATGCCCAGATGATGCTTTAGGGCGTATGCAGGTTCCCTTGGTTGAAAAGATTTATGATGGCCCGAAGGGATTCTTTGAGATTCTCTTTCATTCTGCGGAAGTACAGGCTCTTGTTATGCAACACATTCCTTTGTTTATGGATGGGCAACTAGTTCATGTGGTCCCTTGGAGGCCCATGGCTGAATTTCAGGACATGCTGAGATAGGCTTGCCCAATTTGGGTAGAGGTGGTGGATTTTCCTACGCATCTTTGGAGACTCCTCCCTATGGTACTGAGAACCCTTGGTGAGGTTTTGGTGGAACCTCGGTTGGCTTCTCACAATAGAAACAGGGCATGTATGTTGTGGGATACAGGCAAACCTTGGCCGACAAAAATTCGTTTTGAAGTTCCAGGCTTACAAACGTTGGTGTATGAGTTGAAATGGGGTACTTTTGTAGGACACTGTTTTAGATGCGGCTAGTTGGGCCATTTTGTTTCGGAATGCGACAAGAATACAGAGGTAGTGCAGGGCCCTATGGATCAAGATATGGAAATGCAAGACCACCACCCTCAGCACATGTTTCAGCAAACAGTACCTGATCCAGAGCACCTTCCCCAACAAGGTCGTGAGGAAGGCAAGAAGAATGACCCCCACGAGTGTGGGGAGCGTCCTTCGACTGTGGTAGGGTAGAGTTTGTCTCCTCGAGAGGATTCTTGGGTCATTGTGGTTCGTCGTAATGCTAGGCAAGATTCTCGATTGAATCCTGCCCATCCTTCGCCGCCCCCAATCACTCAGACCTTCCAACGCAGAGGTAGGGGTTTTTATATGAAACCTCAATCTTTGCGTACCCCAGCAGTAGAGGATAGAAGGACTTCTATAGCCTTGCGATTCGATGCTCGTGGAAGGCTTGTGCCTCCTCGGGATGTTTTCCGCTCCCAGCAATTGCAGTTTCCTTTCCGAGCTTCGATTGTGGGTCTGTAGAGAGCAGATATTGTAGATGTTATACGTACTGAAATGGAGAGATTCTAGGCTGCCAAGGCTATTGATGTAAAAGGGAAAGGGAAAGCGATGGTTCAATAGTTTTTTAATTTTCTGATTGATCATGAAACTTGCTTTGTGGAATGTAAAAGGTATTTCTTCGGGTAGCAAGCAGTATCGGTTGTGGAAAGTTGTGCTTGCTGGAAATTGGAACGTTTTTTGTGTTGTGGAGCACAAACAACATTCTTTGGATGGATCCTCTTATGGGATAAGGATTATGCGGTCTTTTTTAGTGGTCGCGCTCCATGTAAATCGAGAGTTATGTTGGCTGTCAAATCCTCCTTGCAAACAACCAGCATTGGTTTCTCAAGATACCCGCAGCCAATTTCTGATCCTGGAAATTTGTTATGAGGGGGAGGTTCTGTGGATTGTAGGCGTGTACGCTTCTTCTAATGCAAGGGATCGTTGTCAGCTTTGGGATGATCTGCATTGCCTTGCCTTGGCTCGTTAAGGCTTTAATACTTGTGTTTCTGCAGATCAGGTGACCTCTCCACATTTGGTTATGGATGGTCCTGAGCGACAGGCTTGGGATACTCTTGCAACGGCATCTTTGAAACACGACATGTGGTCCTGGATGTATCCATCACAAGCCGGATATACTTTATCACTCTTTGCAGCATCCAAATACTTGGGCCAAACTGGATAGAATCTACATCTGCCAAAGTGACTCCTTTCTTCTTGCAGTCATTGATATGCGGATGGAAAGACAACATGTTCTGTCAGATCATTACCCTTTGGTCCTGGAAATGAGCCACAGACCTGTTCATGCATTCAAGGCTCTCCTTGCCCATTTGCCTCTCTTCGGTTTAATCAATCTTTTTTGCAGCAAAATCAGTTTGGAAGATGTTCAGCACCTAATAGCTTCTTTTAGCTTGAAGGTTCTATCTAGAGGGATGGAAGCATGGGCGGTTTTAGGGATAATGAGTGAGCCTTATCCCGACAATATGATATTCAGCATGCTTCCTTGTTTTGAGCTGAATTGCAACATGGTCAAGCTTTATTAGCTCATTCCTTAGCTTTGTGTCAAACTGGGGATTCCGATGATGACTTGCTCACTTGCATTGAATGGTTGAAAGGCAAGGTCCAGTCTCTTCAGGAAGAGGAGTATGCAAAATACAAACTGTTAGCCAGAGCTGAAGCTTTACATGATAACAATAGTCAGACTCATCAATTTTTTGCTCGTCTGCATCAAAAATATGCCCGGGAAAATATTGTGCGCTTAAAGGATGGGCAAGGTGATATGGTGACTGATCCTCCCTCCATTATTCGGATGATTGTTGACTTTTATAGGGCCTTGTTGGGTTTGCAAGAGATCCTTTCAGATGCTATTCTCTATGCTCGAACATACATTTGTGATCTAGTTAGTAATCAGGTCAAACCAGAATGGGTGAATTTAATGAAGGCCGATATTTTTGAAGAGGAAGTGGAAGAAGTGCTGTCTCACTTGCCGCGAAGGAAAAGTCCAGGCTGGGATGGGCTTCCTAATGAGCTGTTTTCAGCCAATGTGCAACTGCTTAAGGACCCATTAACTTGATTGTGTCAGCGGGTGTGGAACTCGGGTATGATGCCTTCAAATTGGAAGATTGTAGTCATCATGTTGTTGCCCAAAGTTCCCTCTCCGACCTCTTTGAAGCAATGGAGACCCATTTCAGTTATGGGATCGTTATATAAAATCTTCTCCAAGATTATTGCCAACAGATTGCAGAAAGTATTTCCACACCTCATTCATCCACGTCAATACAGTTTCATTAAAGGTTGGAATATAATGCACAACACTTTGAATGTCCAGCTGGGAATCGATTATGCCAAAGCTTCTAGCCAGCAGGTTGTTATGCTTTAGCTAGATATTGAGAAGGCATTTGATCATGTTAGTTGGTCATTTTTGCGGCAATTAATGTCTACAATGGGGTTTGGCCCCCGTATGATTTCTCTAGTTGATACCATTAGTCACGGTGCTGTGGCCTATATTGCTCTTAATGGAGGGATTACGGAGGAAATCGCCTTATCTCGGTCTCTTCGGTAAGGCTGTCCACTTAGCCCCTTGCTGTTTGCTTTGGTAACTCACCCGATGCTCTCATTATTAGATAAGTTGGCAGCTCAAGGTGAGATAGTTGGGTTATCTCTTCCTGGCGGTGATCAGCACGTGGGCCAATCTTTGGTAGATGATTCTTTTATGTTCCTCAAGGCGGATCCTATTAATGTCAATCGGGCAATGGTGGCTTGAAACCTTTTTGCTTTGGCATCGGGTCTTCACATTAATACTCAGAAATCCACCCTTCTCTCCTGTACGGAGAATGATTTGTAGGCCTTGGGATGGAATGGAATGGTGATCCGGAGGGGCAATATAACTAGACACTTAGGATATCCTATTGGTGTGGAGGTTACTCCCCGTGCTTTGTTGGATTGGACGGCATCTCGAATTCATGACAGGTTCATGTACTAGAAATCTCAGAGTTGGCCTCTTCATGTTAGGCTAAAAGTGGCTCAATGCATTATGATTAGTATGATTTCCTTCTTTCAGTCATTGCTGCCTTGGACTAAGAAGTCCTTATTGGATTTGGTTCAGCCTATCAGATTTATGGTTTAGAAAAAGAAAGGCAATCGTTTGGAGCAAGTATGGATCTCCTGGCAGCATGTCACCACTTCGAAAAGGATGGGGGGTGCAGCTTTGTTGGATGTAAATTTGCATATGGCTGCTTTGAGGCTGTCCCTTTTGCAGAGTCTATGTATTCAGTGTCATCCTTGGTCAGATATTGCCAAATTCTTCATAGAAACGATTGGCATCTCTCATGGAAGCACGATTATTCATGCTTTCTAGTGGCATGCGCTTAATTCTATGAGGCCCATAAAGGTCTCCCAATATTTTCTCCTTTCTCATTTAATTGCTTCCTGGTAGAAGATGCTTCATTTTGCTGTCTGGCGTCCTTCGGATATTTGTAAGGAGGAAAATTCGCTGCAAGGAGAAATACTGACTTCCTCAAGATTGTTGGATTGGCCACACAAAGATTTGCAGTGAGATAAGTTTAATCGGATGGCCAGGTTAGGGTTGAAGACAGTTTGTGATGGGGTTATTCCTAGGCAGCCCCGCCTTTATTCTTTTAGGCGTATTTGTCAGTTCTTTAGGGTGCCTCGTGGATACAGGGACATTTGGTTGTCAATACAAGACTATCTTCAGAGGTTCTCTCCTTTGCTTGTGTTACAGCCATTGCATCCATGGCGTGACTGGAAGTTTGTGCTTCCTGATGACTTTCAGAAAAGGTCAGCGAATCAGATATATCATGAGATGGTGGAAGCTAAAAGATGGGTCACGAGGAAGGTTAATAAGTTCTGGCATCTCAAGGATAGCAAAAAGAAGTGGCGAGACAGATTTATCCAACTTTGGAAGTCTAAGGTTCCGTATCAGGGTAAAGTGTTCATGTGGAGGCTGCTCATTGGGGGTCTTTCAATGGGAGAAGTGCTCCGTGCCCGAAAGATCTCTGCAGGGCGCTGTGTTTTCTGTATCACATGTGATGAGACATTGCTTCACCTCTTTATCTCTTGCCCTCTTGCGCGACAGATCTGGAATTTCATTTCCCATGTGTGGTTCTCGATGACCCAGCATCGCATACCGGTTCGTTCGTGGATTATGGGAAATATGTCCTCTATGCCATCTTTGTCTTTAGATTGTTCCTGCCTATTTCATTTTCTTAGATGGATAGCCCTGTGGCACATATGGTGTACTTGCAATACCTTTATTTTTGATTCGACATCAAGCATCCATGGGTATGTGGCTCGTGTGCGTGGATTGGTATTATGGCAAATCACTTCTATGATGTTAGCTGACCTGGTTCTTCCAGATATTGCTGCTCCCTAGTTGGTGATTGTTCGCTCTACTCCAGCTGTTCTTTCTGTCTCATTTATTAGAATTGGTTATGTAATAGGTTGTTTTGAGAGCCTGCTTGCATCTTGTAAATTTCTACAAAGACACTGAGAGAGAGATTGAGTATGCTGACCTGATGGTCTGATGTAATAGAATGTAAGAGATACAGAGAGAATGTTGACCTGATGGTCTCATGTAAATATTTACTACTTAATTCAATTATCTTCACGAGAGAGAGAGAGAGAGAGAGAGAGAGAGAGAGCGACCACTGCTGTGGAATCAGCCCGCCACAGATTTATTTCTTGCCCCATCGCAAAAAAAGTCTGGTTCTTTTTGTCGGCTATTTGGCAAGGAGCGGTTGGATTCACCCTGCGCCCATTTGATTGGGTTTTCGGACAGCCCAAATACCCCACTCCTGCACAGCCACATATGAAACTCATGTATCATTTTCTCCGATATTGGGGCTGTTGGCATAACTGGACCATTAGGAATGCTTTTCTCTTTGACTCCGCCTATAATGTTCAGCGACATATTGCAAGGCTTAAGGGCTTTTTGTATTGGCAGTTGGATCTTCTCCGACATTCTGATTTGCTCTCTAGGGAGGACTTCCGTACCTGGCTTATGGCAATTTCATCTGCCCCCTTGCCATAACTTTGTAACTCCTAGCAATTAGCCCCTTTTCACATGATGGCCTGGAATTGGCGTCATGTTTCTTGTAATCAAGTTATCTTGTACTTTTTTTCGTAATTAATACAATTACCTTTTACGAAAAAAAAAGAGAGAGAGAGCGTCTTGCATGGGCCCTATCATCTAGGTTTCTGCCTATAGGAGACTATTGTTCCTTGTTGTTTAGGGTTCCTACTTGTGGAAGACAATCTACACCCTCTTGCCTCATGCAACCTTGTTGCTACCTTGTTGTTCTCTAGAATTTCCCTTGGCCAACCTTAGGGTTGTCTCCATAAGTAGTACGGACTGATCTGTACGGTACATATCCGTATGATTTAGTACAAAAAAATGGGCACTTTTTGGCCACTCTACTTTAAGTCTACAACTTTCTTTTTTTCTTTTTCCTTTTTTCTTTTCTTCTTTCTTTCTTATTTCTCCCCCAAGCCTCTCTCTCTCTCTCTCTCTCTCTCTCTCTCTCTCTCTCTCAAGCTTCTCACACCCTCTCTCTCTCAAGCCTCTCCTGTGTGTGTGTGTGTGTGGTCTCTTCCTCTCTCTTGTTGCACTAGTACCACGTACGAAAGGTTTGATACTATACCATACTTTAGGTATTGTACCTTATGTATTAGTACCATAAGGTACCAACTTAATGGATGCATCTTTCCCATTCGAACTGCACTTTGGGACAAGCTAAATGCTCCTTATATTAATATGATTCTCCCATGAGATTAGGTTATTTGAGATTTAAACAAATTCTCTCAACCTTCTCTCTCTCAAGTCCACACTTCTCTTATTTGTATGATCATGCATGTATGATGTATCTACTCCCATCTATGTAGTTATAAGTTGTAGGTAGCAATAGCGCATATTGTGCATTCCGCATTAGGTTTTGGCATGTTAACCTCAAGTACTCATCTTATATGCTCTAATAGCATTGCTATTTAGACTTGAAATATCTATTCTATTATCTTTTGTCTAAAATAATCAAGTTATTTTTTTGTCGTACTAATATCGTACCGTACCTTATAAAATCTTAAGGTACCATTTAGTACCATATTTTATCGTACCGTACCGTACTGTACCTTTTGTACCTGACAACTATGGCCAACCTTACACCTACCTTGCTATTTGCCTACGTGAGAGGGCTTGCGCCATGCTGCCTCATGCCACCCTGTACTTGCCTTGTCGTTTGTTGTTTGTTCAGAGCGAAGCCACCCTGACAACTAGCGTGGCTCACGACCTACAATCTCCCAGCCTTCTTGTTATTCTGGTTTGTGGCTGTTGGAGGCAACGGCTCCTGCATAGTGTGTAGGTACCTTACTCCTGCTTGCCTTGGGCCCTTGTCTTCTACTGTTCCCTGGCCTTGCACTTTGGAGGGCCCTGCTGAATTGACTTGCCTCTAGCGGTTGGAGACCCGGCCATGGATGTTGAAGCTGGCGCAAAAGAAGTATATATGGTCCCATGCACTGATGAGATGGCTTTCTCACCCCATGATGATCATCTTTCTATCAAATGTAGCAAGCATGAATAATTTTCTGTTGCTCCAGAGGCCCTTGATTCAGGTGATTCTCCACTATGTTCATATGCACAGGTGGCCTCTCCCTCGCCAGATTTGCCAGAGCCAAATTGGGAGCAGCTATTAGAGTTTGCTAACTCTCTTTTGGAGGAATATGTTGAACATAATCGTAGAGATATTCTTACTTGCGCGGAGGAAGAGATTTTGGATGCACAAGTGAATACTCAAGAGGTTCTTTGCTCCTTTTCTGCCTTTCATGAGCAAGGTATTATTCTCTTCTTCATAGGTTAGACTCTTGTCATCACTCAGATTTGTTAGTGGTTGGTATCGCTTCTCCAAACTGATGGTGTGGAGATCTTCATTGGCCCGTGTAGCTTCTATGAGGTTGTCCTTTGCTCTCCCCTCTTTTTTGATAAACAGTTGGTGTATATTGTTTCCTGGTGCCCGATGGCAGATTTTCAATGTTTTCTCAAGCAGCCATGCCCAGTATGGGTGGGAGTGGAGCGTTGCCTAGCGGTTTATTGGACCCTCCTCAAGGATGCTATGGCCGTTGTGGGCCATGTGCTGGTGTCCCCTAGTCTACAGGCAGCCAACAAAAACAGGTTGTGCATGCTTTGGAATACAACTAGAAAGAGGCCCAGTTGGTTGCACCCTAATTGCAATGGTATGTAGCCTCTTTGGTTTAATCTCAAGTGGGGTACTTTTGCAGGGCATTGTTTCTCTTATGGTCAATTGGGTCACTTCCTCATAGAATGTCTCGATAGAAAGACAACCATGGTGAACCAGTCTATGGAGAAAGAACAAACTCCACCTCCCTATCTTGCCAAGTGACAGATTATTGACCCCAGCCTGTCTAAACCTGAGCCATTGGCTCCACCCTTGGATCTAGAGATGTAGGAATGGGACAGAGGCCCGCCGCACTAAAGGCAAAGCCAAGGAGACTTTCGGGTCGCCTGAAGTACCTATTGGCTCTTCTTCATCACTGGATGCTCTTTGCACCTATTTGCATCGTCCAGATGTGTTACTTGCTTCAATCCCTACTACTCACAAGGAGCCCCAACCCCCAAAGAGCCATAACGATACCAGCTCGCACGTGGAATCACAAGTACCTAGGTTCCAACTCTTGCATTGTAGATCGACCTTCTTCCTCAAGGGCTGATCCTAAGAGACCTAATCCTTTTGCAGTATTGGGAGACTTCTTTGAAGATGGTGTACTGGAGACATTGGCAATGAAGACCCAAGCCCATGCGGCAAATTCTCGTCAACCCTCTTGATCTTGTGTGTCTAATGAGTCTCGGGGTGCCTCTTGCACACTCGTCCCTTTGTCTTTGTTGAGTCCATTGTAGCTGGTTTCTATATGATGGCCTAGAGCCATCCTACCCTTTGTAATCCTATTATCTTGTACTTTTTTTGGTAATTAATATAAACAACCCATTACGAGAGAGAGAGAGAGAGAGAGAGAGAGAGAGAGAGAGAGAGAGAGATTAACGTCTCTAGAAGGCCAGAATGGCCATAGTTGCACTAGTATCACGTACGAAAGGTTTCATACTATACCATACTTTAGGTACTATACCTTACGTATCAATACGATACATCTTTCCCATTTGAACTACACTTTGGGACTAGCTAAATGCTCCTTATATTAATATGATTCTCCCATGAGATTAGGTTATTTGAGATTCAAACAATTTCTCTCAACCTTCTCTCTCTCAAGCCCACACTTCTCTTATTTGTATGATCATGCATGTATGATGTATCCACTCCCATCTATGTAGTTATAAGTTGTAGGTAGCAGTAGCGCATGCTGCCCATGCAACATTAGGTTTTGGCATGTTACCCTCAAGTACTCATCCTATATACTCTAATAGCATTGCTATTTAGACTTGAAATATCTATTCTATTATCTTTAGTCCAAAATAATTAAGTTATTTTTTTTTCGTACCGATATCGTATTGTACCTTATAAAATCTTAAGGTACCATTTAGTACCATACCGTATTGTACCTTTCGTACCTGACAACTATGAGAATGGCCTATGAGACCATAACTAATACAACTAGCATCATCATCTCTCATTAGAGAAGAAAACAAAACTATGTCTAAGTCTACATGATAAATTGAAATGGAAAATGAAGAAAATGAAAAACTAAGAAACTGAAAATAGTATAGAATATCTCCCTCTTGGTGTATGGAATCCACCAAGACTTTGCAAGCTACCCTCACTTGACTTGACATGGTAATCTTTGTTTTGACAAGCAATCATGACGCGAATGTGTCGCATATGAGCATGAATGTGTTGCCGAGCAAGAACCCTAGGGTGTCGTGCTCTGCATAACGCTGTAGCTCTTTCCACTGTGATGCCGCCTGATGATGTCCCTCGCTGGTGCCTGTTAGTAGGAGATGTAGTGTCTAAGGTGGCAGTGGCCGGGGGGTCAGCTATACTGAAAAAGTCTATAACTGCTCTCTGGAGGGGTGGATGTGACTGGGGTTGCCTCCGATCCCGTAACAATGCTGCTCTGTGCTGTTGGAGATCCAATGAGAGAGAGAGAGAGAGAGAGAGAGAGAGAGAGAGAGAGAGCAGAACCGCTCAGTCTGCCCCTATTGCCTAGGGATTTATATCTATAGAATGCACTGTTTCCTGCCCAGAGACAGCCTGTGCCCTGTTCGCTGGCCTGGTAGGTGCCTGCAGATTGTTCGTGGCCTGTTTGCATCTGCCAGCTGCTATGGAGCCTTGGAGATATGTCAATGACTTGACCTGAGCACCGTTTGTGCTGTGTTCTGACCCAACAATCTTGTTTGTGCCCTAGCATGCCATCTGTGCTTTGTCCATCAACAAGCTGCAACCCTAATCGACCTACAGACTGCGTGATCTGCATATCCATAGGCAAGGACATGCGCCACTGTTTCTGAGTGACTGTTGCTGTTACTGCCTTCCATGAGAGGGCAACCATCTTTTATTTTATGGGAAGAATTCCTTTGATTCCCCATTTTAGAGGGTGGTTGCAAGCTATTGAGTGACCATGTGAGTCAGAATGATGATTTAGGGCAAGTATACATTACTCTTGTGGAGGAGATTTATGATGGCCCTAAAGGGTTTTTTGAGATTCTATTTTGCTCTTTTGATGCTTGGGCATGCATAATGCAGCATATCTCTTTGTTTTTGGATGGTCAATTGGTTCATGCTGTCCCATGGAGGCAAATGGAGGAATTTCAAGATATTCTTAAGCATGCATGCCCGATCCGGGTGGAAGTGGTTAATTTTCCTTCTCACTTTTGGCGGCTTCTTCCTCTTGTATTCCGAAACAAGAACAAAGCTTGCTTTCTTTGGGATACTCGCAAATCGCACCCCAGAAAACTTCATTTTGAGGCACCAAGAATGCATGCATTGGTTTTTGAGCTTAAATGGGGAACTTTTGCAGGACACTATTTCAAATGTGGCCAGTTGGGTCATTTTGTCTCTCAATGTGATGATGCTCCGAAGGTTTTGCAGCGTGGTTTGGATGTTGCTTCAGGAGAAGCTCATCCTCAAGCCTCGTAACCATCTGCAAATCTCCGTCTGCCCACTTCTCAAAGTACTCTTGAATATTGTTCTCTAGCTCATCATCAACAGATTGATCCTCACTACGCCATAGGGGATGCAATACATGTGCAACTACTCATGACCATCTGCAAATCTCCGTCTGCCCACTTCTCAAAATACTCCTAAATATCGTTCTCTAGCTCATCATCAACAGACTGATCCTCACTACGCCATAGGGGATGCAATACATGTGCAACTGCATGGATTGGTTTATGAAACCAATTCCATCCTGTCTGCCATACAAATCGAAGCTCCTCGATCCTAGATTCAAGATGGGCAATTGAAGCTATGGTGGATAAACATATATTTGCAAACCATAAATGATAATACATATTTGCATAAACCATAAAAATCACTTACTTTCTACGAGGAAGACAGGTATTGTTGTCCAAGGCCTCTCCAATCTTATCCATGTACTCATAGAGTAGCCCCATGGTGCTCCCCTCCATATCAGTAATGTGCAATACAGAATAGATGGGCTGGATTGATTTCACTAAGGCTTCAGCCTCCTCCCACCATCCTTGATCCATTACCATCCGTGAGAAAGATATGTGTTTTGCATCTTGGCTATCCTCCAAAGCACACCACTCTCGGGACACCACTGTGCGTATCAAGTCCTTGCACACTCGCACAAGCCTCTCCACAACAATAAACATATATGCAAACCTTGTGCTTGAGGGCTTGAGTAGCTCTAACTCACTGTGTGAATGGTAGATACTTTGCACCTTAGGCCGCTTTGTGACAAAATGCACCATGGACTTGGCTGTTGAAAAAATCCTGTCAACCCAATCTAACTTCTCTAAGTCCTCCATAAGCAAGTCTAAAGAATGAGAAGCACATGGGGTCCACCTTATCTTCGGAAACTCAGCCTCAAGCATGCAACCCATGGAAACGCAATTGGACCCATTGTCTGTGACTACTTGAACCGCATTATCTGCCCCTATCTTCATGATTGCCTTGTGTATATGCTGCCAAATATATGAGCCAGTGACCACTCTGCCAGCTGCCGAAGCATCAATGGCCCTCGAGAACATTGTCCCCTTGCAAGAGGAGACTAGAATGTTATAGACACTTTGTCTACTTACATCAGACCACCCATCACACAAGATCGTGCAACCATACTTCACCCAAGTGGCCTTTGATGGCTGCAACTAAACCTCTATGCAAGCTTTCTCATTTTTAAGCTCTCTTGTCCGAATACCCTCATACGATGGCTCTTCCCACTCACATCCAATGCGGCTGACAGCCCTCATGGCTGATTTCCATCTCGGCGTGTGCAAGACATGGAAAGGAATGGCACATTGAATGAATAATCGAGTGAGCTCTCTGGTGGCCTTTGCAATGGCTTGCTTTTGAATACCTGCTTTGATACGAGCACCCTGCAATGACCTTTTGTTGCCCGAGGTGTCCCGCGTGCTCCACCAGTAGAACCCCCTGTATGTGCACTACTTATTGTGTCAGACTCTGAAGCTCCTCTACTCCTCTTTATAGGACCTCCTGTTGCTGAAATTTCATCATCTACATGGTTTCCCTCTCCTGTACTAGATGCACTTGTAAGAGCCAAGCGGCTGAGCCTCCAATGCTCCATGGAAGCCTTAACATCAGCAGGCACATGTTCACATGGACACATGGACCAATGTCTTTATTGGGCACATGGGCAAGATGATCTTTGATCCTTGCGGCTGCCCCTCCTCTTTGAATGCTGCAATAATTGCATTGCCACCGCTTGGAGACACCACCACCTCCGTAAGCTTGAAGCACTGTGACATGACTCCATGCTTGATCCTTTGGCATGTTGATTATTCCCGAATCCCACTTGAATCCTGAGTTTGCTGCATCGCGCGTGCACGCGAGAGAGAGAGAGAGAGAGAGAGAGAGAGAGAGAGAGAGAGAGAGAGAGAGAGAGAGAGAGAGAGAGAGAGAGAGAGAGAGAGAGAGAGAGAGAGAGAGAGAGAGAGAGAGAGAGAGAGAGAGAGAGAGAGAGAGAGAGAGAGAGAGAGAGAGAGAGAGAGAGAACGGGAGCTCGCGATGGCGTCGCCTGAGTCGGTCGCGCTACTGACGGTCCTCTGACCGTCGCGTTTCGTCGTCCGCCCTGCGCCCGTTCGCTCGTTCGCCCTGCCCTGCCCTGCGCCCGTTCGCCCGTTTGTCTCGTTGGCGCTTGTTCGCCCGCCCTGCGCGTAGGGTTTCTGCCCGCGCCCGACCTCTGCCCTGCGCCGTTGCTGCCTCGCCCGTCCTACAGTCGGACCTGAGCCCTGTTAACCGTCGCCGCCCCTGCCTTCGTTCGTCGCCTGTCCAGACCTGACGTCCTCTGCCCCCCTGTGGTTCGCCCTCTTGCACATGCACTGTCAGGGTTGTGCCCTGTCACTCGCGATATTGGGACAGGCTACGCCTGAAGCCGCGGCTCCAGTGCCTGTCCTGTTCTGCCTGAGAAGGCGCGAGAGAGAGAGCGAGAGAAAGAGAGACGCTGCCCTCGCCCGCCAGACTTTTAACACCTGCAACCTGTCCGTGTGACGTCCTGCGCAACCAGCTTATAGGGGTGCAGCCTTCTAACGCAGCTGACACTGATCTGCACTGTCAGTCAGTCCTTCTTCGAGAACAGCTCGTCGTACATGATGGCTGGTTTGGATCTGGATTTCATAGACCAAACGGTGGCAGCACTTGGCCCGGACTCTGATGCTGAGGAACCGGAGGATATGGTTCCATGCCCTGAAGAATTGCCCCCGGGTCCTGACATCCAGCCTGCGGGTAAACATACCAAGCATACCCCGGCAGAGATAGGTGTTATTCCGGATCGTTCCTATGCGCAGGTTGCTTCGGATTTTGTGGACGCTCAGGAGGTGGACTGGGAGCATCTGTTGGAATTTGCCAACACTCTGCTTGGTGAATATGTTCAACATAATCAGGAAGCCTTCTCTGACTCTGCTCCAGACGATGTTCTGGAAGCTACCGTCGACCCAAAAACTGTCCTGCGCTCCTTTTCGGTATTTTATGATCGCGCGGTGATACTCTTCTTCACTGGTCGCATCCCGCTGCTTTCCCGTATTCGCCAATGGCTGCAGACTCTGCTACAAGGGGAATGTGTTGAAGAGATTTTTGTTGGATCCCGCGGTTTTTTTGAGGTCCTCTTGAAAACAGAGACGCACCGTACTGCTCTCCTGTCTAAACTGCCTTTGTTTTTTGATCGTCGGTTGGTTCATGTGGTTCCCTGGCGCTCGATGGCAGATTTCCAGCGTCTCCTGCAACGTGAATGCCCTGTGTGGGTAGAAGTGGAAAATTGTCCGGCTGTTTATTGGCCGCTATTGAAGGATGCTATGGCCGCTGTGGGCACGGTTCTGGTCCCTCCCAGTCTCAGGGCTGTGAATCGCAACCGCTTGTGCATGTTATGGGATACTGCAAGGAAACGGCCTGCGTGGTTACGCCTCAATTGCTCTGGTATGCATCCGTTACACTTTCGTTTGAAATGGGGCAATTTTGCAGGCCATTGCTTTTCCTGTGGACAGTTGGGGCACTTTATGGCTGAATGCCTAGAGCAACAACACGTTTCAGATACGGGTCATGTTGCTCCGCCCATGGAAGATATGGTGTGTGATGCTCCATCGTTGGATACTATCCACCCGCCCCAAGTTTTGGCCAAAGGCAAACAACAGGTTTCGGGTCTGGATTGCCGTGCCACTGATTGGGTTGAAGTTCGTCCAAAAAAAAAAAAAAGGCAACAGGATTGGTGCTGGCATGGAGAGTACTCTGCCTACTACCTCACAAGATTCCATGCGAACCTATATGCGCAGGAAGGAAATGATGTCTTCCGAGCGCTTTGCTCCTGCTATGGTTTCTTCAGCTCCCCGTCATCAGCCCGCCAGGAAAATGTATTCGGATCGCCTAAAGGGTCCACCTGCCCAGCTGACTTTTGATACAAGAGGCAACGTTATTACTCCGTGGGACCGTCGTTACCCACGTTCCAACCCCAAGCACGCAGATCTGCCGTCTACTTCCAAATCTAGTCCTCAGAACTCTTTTGCGGTGTTGGCAGATTTCTTGGATGAGGGAGTCCTGGATATTCTCGCCGACAAAGTCAAATCGAGGCAAGCGGTGCCTCGTACCTGATTGTGTTTTGTATACACATGAAAATAGCCACGTGGAATGTGCGAGGAATTTGTTCTCGCCACAAGCAACATGCCATGTGGACTGCATTGTATGAGAATCAGTGGGATGTCCTGTGTGCTGTTGAGCACAAGAGTCACAGTGATGCTGGTAAAGTTGTGGATTGCCATGGCTTTCGTTTGTTCTATGCAGGAACACAGGCTATGCATTACTCGGGTGTGCTCATGATTGTGCATGCCAAATATCAGCCTGTTCTTGTCAAAAATGATGTTCATGGCCGCTTTCTGGTGGTTGAAATCTTATTCGAAGGGGAAATCCTATGGTTACTTGGCCTCTATGCTCCGAATGACTCGTTATCTCGCCGGGAGCTTTGGCAGACTTTGCAGACTTCCTTGTCACTTGGCAGACGAGGCTTCTTCATGGGAGATTTCAATATGTGTGTGGATTCTTCCCAGTCTACATCGGAACACTCGGTCATGGATGCGCCGGAAAGTCGTATGTGGCAAGAGTTGGCTCTTGCTGTTCTTAAGCAAGATCTTTGGTCCTGGCTACACCCGTCTTCTTCCGGCTTTACTTTCCATTCGGCCCAGTATGTCACAACATGGTCGCGGTTGGACCGTATATATATCATGCAGAATGATGATTTTCTGCCTGAGATGCTCGAAATAAAAGTGTTGCAGCAATATGTCTTGTCGGACCATTTCCCTCTGCAGTTTGAGTTGCTTGCACAACCCATTGCCCCTTTCAAGCAATTTCTGGAGAGACTTCCTTTGCGTTTCAACTTGTCCTACTTAAAGCATACAATTTTCCAGGGCTATATGCAGCAATTGCTTGACAAATTCCTCTTAGACTTTTCCTCTCAGGGCACTGCGTCATTCGAAAGATTGCTCTCTAATGTGCAGCGGGTTGCTCGGCAATATGGGATCTATCATGCTTCTCTTTGTCGGCGCCGTCGACAGGCAGCGGAGGACCTGCTGGTTTTGGTTCGCTCCCTGCTGGTGGACACTCCGGATGATGCATTTCTGCTTGCACTGGCCATGCGGGTGGCTGATCTTCTTAAAGAATTCCAGTTGAAATCGTATCAGCAGGCCAAATTGCAACATCTGACAGAGACTTTGCAAGATAGTGCATGTCAGACCCATAAGTTCTTTCGAGCTCTCCATGCCTCTCCTGCTCGAGAGAATATGACCAGACTCGAGGATGCACAAGGCCACCTTATCCTGGATCCACAGACTATTGTGCATATGTGCAGGAATTATTTCCGAGACCTTCTCGGTTCCGCTTCTCCTCCTTCCCCCCAAATTACTCAGGCCCGTTCGGTTTTTTATGACCTGGTCCGCAATCAGCTTCCGCAGGACATGCAAGCTACTTTGGAGTCAGATATTGGTGAAGCAGAGGTTATGGATGTCTTGTTACACTTGCCCAAAGATAAAAGCCCGGGTTGGGATGGTCTCACCAATGAGTTCTTTGAAGCTTTCGCTACCCAACTGGCGAAACCATTGTAGGCTTTGTTTCAGCAGGTGTGGGAAACGGGGATCATGCCTCCCTCATGGAAACAAGGACTTATTAAACTGCTTCCAAAAGTTCCTTCGCCATCTAAGTTGATACTGTGGCGCCCCATTTCTTTGATGGGTTCAATGTACAAAATCTTTTCCAAAGTAATGGTGAATCGGCTCCATAAGCATCTCCCTGCCCTTGTGCACCCTCTCCAGTATGGTTTCATTAAGGGCCGAAATATTCTACACAATGTTTTGAATGCCCAATTGGCCATTGATTATGCCCGGCATTCTAAACAGGAGATGGTACTGATTCAACTGGACCTGGAAAAGGCTTTTGACTATCTGGACTGGTCTTTCGTTGCTGACCTTATGTCTGCTATGGGCTTTGGTGCTCGGATGTCTCGTCTGATCTACACCATTAGCGCTGCGGCGTCTTCGCGAGTCATGCTGAACGGAGGTGTTACTGAGCCATTTGTCCTTGCCCGTTCTGTCCGACAGGGGTGCCCTTTGAGCCCTTTATTCTTTGCCCTTGCGACACATCCAGTTCTTTCCATGTTATCACATATGGCCGCCTCCTCCCAGTTGGCCGGACTGTTGCTTTCTACAGGACAACACTTCATTAGCCAATCCCTGGCGGATGATACTTTTATGATTTTGCGTGCGGACAAGGATAACCATTGAAAAGCATTGGATGTTTGGGGTCTCTTTGGTCAGGCGTCAGGCCTTCGTATCAATGCGCTCAAATCAGCCATTCTAAGCTGCACGGAGTCGGATTTGCAGTCCTTGGACTGGCAGGGTCTGGTTGTTCCTCGAGGTTCCATTGTCAGGCATCTTGGATACCCTTTGGGTGTTGATGTTCCCCCAAAGCAGCTTCTGCAGTGGATTTCTCAGAAAATGGTAGCCAAGTTTATGTATTGGAAGTCTCAGGCCTGGCCTTTTCATGTCCGCCTCAAAGTAGCCCAGATTATTATGTTGCCAATGCTCACATATTTCTTGCCATTGTTGCCCTGGACTCCTACGACTCTCAATGCTCTCACTCAGTCTATTCGCTTCATGCTATGGAAGAGGGATTCATTGCATGCAAGTATTTCCTGGATCTCCTGGTCGCATGCATGCACCCCCAAACGCATGGGTGGCGGAGCTATTTTAGATGCCCAAACTCACATGCAGACACTTTGTTGGTCCCTTTTCCGCGCCATGTGCTCGGATGATCATCATCCGTGGGTCGCTATCGCCCGTTATTTCCTCGAGGGCCATGGGCTTCGGCATGACAATACCCAACTCCGGAGTTCTTGGTGGCACGTTCTGAATGCTGATTCGCGGTTTTCCAGTTCTTCTTCATCGCTGCTCACTCATTTGGTGTCTTCCTGGAAACACGTCCTTCAAAAGGCTCAGTGGCACCCACCGGAGGATTGCTTGGCTCCTAACTCTTTTCAATTGGAATTACTGGCAGTCTCGCGTTTACTTTCGTGGGAAGGTAAACATGAGCTTAGACCGCAATTCAACCGAATGGCACGTTTGGGCTTGTCTTCAGTTGCGGATGCCACCCTTGCCAGTCGCAATGTGCTTATATCGTTTCGTACTGCTAGACGGCTTTTCAGGATCCCTCGTGGATATAGGCCTTTATGGGAACAGCTTTCGACGGTGATCCAGAGCAGACAACCCTTTCCTGCTCTTGCTTCGGATCATCCCTGGTAGGATTGGGACCTACAAGGACGGCTGCATTTGAGCAAAGCTTCCGCTAATCAAGTGTATCATCTTCTGATAAAAGATAATGAATGGCTAGTTACTAAAGCGAATGCTTTATGGGGACTGCGCAAATCCTGATCATGGTGGCGGGCAACTGTGATGGAGGGCTGGGTCAACAAGACACCCTTTAAATACAAAGTCTTTCTTTGGAGAGTGATGATTGGGGGTCTTCCGCTTGCTTCGGCTCTCTCCAAGCGACGAATCTCCAATGGCACCTGTTTCTTTTGCACCACTACTATGGAATCCGCCCGACACCGATTTATTTCTTGCCCCGTCGCTAAGAAAGTCTGGTTATTTTTGTCGGCCGTTTGGCGAGGGGTGGTTGGTATCACACTGCGCCCCTTTGATTGGGTTTTGGCCCAGCCCAAATACCCTACTCCCGCACAGCCACATATGAAGCTCATGTATCACTTTCTTCGATACTGGGGCTGTTGGCATAACTGGACCATTCGGAATGCTTTTCTGTTTGACTCCGCCCATAATGTTCAGCGGCATATTGTAAGGCTTAAGGGCCTCTTGTATTGGCAGTTAGCTCTTCTCCATCGTTCTGACTTGCTCTCTACGGAGGACTTCCGTCCTTGGCATATGGCAATTTCCTCCGCATCCTTGCCATGAAATTGTAACTTGTAGTACTTAGCACCTCCTCACATGATGGCTTGGATTGTCATCATGTTCTTGTAATCAAGTAATCTTGTATTTTTTTCGTAATTAATACAATTACCTTTTACGAAAAAGAGAGAGAGAGAGAGAGAGAGCGAAGAGAGAGAGAGAGAGAGAGAGAGAGAGAGAGAGAGAGAGAGAGAGAGAGAGAGAGAGAGAGAGAGAGAGAGAGAGAGAGAGAGAGAGGGGAAATGGGGTAAGATGCTCCCGAAGGAGGTTAGCCTTAACCATGTGTTGAAATGGAAAGCCCGTATTGTCTTGGCAGTTAGATCTTCTCCGGCATTCTGATTTGCTCTCTAGGGAGGACTTCCGTCCCTGGCTTATGGCTATTTCATCTGCCCCCTTGCCATAACTTTGTAACATGTAGCACTTAGCCCATCTTTACATGATGGCCTGGATTGGCGTCATGTATCTTGTAATCAAGTTATCTTGTACTTTTTTTCGTAATTAATACAATTACCTTTTACGAAAAAAAAAGAGAGAGGGGAAATGGCGGGAACTGACGGGATGCGGCGCGACCTGTCCTCCGTCGTCGGGCCCATCGCCTCCGTCGCTTGACTCGCCTCTCTGTCTTCTGCGGGCTCTGCGCCCGTCCGCCTTGCTCCGCGCCCGTGCGCCCTGGTTTGCGCCTGTCTGCCCTGGTTCACGGCCGTCCCGTCCTGTCCCGTCCCGCTGTCGTGCAGGCTCTGCGCCCGTCCGCCCTGGTTCGTCCCCGTTGCGGGCACGCTTCCCTGCCCTCTCTGCAGCCTGAGGCCTTCCCTCGGGCCTGTGCAGGTTCGCCTCGGCCCTGTGTGCAGGTTCCTGCCGCCCTATGCCTGCCACCGCCCACGCTTTCTACGCCTGGCGCCCTGTCTGTAGCCGCCTCTAACGCTCGGCTTCATACGCCCTGTCCACGGCCGCCCTTGCCGCCCTGTCCCTTGACCTGACGGATCCCTACCCGGCACCTCAGCCTGTCCCGTCCTGCCGTTGCGACCGACAGGCTCTGTTTCGCCCTTCTGCCCTTGCAAGGTGACAGGTACAGCTCAGCTTTTATTAGCCGTCTTTGCAGAGTACACCCCGGGACAGCGCCTCTGTCCAGACCAGCGGGCGAGAGAGAGAGCGGGAGAGAGACAGGGTCAGTCCTCCTTCAAGATCAAATTGTCACACGATGGCTGGTTTGGATCTGGATTTCATAGACCAAACAGTGGCAGCACTTGGCCCGGATTCTGATGACGAGGAACCTGAGGACATGGTTCCGTGCAACGAAGAGATGCCCCCTCCTCCCGACATTCAGCCTGCGGGCAAACGTACAAAGCATACTTCGGAAGAAATAGGCGTTCCTCAGGATCGTTCCTATGCTCAGGTTGCTTCGGATCCTGTGGACTCCCAGGAGGTTGACTGGGAGCATTTGCTGGAATTTGCCAACACGTTGCTTGGCGATTATGTTCAACATAATCAGGAAGCCTTTTCCGACTCCGCACCTGAAGATGTTCTGGACGCCACCGTCGACCCAAAAACTGTCCTACGCTCCTTTTCAGTATTTTATGATCGCGCTGTGATACTCTTCTTCATTGGTCGAATCCCGCTGCTTTCTCGTATTCGCCAGTGGCTGCACAGTCTGCTACAAGGGGAATGTGTTGAAGAGATTTTTGTTGGCTCCCGGGGGTTTTTTGAGGTCTTGTTGAAATCAGAGACGCACCGTGCTGCTCTCCTGTCTAAACTGCCTTTATTTTTTGAACGCCGGTTGGTTCATGTGGTTCCATGGCGCCCAATGGCAGATTTTCAGCGTCTGCTGCAACGTGAATGCCCTGTGTGGGTCGAAGTGGAAAATTGCCCGGCTGTTTATTGGCCACTGTTGAAGGATGCTATGGCCGCGGTGGGCACTGTTCTTGTCCCTCCCAGTCTCCGGGCAGTGAATCGCAACCGCCTGTGTATGCTATGGGACACTGCAAGAAAAAGGCCTGCTTGGTTGCGCCTCAACTGCTCGGGCATGCATCCGTTGCACTTTCGATTGAAATGGGGAAATTTTGCAGGGCATTGCTTTTCCTGTGGACAGTTGGGGCATTTTATGGCTGAATGCCCACAGCAGCAACACACCTCCGATGTTGGCCATGCTGCGCCGCCCACGGAAGAAATGGTGTGTGATGCCCGTCGCTGGATGCTATCCACCAGCACCAAGTTCTGGCCAAAGGTAAACAACAGGTTTCGGGTCTGGATTCCCGCGCCACTGATTGGGTGGAAGTACGTGCAAAAAAAGGCAACAGGGTTGTTGCTGGCATGGAAAATACTGTGCCTACTTCCTCACAAGATTCCACGCGTACATATATGCGCAGGAAGGAAATGTTGTCTTCCGAGCGCGCTGCTCCTGTTATGGTTTCCTCTGTCCCCCGTCATCAGCCCGCCAGAAAAATGTATTCAGATCGTCCAAAGGGTCCCCCTGCTAAGCTGGCATTTGATGCCAGAGGTAATGTCATTACCCCGTGGGACCGTCATTACCCCCGACTCAACCCCAAGCCAGCAGATATGCCATCTACTTCCAAATCTGGTCCTCCGAACTCTTTTGCTGTGTTGGCGGATTTCTTGGACGAGGGAGTCCTGGACATTCTTGCTGACAAAGTCAAATCGAGGCAAGCTGTGCCTCGTACCTGATTTGGTTTTAACTACACATGAAAATCGCCACGTGGAATGTGCGAGGAATTTGTTCTCGCCACAAGCAACATGCCATGTGGACAGTATTGCATGAAAATCAGTGGGATGTCCTGTGCGCTGTTGAGCACAAGAGTCACGGTGAAGCCGGAAAAGTAGTGGATTGCAATGGCTTTCGACTGTTCTATGCAGGGACACAGGCCATGCATTATTCGGGAGTGCTCATGATTGTACATGCCAAATATCAGCCTATGCTTATTAAAAATGATGTTCATGGCCGCTTTTTGGTGATTGAAATTTTATTCGAAGGGGAAATCTTATGGTTACTTGGCCTCTATGCTCCGAATGATTCGTCATCTCGTCGGGAGCTTTGGCAAACTTTGCAGACCTCCTTGTCACTTGCCAGACGCGGCTTCTTCATGGGGGATTTTAATATGTGTGTGGATTCTTCCCAGTCCACATCGGAGCATTCGGTAATGGACGCGCCCGAAAGTCATATGTGGCATGAGTTGGCTCTTGCTGTTCTTAAGCAAGATCTCTGGTCCTGGCTACACCCGTCTTCTACAGGGTTTACTTTTCATTCGGCCCAGTATGCGACAACATGGTCGCGACTGGATCGTATGTATATCATGCAGAATGATGATTTTCTTCCCGAGATGCTCGACATCAAAGTGTTGCAGCAATATGCTTTGTCAGACCGTTTCCCACTGCAGCTTGAGCTGCTTGCCCAACCAATTGCACCTTTCAAGCGATTTCTGGACCGACTCCCTTTGCGCTTCAACTCATCTTACCTGAAGCATGCACTCTTTCAGGGCTATATGCAGCAATTGATTGACAGATTCGTTTTGGATTTCTCTTCTCTGGGCACTGCGTCTTTTGAAAAATTGCTCTCTAATGTGCAGCGGGTCGCTCGGCAGTATGGAATTTATCATGCCTCGCTTTGTCGGCAGCGTCGCAAGGCAGCGGAGGATCTGCTGGCTTTGGTTCGTTCTCTGCTGGTGGACACTTCGGATGATGCATTTCTGCTCGCACTGGACATGCGGGTGGCTGATCTTATTAAAGCATTCCAGTTGAAATCATATCAGCAGGCCAAACTGCAACATCTGACGGAAACGCTGCAAGACAGTGCATGTCAGACCCATAAGTTCTTTCGAGCTCTCCATGCCTCTCCTGCTCGAGAAAATATGACCAGACTCGAGGATGCAGAAGGCCACATTATCCTGGATCCACAGACTATTGTGCATATGTGCAGGAATTATTTCCGTGACCTTCTTGGTTCCATCTCTCCACCTTCGGCCCAAACTACTCAGGCCCGTTCGGCTTTTTATGACCAGGTCCGCAATCAGCTTCCGCAAGACATGCAAACTACTATGGAGTCCGATATTTGTGAGGCAGAGGTTATGGACGTCTTGTTACACTTGCCTAAGGACAAAAGTCCGGGGTGGGATGGCCTCACTAACGAGTTCTTTGAAGCTTTTGCTACCCAACTGGTGAAACCATTGCAGGCCTTGTTCCAGCAGGTGTGGGAAACAGGGATCATGCCCTCCTCATGGAAGGAAGGCCTTATTAAACTGCTTCCAAAAGCTCCTTCCCCATCTAAGTTGACACAGTGGCGCCCAATTTCTTTGATGGGTTCAATGTACAAAATCTTCTCCAAAGTAATGGCGAATCGGCTCCATAAGCATCTCCCGGCCATTGTGCACCCTCTACAGTATGGTTTTATTAAGGGCCGAAATATCCTACACAATGTATTGAATGCTCAACTGGCAATTGATTATGCCAGACATTCCAATCAGGAGGTCGTACTGATTCAACTGGACCTGGAAAAGGCTTTTGACTATCTAGACTGGTCTTTCGTTGCTGAACTTATGTCTGCTATGGGCTTTGGTCCGCGGATGTCTCGTCTCATATACACTATTAGCGCTGCAGCGTCTTCGCGGGTCATGCTGAACGGAGGTGTTACTGAGCCATTTGTCCTTGCCCGCTCTGTCAGACAAGGGTGCCCCTTGAGCCCTCTATTTTTTGCCCTTGCAACACATCCAGTTCTTTCGATGTTATCTCATATGGCAGCCTCTTCTCAGTTGGCTGGACTGTCACTTCCTACAGGACAGCACTTCATTACCCAATCCCTCGTGGATGATACTTTTATGATTTTACGTGCGGATAGGGATAACCTTCGAAGAGCATTGGATGTCTGGAGCCTCTTTGGTCAGGCGTCCGGCCTTCGCATCAATGCCCTCAAATCAGCCATTCTCAGCTGCACGGAGTCGGATTTGCAGTCCTTGGATTGGCAGGGTCTGGTTGTTCCTCGTGGCTCCATTGTCAGGCACCTTGGGTATCCTTTGGGCGTTGATGTTCCCCCTAAGCAGCTGCTCCAGTGGATTTCACAGAAAATGGTGGCTAAGTTTATGTATTGGAAATCTCAAGCCTGGCCTTTCCATGTCCGCCTCAAAGTGGCTCAAACTATCATGTTGCCAATGCTCACATATTTCTTGCCATTGTTGCCCTGGACTACTACGACTCTCAATGCTCTTACGCAGTCTATTCGTTTCATGCTATGGAAGAAAGACTCATTGCATGCAGGTATTTCCTGGATCTCGTGGTCGCATGCGTGCACCCCCAAACGCATGGGTGGCGGAGCTATTTTAGATGCCCACACTCACATGCAGGCACTCCGTTGGTCGCTTTTCCGCGCCATGTGCTCGGATCATCATCCATGGGTTGATATAGCCCGTTATTTCCTTGAGGGCCAGGGGCTTCAACATGGCAATACCCAGATCCGGAGTTCTTGGTGGCATGTTCTTAATGCTGATTCGCGGTTCTCCAGTTCTTCTTCGTCATTGCTTACTCATTTGGTGTGTTCCTGGAAACACGTCCTCCAGAAGGCTCAGTGGCACCCAGCGGAGGATCGCTTAGCTACTAACTCTTTTCAATTGGAGTTGCTGGCAATCTCGCGTTTACTTGCTTGGGAAGGTAAACAGGACCTCAGACCACAATTCAACCGGATGGCCCGTTTGGGTTTGTCTTCAGTGGCGGATGCCACCCTTGCCAGTCGCAATGTGCTTATATCTTTTCGTACAGCCAGGAGGCTTTTTAGGATCCCTCGTGGATACAGGCCTTTATGGGAACAGCTTTTGAGGGTGCTCCAGAGCAGACAACCCTTTCCTACCCTTGCTTCGGATCATCCCTGGCAGGATTGGGACCTACAAGGCCGGCTGACTTTAAGCAAAGCTTTTGCTAACCAAGTGTATCATATTCTGATTAAAGATCATCAATGGCTCGTCACCAAAGTGAATGCTTTATGGGGATTACGTAAATCCCGGTCATGGTGGAGGGAAACTGTGATGGCGGGCTGGTTGAACAAGACACCCTTCAAATGTAAAGTTTTTCTTTGGAGAATGATGATTGGTGGTCTTCCGCTTGCTTCGGCTCTCTCCAAGCGACGAATCTCCAATGGCCACTGTTTCTTTTGCACCACGGCTGTGGAATCCGCCCGCCACCGATTTATTTCTTGCCCCATCGCAAAGAAAGTCTGGTTCTTTTTGTCGGCTGTTTGGCAAGGAGTGGTTGGCTTCACCCTGCGCCCCTTTGATTGGGTTTTCGGGCAGCCCAAATACCTTGCGCCTGCACAGCCACATATGAAGCTTGTGTATCATTTTCTTCGATATTGGGGCTGCTGGCATAACTGGACCATTAGGAATGCTTTTCTTTTTGACTCCGCCTATGATATTCAGCGGCATATTGCGAGGCTTAAGGGCCTCTTGTATTGGCAGTTGGATCTTCTCCGGCATTCTGATTTGCTCTCTAGGGAGGACTTACGTCCCTGGCATAGGGCAATTTCTGCTGCATCTTTGCCATGACGTTGTAACTTGTAGTTCTTAGAATCTCTTCACATGACGACTTAGATTGTCGTCATGTATCTTGTAATCCAGTAATCTTGTACTTTTCGTAATTAATACAATTACCTTTTACGAAAAAAAAAAAAGAAAAAAAGAGAGAGAGAGCGAGCATGCGCCGCCAGCGGGAAGATGCCATCGCCTGAGCCCCTCGCCCTTCCGTCGACCGTCTGACCTGCGGGTCTTGGTCGCCGTCGTCGCCCGTCCGCCCTGCGTGTGGGGGTCTTTGCCGTCGCCTTCCGACCTGGGTGCCGTCACGTGTCAGCCGTCTATCAGCCGCCTGTCAGCTCGCCACAGGTAACAGGTTGCGTGCGACAGAACAGGGCCCATTGATTTCTCCTTCGCATCAGCAAGAGCCAGCATCCGGCGTTCGAGTCTGCGCCCCTGTCTTCTGCTACCTGCGTTTGTGCCCGGCACGCACCAACTTGTCCTGCGTCCTACCTTCTTGTGATCGTGTTGTTTGGCAGACTGGAGGTAACGGCAGCACGACTCTGTCCTTGCTGACATCAGAGGTTGCCGACAGGACATTTTCTTCTTGCACGTGCAATCTAGCTCTGCACACTGAGGCAGAGCAGCCCTGCCACTTTACACAGAGAGAGAGAGAGAGAGAGAGAGAGAGAGAGAGAGAGAGAGAGAGAGAGAGAGAGAGAGAGCGGGAGAGAGAGAATGTCGCCGCGCGAGCGTCCCGCCCTGCTGCCGGCCGCCTGACCTGCAGGCCTCGTCGCAGTCGTCGCCTGGCTGACCTGCGGGTCCTGGTCGGTGGTCGCTGTCAGGCCTGGGCGCTGTCGCCTGTCTGCTCGCCACAGATCGTCTTCTGGTCTGCGTCGCCTCTCAGCTCGCTACAGCGACTCGTCTTCAGATTTGCGCCCCTGCCTGCTTGCGCAACCAGCATCACGTGCACAGGCCTGTGCAACTCTGCGTGGTCCCCTGTGCGCAGGGCTCAGGCAGAGAAAGCGAGAGAGAGAGCAAGCGAATCGGGGATGCTGTCACCTGCGCTGGCCCTGGGCGCCCGTCAACGTGACCTGCACACTGCCTACCTGGCGCGCCAACGTGACCTGCACACTGTCTACCTGTAACCGTGCTGCGCTGCATCGTGGAAGCCCTGACCAGAGAATCGCCAGGATCAAAGGGTGTGCTTGCAGAATACGTCCCTGCACAGGCCGGGACACGACAGTTTAGGGTCAGGCAGCTAGACATTTTACAAGGACAGATCTGTGCCGAGGAGGCAGCAGATTATTGAAGAGCAGAGACTGTAGACAGTACATCCTGCTGCTACAGTGAGGGAGCGAGCGAAAGAGAGAAGACAACGGTATGGCTGGCCTGGATATGGATTTTCTCGACCGGACGGTGGCAGCCCTTGGCCCTGATTCCGATACAGAGGAGCCGGAGGATATGGCGCCATGCACGGAGGAGCCGCCTCCGGGTTCTGAACTGCCGCCGGCAGGCAAACGCTCTAAGCACACTTCAGACGAGCCAATGGGTCCTCAGGACCGTTCCTATGCGCAGGTTGCCTCCGAACCTGTGGATTTGCAGGAAATAGACTGGGAGCATTTGCTGGACTTTGCCAATACTCTGCTTGGCGATTATGTCCAGCATAATAATGAAACCTTCTCTGCTGCGGCTGCGGATGATGTGCTGGAAGCGACAGTGGACCCAAAATCAGTCTTGCGGTCCTTCTCAGTGTTCTATGACCGTGCAGTTATACTTTTTTTCACCGGCAGGATCCCAGTGCTCTCACATATTCGCCAGTGGATGCACCACTTATTGCAAGGGGAGTATGTTGAGGAGATCTTCCTTGGACCTCGCGGCTTTTATGAGGTGCTGTTGAAATCGGAATCGTATCGAGCTGAGCTACTGTCCAAGTTGCCACTATTCTTTGACCGCCGCTTGGTCCATGTGGTACCATGGCGCCCTATGGCTGACTTCCAGCGTCTGCTTCAACGCGAATGCCCGGTGTGGGTGGAAGTGGAAAATTGTCCAGCGGTATATTGGCCATTGTTGAAGGACGCGATGGCGGTTGTGGGCACAGTGCTGGTTCCCCCCAGCCTCAGGGCTATGAACCGAAACCGTTTATGCATGTTATGGGATACGGCCAGGAAAAGGCCTGCGTGGCTTCACCTCAATTGCTCGGGCATGCATCCTTTGCATTTTCGCCTGAAATGGGGCAATTTTGCCGGACACTGCTTTTCATGTGGTAAATTAGGGCATTTTGTAGCTGAATGCCCGGAACGGCAACTGTCTTCTGAGGAGGCGCAGGTTGTGCAGCCCAAGGATGACATGGTGCTTGATGCCCAGACACAGGAGACCCTTCAGCCCCCTACTGTCATGGATAAAGGTAAAAAACAGGTCCGAGCTTTGGATTCTCCTAGCTCTGATTGGATTGAGGCACGACAAAAAAAAGGTAAAAAGTTGGATGCAGGCCTGGTAGATCCTGGGCCTCATGTTTCCCCGGATTCCGTGCGCACGTACACGCGCAGGAAAGACATGGTCACCCCACAGCAGGTTGCGCGTACCATGGCCCCGTCAGCCCCCCGCAATCCGTCTTCAAGGAAAGTCTATTCCGAGGGCCCCAAGGGCCCACCTGCTAAGCTCGCGTTTGATGCAAAAGGCAATGTGATTACTCCTTGGGATAGGCGTTATCCCCGCCCTGCTCCCAAGGTAGTGGATTTCCCTTCTACCTCTAAAGCAGGTCACCCGAATTCAATTGCAGTATTGGCTGATTTTCTGGATGAGGGTGTCCTGGATGCCCTCGCGGAAAAGATGCAATCGAGGCAACAGGCGCCTCGTTCCTGACTTTCTTTTTTTGAAAATACATGAAGATTGCCACGTGGAACGTGCGAGGCATTTGCTCTCGCCATAAGCAGCATACCATGTGGTCTGTCTTGCATGAGAATCAGTGGGATGTATTATGTGCAGTGGAGCACAAAAGTCATGGTGAGGCAGGAAAGGTTGTGGATTGTCGTGGATTTCGTCTGTTTTATGCAAGGACACATGCTAAGCATTATTCGGGCGTGCTGATGATTGTTCATGAGAAATACCAGCCTGTTCTTGTTAAAAATGATGTGCACGGCCGCTTTCTGGTAATCGAAGTCCTATTTGAAGGCGAGATTTTATGGCTGCTGGGACTTTTATGCTCCCAATGATCCCGCATCCCGACGGGATCTATGGTTGACTTTGCAGGGCTCCATGGCACTTGGCCGCAGAGGGTTTTTGATGGGAGATTTCAATATGTGTGTTGACTCTTCTCAGTCCACCTCAGGGCATTCGGTAATGGATACGCCAGAAAGCCGGGTGTGGAACTCCTTTGCTTTGCACACACTTAAGCAAGATCTTTGGTCGTGGCTTCACCCTTCTGTTTCAGGTTTTACTTTTCATTCTGCGCAATATGCAACCACTTGGTCGCGATTGGACAGAATGTATATCATGCAGGGGGATGATTTTCTTCCCGAGATGCTGGAGATGAAGGTCTTGCAGCAATATGCGTTGTCGGATCATTTTCCCCTCCAGCTTGAGATGCGGGCACAATCTGTTGCACCTTTTATGCAGTTACTGGATAAGCTCCCTTTACGCTTCAACTCCTCTTATTTGAAGCATCCAAATTTTCAAGATTATATGCAGCAACTGATTGAGAGGTTCTTATTGGACTTCGCCTCTGAGGGCTTGGCTTCGTTTGCACGCCTGCTCTCTAATGTGCAGCGGGTTGCTCAGCAGTATGGGATTCACACTGCCTCTCTTTGTCGCCGCCGTCGACTTGCAGCAGAGGACTTATTGGCCTTGGTCTGTTCCTTGCTCCTGGATTCCCCAGATGATGATTTTCTGCTGTCACTGGAGCAGCGTTTGGCCCATCTTATTCAAGTCTTTAGCTTGAAATCTTATCAGCAGGCCAAGCTGCATAACTTGACTGACACATTGCAAGATAATGCCTGCCAGTCTCATAAGTTCTTTCGCGCCTTGCATGCTTCTCCGGCTCGCGAAAATATGACTCGACTTCAGGACTCGGAAGGTCGCATGGTTACTGATCCGCAGACCATTATCAATATGTGCAGAAATTATTTTATGGATCTTTTTGGTTCTTCATCCTTGCCGTCTAGCCAGGTTACGCATGCCCGCTCGGTCTTCTATCAGCTGGTCCACCAGCAGGTTCCGTTTGATATGCAAGCCTCTTTGGAGGCGAATATTTGCGAAGAGGAGGTTATGGATGTGTTGTTGCACCTGCCTAAGGATAAAAGTCCTGGTTGGGATGGTCTCACTAATGAATTTTTTGAGCACTCAGCCACGCAGTTGGTAAAGCCTTTAGTGGTCATGTTCCAGCAGGTTTGGGAAACAGGGGTCATGCCTTCTTCATGGAAAGAAGGCCTTATCAAACTGATCCCCAAGGACCCTTCGCCGTCAAAGCTGCAACACTGGAGACCAATTTCGTTGATGGGCGTGATGTATAAAATCTTTTCCAAAGTGCTGGCAGATCGGCTTCACAAGCACCTTCCAGCTCTTGTGCACCCCCTCCAATATGGTTTCATTAAGGGACGCAACATTTTGCACAATATCTTTGACCCTTCGCCGTCAAAGCTGCAACACTGGAGACCAATTTCGTTGATGGGCGTGATGTATAAAATCTTTTCCAAAGTGCTGGCAGATCGGCTTCACAAGCACCTTCCAGCTCTTGTGCACCCCCTCCAATATGGTTTCATTAAGGGACGCAACATTTTGCACAATATCTTGAATGTGCAAATGGCTATTGATTATGCGAGGCACTCCAATCAGCAAGTGGTCTTGATTCAACTGGACCTGGAAAAGGCGTTTGACTGTGTGGACTGGTCTTTCCTTGCAGAGCTTATGTCTGCTATGGGCTTTGGGATCCGCATGTCCCGATTGATCTACACCATTAGTACTGAGGCTTCTTCAAGAGTTATGCTTAATGGTGGGGTCACAGAGCCATTTCTCCTTGCACGCTCGCTCAGACAAGGCTGCCCTTTGAGTCCTCTCTTCTTTGCCTTGGCGACTCACCCGGTCCTTTCAATGTTATCCTCCATGGCGGCTTCTGCCCAGCTGGCAGGGTTATCTCTTCCTTTGGGGCAGCACTTCATTAGCCAATCCTTGGCTGATGACTCCTTTATGATTTTGCAGGCGGACAGGGATAACATTCGCAAGGCATTAGATGTTTGGACGTTCTTTGGTCAAGCTTCTGGTCTTCGCATCAATGCCTTCAAGTCAGCCATTCTCAGTTGCACGGAGCCTGATTTAGAGTCATTAGGCTGGCAGGGCCAGGTGGTTTCTCGTGGCTCGATTGTCAGGCATCTTGGATACCCATTGGGGGTGGATGTACGGCCAAAGGCCCTGCTGGAGTGGATTTCACACAAACTGGCCGTGAAGTTTATGTATTGGAAGTCGCAAGCCTGGCCGTTCCATGTCCGCCTCAAAGTGGCTCAGACAATTATGCTACCAATGCTGACGTATTTCCTGCCATTACTGCCATGGACGCCCAGTACTTTGAAGGCTCTTACTCATCCCATTCGTTTCATGCTATGGAAGAAAGATTCACTGCAGGCAGGCATTTCTTGGATTTCATGGTCACATGCATGTACCCCTAAGCGCATGGGTGGTGGAGCTATTTTGGATGCAGAAACTCATATGCTGGCTCTTCATTGGTCTCTGTTTCGTGCCATGTGTGTGGATCATCACCCGTGGACCATCATAGCCCGTTATTTTCTTGAGGACAGCGGCCTCCGCCAGGGTAACACACGACTTCGAGCCTCATGGTGGCATGTCCTTAATGCTGACGCTCGATTCTCCAGTCCCTCTTCCTCTTTGTTAGTGCATTTGGTCACTTCTTGGAAAGTGGTGCTCCAAAAGGCCCGTTGGCATCCTGTAGGGGACCGCGTGCAGACAAATTCTTTTCAGCTGGAATTGTTGGCGGTATCCACATTACTTTCATGGGAAGATAAACATAAGCTCAGACCAAGATTTAACCGCATGGCCCGTTTGGGTGTGACTTCGATTGCGGATGCTACCCTTGCCACTCGCAATGTCCTTGCATCATTTCGGACTGCTAGGAGACTTTTCCGGATCCCGCGCGGATACCGTGATCTATGGGGGAAGCTTTCCTCGGAACTTCAGGGTAGGCAACCCTTTCCTGCCCTGGCTATGGATCGCCCTTGGCAGGACTGGGACCTTGCAAGCCGGTTGAGTCTGGAAAAGGCCTCTACTAATCAGGTGTATCATCTTCTCATTAAAGATCACCAATGGTTGGGCGTGAAAGTTAATGCTGTTTGGGGCCTGCAGAAATCACTGTCATGGTCGCAGGCAACGCTGATGGAGGGATGGCAGAACAAGACACCTTTCAAATGCAAGGTCTTTCTGTGGCAGGTAATGATTGGTGGTCTTCCTCTTGCCTCGGCCCTTTCCAAGCGTCGAATCTCGAATGGCACTTGCTTCTTCTGCACCACTTCGGCGGAATCGGCCCGACATCGGTTTCTTTCTTGCCCGCTCGCCAAGAATATCTGGTCACTCTTGTCACGAATCTGGCACGCGGTGGTGGGGTCTTCATTGTCTCCCTTCGATTAGGTTTTTGTGCGCCCGAAGTATCCCACACCGCCACCGTTACATATGAAGATCTTATTCCATTTTTTCAGATACTGGGGATGCTGGCACATTTGGACCACCCGAAATGCTTTTCTCTTTGATTCGGCTTCTAATGTACCGCGACATATTGCAAGGCTTAAAGGGCTCTTGCATTGGCAGCTCGATCTCATCAGGCACTCTGACTTGCTCCCTCGGGAGGATTTGTATTCCTGGCATTTGGCAATTGCCTCTGGGTCCTTGCCATGATTGGTGTAACTTTTTAGTACCCTAGTCCGGGGATTTCCCACACGTTGGCCTACGGCCCTCGTGCCTCTTGTACTCGTGTAATCATGTAATCTTGTACTTTTTTCGTAATTAATACAATTACCTTTTACGAAAAAAAGAGAGAGAGAGAGAGAGAGAGAGAGAGAGAGAGAGAACGCACAACAGGAGATCAGCTCGTCGTACACGATGGCTGGTTTGGATCTGGATTTCATAGATCAAACGGTGGCAGCACTTGGGCCGGACTCTGATGCTGAGGAACTAGAGGATATGGTTCCGTGCCCTGAAGAATTGCCCCCGGGTCCTGACATCCAGCTTGCGGGTAAACGTACCAAGCATACCCCAGAAGAGATAGGTGTTATTCCGGATCGTTCCTATGCGCAGGTTGCTTCGGATTCTGTGGACTCTCAAGAGGTGGACTGGGAGCATCTGTTGGAATTTGCCAACACTCTGCTTGGTGAATATGTTCAACATAATTAGGAAGCCTTCTCTGACTCTGCTCCAGACGATGTTCTGGAAGCTACCGTTGACCCAAAAACTGTCCTACGCTCCTTTTCCGTATTTTATGATCGCGCGGTGATACTCTTCTTCACTGGTCGTATCCCACTGCTTTCCCGTATTCGCCAATGGCTGCAGAGTCTGCTACAAGGGGAATGTGTTGAAGAGATTTTTGTTGGATCCCGAGGTTTTTTTGAGGTCCTCTTGAAAACAGAGACGCACCGTGCTGCTCTCCTGTCTAAACTGCCTTTGTTTTTTGATCGTCGGTTGGTTCATGTGGTTCCATGGCGCCCGATGGCAGATTTCCAATGCCTCCTGCAACGTGAATGCCCTGTGTGGGTAGAAGTGGAGAATTGTCCGGCTGTTTATTGGCCGCTATTGAAGGATGCTATGGCCGCTGTGGGCACGGTTCTGGTCCCTCCCAGTCTCAGGGCTGTGAATCGCAACCGCTTGTGCATGTTATGGGATACTGCAAGGAAACGGCCTGCGTGGTTACGCCTCAATTGCTCTGGTATGCATCCGTTACACTTTCGTTTGAAATGGGGCAATTTTGCAGGCCATTGCTTTTCCTGCGGACAGTTGGGGCACTTTATGGCTGAATGCCTAGAGCAACAACACGTTTCAGATGCGGGTCATGTTGCCCCGCCCATGGAAGATATGGTGTGTGATGCTCCGTCGTTGCATACTATCTACCCGCCCCAAGTTCTGGCCAAAGGCAAACAACAGGTTTCGGGTCTGGATTCCCGTGCCACTGATTGGGTTGAAGTTCGTCCAAAAAAAAAAAAAGGCAACAGGATTGGTGCTGGCATGGAGAGTACTCTGCCTACTACCTCACAAGATTCCATGCGAACCTATATGCGCAGGAAGGAAATGATGTCTTCCGAGCGCTTTGCTCCTGCTATGGTTTCTTCAGCTCCCCGTCATCAGCCCGCCAGGAAAATGTATTCGGATCGTCTAAAGGGTTCACCTGCCCAGCTGGCTTTTGATACCAGAGGCAACGTCATTACTCCGTGGGACCGTCGTTACCCACGTTCCAACCCCAAGCAAGCAGATATGCCGTCTACTTCCAAATCTGGTCCTCAGAACTCTTTTGCGGTGTTGGCGGATTTCTTGGATGAGGGATTCTTGGACATTCTCGCCGACAAAGTCAAATCGAGGCAAGCGGTGCCTCGTACCTGATTGTGTTTTGTATACACATGAAAATAGCCACGTGGAATGTGCGAGGAAATTGTTCTCGCCACAAGCAACATGCCATGTGGACTGCATTGTATGAGAATCAGTGGGATGTCCTGTGCGCTGTTGAGCACAAGAGTCACGGTGATGACGGTAAAGTTGTGGATTGCCATGGCTTTCGTTTGTTCTATGCAGGAACACAGGCCATGCATTACTCGGGTGAGCTCATGATTCTACATGCCAAATATCAGCCTATTCTTATTAAAAATGATGTTCATGGCCGCTTTTTGGTTGTTGAAATCTTATTCGAAGGGGAAATCCTATGGTTACTTGGCCTCTATGCTCCGAATGATTCGTTATCTCGCTGGGAGCTTTGGCAGACTTTGCAGACTTCCTTCTCACTTGGCAGACGGGGTTTCTTCATGGGGGATTTCAATATGTGTGTTGATTCTTCCCAGTCCACATCGGAACACTCGGTCATGGATGCACCGGAAAGTCGTATGTGGCAAGAGTTGGCTCTTGCTGTTCTTAAGCAAGATCTTTGGTCCTGGCTACACCCGTCTTCTCCAGGCTTTACTTTCCATTCGGCCCAGTATGCCACAACATGGTCGCGGTTGGACCGTATATATATCATGCAGAATGATGATTTTCTGCCTGAGATGCTCGAAATAAAAGTGTTGCAGCAATATGTCTTGTCGGACCATTTCCCTCTGCAGTTCGAGTTGCTTGCACAACCCATTGCCCCTTTCAAGCAATTTCTGGAGAGACTCCCTTTGCGTTTCAACTCATCCTACTTAAAGCATACAATTTTCCAGGGCTATATGCAGCAATTGCTTGACAGATTCTTCTTGGACTTTTCCTCTCAGGGCACTGCGTCATTTGAAAGATTGCTCTCTAATGTGCAGCGGGTTGCTCGGCAATATGGGATCTATCATGCCTCTCTTTGTCAGCGCCGTCGTCAGGCAGTGGAGGACCTGCTGGTTTTGGTTCGCTCCCTGCTGGTAGACACTCCGGATGATGCATTTCTGCTTGCACTGGCCATGCGGGTGGCCGATCTTATTAAAGAATTCCAGTTAAAATCGTTTCAGCAGGCCAAATTGCAACATCTGACAGAGACTTTGCAAGATAGTGCATGTCAGACCCATAAGTTCTTTCGAGCTCTCCACGCCTCTCCTGCTCGAGAGAATATGACCAGACTCCAGGATGCACAAGGCCACCTTATCATGGATCCACAGACTATTGTGCATATGTGCAGGAATTATTTCCGTGACCTTCTCGGTTCCGCTTCTCCACCTTCCGCCCAAATTACTCAGGCCCGTTCGGTTTTTTATGACCTGGTCCGCAATCAGCTTCCGCAGGACATGCAAGCTACTCTGGAGTCAGATATTGGTGAAGCAGAGGTTATGGTGGTCCTGTTACACTTGCCCAAAGATAAAAGTCCGGGTTGGGATGGTCTCACCAATGAGTTCTTTGAAGCTTTCGCTACCCAACTGGCGAAACCATTGCAGGCCTTGTTTCAGCAGGTGTGGGAAACGGGGATCATGCCTCCCTCATGGAAACAAGGACTTATTAAACTGCTTCCAAAAGTTCCTTCGCCATCTAAGTTGACACTGTGGCGCCCCATTTCTTTGATGGGTTCAATGTACAAAATCTTTTCCAAAGTAATGGCGAATCGGCTCCATAAGCATCTCCCTGCCCTTGTGCACCCTCTCCAGTATGGTTTCATTAAGGGCCGAAATATTCTACACAATGTTTTGAATGCCCAATTGGCCATTGATTATGCCCGGCATTCTAATCAGGAGGTGGTACTGATTCAATTGGACCTGGAAAAGGCTTTTGACTATCTGGACTGGTCTTTCGTTGCTGACCTTATGTCTGCTATGGGCTTTGGTGCTCGGATGTCTCGTCTGATCTACACCATTAGTGCTGCGGCGTCTTCGCGAATCATGCTGAACGGAGGTGTTACTGAGCCATTTGTCCTTGCCCGTTCTGTCCGACAGGGGTGCCCTTTGAGCCCTTTATTCTTTGCCCTTGCGACACATCCAGTTCTCTCCATGTTATCACATATGGCCGCCTCCTCCCAGTTGGCCGGACTGTCGCTTCCTACAGGACAACACTTCATTAGCCAATCCCTGGCGGATGATACTTTTATGATTTTGCGTGCGGACAAGGATAACCTTCGAAAAGCATTGGATGTTTGGGGTCTCTTTGGTCAGGCGTCAGGCCTTCGTATCAATGCGCTCAAATCAGCCATTCTAAGCTGCATGGAGTCGGATTTGCAGTCCTTGGACTGGCAGGGTCTAGTTGTCCCTCGAGGTTCCATTGTCAGGCATCTTGGATACCCTTTGGGTGTTGATGTCCCCCCAACGCAGCTTCTGCAGTGGATTTCTCAGAAAATGGTGGCCAAGTTTATGTATTGGAAGTCTCAGGCCTGGCCTTTTCATGTTCGTCTCAAAGTAGCCCAGATCATTATGGTGCCAATGCTCACATATTTCTTGCCATTGTTGCCCTGGACTCCTACGACTCTGAATGCTCTCACTCAGTCTATTCGCTTCATGCTATGGAAGAAGGACTCATTGCATGCAGGTATTTCTTGGATCTCCTGGTCGCATGCGTGCACCCCCAAACTCATGGGTGGCGGAGCTATTTTAGATGCCAAAACTCACATGCAGGCACTTCGTTGGTCCCTTTTCCGCGCCATGTGCTCGAATGATCATCATCCGTGGGTCGCTATCACCCGTTATTTCCTCGAGGGCCATGGGCTTCGGCATGGCAATACCCAACTCCGGAGTTCTTGGTGGCACGTTCTGAATGCTGATTCGCGGTTTTCCAGTTCTTCTTTATCGCTGCTTACTCATTTGGTGTCTTCCTGGAAACATGCCCTCCAAAAGGCTCAGTGGCACCCACCGGAGGATCGCTTGGCTACTAACTCTTTTCAATTGGAATTACTGGCAGTCTTGCGTTTACTTTCGTGGGAAGGTAAACATGAACTTCGACCACAATTCAACCGAATGGCACGTTTGGGCTTGTCTTCAGTTGCGGATGCCACCCTTGCCAGTCGCAATGTGCTTATATTGTTTCGTACTGCTAGGCGGCTTTTCAGGATCCCTCGTGGATACAGGCCTTTATGGGAACAGCTTTTGACGGTGATTCAGAGCAGACAACCCTTTCCTACTCTTGCTTCGGATCATCCGTGGCAGGATTGGGATCTACAAGGCCGGCTGCATTTGAGCAAAGCTTCTGCTAACCAAGTGTATCATCTTCTGATTAAAGATAATGAATGGCTAGTTACTAAAGCGAATGCTTTATGGGGATTGCGCAAATCCCGGTCATGGTGGAGGGCAACTGTGATGGAGGGCTGGGTCAACAAGACACCCTTTAAATACAAAGTCTTTCTTTGGAGAGTGATGATTGGGGGTCTTCCACTTGCTTCGGCTCTTTTCAAGCGACGAATCTCCAATGGCACCTGCTTCTTTTGCACCACTACTATGGAATCCGCCCGCCACCGATTTATTTCTTGCCCCGTCGCTAAGAAAGTCTGGTTATTTTTGTCGGCCGTTTGGCGAGGGGTGGTTGGTATCACACTGCGCCCCTTTGATTGGGTTTTGGGCCAGCCCAAATACCCTACTCCCGCATAACCACATATGAAGCTCATGTATCACTTTCTTCGATACTGGGGCTGTTGGCATAATTGGACCATTCGGAATGCTTTTCTGTTTGACTCCGCCCATAATGTTCAGCGGCATATTGTGAGGCTTAAGGGCCTCTTGTATTGGCAGTTGGCTCTTCTCCATCGTTCTGATTTGCTCTCTACGGAGGACTTCCGTCCTTGGCATATGGCAATTTCCTCCGCATCCTTGCCATGAAATTGTAACTTGTAGTACTTAGCACCTCTTCACATGATGGCTTGGATTGTTGTCATGTATCTTGTAATCAAGTGATCTTGTATTTTTTTCGTAATTAATACAATTACCTTTTACGAAAAAAGAGAGAGAGAGAGAGAGAGAGAGAGAGAGAGAGAGAGAGAGAGAAACACGCCTGAACGAGTGCATGCCTGTTCGCCTGTGGTCCCCTGCTTTACGTCCGCGTGTAGAGCTAAGGCAGTCGAGAGCGAGAGAGAGAGGATCGCCTAGACCTGTGCGCTGCCTGGAGACCCATCTGACGATTGCCGCCTGACGACTTCTTCAGAGAGAAGACAACAGTATGGCTGGCCTGGATATGGATTTTCTAGACCGGATGGTGGCAGCCCTTGGCCTTGATTCCGATAGGGAGGAGCCGGAGGATATGGTGCCGTGCACGGAGGAGATGCCTCCGGGTTCTGAACTGCCGCCTGCGGGCAAACGCTCCAAGCATACTTTTGACGAGCCAATGGGTCCTCAGGAACGTTCCTATGCGCAGGTTGCCTCTGATCCTATGGATTCGCAGGAGATTGACTGGGAGCATTTGCTGGACTTTGCCAATACTCTGTTTGGCGATTATGTCCAACATAATAATGAAACTTTCTCGGACGCGGGAACTGATGATGTGCTGGAAGCCACGGTGGACCCGAAATCAGTCTTGCGGTCCTTTTCGGTGTTTTATGACCGTGCTATTATACTTTTCTTCACTAGTAGGATCCCAGTGCTTTCACATATTCGCCAGTGGATGCACCATTTATTAAAAGGGGAGTGTGTTGAGGAGATCTTCCTTGGACCTCGCGGCTTTTATGAGGTGCTTTTGAAATCGGAATCACATCGAGCTGAGCTCCTGTCCAAGTTGCCATTATTCTTTGATCGCCGCTTGGTCCATGTTGTACCATGGCGCCCTATGGGCGACTTCTAGCGTTTGCTTCAACGAGAATGCCCGGTGTGGGTGGAAGTGGAAAATTATCCGGCGGTCTATTGGCCATTGTTGAAGGATGCGATGGCAGTTGTGGGAACAATGCTGGTTCCCCCAAGCCTCAGGGCTATGAATCGAAACCGTTTATGCATGTTATGGGACACGGCCAGGAAAAGGCCTGCGTGGCTTCGCCTCAATTGTTCTGGCATGCATCCTTTGCATTTTCCAGAGAGAGAGAGAGCAACTTGCAAGTGCCAAGGCCCAGACTCGAATGCCCACGATTGTGTGTGCACTGTGTGTGTGTGAGTTGAGAGAGAGAGAGAGAGAGAGAGAGAGAGAGAGAGAGAGAGAGGCATGTGTGTGCAAAGCCCATGGCTGCCGGCAGCATTCGAGAAATGAGCATACGCAGGCTGCAGCGATTTTCAAATCGGGGCTCTCGTTTTTCAGGTGGAGGCTCCCGGCTAAAAAACGTAGGGCAAAATTGCCTAAAAATGCCTGAAAAGAATGCGTTGAAAAGTAAAAAAAAAGTAGGCGGGCCAGAAACGACGTTTTTGCGTAGCAGAAATGGTACGCTGTTTTTGAGGGCCAAAAACAACGTTTCGTGCAACTATGCCAGCCAATAAGACTACCTATGATCTCCCATACCTCCGAGCGGTCTGCTGTGGGCTCTAGTACCTGGCGGATGGGTAGAGCCTCCAAACTGATCACTGCGCATGACTCTGCCTCGATAATGAATATTGTGTCCAACATGCCGGCCTCATATAGAAGGTGATGGCCTTGGCCGATTGCCTGCCAGCAGAAAGCTCCCCATGAGATACATCCAAGGCTGGGTGATATATGATGAAGGATGCGGCATGCTCCTCTCCACACAAACTGTGCCTCCTCACACGACTAAAGGCAATGCTTTGGGGTTTCCAAAGGCTGCTGTGTGCAGCGCTTGCAACCTCCCTTCTTTTGCATCTGGGCAAGCCAACTTCCCACTGCCAAGCCTCCATGTCCCACCAGCCACCATAAGAAGTACGACACCCTCCTTGGCCTCCAGCTATCCCATAGGCAGTGCCAGAAGGTCCATCGGAAAGGCTCCGTGATGCTGTGCTCCACCTAGTGCCTGCTGCGTGATGGTGCACAATCCATATCCTCCTGCATCAGTACGTGTCTGCCAATCCTAGCAGTGTACTCTAGGAATTTGGGTGGCTTCTTGGCAACTGCAGTGGCCGGCCATAGCCACTCTCCTAGATTCCACTCCAGCTCATCAAGTGGTTTGCCCTCCCACATCCAAAGGCACCACTCCTTGAGCTCCATCCAGAAAACATAGGGGTCCAGTTGCCATGTCTTCCCCTGAAGGCCTACCACCCGAATCCTCCTCCACGAAAGGGTGGCTATCCCCTCATCCTACTGCCCTCTATCAAGGGCTAGACGCCTCCCCTTTTGAACGGTGAAGAAAGTCCCCTGTGGGGCACCGCCCAATCTACCTACCACCTGTAAGGGGATGCCTGCTGGTGAAAACCTAGCGGCCCATACCTCCCCGGGCTCTATAAGCTCTTATATCGGGGGAGCAAGCCACTCTAGAGGTATTGCTGCATCTATCTCCTTTCTCCTCAACTCCACTGCTCTTTGGCAGCTTGATACTCGTTGCAACACCTCGTCCGCCATCTTGTACACTTCATGCCACGTCCTGATGGTTTGAGCTGGGCCGGTCTTCCAACCAGCCCACTAGATGTGGGGGCGCTTGCCAATCTGTGCCCCTTTATGATATTTGACATGGGGGTTCCAGATCATTGGCTAACGGTCTATCTCCTTGTGGTAGCCTGGGGGGCTTTGGATTAGGGCCTTACAGAGGCCCTGCCACACGCGGAGTAAGCTGCGTAGGAAAGGTAATTTGGGGGGGTGGTCTGGGCTGACGTGAAGATCCATCTTAGGGATGGCCTCCACTCACCGCCAAGCCTCGGTCTACAGTCTTGAAGACCCTCCTGCAATAAGACCTTCTAGGTCTGCCCGCCTGGTGTGAGGCCGCACACAACTAGCTTGCCCAAGAGGGCCTTACTCTGATACTCTGGGTCTATGATCCCAAGCCCTTCCTTTGATCGATGCCGTATGATGGTCGCCCACACCACCTTGGCCTTGGAATCCCTGGAGCTATCTGACCCTAACCAAAAGGAAGTTCCGCACTAGGCGGCAAAGCTGCAGTATGCAGGCCGAGGAGAAGCACCAACACGAGGCGATGTACCAAGCAGTCCCTAGGAGCACTTGGTTAACTACCAGGGCTCGGATGGCTAGTGAGAGGCGAGCCGTGCTCCAGTAGGTCAGTTTTCTCGCCAAATAGAATCAAGGACAAGAAGAAACTGCTGGGCAGGAGTGATGTCGAGTCCCACCTGGAACCCTAGGTACCAGACGGTCTGCCCTCTGCTTACCCATCTAAATCCCAGGTGGATACCCCACTTCGTGCTAGCGTCCGGGTCTGTGAGGAAACCAACCGACTTCCGCCAGTTAATTTTCACTCCCACTGCAGAACAGAACACGTCAAGAGCCAGCCTCACTCTCTCCAGCATCAACTCATTGTCCTCTATGAAGAGAGCTGTATCATTTGCATACTCTGAGTCTAACAACTCAGTCTCCTCTCTCACTGGAAGCCGGAGGCCGCGTAATCCGCTCACACGTGACCTGAGGAAGTGGGACATCGCCTCTGCAAAGAGTAGAAATAGGTATGGGGCTAGGGCAAAGAGTAGAAATAGGTATGGGGCTAGGGGGTCTTTCGGCAAGCCTATGAGAACCCTGCTAGTGGCCGATCTGTAAAGTGCGGAGACCCTGCCAATCCAAACCTGGGGGAAACCCAACCTCACCATTGTGCCCTCTAGGAAATCCTAGTCCACCTTGCATAAGCTTTCTCGAAATCCAAGAGTAGTACGGCTAGTCTTTGCCCACTATGCTGAGCCCACTCTGTCGCCTCAAAGAAGGTGAATACATTGTCTAGGGTGCTCCTATCTTGGACAAAGCCTGTCTGTGTATCATGGATGATGTCTGGAAGCACGGGGCGTAGTCGCTTACCAATCATCTTTGCCAGTGCCTTATAGGCCACTGACAATAAGGTGATCGGTCTCCACTGGGAAAGCTCCAACTGGTCTCCCCCTTTGGGGAGAAGACTGATAAGGCTTGCCGAAAGACTCCCTGGCATCTGTCCTGAAGTGAAAATCTCCTAGAAGGCCATCAGTAGGGGGTTCTTCACCACTTCCCAGTAGGTAGTGAAAAAGGCCTTAGAGAGGCCACCCTCTCCCTGGCATTTCTGTCCATCCTGTGTATGGAAAACCTCCTCTAGTTCCTTCTCTGTGAAGGGGGCTAGGAGGGAGCGTCCCATCTCCTTTGTGAGGAGGGACGGGATGTGATCCAAGACCTGTTGTCTACATCTCTGCCCTCTAGTTGAGGCTGTCTTTTGTTGGAAAAGGCGCGTGTAATAATTGGTGGCAATCTCCATCACCTCGTCTGGGCTAGAACGAGTCCTCCCATACTGATCCCAAAGGCTGCGTATCTACTCTCTTGTGGTGCGAGGCTGGTGCACCTGGAAGAACTCCTTGCACATTGTGTTCCCCTTCCATACCCAGAAGGCTACTGAGGTGCGGAAAGAGAACTCCGAGCGCCTGTCCTCTAGGCCAGCCATGGCTGCTCGCATGCGCACCTCCTGTGGGTGGAGGGTAGGATCCCCTGGTGTCCCTTGTAATAATCTTTGCATGGCTACAAGGTCCCGCCGGAGTGCTCTCTCCTCCTCCCAGCTCTGTTGCCTGGCATTTATGGCTGCCTCTTGGCAGATTCTGCTCGACTCGGCTAGGACCCCTGAAACCTCCTCTGCAATCCGGTCCCTCCTGCCCCACTCTCTAGTCCAAATTTGCTCTATCTGCCTCGTCACCTCCTCCCTCCTATAGATCGAGTTAGGGATCTGACAAGATCGTGTGTCTAGGGCGGATGCTAGGGGATCAAGTGTCAGGAGAACCGCGGACAACGTAGTGCTTGCCAACTGCTTAATCTGGCCTCCACGAGAGCCTCCCCACTCTCCCACATAAAACCTGTCCAACCGCTCCAGCAAGACTCCACCTAGCCGCCTGTATCCCCAAGAGAAGTCTAGTGCCCTTTCCTCCTGTGGAAGGCAGGGTCTCTCCAAGCATCGCGTACTCCTACTGCTAGTAGAAAGACCTTCCATGCCTCTTGCTCCTCCCCAACCATACCCTGGTAGTTTCTCCCTCTGCCCAACTGGTCCCCCAAATTCTCCAGGTTGTTGAAGTCTCCTCCAAGGATCCAGGAGTCCACCTCTGGGAGTCCATCTGTGATCTCCACCTAGAACTTGATGCATGCCCTAACCTCCGTAGGGGCATAGACATTGAGGACTCCAAGACATGAGTCTCCAATATCCAGTCTGATCCATAGAACCCTCCTTGCCACTATCGTCCCGTGGTCTTGTACACAGGCGGTGAGATTTGGGCCAATAGAGGTGTATATGTCTCCAGTCCTGCCGTGGGCACCTATGGCATGCTCCCAATAAGTGTGCGAGCTGCTTGGGAGTACCTTCCCAACCCACTGAGCTTGGGTGGGAGTGAGCTTGTGCTCCTGTAGAAGTAAGATGTCGATCCGCCGTCCGGCAAGGGCAAGCTGCAACTCTTGCCGAACAATGAATTTCTTGGAACCACGTGTCCCATTATAGTGGAGACTATTCACATTCCAGGATGCAGGGTGTAGGATTATGGGGAAACCCGTGACTGACCGAACAGGCATCTGTTTGGTGTTGAGGCTGCTAATGAAGAGGAAGAACTATGGGGCATACAAGTACGTTTTGCCGCCGGACTGGACGGTGAATTCCAGTCCGCCATGGTGGCACTCAGCCGGACCATAGGGGTGATAGATGCTCCAGGTGGTACTATCAATGCATCTATCAGCCAAGCTGAGAGTTGTGACTCTGTACACTGGTAGAAATGGGCCGCTTGTGCTAGGGGCCACTCGATCACATCCCGCGGAGCTCTCCACTGTTGAGGGGCTCGAAAAATAATGCTCAAGTGTGGGACCTCGGCACCAGCCCACCAGTTGATGTCCATCATGCAACCAGGCCATTCAGTAGTTCCAATCAAGATTGTATCAGCAAGCCAAGTTACAAATCTCAACTGAAAAATTGCGAGATGCTTTATATCAGTCACATAAATTTTTTCGAGGCTTACATGCCTCTCTTGCTCTCAATTGAGATCTAGGAGTCAGGATCGGCGAAGCTAAGCTGGTTGATCAATCCATATCCCTCTGGTAGATGCAGGCTGAGGTTGTGCTGCAGCCTCCTTAGTATTTCCCCTGGAAAAAAGACCAAGACTGCTTTGAAGCTGCCTCGGTATTCCTCGTGAAGATATCTGTAAGCTGCCTTTGTATAGGCCCTCAGTGTATTGGTGCTCTATCCCTGAGGTAAATCTCTCTAAGTCTCCGTATCTCCAGGAGAAAGAGGCTGAGACATCTTTGATTAGTGTAATCTATGACTATTGACAGCGGTCTAAACCATCCATGAACAAGCAGTGAAAGCACCCTGGAATATCATAATTTGCCGAACAAAGAAGATGTGGTACCCCCCTGCTTCTGGCTTTCATAGACAAATCTGGCATATGTGCTCCGTTAAAGAGTTTTCATTACTCCTTTTTAAGTTATACATATTAGGAAAACTTTTAAACATGTATAATGGCTTTCTCTCTGGCAGGTTATTATTGCGATCATCAGTTGTGAATCAACTCAAAAGCGAGGGATCTTTGATAGAGAAATCTCTAAACTATGATCAAGATAAGCATCCTTAGGTGCTATGAGCTCTTCTATAAGTATCAAAAGAGGAAACTTCATATCCTGGTGACCTAACCAGGCAGTCAAGTAAACTAAACAATTTGTTAGGGGCTACACAAATCCAGACCAGCCCTTCAGATAAACTGAGGTCAACTCGGTCCATGAAATTAGATATTGGTGTCATTGTTTTGTGTGAGAAAGCAGAATCTGAACTGAGTCATTGCAGCCATGAAAGTGACGAAATACAGAACCTCCAAGAAGAACAGTCCTTCCTTTTGACCAAGTTGATAGAACAGGCATGTCTAGCACTCTCCGTTCCAAAATAAGGTCTGGATCTGTAGCCTGTCAAACCAGACAAGGAATAACTGTGCTTCCAGGCAACATTTGGAGCTTGGAAATAACCTGTAATCAAAGACACTTACCTGGATAATTGATATGGCAAGGCTAAATCCCTCAAAATAGTGAAGTAGCCTTTCTTTGGATTCTTCTTTTGTTTTAGAGCGGATTTTTGAACTTCCTTCACAATAATCATCTTCAACACTCAGAGCCCAATAAAGCTTGCCTTGAACTCCATTCACAATAAAAATAGTTCTTCCATTGAATAGTGATGACAATGTTCCAGTGATCAAACCCTGAAACACAAGTTTCTGAGATTGAAGTACGAGTAATAATTTTACAAAAAAGGAACTTGAAATTTCAAAATGAGACCCAACCAAGCACCAATTCAACAGTACAAATCCATGCATTTCAGAGAGTTTCATAGAATGCTGAATTCTAGCTCAAACAGTCTACTCCAAGACAAACATACAATGATGTTTCTTTGGCGTTCTTACTCAGACAACCCAATAATAATGCTCCTTTGGTGAAAGTCAGTACATTCTATCATGTGTCAGTTTTAATGTGTGCCTGCCTCTGATCCACATGTGGAGACTGCATGCACGATTGCCACCAGTAAAAACTCCGTTGTCCTAATCTGACACTGGACCACACTGAAGAACCAATGAAAAGTTTCTGCACGTTTGCCACAGTAATGACTGAAATCATTCTAACCATGGCACCAAACTAGACCTGAATATCCAATGCTCTGTAAAAAATTTAGCTGCTACATTTTCTCGGCATTACTAATAAATGAAGGGCATGCTATTTACTGATACTTACATACATATAAGCCAATTATAAATTACACGACCCTTGTTGAAAAGGATGCAAAAAGCACCTCATGTGAACAGAGGTGGCTGTCAATAACAGCTCGCCACATGGTTCGTCCATTGTCTCGTGGTGTTGTGTGACCAAACAATGTTGTTCTTACAGTGGAGCGGATTCCATCTGCACCAATCACCAAAGGTGCCTGCCACCATTACGCACAAGAGCATAATCAGCCAATGAAAGGATCAAGCTTCCAAAACATAAACAATTAATATGTTGAGACACCTTTCAATTAAAAGCCACATGACATCCTTTTCTATGCATCATAAAGGGCTTTTACACACAAAGCACAGTCGAGTAAAACATGAGTTGCAACCACAATGGCAATGTATCTGCTGTCCCTGCCACCAAATCTGATGCCCTGCTTTTCTCAACACTGTTTCTCCTGTATCCCCTTGTCTCAGCTTTCCATCTACCTTCCCTTGTTATAACCTATATAGCTTGTTTCTGTCCACTTTTCTCATACCTGCAACAGTTTGACACTCTGCTCTTTTCTGCCAGTTACTAACCTGGTTCCTCATTTCCTTCCCCTACAGTCACTTTCTGAAGGGAACACATGCCCAGTTGGTGGTTTAGGATGAATGAACGAAGGCTGCTTCAAGCACCCACAGTTTGTACCAGTGTTCAAACTTGTTTCTCACTTAATGGACACCATCAGCTCACTCCATACTGCCTGCTTCTACAACACAGTGAGATGTGATCAACACCTTGGCTCCTACATTCCATATCATGGTTCAAGGGGTGAACATTACTCCCCTCCTATGCCTTCGAGCCAGCAAGGGGGGTCATAGGTCACCCTCTAACTGAAGCCAAGCATCAGTGTCGCAATCATCTTTCATTCTTGTCTTCAACCACAAAGAATAGATACTCAAAGGGAGCCTTCTACTTTGTGTTCACAGTCCAGTGCTCTCTGGGTGCTGTCAGCCTGTTTGGAGGTTCCCCATGCTGTCACCAGCTGTTGGACATCATCAGATCAGCTACCTTTACTGTTTCAGCCTGCAGTTGACCATCCAGCCTGCCATGTCGCACTCAAGCTGCTGCATTTGCATCAGGTGGAGTGCATTTTAATCACCCTTAGCTCTAGTCTATTGCATCTACTTCACTTCTTAATGATACTGCTGTACTTGGGATCTGTACACGGAGGACAACACTCTCCGGCACTCTCCCTCAGCCCAGTCCCACGAGAGTCCGTGGTTGTTGGACAGCTTTGCTCCTTGAGCTCTCACATTTGTACAAAACCTTCATTCATTCATTTATCAGAACCATCTTTTCCTAATTTTTTCATTTTGCAATTTTGTCTAGGTCCACTGTGTTTTACTTGTGCTCATACACTGTGTTTACTTGTGCTCGTCCACTGTGTTTTACTTGTGCTCATACACTGCTTTATTTGCAATTTTGTCTAGGTCCACTGTGTTTTACTTGTGCTCGTCCACTGTGTTTTACTTGTGGAATCCTCAACATCTACGCATTGACACAGGTCAAAGCAGGCCTGTTTCTTAGTTAGATGTGGCGACTTCAACAATCTAGAGAGCTTAAAGGACAGGCAAGGAAGAGGCACAGACTTACATATTGCTGCATATGGAGAACAGGAGGCCTTCCTTTTTGCAATTGGTGTTAAAGATGTTTGGAGAAATCTAACTTCCCCTGCTTGACTTCTATTGGGCCTAAAGGCAATTGGGAGGTAGCCTCTTGGAGTGCCTTGATGTTGGTGGAGATGGACAATAGCTCAGCTTGGGAGAGTGTGCAGAGAGCAGAGGGAGAGAGAGTGTGTATGGTCATTGCTCGGACACTTGATTGATAGCAAAAGTAAGGTACCAAAGTACAAAGTACAACCCTTGGACTTTAGGGTTGTGTAAGTGGCTTAAAGTGCGTTCACACACAAAAGAGTGTAATGTGAGGTAAGTGACTGAACTGTGTAACATAAATACACAAATGAAGAATAATGTGACTGGGAGGAAAAAGCTCTCTTATGGAGAGTAAAAAGTGCCCCAGTGTCCTATGTGCAAAACACCAACACTCCTCTATGAGCGTAGGTGTGAGTAAAACCCAACAAACCCCCCTGAAGTGAAAAGTGATCAGCATACAACCAAAGGAGATCAAATTTAAAGCATTGTGAAATGCTTCAAATTTGTCAGGAGCAAGAGATTTGGTGAAGATGTCTGCCACATTGTTGTTGGTAGAATAGTAGACCAGGTTGATATCCTCTGCATGTAGCCTCTCCTTGACAAAGTGATAATGTATCTCAATGTGTTTCATGTTTGTATGAAACATTGGGTTCCGTGCCACTACAATGGCACTTTAACTGTCAGTAAACAAAGGAGTAGGCTCCGTGACATACATCAAGATCAGTTGACAAACATCTCAACCATACACATTCAACTGTAGTAGTGAAAGCTGCCTTATATTCATCTTCATAAGATGATGTGGCAACAGTGGATTGTTTCTTGCTAAGCTAAGAAATGCAAGAAGAGCCAAGAAAGAAACAATTTCCACTTGCAGAATGAGGAGAATCAAAATTTCCAGCCCAATCTGAATCATTGTAAGCATGTAACTGCAGCGTCTTCCCCCCCCCCCACCGGCATAAAGCAATCCAAGAGTCCTAGAGCCCTATAAGCAATGGAAAACACGCTTCACAGCTTGCCAATGTGACATGCATGGGCTGTGTATATATTTGCTTAAGGCTGAAATCACAAACTGAATATCTAGCCTTGTGTTGCATGAATAAATGAGACATCCAACTACTTCGATTGTTTCTTGCTAAGCTAAGAAATGCAAGAAGAGCTAAGAAAGAAACAATTTCCACTTGTAGAATGACGAGAATCAAAATTTCCAGCCCAATCTGAATCATTGTAAGCATGTAACTGTAGCGCCCCCCCGCCATAAAGCAAGCCCTATAAGTAACGGAAAACACGCTTCACAGCTTGCCAATGTGACATGCATGGGCTGTGTATATATTTCCTTAAGGTTGAAATCACAAACTGAATATCTAGCCTTGTGTTACATGAATAAATGAGACATCCAACTGCTGGAGCATATGCATAAATGCCAAACATATCATTGTCATCATGCAAAGACAACTTAAGTCTAGTTTCCATCAATGCGCTTACTGGCTTGCAATCCTGGAAGCCAAATCTCTCAAAGAGTTTATCAATATATTTGGAATATGACAATCCAATGCCTCTAGCATCATGAATAAATTGAAAGCCCAAATAGTAATGCAAAGGCCCCAAATTTGACATATCAAAAGTTCACTGCAAATTTTTCTTAAATACTAAAATTTGACTAGTATGTGTTCCTGTGAGCAGGAGATCATCCACATAAGGACAAATAACCAGCAAGGATCCCCCCTCTTTGCATACATAAAGAGTAGATTCTGATGGGCTGTTAATGAACCCTTGACTGAGTAAGAAGGCATCAATTTTGGCATACCAAGCTCGTGGAGCTTGCTTCAAACCATACAAAGCCTTTTTTAGCTTGCATACCAAGTATTCGGATCCTTCAATTGCAAAACCCATGGGCTGCTGAACATAGACTTTTTCTTGAAGTTCCCCATGTAAAAATCCAATTTTAATGTCTAGCTAGTGCACAATCCAACCATAATGGGCATCCAATGCAACCATACACTTGATGGTGGTCATACGGGATGCAGGAGCAAACGTCTTCTCAAAATCAATGCCTTTCTTTTACGCATAGCCTTTCACCACAAGCTTGGCCTTGTACTTATCAATGGATCCATCCGCTTTTCATTTTAGTTTATAGACCCATTTAGTACCAATGACTTTCTTTCCAATAGGTAATGTAACTAAATCCCATTTTTGATTCTTTATGATCAGCTTGCATTGCTTCCATCTAATGCACACTCTGTTGTGCATCATCAAAATAATCAGGCTCATCATCATCAAGTGTGTTTTTTGACATAACAAACTCCATAGCATTAGCATGAATATGCAAACGTGTTTGTCTTCGAATACAACCAACAAGAGGAGCATCCAAATGACTCTCTTGTAGAGTCTGCAGTATCATCTAAGGATATGCCTAGCTTCCTGATTATATACATGCTCTTGATAAACCTCATGTTTAACATCTTTCTGAATATTCAGATCAGCCATAGGCTGAATTTCTGAAATATTTAGTGGGGCAGCTGGCTAAACATTTTGTTCATTTAATGAAGCTCCAGTGATACAAAGAAATAGGCAGCAGCCCTTCAAAAACCTCTTTTGTAGCCTAATATGTGTCATAAACAACAAGAGATAATTCTGATTTTTCATTAAAAATCACATCTCTATTGACAAAAACTTTCTTGGAAATAGGATCATATAATCTGTACCCTTTGCTTTCACTATTGTACCCCACAAATATGCACTCCACAGCCTTATTGTCTAACTTTTTTCTTAATACTCTCAGAATATGAGCACATGCAAGACACCCAAAAGTATGAAAGTGATCAACTGAAGGTTTACGACTGTTCCAAGCCTCAAAAGGCGTTATATTTTACAATGCCCTGGTAGGACACCTATTCTAAACGTGATAATCACACATAACTGCTTCCATCCAAAATCCATGTGGCAATTTTTTAGCTTTCAATGTACATCTGAAAGTGCAATTTGCTACGTGGCCATTGCCTTAAAAGCAACATTACGAGGAAAGGAATACCGATGCATTTTTCCCAAAATACATTCCTCACAAATGTGCTCAAGAGGTCTCTCCAAGAGAGGTAAGTCTTCTGATGTATGAGCACACTGCATAAGTATCAAACTGCCATAGTTCACATGCCCCATACGAGCATGCCATAACTTTGCCTGTGATAGACTCCTGCCGTCGCATCACGTCTGCTATCTTGTCCCCCCCCCTGCCAATCCGCCTGCCCCCTCGCCATCGCCATCGCTATCACCTGATCCCCCATCACTAGTGCCATCCCCTGTCCCCATCACCGGCGCATTCTCAGTAGGGACGCGCAATGGAAACCTCTAGTCAGACACCGGCGCATTCTGCGAGCGCCCCCCAGTCAAACACCTTGCGCATCGTCCTCTCTGAGGAACAGCTCTTAGCCGTCCATGCCACAGAGCTCGAGTTGAAAGAAACAATGATCTTTGGTCAGGTCGTCGGACAATCCCCATCAAGGGCCCAGTTGCGGGATTGGCTCCACTCCACGTTGCGCATTGGCATAGCGCAGATTGCAGAGGCAGTCTTCATGGGTCAAGGGATCTTCATGGTTCAACTCACCTCTGCGGACGTAGCTTGTGAGTTAGTGGAGAGCTCGCCCTATGCCTCTACGGGTCATTTACATGGTTCCTTGGTATAGCGGCTTCACAGTGGAGACATTTGCACTTCAATAACAGATTTCTTAGACATCCAGTTACCTTATTTTCCCCGGACTGGCAATAGAATGTTGCTAGTTAGTGGAGGACTTTGGACGGCTCTTCGGCACAGTTCTCCCTGCCTCCTTCGCGGATGTAGTGATAGCTACAAGAGTCTCAAAGGTACGAGTGGCCATGAAAGACACAGAGTATACCAAAGTTCTTGGAGATTGAGGCAGGAGGTCACTCCTTTAGGAAGTAAGTCATTGTGACTGGGCAACCAAGGCAGTGCCTGCTCTGCCATGACTTTGGGCATCATGCAGCAGATTGCATGCGTTTCGGAGCCAAGGTGGCTCCGCTAACAAGCCCGCAGGTGGACGCAAATGGCTTCATAAAGGTCTAGAGACGACAGAGAGGGAGATGGCAAGGGGGGCCGCAGTAGCCAGCTCCTCAGACGTAGCCTCGACAGCAGGGAGTAGAAGAGCGAGCGACGCCCCCTTGGCAGAGTACTTAGCAACCCCCCCACCAGGCAGGACCGCAACCCCCCCCCCCCCCCCCCCCCCAAACACCCGCCACGTACCTTCGTCAATCCCACCATCCCTTGATCCTCTCCCCTCCACCACCTCCCCTGCCGAGCACCCCCTGTTCAGGTGATCCCCCCAAGACCCACTCCCCCTCCTCCCACAGGAGATGATGAGCCATACACGCCTACATCCTCCTCGCACTAGAAGTCTTTCCCCGCCCACACAGCCACCAGCTCATCTGCCTCGGCCGCCCGTCACACTTTTCCAAGACAGGCACAGCTGTTGCCATAAGAGTTCTTCCGCAGTGGCCCATGGTCCTACTTGAGAGTTGCAGAGCGCAGAGAGTTCCCACTATCTCTAGAGGTGGGGACCTTCATGGTTCATAAGTCAAGAAGGGGCAAGGTCCATCTACTAGCACCACTGGATGGACCAAACTACACTTTTTTCCTTGAGTCCTCTCACTCAGGGGATTGGACGACGACACAGATAGAGAAGTTAAAGAGTCAGGTGGCGGACCATATCTCCCAGTGGATGGGAGAAGGACTAGCACTGTTTGCACAGTAGTGGCTTGATTGCATGATGGACATTAACTGGTGGGCTAGTGCCAAGTTCCCACACTTGAGTATTATCTTTTGAGGTCCTCCATAGTGGAGAGCTCCGAGGGATGTGATCGAGTGGCCCCTAGCACAGACGGCCCATTTCTACCAGTGTATAGAGTCACGACTCTCAGCATGGCTGATAGATGCATTGATAGTACCACATGGAGCATCTATCATCCCTATGGTCCCTGGCCGAGGGCCACCATGGGGGATTGGAGTTTGCCATCTCCAGACCTGCAGCAAAGTATACTTGCATGCCCCATAGTTTTTCCTCCTCATCAGTAGCCTCCGCACTGAACAAATGCTTGTTCAGTTAGTCACAGGTTTTCCCATGAGCTTACACCTTGCATCCTGGAATGTGAATAGTCTTCACTATAGTGGGGCACGTGGTTCCCAGAAGTTGATTGTTTGGCAGGAGCTGCAGCCTGCCCTTGCCGGAAGATCGACATCTTACTTCTATAAGAGCACAAGCTCACTCCCACCTAGGCCTAGTGGCTAGGGAAGGTACTCCCCGGCAGCTCGCACACTTACTGGGAGCATGCCATAGGTGGCCACGGTAGGAGTAGAGCTCTATTGGCCCAAGTCTCACCGCCTGTGTGTGAGACCACGAGATGATAGTGGCAAGGAGGGTTCTATGGATCAGATTGGATATTGGGGACTTGTGCCCTGGAGTCCTCAATGTCTATGCCCCTACGGAGGTTAGGGCACGTAGCAGGTTCTGGGTAGAGATCGGGGAGGGACTTCCAGAGAGGTGGACTCCTGGATCGTTGGAGGAGACTTCAACAACCTTGAGGCTTTGGAGAACCAGTAGGGCAGAGGCAGAAACTACCAAGGCATGAATGGGGAGGAGCAGGAGGCTTGGGAGATCTTTCTACTGGCAGTAGGAGAACGCGATGCCTGGAGAGACCCTGCTTTCTAGGGAGAGGTTGCTGGACTTCTCTTGGGGATATAGGCGGCTAGATAAAGACTTGCTAGAGCGGTTAGATAGGTTTTATGTGGGAGAGTGGGGAGGCTCTTGAGGAGGCCAGATTGGGCAGTTGGTGGGGGCACCATGTTGTTCGATCACTGCCTAGTTCTCCTGACACTTGATCCCCTAGCATCTACCCTAGACACACGATCATGTCCGATCCCTGATTTGATCTACAGGAGGGAGGAGGTGACGAGACAGATAGAGCAAATTTGGATTAGGGAGTGAGGCAGGAGAGATCGGATCGCAGAGGAAGTTGTAGAGGTCCTAGCCGAGTCGAGTAGTATCTGCCTAGAGGCAGCCATACAAGCCAGGCAGTAGAGCTGGAAGAAGGACAGAGCACTCTGACAGGACCTTGCAGCCACATAGAGATTATTATAGGAGGCACTAGGGGATCCCACCCTCCACGCACAGGAGGTGCGTGCGTGAGTAGCCATTGCTAGCCTAGAGGATAGGTGCTCGGAGTTCTCTTTCCACATCTCAGCAACTTTCTGGGCGTGGAAGGGAGATCAGTATGGGAGGATTCGTTCTAGCCCAGACGAGGTGATGGAGATAGCCACCGACTACTACAGATGCCTTTTCCAGTAGGAGACAACCTCAGCTAGAGAACAACGATGTAGACAATAGGTCTGGGATCACATCTCGTCCCTTGTCACTGAGGAGATGGGACGCTCCCTCCTAGCCCTCTTTACAGAGAAGGAACTAGAGGAGACTTTCTATACACAGGACGGGCAGAAATGCCCGAGAGAGGATGGCCTCTCTACTGATGGCCTTCTAGGAGATTTTCACTTCAGGCTAGATGCCAAGGAGTCTTTCGGCAGGCCTTATTAGTCTTCTCCCCAAAGGGGGAGACCGGTTGGAGCTTTCCCAGTGGAGACCGATCACCTTATTGTTAGTGGCCTATAAGGCACTAGCAAAGATGATTGGTAGGAGACTACACCCCGTGCTTCCAGACATCATCCATGACACACAGACAGGCTTTGTCCGGAATAGGAGCATCCTAGACAATGTATTCATCTTCTTTGAGGCGACAGGGTGGGCTCAGCACAGTGGGCAAAGATTGGTTGTACTTCTCTTGGATTTTGAGAAAGCTTATGACAGGGTGAACTGGGATTTCCCAGAGGGCACCATGGTGAGGTTGGGTTTCCCCTAGAATTGGATTCGTGGGGTCTCTGCACTTTATAGATCGGCCATCAGCAAGGTTCTCATAGGTGGTAGGCGAGGGGAGGAGTTTCAGCTAGAGAGATCGGTCCGGATGTCCCCTGGCCCCGTACCTGTTCCCACTCTTTGCAGAGGCGATGTCTCACTTCCTCAGGCCACGTGTGAGAGGATTACGTGGCCTCCAACTTCCAGTGAGAGGAGACTGAGTTATTAGACTCAGAGTATGCAAATGATACGACACTCTACATAGAGGACGATGAGTTGATGTTGGAGAGAGTGAGGCTGGCTCTTGAGATGTTCTGTTCTACAGAGCGGGAGTGAAAATCAATTGGCGAAAGTTGATTGGTTTTCTCACAGACCCGGACTCTAGCACGGAGTGGGGTGTTCACCTGGGATTTAGATGGGTGAGCAAAGGGCAGATTGTTTGGTACTTAGGGTTCCAAGTGGGACTCGACATCACTCCCGCCCAATAGTTTCTTCCAGTGCTCAATTCTATTCGAAGGAGGCTGATCTACTGGAGTACGGCTCGCCTCTCACTAGCCGGACGAGCCTTGGTGGTTAACCATGTCCTCCTAGTGATGACCTGGTACATCGCCTTGTGTTGGTGTTTCGCCTCATCCTACGTAGTGCAGCTTCGCCGCTTGGTGCGGGATTTCCTTTGATCTGGGTTGTCAGACGGCTCTAAGGATTCCAGGGCCAAGGTGGTGTAGGTGACCATCATATGGCATTGGTCAAAGGGAGGGCTTGGGATCATAGACCCAGAGTATCAGAGTATGGCCCTCTTGGGCAAGCTAGTTGTCCGCAGCCTCACACCAAGAGGGCCCTAGAAGGTCCTCTTGTAGGAGGGTCTTCAAGATTGTAGACCGAGGCTTGGCGGTGAGTGGAGGCCATCCCTGAGATGGATCTTCACGTCAGCCCCCGATCACCCCCCCCCCCCCCCCCCCCCCTAGATCACCTTTTCTATGTAGCTTGCTCCGCGTGTGGCAAGGCCTCCGCAAGGCCATAATCCAAAACCCCCTAGGTTGCCAGGAGGAGATAGACTGTGTCAGCTGGTGATTTGGAACCCCCAGGTTAGAGGTCCGGGTGGGGCACACATTGGCAAGCGCCTCCACATCCAGTGGGCTGGTTGGGAGGCTGGCCTAGCTCGTACCATCAGGATATGGTGGGAGGTGTACAGGATGGTGGACGAGGAGGTGCTGCAACGAGTATCAGGCTGCTAGAGAGGATTTGAGTTGAGGAGGAGGGAGATAGACGCAGTAGTACCTCAGCAGTGGCTTGCTCCCCCGATACGAGAGCCGATAGAGCTCGAAGAGGTATGGGCTGCTAGGTTTTCATTAGCAGGCACCCTCGTACAGGTGGTAGGTAGAGTGGGCAGTGCTCCACTTGGGACTTTCTTCACCATCCAGGAGGGGAGGTGTTTGGCTCTTGATAGAGGGGAGGAGGATGAGGGGATAGCTGTCCTTTCATGGAAGAGGATCCAGGTGATTGTCCTTCAGGGGAAGACATGGCGGCTGGACCCTTTTGTCTTTTGGTAGGAGCTCAGGGAGTGGCGCCTATGGATCTGGGAGGGTAGGCCACTTGATGAGCTAGAGTGGAATCCAGGAGAGTAGCTATGGCTAGCCACTGCAGTCGCCAAGAAGCCACCGAGGTTTCTGGAGTACACTGCCAGGATTAGTAGACACGTACTGATGTAGGAGGATATGGAGAGACGTACTGATGTAGGAGGATATGGAGTAGGCGCCGTCACGTAGCATGCACTGGGCAGAGCATAGCATCATGGAGCCTTTCCGACGGACCTTCTGGCGCCGCCTATGGGATAGTTGGAGGCTGAGGAGGATATCGTATTTTTTATGGTTGGTGGCACATGGAGGCTTGGCAGTGGGAAGCTGGCTTGCCCAGATGCAGGAGGGAGGTTGTAAACGCTGCACACAATAGCCTCTGGAAAACCCAAAGCGCTGCCTTTGGCCATGTGAGGCGGCATAGCTTGTGTGGAGAGGAGCATGATGCATCCTTTGCCGTATAGCACCTAGCCTTGGATGTATCTCATGAGGAGCTTTTTGTTGGCAGGCAGTCAGCGAGGGCCGTCACCTTCTGTATAAGGTCGGGATGCAGGACAAGATATTCTTTATTGAGGTAGGGTCGTGCGCAGTGGTCGGTTTGGAGGCTCTACCCATCTGCCAGGTATTGGAGCCCACAGCGGACCGCTCTGAGGTATGGGAGATCATAGGGAGTCTTATTGGTTGGCATATCTGGAAGGCGGGGTGTAGACTTTCAGTACAGCCGACCTTAGTAGAGCTCTGGACCTCCATCATCCACTCCCTCTGCAGTCGATGGAATCAGGTGCAGGGCGAGTCTAGGGCTTGTCAGGAGCTCCGATGTCATTTCATGCGCACTTGGAGCGGCTAGGACATGTTTTTCATGATGCAAGCAGGCAACCCTAGATGGCAATACATCCCCCCTCCATGGCTTCTTGCTCCCATCCCCCCCCAGACTGCCTTGGGAGGCTTGTATACAGGATGTATTTGTGATTCAGCTCTAGCTTGTCTGTTGAGCATGAGTACACCGTTGAAATCAGTTTTTTTGAGTAATATAATCAGCCACATTTTACTTGCAAAAAAATAACTTTGCCTGTGACATAGGAAGAGTAATAGTAGATGCCAAATAAACTAATTGACACCGAATGAGCATCTAACTCATAAGGTCCATGACATAATGTGCTAGTGAGTACTAAAGTCAAGAATTCCTTATCCCTGACCATGCATTTATCATCATCAAAGGTGACTTGCATTCCACACTTTGCTAAAGAAGAAATGGACAGCAAATTCTTCTTTATTCCTAGAACATATAGAGCATCCTGCAAATATAGAGTAGAGCCATCAATGGCTTTCAAGACACTCTCTCCAACACCTCTAATAGGATAAGATACATTGTTGACGCATTGCACTGATTTGCCAACAGGAACTACAACAACAGAGGTAAACAAATCCTTGCGAGATGTAATGTGCTTGGAAGCACCATTATCAAAGAACCAAGTGCTAGCATCCTCTGTAGAGCTGAGGGATCATAACTGCAAGTATAAAAATAGTAGTCAAGCTCAATGACGAACAACGCGGACTTTATAGCAGTAGCAGTAGAAGGTGCATCTGAAACTGACATCCCAAACTCCTTTTGCTCCTTGGCAATTCGTTTCTTGCATTCTGTGAAATAGTGACCTGGCTTTTTATAGTAATGACACTTGCCCTTCTTGGTTTGTGTGCCCCCTTGCTTCTTGTTGTTCGGTGAAGTTCTTGAACTTTCAGAACTCTATCGAGCATTCCCAGACTAATTGTCCTTCTATCTTCCCATAAAAGGTTGTTCAGAAGCTACAACATCCACCCCACTATTCTTCCTTGTTTGCTCCTTTTCCAGCAATAAGTTGACCAATTGAAGAAAAGTAAGTGGCTGCATAGAAATCCGCATTGTAAGATTCAATGACGTATGAAAGGCCAAATAAGAAGGTGGCAAAGAGTCCAAAGTCGTAGAAATCATTAGAGCATCAAAATAATACTCATCTACATTCATCAATTGCTCGTGCAAGTCCTGAATTTTATTAGGTAATCTTGCATAGTATCACCTTCTTTCATCTTCACATTTTCAAGCTCCTTAAAAAAAGAAATGAGAGTATCATTTTTTCTAGTAAACATATGCTCAAGTGTAAGCCATGCTACTCGTGAAGTAGTAGCAGACCGGATATGCGGGGTTATGGACCATTGAACTACCAATGCAATAAGTGACAATGCTTGGGCATCTAGAGTGTCCGAAGTCTTCTATGTAGCTTTTCTTTGGGGTGGTGGCTGAACGGGAGCTTGCCTTTGACCACCACCTCCTTGTGGAGGAGTTACAAAGCCATATTACCAGGACAAACTTCTTCCCCACTGACACAATCCCAAAGATTGAAGGACCAAAGAGAATAGTTGTTGCCATCCAATCTATCCTCTTTTGATCCATAAGTGAAGACATCATTCTGTCCTTCATTTGCCAAGATAAATGTAACTTCCAAATGCATAGCAATGATAAAAAAAGCTGGCCTAACCTGGAAATCTGCAAATTTCCAGAAATTAAAGCAAATGGCCAAGCTGTAATCAACTAAATTGTGTCACACTTGACCACTATTGCCTCAATGTGCTGAAAATTTTCAGATTTCAGCAAGCAACATGCTGCCCAATGCAATAAGATTCCTCAGCAGGACTGAAAGCACAAAAGCCCCAAAATTCGACCATCGAATGTGCATGATTTCAATCAATTTCAGACTGAAACTTCAGTACATATGCTAATGTCTACCAAAAATACAAAAGCCCCAAATTTGCTGATCCAAATGCCTGCAAATTTCTGCAATTTGTGCACTGAAGGACTTGCTAAAGCAGAAATTGACCTTTCCCTACAAAAACCCTTTGCTTTGGCTCTCATATTCTGAATAAAATAATAAAATATACACGTGGCAGAGCTGAAGATGAGCTGGAAAGATGCTGATGTGGTAGCTGAAGACGAGTTAGACCAGATGCATGCTGATGTGGCAGCTACTGTCAGGCTGAGCTGCTGGAGGCAAGCAGATTACAGGCAGAGGAGTCTGCAGGACTCGCGCTGCAAGGCGGCCACAGGGCAGGCTGTAGGCGGTGCAGCTGGAGGAGCTGGTTGTGGGGTGTGGAGCTGGTAGGCAGGGCACTGGAGGAGCTGGTGAACAGGGTGGGCGCAGTCTGCAGGGTGGTGGGTTGGCTGCAGGTGGCGGGCAGCAGACTGCAGGGCAGTCTACTGGGCGGTGGCTTGAGGTGGTTGCTGGTCACAAACCAGCTGGAGCTCAGCTGCTGGCGGACAAAGCTGCCACAGCTGAGCTGGCGCAGGACAGAGCTGAGGCAGCTGCCGATTGGCCGAGGCTCTAATACCACTTGTTGGTGGAGATGGATATCAGCTCAGTTTGGGAGTGTATAGACAGTAGAGAGAGTGTGTGTGTGTGTGTGGTCACTGCTGGACACTTGATTGATAGCAAAAGTAAGGTACCAAAGTACAAAGTACAACCCTTAGACTTTAGGGTTGTGTAAGTGGCTTAAAGTGCTTTCAAACACAGAAGTGTGTAATGTGCGGTGAGTGACCAAACTGTGCAACATAAACACACAAATGAAGAATAATGTGACTGGGGGAAAAACCTCGTATGGAGAGTAAAAAGTGCCCCAATGTCCTATGTGCGGATCACTGACTCTCCTATGTGAGCATAGGCGTGAGTGAAACCCAACACTTGAAAAGTTCTATGGGCCACCTCTTGAAGAGGACAGATTGGGCAGTTGGCAAGGACTGTGCTGTCCGTTCATTCCCAAGTTCCATAATCTCCGGATCCACCAGCTTCAGCCCTAAACCCCCCTTCATGTTGGATCCTAGATACAACCTATGTGAGAGAGAGAGAGAGAGAGAGAGAGAGAGAGAGAGAGAGGAGAATTTTGGTGTGAGAAACACGATGGTGCTCTACATGCTCCTGCCTGGTGCCCCCACTGGACCTTCACACTGACCTGGGGCTTGCAGCCCATTCGTGAAATACCCTGTGGGATATCCAGTAACCTACACGCTGGGCTGCTCTTGCAGTCGCAGAGAGAGAGAGAGGATTGCTGGGTTGAACGTGTCGAGCGGTGAGAATATGCATGTCGCTGCTGACTTGTGCTCGTGGTTTCTAGGGAGACCTACAACCATTTTCTTCCATTCTATCAAAGGAAGCGAGAGAGACAGAGAGAGAGAGAGAGAGCTCCGCAATGTAAAGAGGGAGGGGGAGAGAGACACAGAGCGAGTGAGCGAGCTAGCTTCGAGGGAAGATCCATGGCGGACGATTCCACGAAATACAAGAGATGGCAGTACAGGCCACCGTCGGTGAGGCAGTCATGGGTCGCTGCCACCTTCTGCCTGCTGGTAGTAGCGGGTGGGATTGTGTTTCTGCTTTTGAAGCCTGTCGGTGGCCGCAAGGCCGCCGCCATCCCCACACCAGCTGCTCCCCCTCCGCCTCCTGGGTCTGACACCGCAGACGGGTCCACCAAGCCCACCGGCGACGCCCGGCCTGCTGCGCGCTCTCAATAAGCATTCTTGTACTGTGTAGTGTAGAGCTCCCTGTGGAAGGGCACATCTCCCACTGTCTGTATATTTGGTTATATAAAGCAGAAGAAAGCAAAGTATTGCTAGAAAGAGAGAGAGAGAGAGAGAGAGAGAGAGAGAGAGAGAGAGAGAGGAGGGAGGGAGAGAGAGTGCCTAGCAAGATCGCGATGACGCCGCCTGCGTGCCCTGCCCTGCCGTCAACCGGATGACTATCGCCCCTCGCCCGCCATCGTTCCTGCTCCTGTCGCGTGTCACACCAGCGGCTCCTGCTCGTCGCGGTCCTGTTCGCCATCGGAAGCCTGTCCCCTGTCAGACGACTGCCTGCCCCAGCCGCCTGTCAGACACCTGTCCTGTCCGACGACTGCCTGCCCCTGTCGCGTGTCCTCGCGTCTGCCCCTGACGACTGCCTGCCCTGTCCTGTCAGACGACAGCCTGCTCTGTCACCTGTCCTCTCGCCCGCCCCTGACGATTGCTGCCCTGTCGCCTGTCAGACGCCATCATCTGACCGCCGCCATCGCCCGCCAGACCTGTCCGCCCTCGCCTGTCGGACGCCACCCTCGCCTGTCGGACGCTGCCCTCGCCAGTCAGCCGCCATGGTCGTCGCCCCCGCGAGAGGCCGTCTCCTCTGTTCGTGCCTGAGCTTGCGCCTCTGGGTTCTGCGACCTGCACACGGAGACAGTGCAGCCTTGCCTTTCCACAGACACCGAGAGAGCGAGAGCGAGAGAGAGAGAGAGAGAGAGAGAGAGAGAGAGAGAGAGAGAGAGAGAGAGAGAAGACAGCAGTATGGCTGGCCTGGATATGGATTTTCTAGACCGGACGGTGGCAACCCTTGGCCCTGATTCCGATACAGAGGAGCCGGAGGATATGGTGCCCTGCACGGAGGAGATGCCTCCGGGTTCTGAACTGCCGCCTGCGGGCAAACGCTCCAAGCATACTTCTGACGAGCCAATGGGTCCTCAGGAGCGTTCCTATGCGCAGGTTGCCTCTGATCCTATGGATTCGCAGGAGATTGACTGGGAGCATTTGCTGGACTTTGCCAATACTCTGCTTGGCGATTATGTCCAGCACAACAATGAAACTTTTTCTGACGCGGGAACTGATGATGTGCTGGAAGCCACGGTGGACCCGAAATCAGTCTTGCGGTCCTTCTCGGTGTTTTATAACCGTGCAGTTATACTTTTCTTCTTTGGCAGGATCCCACTGCTTTCACATATTCGCCAGTGGATGCACCATTTATTGCAAGGGGAGTGTGTTGAGGAGATCTTCCTTGGACCTCGCGGCTTTTATGAGGTGCTGTTGAAATCGGAAACACATCGAGCTGAGCTCCTGTCCAAGTTGCCATTATTCTTTGATCGCCGCTTGGTCCATGTTGTACCATGGCGCCCTATGGGCGATTTCTAGCATCTACTTCAACGAGAATGCCCCGTATGGGTGGAAGTGGAAAATTGTCCGGCGGTCTATTGGCCATTGTTGAAGGATGCGATGGCCGTTGTGGGAACAGTGCTGGTGCCCCCAAGCCTCAGGGCTATGAATCGAAACCGTTTATGCATGTTATGGGACACAGCCAGGAAAAGGCCTGCGTGGCTTCGCCTCAATTGTTCTGGCATGCATCCTTTGCATTTTCGCTTGAAATGGGGCAACTTTGCAGGCCACTACTTTTCATGTGGTAAATTGGGGCATTTTATGGCCGAATGCCCTAAAGGCAACCGTCTTCCGAGGCTGCGCAGGTTGTGCTGCCTAAGGATGACATGGTGCTTGATGCCCCGACACAGGAGGCCCTTCAGCCACCTAACGTCGTGGATAAAGACAAACAACAGGTCCTGGCTTTGGATTCTCGTAGCACTGATTGGATTGAGGCACGTCCCAAAAAAGGTAAAAAGTTGGATGCATACCTAGTGGATCCTGGGCCTAATACTTCACAGGATTCCGTGCGCATGTATATGCGTAGGAAAGAAATGTTCACTTCACAGCCGGCAACGCGTACTATGGCCCCGTCTGCCCCCCGTCATCAGTCTACAAGGAAAGTCTATACAGATGGCCCCAAGGGCCCACCTGCTAAGCTGGCGTTTGATACAAAAGGTAATGTGATTACACCCTGGGATCGGCGTTATCCCCGCCCCACTCCCAAGGCAGTGGATTTTCCTTCTACCTCTAAAGCAGGTTGCCAGAATTCGTTTGCAGTATTGGCTGATTTTCTAGATGAGGGTGTCCTAGATGCTCTCGCGGAAAAGGTGAAATCGAGGCAACAGGCGTCTCGTTCCTGACTTCCTTTTTTTTAAGATATATGAAGATAGCCACGTGGAATGTGCGAGGCATTTGCTCTCGCCATAAGCAACATGCCATGTGGACTGTCTTGCATGAGAACCAGTGGGATGTATTGTGTGCAGTTGAGCACAAAAGTCACGCTGAAGCAGGGAAAATAGTGGATTGTCATGGATTCCGTCTGTTTTATGCAGGGACACATGATACGCACTATTCGGGCGTGCTGATGATTGTCCATGCGAAATACCAGCCTATTCTTGTTAAAAATGATGTGCAGGGCCGCTTTCTGGTAATCGAAGTCTTATTCGAAGGAGAGATTTTATGGTTGCTGGGCCTCTATGCTCCGAATGATCCCGCATCCCGACGGGATCTTTGGTCGACTTTGCAGGGCTCCATGTCACTTGGCCGAAGGAGGTTTTTGATGGGAGATTTCAATATGTGTGTTAACTCTTCTCAGTCCACTTCAGGGCATTCGGTAATGGATACGCCGGAAAGCCGGGTGTGGAATTCCTTAGCTTTGCGCGTACTTAAGCAAGATCTTTGGTCGTGGCTTCACCCTTCTTTTTCAGGGTTTACTTTTCATTCCGCACAATATGCAACTACTTGGTCGCGGTTGGACCGAATGTATATCATGCAGGGGGATGATTTTCTTCCCGAGATGCTGGAAATGAAGGTCTTGCAGCAATATGCGTTGTCGAACCATTTCCCCCTCCAGCTTGAGATGCGGGCACAATCTATTGCACCTTTTATGCAGTTGCTGGATAGGCTCCCTTTACGTTTCAACTCCTCTTATTTGAAGCATCCAATTTTTCAGGGCTATATGCAGCAATTGATTGAGAGGTTCTTATTGGACTTCGTCTCTGACGGCTTGGCTGCATTTGCGCGGCTGCTCTCTAATGTGCAGCGGGTTGCTCGGCAGTATGGGATTCATCATGCCTCTCTTTGTCGGCGTCGTCGACATGCAACAGAGGACTTATTGGCTTTGGTCCGTTCCTTGCTCGTAGATTCCCCAGATGATGATTTTCTCCTCTCGCTGGAAAGGCGTTTGGCCCATCTTATTCAAGTATTTTAGTTGAAATCTTATCAGCAGGCCAAGCTGGATAACTTGACTGACACATTGCAAGACAGTGCCTGCCAGTCTCATAAGTTCTTTCGCGCTTTGCATGCTTCTCCGGCTCGCGAAAATATGACTAGACTCTAGGATTCAGAAGGTCGCATGGTCACTGATCCGTAGACCATTGTCACTATGTGCAGAAATTATTTTATGGAACTTCTTGGCTCTTCTCCCTCGCCTTCTAGCCAGGTTACGCATGCCTGCTCGGTCTTCTATCATCTGGTCCGCCAGCAGGTTCCACTTGATATGCAAGCCACTTTGGAGGCGGATATTTGCGAGGAAGAGATTATGGATGTTTTGTTGCACTTGCCTAAGGATAAAAGTCCTGGTTGGGATGGTCTCACTAATGAATTCTTTGAGAACTCGGCCATGCAGTTGGTGAATCCATTGGCGGTCATGTGTCAGCAGGTTTGGGAAACAGGGGTCATGCCTTCCTCGTGGAAAGAAGGCCTTATCAAACTGATTCCCAAGGTCCCTTCGCCGTCAAAGCTGCAACATTGGAGACCAATTTCTTTGATGGGCTCGATGTATAAAATCTTCTCCAAAGTGCTGGCGAATCGGCTTCACAAGCACCTTCCAGCTATTATGCATCCTCTCCAATATGGTTTCATTAAGGGCCGCAACATTCTACATAATATCTTGAATGTGCAAATGGCTATTGACTATGCGCGGCACTCTAGTCAGGAAGTGGTATTGATTCAATTGGACTTGGAAAAGGCGTTTGACTATGTGGACTGGTCTTTCATTGCAGACCTCATGTCTGCTATGGGCTTTGGTACCCGGATGTCCCGATTGATCTACACCATTAGTGTTGCGGCTTCTTCAAGAGTTATGCTCAATGGTGGGGTTACAGAGCCATTTGTCCTTGCACGCTCGGTCAGACAGGGTTGCCCTTTGAGTCCTCTCTTCTTTGCCCTGGCGACTCACCCGGTCCTTTCAATGTTATCCTCAATGGCGACTTCTGCTCAGCTCGCAGGATTGTCTCTTCCTTCGGGGCAGCACTTCATTAGCCAATCTTTGGCTGATGACACCTTTATGATTTTGCGGGCAGACAGGGACAACATTCGAAAGGCATTAGATGTTTGGACGCTCTTTGTTCAGGCCTCTGGCCTTCGCATCAATGCCTTTAAGTCACCCATTCTCAGTTGCACGGAGCCTGATTTACAATCATTAGGCTGGCAGGGCCAGGTGGTTTCCCGTGGATCCATTGTCAGGCATCTTGGATACCCGTTGGGGGTGGATGTACGGCCAAAGGACCTACTGGAGTGGATTTCACAAAAACTGGCGACGAAGTTTATGTATTGGAAGTCGCAAGCGTGGCCATTCCATGTGCGCCTCAAAGTGGCTCAAACAATTATGCTACCAATGCTAACGTATTTCCTGCCATTGCTGCCGTGGACGCCTACTACTTTGAAGGCTCTCACTCACCCCATTCGTTTCATGCTATGGAAGAAGGATTCACTGCAGGCCGGCATTTCATGGATTTCATGGTCACATACATGTACCCCTAAACGCATGGGTGGTGGCGCTATTTTGGATGTAGAAACTCATATGCTGGCTCTTCATTGGTCTCTTTTTCGTGCCATGTGTGTGGATCATCACCCATGGACCATCATAGCCCGTTATTTTCTTGAGGACAGCGGGCTATGCCATGGTAACACACGGCTTCGGGCCTCCTGGTGGCATGTCCTTAATGCTGACTCTCGATTTTCCAATCCCTCTTCCTCTTTGTTACTACACTTGGTCGGCTCTTGGAAAGTGGTGCTCCAAAAGGCCCGTTGGCATCCAGTAGGGGACCGCTTGCAGACTAACTCCTTTCAGCTGGAATTGTTGGCAGTATCCAGATTACTTTCATGGGAAGACAAACATCAGCTCAGACCGAGATTTAACCGCATGGCCCGTTTAGGTGTGACTTCGATTGCGGATGCTACCCTTGCCACTCGCAATGTCCTCGCATCGTTTCGGACTGCTAGGAGACTTTTCAGGATCCCGCGCGGATACCGTGGTTTATGGGAAAAGCTTTTGTTGGAGCTTCAGGGTAGGCAACCCTTTCCTGCCCTGGCTGTGGATCGTCCTTGGCAGGACTGGGACCTTGCAGGCCAGTTGAGTCTGGAAAAGGCCTCTACTAATCACGTGTATCATCTTCTCATTCAAGATCACCAATGGCTGGGTGTGAAAGCTAATACTGTTTGGGGACTGCAGAAATCACTGTCATGGTGGCAGGCAACGCTGATGGAGGGCTGGCTGAATAAGGCACCTTTCAAATGCAAGGTCTTTCTTTGGCGGGTAATGATTGGTGGTGTTCCTCTTGCCTCGGCCCTTTCCAAGCGTCGAATCTCGAATGGCAATTGTTTCTTCTGTACTACTACTGCGGAATCGGCCCGACATCGTTTTCCTTCTTGCCGGCTCGCCAAGAATATCTGGTTACTCTTGTCGCAAATCTGGCGCGCGGTGGTGGGGTCCTCACTAGCTCCTTTCGACTGGGTTTTTGTGCGCCCAAAGTACCCTGCACTGCCACAGTTACATATGAAGATCTTATTTCACTTTTTCAGATACTAGGGATGCTGGCACATTTGGACCACGCGCAATGCTTTTCTCTTTGATTCGGCCTCTAATGTACCGAGACATATTGCCAGGCTTAAAGGGCTCTTGCATTGGCAGCTAGATCTCATTCAGCATTCCGACTTGCTCCCTCAAGAGGATTTGCATCCCTGGCATGTGGCAATTGCCTCTGGGTCGTTGCCATGATTGGTGTAACCTTTTTAGTATATTAGTACGGGGATTTCCCCCACGTTGGCCTAGGGCCCTCGTGTCTCTTGTAATCATGTAATCTTGTACCTTTTTTCGTAATTAATACAATTACCTTTTACGAAAAAGAGAGAGAGAGAGAGAGAGAGAGAGAGAAGAGAGAGATGAAATGAGGAGAGAGAGATGACGAGAGAGAAAGCAATGGTGGGGAGAGAGCTCTAAACCCTACTGTCGGCCTATCGTTTCTGCGCCTGCTTGGCCCGTCGCACAACCTCTCGTCGGTTGTCCGGCCCATCCGGCCTGTTGCTTCTGTCACTTGACCCGTCCGCGCCTGTTCGCGCCCGTTCGGACCCGTCCGCCCTAGTTCGCGCCTTTTTTGTCCGCCCTGGTCCATGCCTGTTCACGCCTGTCCGCCCTGGTTCGTGCCTCGTCTGAACCCTGCCCAACGTCGACCTTACCATCTGTGAGCCTCGCGCACACCACTGTGCCGTTTTCCCTGTCCGACGGTCCCTGCGTCTGCACAATGACCTGCCCCGCGATTCCCTGTGTTGATGCGCCCGCCTGGCCCCTCGTCTGACCCGTCTTGTTGAACCTGTGACGTCGGCTGACCTGCCCTATGGACCTGAGACGTCGGCTGACCTGTGACCTGTCTGACTTGCCCCGCGGACCTACGATGTCACCCTTGGCTGCGTGCCCTGACAGAGAGAGAGGACAGTAGTATGGTTGGCCTGGATATGGCTTTTATCGACCGGATGGTGGCAGCCCTTGGTCCTGATTCTGATACACAGGAGTTGGAGGATATGGTTCCTTGCACGAAGGAGATGCCTTCTCGTTCTGACCTGCTGCTTGCGGGCAAACGCTCCAAGAATACTTCCGACGAGATAATGGGTCCTCAGAAACGTTCCTATGCGCATGTTGCCTCTGATTCTGTGAAGTGACATGGATAGCAGATGGATGGAGCGACACACGCCATAGGTCCATACATGGTGTTGTTGCATATTCTCGTTTGGATGTATACTTCATTGGATTCCCAGGAGGTTGACTGGGAGCATTTGCTGGAATTTGCCAATACTCTGCTTGGTGATTATGTCTAGCATAATCATGAAGCTTTTCTGACTCGGGAACTGATGAAGTGCTGGAAGCCACGCTGGACCCCAAATCAGTCTTGCGGTCTTTTTCGATGTTTTATGACCGTGCAATTATACTCTTCTTCACTGGCAGGATCCCAGTGCTTTCCCATATTCGCTAGTGGCTGCACCATTTATTACAAGGGTGTTGAGGAGATCTTTCTTGGACCCCGCGGCTTTTATGAGGTGCTGCTGAAATCAGAGACACATTAGGCTGAGCTCTTGTCCAAGTTGCCATTGTTCTTTGATCGCCGCTTGGTCCATGTTGTGCCATGGCACCCTATGGCAGACTTTCAGCGCCTACTTCAACGTGAATGCCCGGTGTGGGTTGAAGTGGAAAATTGTCCGGCAGTCTATTGGCCATTGTTAAAGGATGCGATGCCAGCTGTGGGAATGGTGCTGGTTCCCCCAAGCCTAAGGGCTATGAATCGAAACTATTTATGCATGTTATGGGACACGGCCAGAAAAAGACCTGCGTGGCTTCCCCTCAATTGCTCTGGTATGCATCCTTTGCACTTTCGCTTGAAATGGGGCAACTTTGCAGGACATTGCTTTTCGTGTGGAAAATTGGGGCATTTTATGGCCGAATGCCTAGAGAGACAACCGTCTTCGGATGATACGCATGTTGTATTGCCTAAGGATGACATGGTGCTTGATGCTCCAGCACAGGAGGACCCCAGCCACCTAATGTTGTGGATAAAGGTAAACAACAGGTCCTGGGATTGGATTCCCGTAGCAATGACTAGCTCGAGGCACGTCCCAAAAAAGGTAAAAAGTTGGATGCAGGCCTTGTGGATTCTGGGCCTAATGTTTCACAGGATTCTGTGAGCACGTATATGCGCAAGAAAGAAATGTTCTCTTCACAGCATGCTGCGCATATTATGGTTCCTTCTGCCCCCCGTAATAAGTCTACAAGGAAAGTCTATACAGACGGTCCAAAGGGCCCACTTGCTAAGCTGGCATTTGATACTAGAGGTAATGTGATTACACCTTGGGATCGTCATTATCCCCGTTCCACTCCCAAGGCAGTGGATATTCCATCTACCTCTAAAGTGGGCCGCCAGAATTCTTTTGCAGTGTTAGTTGATTTTCTGGATGAAGGTGTCCTGGATGCTCTTGTGGAAAAGGTGAAATCGAGGCAACAGGTGCCTCATTCCTGATTCTCTTTTTGAAGATATATGAAGATAGCCACGTGGAATGTGCGAGGCATTTGTTCTCGTCATAAGCAACATGCCATGTGGACTGTCTTGCATGAGAACCAGTGGGATGTCTTGTGTGTGGTTGAGCACAAGAGTCACGGTGAAGCAGGAAAAGTTGTGGATTGCCATGGGTTTCGCCTATTTTATGCAGGGACACATGCTATGCACTATTCGGGCGTGCTTATGATTGTCCATGAGAAATACCAGCCTATTCTTATTAAAAATGATGTATAGGGCCGCTTTGTGGTAATCGAAGTTTTATTTAAAGGAGAGATTTTATGGTTGCTGGGCCTCTATGCTCCAAATGACCCTGCATCCTGATGGGATCTTTGGAAGACTTTGCAGAGCTCCATGTCACTTGGCAGAAGGGGTTTTTTGATGGGGGATTTCAATATGTGTGTTGACTCTTCTCAGTCCACTTCAGGGCATTCGGTAATGGATGCTCCGGAAAGTCGGGTGTGGAATACCTTTGCTCTTCACGTACTTAAGCAAGATCTCTGGTCTTGGCTCCACCCTTCTTCTTCAGGGTTTACTTTTCATTCCGCACAATATGCAACTACCTGGTCGTGGTTGGACCGAATGTAAATCATGCAGGGGGATGATTTTCTTCTCGAGATGTTGGAAATGCAAGTCTTGCAGCAATATGCCTTGTCGGACCATTTTCCTCTCCAGCTTGAGATGCTTGCACAACCTATTGCACCTTTTATGCAGTTGTTGGATAGACTCCCTTTACGTTTCAACTCGTCTTATTTGAAGCATCCAATCTTTCAGGGCTATATGCAACAATTGATTGAGAGGTTTTTATTGGACTTCGCCTCCGAGGGCTTGGCTTCCTTTGCACGGCTGCTCTCTAATGTGCAGCGGGTTGCTCGGCAGTATGGGATCCATCATGCCTCTATTTGTCGGCGACGTCGACACGCAGCGGAGGACTTACTTGCTTTGGACCGTTCGCTGCTGGTGGACACCCCAGATGATGAATTTCTGCTGTCACTGGTGATGCGTTTGGCTGATCTTATTCAAGTATTTCAGTTGAAATCTTATCAGCAAGCCAAACTGCACAACTTGACTGACACAATGCAAGATAGTGCTTGTCAGACTCATAAGTTCTTTCGCGCCTTGCATGCTTCTCCTGCACGAGAAAATATGAATACACTCCAGGATTCAGAAGGTCGCATGGTCACTGATCCGCAAACCATTGTCAATATGTGCAGAAATTATTTTATGGACCTTCTTGGTTCTTCTCCGTCGCCTTCTAACCAGGTTACGCATGCACACTCGGTCTTCTATGATCTGGTCCGCCAGCAGGTTCCACTTGATATGCAAGCTACTTTGGAGGCAGATATTTGCAAGGAGGAGGTTATGGATGTTTTGTTACACCTGCCTAAGGATAAAAGTCCTAGTTGGGATGGTCTCACCAATGAATTCTTTGAGAGCTCAGCTACCCAACTCGTGAAGCCATTGGCGGCTATGTTTCAGCAGGTTTGGGAAACAGGGGTCATGCCTTCCTCATGGAAAGAAGGCCTTATCAAACTGCTTTCCAAGGTCCCTTCGCCGTCAATGTTGCAACACTGGAGACCAATTTCTTTGATGGGTTCGATGTATAAAATCTTTTCCAAAGTGCTGGCGAATCGGCTTCACAAGCACCTTCCAGCTATTGTGCACCCTCTTCAATATGGTTTCATTAAGGGCCGCAATATTCTGCATAATATCTTAAATGTGCAAATGACTATTGACTATGCAAGGCACTCCAGTGAGGAAGTGGTATTGATTCAATTGGATCTGGAAAAGGCTTTTGACTATTTAGACTGGTCTTTCATTGCAGAACTTATGTCTGCTATGGGTTTTGGTACTCGGATGTCCCGATTGATCTACACCATTAGTGCTGCGGCTTCTTCACGCATTATGCTCAATGGTGGGGTTACAAAGCCATTTGTCCTTGCATGCTCGGTGAGACAGGGTTGCCCTTTGAGTCCTCTCTTCTTTGCCCTGGCGACTCACCCGGTTCTTTCAATGTTATCTTCAATGGCGGCTTCTGGTCAACTGGCTGGATTGTCTCTTCCTTTGGGACAGCACTTCATTAGCCAATCTCTGGCTGATGATAGCTTTATGATTTTTCGTGCGGACAAGGACAACATTCGCAAGGCATTAGATGTTTGGACGCTCTTTGGTCATGCTTCTGGTCTTCGCATCAATGCCTTCAAATCAGCCATTCTCAGTTGCACGGAGTCTGATTTACAGTCATTGGGCTGGCAGGGTCAGGTTGTTTCCCGTGGCTCCATTGTCAGGCATCTTGGATACCCATTGGGGGTTGATGTTCGGCCAAAGGAACTACTGGAGTGGATTTCACACAAACTGGCAGCTAAGTTTATGTATTGGAAGTCGCAAGCATGGCCATTCCATGTCCGCCTCAAAGTGGCTCAGACAATTATGCTGCCAATGCTCACATATTTCTTGCCATTGCTGCCGTGGACTCCTACTACTTTGAAGGCTCTCACTCGCCCATTCGTTTCATGTTATGAAAGAAGGGTTCATTGCACGCAGGTATTTCGTGGATTTCATGGTAACATACATGTACCCTCAAACGCCTGGGTGGCGGAGCTATTTTGGATGCTGAAACTCATATGTTGGCTCTTCGTTGGTCTCTTTTTTGCGCTATGTGTGTGGATCATCACCCGTCACAACAAGGAACATGGCTTTCAGGTAAAATTTCTCTCTCTTAGTTGACTATTAATCGGCTAACTTTCCTTTCCAATTACATGTACTTTGTCACACGCTAGACTTTATGCCTAGTGTTTAAGTATCGTAGATGGAGGATGCTCAAGGGTAAACGGTTGTGCCTTGATCAAGACATGTGTGAAAGTGCAGCTGTGGATGTTATTGTCATTTGTGAGGGCCGTGAGTCCCAATGTTGCAAATGGAGAATGATTGACACTTGAGTAAAATGCGCCAGGAAATTACAATGTTGATGCAGAATCCACCTGTTAGCTTCTATTTTAAACTAGATGGTAGGAAAAATCGAAGTTGAGCTGAGGATACTGTTACTTGCGGAAAGTGTGTGGCTTCACATATTTTAGAAATTGTAGAGTCTCTCTAAAAATCCCAATATCACAAGTTGTAATATCCAACACCTATAAATTTTTGGATTTTTTTTTTTAAATGGGGGATTTTAATATGTGTGTTGATCCTTCACAGTCCACATCAAAGTATTCGGTGATGGACGCTCCGGAAAGCCGTGCGTGGAATGCGTTTGCTCTTGCCGTACTTAAGCAAGATCTCTGGTCATGGCTACACCCTTCTTCTATAGGGTTTACTTTTCATTCTGCGCAATATACAACTACATGGTCGTGGTTGGACCGCATGTATATCATGTAGGATGATGCTTTTCTTCCTGAGATGCTCGAAATGAAAGTGTTGCAGCAATATGCCTTGTCGGACCATTTTCCTCTACAGCTTGAGATGCTTGTACAACCCATTGCACCTTTTAAGCAATTTTTGGATAGACTCCCTTTGCGTTTCAACTCGTCTTATTTGAAGCATTCAATCTTTCTAGGTTATATGCAGCAATTGATTGATAGAACTTTATTGGACTTCTCCTCTGAGGGAAATGCTTCTTTTGAACGATTGTTCTCTAATGTGCAACGGGTTGTTTGGCAATATGGGATCCATCATGCCTCTCTTTGTTGGCGGCGTCGACAAGCAGCGGAGGAATTACTGGCTTTGGTTCGTTCTCTATTGGTGGAAACTCTAGATGATGAATTTCTGCTGCCATTGGCTATGCGTTTGGCTGATCTTATTAAAGAGTTTCAGTTAAAATCTTATCAGCAAGCCAAATTGCAAAATTTGACTGAGAATTTGCAAGATAGTGCTTGTCAGACCATAAGTTCTTTCGAGCTCTCCATGCATCTCCTGCTCAAGAGGATATGACTAGACTCCAGGATGCAGAAGGTCAAATGGTCATTGATCCTTAGACTATTGTGAATTGATCCTTATAAGTCCCAGTTGGATAAATCTTTTGTACATATATGCATAGAAAGGATAAATCTTTACATATATGCATAGAAAGGATGCCTTCGGTACATATATGCATAGAAAGGATAAATATTTTGAGATGCCGTGTACAACTGTCATGGACCCCTCCAATTCAAAGCAAGCCGTGTAGCCAATTCAAATAAATTCAAATCTGCTTGGCTTTGGAACACTCTCTAATGGATAACCTAGAAAGTAGGGCGTGGTAGGCCTTCGCCATGGATGTTCTGAAACAAGATGTTTGGTCTTGGCTTTTTCCATTAGCTTTAGAATTTACCTTTCACTCGTCTCAATACTTGTCCATGTGGTCTTGCCTAGATCATATTTATGCTATGCATGAAGACTCCTTTTTACCATAAATCTTGGAGATGCGAGTCTTGCAGCACTATGTATTATCCAACCATTTCCCTTTGCACCTTGACATGATCAGGCAGCTGATGGGTGCTTTTGCTGGTCTCTAGAGTAGGCTTCCCTTGAGATTCAACTCTTCCTCTTTAAGTCATGTTGTTTTCAAGGGCTATATGATCCAGGTGTTGGAGAGGTTTTCATGTGATTTTCCACTGCAAGGATCGGACTCCTTCGATAGATTGATTTCAAATGTCCAGAAGGTGTCAAGAATATATAGGATCTATCACGCTTCACTTAATAGGCAGTGTTTGCATGTTGCAAAAGACATGTTAGCCTTGGTCCAATTATTGTTGGTCAACTTGACACATGATGATTTTCTGAATCTAATTGATAGTGTTTGAGACAATTCTTGTCAAACTCACAAATTCTTTCAGGCCTTGCATGCATCTCCAACATGAGAGAATTTGGTGAGATTGCAAGATGCAAAAGGTCACATGGTTACAGACCCCCAATCGAGTGTAAGTATGTGTCAGGAATACTTCGCAAACCTTTTGAGTTGTGACAGATATCTTCTCTGCAAATTGCATAAGCTTGTGCATCCTTTTTATACTTTGGTCTAAAGATCAAGTTCCCCAAGACATGCAAGGCTTCCTAGAAGTTGTATCCCTAAGGGCGAAGTTATGGATGTCTTATTGCATCTACTAAATGATAAAAGCCCCAGCTGGGATGGCATCATCAATGAATTCTTTGGCACCTATGCATTTCTTTTGGCAAAATGCTTGGCTGCCATGTGCCAACAAGTTTGGGCTTTGAGGACCATTTCTTTATTGTGGAAAGAAGGTATTGGCAAACCGTCTCCATAAACACTTGCCCAATCTTGTTTACCCTCACCAATATGGGTTTATTAAGGGCAAAAACATTCTTGATAATATCTTGAATGCATAGATGGCCATAGACTATACGGGGCACACGTGATAGGACGAGGTTCTGGTGCAATTGGACTTAGAAAATGCCTTTGATTTCTTAGAATGGTCTTTTGTTGCAGATCTCATGAAAGTTATGGGTTTTGGATCTCGCATGTCAAGGTTGATCTACACCATTAGTAATGAGTGCCACCTCCCATGCTATCCTAAATGGTGGAGTTACAAAGCCCTTTACCCTTGCACTATCGATCCGATAGGGCTGTCCTCTCAGCTCACTTTTCATTGCACTTGCTACTCACCCTATTCTTTCCATGCTATCACATCTTGTGGATATGGGGCAGTTAGTAGGTCTTTCTATACCTTTGCAATGATAGTTTGTTGGTCAAGAAACTTCGGAGAGTTTTGGATGTATGGGAATTATTAAAGCATGCATCACGCCTGTGAATCAATGCTACCAAATCTTCCCTTGTTGATTGCACCACCTCCAATTGTTAGATTTAGGATGGCACGTAAGTTTGTCCAACAAGGTGATATTGCAAGGCATCATTGTTACCCCTTGCGGATTGATGTGCAGCCAAAAGCTTTGCTGAAATGGATATTGCAAAAATTGGAAGACAAGTTTGGAAATCTCAAGCTTAGCCATTTCATGTGCGCCTTAAAGTAGCCTTGGACCAATGTTGCCTTGAAGGATCTTGCTCCGCACTTCCATTTCATGCTCTAGAATGTTGAAGATGGAGATGGTGTTGAGCTAAAATATGCATTACTTGCTGATTAGTCTCTTAAACAGCCCCAAAACACACAAAAAATGCTCTTTTAGAGTAAAACCCTAAAACGGGGAGTGGTTTGAGAGAGTTTAGTGGAAACCCTAAAACGGGGAGGGGTTTAAGAGAGTTTAGTGGAAACCCTAATTTTTGGGGCGCCCTTCCACATCTATAAATAGACAGCCTGCCCCCATGCAACCATTATCCTTGTTTGCAGGTTACACCAGCCCACACACCCTCTACTGTTGTTGGCACCCAGTTTCCAACCTGCAGCTTGTCTCCATCTACTGTCCAACCATATCATCAACTACAGCCACATTATCTTCAGCTTGTCCATTGTTGTAGGCGAAAGCTCTCAGTTACTGGCGACTCCTCTAGACTGTCCCAGATTGCTATTCAGCTTGCTGTCCATCATCTCCAGGGTCAGCCAGCCTGCGTTTTCAGCATTGCAGGCCCTAACACTCTTAGACACTGTTTCAGCCTCCTGTTTATAGCAGACTGCATAGTTTCCAACCTTCGATTGGTGGTACATTGCTACGTTTACTAGTTTCCAGTCTCCAGACTGCTCTGTTTTGGTGACCAGCCTGCTGTCATTCACTATTCAGCACTCCTACACTTTGACTGGTGGTCACAGACTTGGGATCCGTCTTCCATGGACGTCACACTCCGACATTGCTCTGCCCTTGAGCACATTGTAGACTCTTACATTCATTTACAGCATTCATTCACTTTAGAGTTGTGTTCTCTCTCTCCCTTCTTCTGTTTGTGTTTGAGTTTTTGAGTTTTGCGTTTAGGGATTGAGTTTTGCCCTCTGTGTCTGTGTCTGTCTCTTTGTATTTCTGTCGTGGTCGTACACTCTGTGTGTCCTCAATGCAAACCCTAGCAGTTTCCTTCACATGGTATCAGAGTCGGTGCTCTTGTAAAGAGTATCCTGCGGATATTGTGGAAAGCTAGTCTTTGTGTGAGGCACACAATACGACTCGTAACCGAATCACAATGTCCTAGACACCTTCTCCAGTTCCTATGATGTCTTATTAGGCTTCTCCATCATTGGAGGACGGCACTCCACCTTCACCAAATTTCACTAACATGACAGAGGAGGACTTTGAGGAGTACCAACACAACAAGTATGGTGATGTTTACACCCCTCCTACTAGTTTTGCTACCACATCCGGACCGGTTGTTGGTGAGGCTGGCCACCTCTCCGATCATGGAGGATATACGGCATTTAGAACGTCTGGTGATCCATCTTCATCATCTCAGCCAGGTCCAATGTCACGTTTGTACAATTCTTTTGTTTTGATCCGGATGGCTTTGCGTATGTGAACTTCAATAGAGGGGGCTCATGAAGCAGACGAAATTCAAGTATATCTACAACTTCTGTTTCATTTGAGCATATCACACACACTTTTCACTTCCCTCCCATCCCACCCTCTTCTATATCACACCTCTCATCATCTTTCCAAAACCTTGGATTACACTCCACATCTGCATTGTCAGATGGGAGAGGATCGAGGTGCAGCTGAAGTGCAGTAGACAGTGTGAGAGTGAGAGACAGAGTTGAGCACGACACCCAATGCAATAGTACTGAATAGAGTGTAAGCTGAAAGTACTAATGATAACCCTTATACCTTAGGGTTATAAGGGGCTGTTCACACCCGAACACAGTAAGTGCCCGTAAGTGTGCACCACAAGCACATACAAAATAGTACACATAATCTGGGGGAAAAAACCTCTCCTACCGAGAGTAAAAAGTGCCCCAGTGTCCTAGTGATTACCCGCACACTCCCATATGAGCGTAGGCGTAAGTAAGGCGTGTGAGATACCCAACATGCATCACACACCCTAGGGGTTGGATCTTCCATCTTTGCTCCTAGCACCTTTTCCTTCTCCACCCCATTCTCTACCTCTTTGCACCATGGTACTTCGTTAGGGTGAATGCCACCCTTTAACATAGTGCCTCTCGCCTTTCAGCACATGAGCACACCCATAACTCTTGGGACGACTGTGATGGGCATCCCCCTCACTATCCCCAGCTTCACATCTCCCATGACTACTCGTACGCAGGGGTTTCCATCCTCAGCTTATGGTGCATCTTCACACTCTCCTTAGGTTACACCTACGCAGGGATTCCCATCGTCTGCTCACCGTGTTCCCGTCCCACCTCCTTGGGTTCCTCATGTGGCTACCATACCCATGCCTAGTCAACCCATCCCTACATATGGATCCACCTTGCACACTACACGCATGCTTGGTGGGCACTCTGGGGCCCATTCCCAAGTGTACTCCACTTCCCCATCCTACCCGCACTACACTTTTTCACACTGTCCATCTCCGAGCACTACCACTCCTGTTGCAACGGCCAAGAATGCCTTCACAGATGAGACAAGTTTTAACGAGTCAAATTTCACCACTTGGTCTAATTTCATGCAACAAGTGCTCGAGTCTCAGGGTCTTTGGGACCTCGTCCTTGGTCTAGAGCCTATGCCTGACCCTCGACTAGCTCACCCTGATTACATCCGTCAATGGAGAGCCCACAATGCCACAGCCAATGTTGAGCTGATGTAGGGATTGCTTCCTGAGTTTCACTCTTAGTTGCAGCACTTCCTGCTCGCATCAGAGCGTTGGAGTCACCTTCTCGACCGCTATGCGGCTCGTGATCGTAGTCGGCGCATCAATCTCGACTTTGAGCTTCAAGAGTTTCATTTTAAGGTAGGGGATGATCTGAAAGTCAAGCTGGCTGAATACAGGCGGGTTACTTTGCCGAGTTCGCCACTACTAGCTCTCCAAAGTCAGATGACGATTAGGTTACATTCTTCTTGAATAAGTTGCCTGACAAGCACTTCAATTTCATTCAAAACATCATCTACCAACCTAGATTGCCAACCTTCTACGAGTTTGAGTGCCAGTTCTTGCGTTACGCGAGGCTGTATGATCAAGTCCACAAAAAATCCTCATCACAGCCTTATTCTAGCAAGAGGGGGTTGGTTGCCTCTTCTTCGAGAGGGACAACCACTAGTGGCAAGGACTCGCTAGATGCAAAGGCAAGCCAATCAAAGGGTGACTTCTCTTCCTTAGATGGAACCAAAGAATCTAGACCTATTTGGCAGCAACTCCCTAAGCAAAACAGGTTTTGCACACATTTTCAGAGAGCAGGCCATATGAACTAGGAGTGTCGCTCTAAGGCCCAAGGTCTTCCACCTAAAAAGCCTCAGTAGACCGCCGCAAGACTGCACAGTCGAGTGGGGCTACGCCCTCCGCTCTTGCTTCATCTGCTCCTTCAGCACTCGTTGCTGCTGTTGGACATGTGGCTCGAGTACAGCCTCGGCGGCCCATCTCTTTCACTCCCCACGAGGGATTGGCTGATTGGTCTGCAAGTTCATGCATCCATCTCACCTTCCTCTCCACTTGAAACCAGCCCTCCTTCTCGGATAGGATGGTTTAACCTGATTAAGGACTTAATTATAGCAATTAGCAAATGAACATAAACTGAAATGCTCACTTTACCTTCATAAACTTGGACATTGGACACCCTGTTGGCCCCAAAACTGGCGCCCCTTTCGGTATTTCTTTAATTTCAATTGTTGATGGATAAATTACAATCCGAGATTTCACGATCTCCTTGGCTGATTCAAAAGCCCCTTGCTATTCCAATAATCAACAAAGCATTCGGGCAAATTGCCCCTTGATTTTCACCCACGACTTGCTCTAATGGAACCCCAATTGGTCAAATGCTGCCCCAAATTCACAATAGATGGGCTGGCATCTGAAATCCTCACAATTCCACGAATTTCTAGTGTTGATTTCAGTGTAGAATGCCTTTGACTGATGGCACGGGTCCCAAGGTGGCTGCTAAACCCTAATTACTGCTGTAATTTAGGGTTTACAGCAATAAACTCCTTGCTGTCCACCAAATTTGGCTGTACTCTGCTACCAATGGCTGAGAATTATTGAGAATGCTTGAGCATGGACTGGAGGAGATGACACAATGCTGTAGAGAGAGAGAAAATCAGCTGAAATGTATCTTTTGATTTGTAGCTCTGATGACAAATCTGATGGTACCAACAGCTTCAAAAGGGAGGTAAAACACTAGCTCTACTGGCGAGCCCTCCTCTCCTACCGCCGCCTCTCTTGAGGCGGAAGAGAAAACCTGCTGCATCCTGTCCTGTCGCGGTGCGCGATCAGTTAAAGCCAAATCTGATCACCTCCTCTCCCTCCACCAAGCTCAGAATAGCTGCAAATCAACTTCCACAACCCTCCAACAGCCTTCTCCCTAGTTGCATGGGAAAGTTTTGTCAAATGGCAACCTTCCTAATGCACTTTCAGCAATTAAATTAATTTTTTAGAATTAATTAATTTTGAAAATTAATTTCAGCTCTTTTGACCCTGTCGAAAATTAAACATGCCCATCTGTAATGAAATTGGCTAGGCCATTTGCAACTTGGAGTGGTTCCCAATCTTTGTTGACCCTTAGACTAGCATTAATTAATTGATTAATGCTAGTCCCTAGTATCACCATTGACACTTAATGGCCAAACAATTGTCCTAGGGTCCAATCTGGCACAACTGACCACCAAAACCCAGTTGGCATAACTTAACACAACTTTTGCCTTTAACACCCACTGCATCCTCGGGGTCCTTTGCCTGTTCCCATGAAATAACTGGCATGTGCATCACATGTGCTAAACAACCTTGCATATTTGATTAATAACTTAATCAAATGTTACTAGCAAGATTAAAGTATCTCAAAATTTCACGTCCCCGTGACACCACCTCATCAAGCATTCCCTTGGCAGAGCGCTGCTACTGGACATACATGATGGTAGCCACCTTCTTCGATTTGCATGTCTCTAGGTCCTTTCGGATACTCTAGGTAAACAGCCCCAAAACACACTAAAAATGCACTTTTAGAGTAAAACCCTAAAACGGGGAGCGGTTCCAGAGAGTTCAGTGGAAACCCTAAAACAAGGAGCGGTTCGAGAGAGTTTAGTGGAAACCCTAATTTTTGGGTCGCCCTTCCACATCTATAAATAGACAGGTTGTCCCCATTCAGCCATTATCCTTGTTTGCAGGTTACACCAATCCACACACCCTCTGCTAATGTTGGCGCCCAGTTTCCCACCTGTCCCAGATTGCTGTTCAGCCTGCTATCCATCATCTCCAGGGTTAGCCAGCCTGTGTTTTCAGCATTGCAGGCCTTGACACTCTTAGACACTGTTTCAGCCTCCTGTTTGCAGCAGACTGCACAGTTTTCAGCCTCCGATCGGTGGTACACTGCTGCGTTTACTAGTTTCCAGTCTCCAGATTGCTCCATTTTGGTGACCAACCTGCTGCATTCACTATTCAGCACTCCTACACTCCGAGTGGTGGTCACAGACTTGGGATCCGTCTTCGGTGGATGTCACACTCCGACATTGCTCTGCCCTTGAGCACATTGTAGACTCTTACATTCATTTACAGCATTCATTCACTTTAGAGTTGTGTTCTCTCTCTCCCTTCTTCTGTTTGTGTTTGAGTTTCTGTGTTTGAGTTTTGAGTTTTGCGTTTAGGGTTTGAGTTTTGCCCTCTGTGTCTGTATCTGTCTCTTTGTATTTCTGTTGTGGTCGTACACTCTATGTGTTCTCAGTGCAAACCCTAGCAGTTTCCTTCACAAATGGCATCCATTCGCTCAAAATGGAGTGAACAGTAGAGAGAGAGTGAGAGTGTTGACATAGCTCAAAACACATGATTCAATTCAAGTGTGTAAGTGAAAGTACAAAGTACAACGCTTAGACCTTAGGGTTGTATAAGTGCGTTAAGATGCGTTCATACGCGAAAGTGTGAAAAGTGCATTAAGTGATCGAGCTATGTAACATAAACACACAAAGAGAGAATAATGTGACTGGGGGAAAAAAACTCTCTTACGGAGAGTAAAAAGATGTGCCAGTGTCCTACTACGGATCACTGACACTGCTCTGTGAGGATAGGTGTGAGTAAAAGCCAACAAACTCCCTTGGAGTGAAAAGTGATCAACATAGAAGGATTATCCATCAAAGGAGATCAAATTTAAAGCATTGCGAAATGCTTCAAATATGTCGCGAGGAAGAGCTTCGATGAAGATGTCTGCCACATTGTTATTGGTAGGATAGTTGACACAGTTGATATTCCCTGCATGTAGCCCTCTCTCTGACAAAGTGATAATATATCTCTATGTGTTTCATGTGCGCATGAAACAATGGGTTCTATGCCATTGCAATAGCACTCTGACTGTCAATAAACAAAGAAGTAGGCTCCATGATAGATACATCAAGATCAGCCAACAAACATCTCAACCATACCATTTAACTATAGTAGTTGAAAGTTGCCTTGTATTTAGCTTCACAAGATGATTGTACAACAGTGGATTGTTTCTTGCAAAGCCAAGAAATGCAAGATGAGCCAAAAAAGAAACAGTTTCCACTTATAGAGTGACGTGAATCAAAATCACCAACCCAATCAGAATCACTGTAAGCATGTAATTGTAGTGGTCCCCCCTTGGCATAAAGCAATCCAAGAGTCCTAGTACCCTGCAAGTGATGAAAAACATGTTTCACAACTTGCCAATGCGACATGTGTGGGCCGTGCATATATATGCTTAGGCTGAAACTGCAAATTGAATATTTAGCCTTGTGTTGCACAAATAAATGAGACATCCAACTGTTGGAGCATATGTATGAATGTTAAACAGATCATTATCATCATGCAAAGACAGCTTGAGTGCAGTCTCCATCCGTGTGCTTTTTGGCTTGCAATCCTAGAAGCCAAATCTCTCAAGCAGTTTACCAATATATCCAGACTGTGAAAATCCAATGCCTCTAGCATCATAAATAAACTAAATGCCCAAATAGTAATGCAAAGGCCCCAAATTTGACATTTCAAAAGTTTGATGCAAATTTTTCCTGAATGCTGAAATTTGATTAGCATGTGTCCCTATGAGCAGAAGATCATCCACATAAAGATAAATGACCAGCAAAGATCTCCTCTCTTTGCATATGTAAAGAGTAGACTCTGACGGGCTGTTAATGAACCCTTAGCTGAGGAAAAAAGCATCAATTTTTACATACCAAGCTCGTTGAGCTTGCTTCAAACCATACAAAGCCTTTTTCACCTTGCATGCCAAGTGTTCGGATCCTTCAACTGCAAAACCCATGAGCTGCTGAACATACACTTCTTCTTGAAGTTCCCCATGTGAAAATGCAGTTTTAATATCAAGTTGGTGCACAATCCAACCATGAGCAAATGTCTCCTCATAATCAATGCCTTTCTTTTGCACATAGCCTTTTGCCACAAGTCTGGCTTTGTACTTATCAATGGATCCATCCGCTTTTAGTTTCAACTTATAGACCCATTTAGTACCAATGGCTTTCTTTCCAACAAGCAATGTCACTAAATCCCATGTTTGATTCTTCATGATAGAATCAAATTCAGCTTGCATTGTTGCCATCCAATGCACACTCGGTTGTGCATCCTCAAAAGAATTAGGCTTCTCATCATCAAGTCTATGTGTTGCCATAACAAACTCCATTGTATTAGCATGATCATGCAAACGTGCTTGTCTTCTAGTACAACTAGCAAGAGGAGCATCCAAATGACTTTCTTTTAAAATCTGTAAGTACCATCTAGGCATTTGTCTAGCCTCCTGATTATGTACATGCTTCCGATGAACCTCAAGTTGAGCATCTTGCTGAATATTTAGATCAGCCATTGGCTGAATTTCTGCATTGTTTAATGGAGTAGCTAGTTGAACACTTTGTTCATTTAATGAAGCTCTAGTTGTATCACCTAAAGAAATAGGCAACGACTCTTTAAACACATCATTTGCAGCCTGATATGTGTCAAAACCAGCAAGAGATAATTCTAATATTTTCATCAAAAATCATATCCCTACTGACAAAGACTTTCTTGGAAACAAGATCATACAATCTGTACCCTTTGCATTCACTGCTCTACCCATAAATATGCACTTGACAGCCTTATTGCCTAACTTCTTTCTCAATACTTTGAGAATATGAGCATATGTAAGACACCCAGAAGTATGAATGTGGCTAACTGAAGGTTTGTAGCTATTCCTAGCCTCAAAAGGTGTGATACTATTTAATGCCTTGGTAGGGCACCTATTCAAAATGTGACAAGCACACATAACTGCTTTCATCCAAAAACCATGTGGCAGATTTTTAGCTTTCAACATACATCTGGCCATCTCCATGAGTGATCAATTCTTTCTTTATGCAACCCCATTTTGCTTTGGAGTATATGCAGCACTATACTGATGTGCAATGCCTTTTTGCTTTAAAAATATATTCAGCAAAGAAGATATGTATTCCTCTGGTCCGAACGGAGAGTCTTAATCCGATAGCCAGATTGGTTTTCCACAAGTACAATAAAGCCAAAAAATGTATCATACACTTTTTACTTTTTCACCAATGAATAGATCCAACAAAAGCAAGTAACATCATCAATGAAGGTGATGAAATAATAACATCTACCCAATGACTTTGTTTGCATAGGTCCACATACATCCGAATGCACAATCTGCAACCTGGCCGTTGCCTTAAAAGCAACATCACGAGGAAAAGAGAACCGATGCATTTTTTCCAATATGCATCCCTCACAAATTTGCTCAGGAGGTCTCTCCAAAAGAGGTAAACCATCTAACATCTGAGTACACTGCATAAGCATCGAATTGTTGTAGTTAATATGCCTCATGCGAGCATGCCATAACTTTGTTTGTGACATAGTAGGAGTAATAGTAGATACCAAATAGACTAATTGATCAATCGAATGAGCATCTAACTCATAGAGTCCATGACATAATGTGCTAGTCAATAACAAAGTCAAAAATTCCTTATCCCTGACCATGCATTTGTCATCACCAAATGTGGCTTGCATTCCATACTTTGCTAAATAAGAAATGGACAAGAAATTTTTATTTATCCTTGGCACATATAATGCATCTTGCAAACGGAGAGTAGAGCCATCAATGGCTTTCTAAACAATCTCTCCAACACCTCTAACAGATTTTTCAACAAGAGCTACAACAATGGAGGTAAACATATCCTTATGGGATGTAATGTGCTTAGAAGCACCACTATCAAAGAACCAAGTGCTAGCATCCTCTGTAAAGCTCAATGCTCTATTTGCCAAAGAAGAATCATAACTGTAAGTGTACAAACAGTAGTCACAATCAACAACAAACGACACGGACCTTGTAGCAGTAGTAGCATAAGGTGCATAAAAAACAGACATCCCAAACTCCTCCTCCGTGGCAATGCATTTCTTGCATTCTCTGATATAGTGACCTAGCTTTTTACAATTATGGCTCTTGCCCTTTTTAGCTTGCGTGCCCCGCTACTTCTTGTTGCTCTATGAAGTGCCTATACTTCTAAAACTCTGCGGAGAATTCCTAGACTGATTGCCCTTTCCCTTTTGTCCTGCCATAAAAGCATGTTCAAAGGCTACAACATCCTCTTCCTTGTTTGCTCTTCTTCAAGTAGCAAATTAACCAACTGAAGAAAGGTAAGTGGCTGTGGAGAAATTCTCATTGTGAGATTCAAGGCCATGTGAAAGGCCAAATAAGAAGGTGGCAAGGAATTCAAAGTAGTAGAGATCATCTGTGTATCAAAATAATACTCATTTACATTCATCAACTACTCACGTAAGTCCTGAATTTTGTTAAGACGATCTTGCATAGCATCACCTTCATCCATCATCACTTCAAGCTCCTTTTACAAGAAATAAATACGTGTCTCATTTTCCAGCAAACATATGCTTAAGTGTAAGCCATGCTACTCGTGAAGAATTAATAGATAGTATATGCAAGATTATGGACTGTTGAACTGCCAATGCAATGAGTGACAATGCTTGGGCCTCCTGAGTGTCCCAAGCCTTTTGTGTAGCTTTTCTTTGGGAAACTGACTGGAGTTGGCATGTGACCATGTCCTCCTTGGGGAGGAGCTGCAAGAGCCACAACTCAGGATGGACTTCTTCGCCACTAACATACTCCCAAAGGTTTTTAGCAATGAGCACATTCTTCATCATGAAGGACCATAGAGAATAGTTATTGCCATCCAATATAGCTATCCTCTTTAGATACATAAGTGAATATATCACTTTGTCCTTGATTGGCCATGAGAAATGTCACTCTTCCAAAAAGTACGAAAGCAAGAACCAAAGCCGGAATAACCTGGACATCTTCAAATTTCCAGAAATTACAGCAAACACCAAGCTCTAATTAACAAACTGTGTCGTACTTGATCACAACTATCCAATGTGCTGAAATTTCCACAGATTTCAGCGAGTAGCATGCTGTCCAATGCATGAACAGTGCTCACTAGCATTGAAAACACAAAAGCCCCAAAATTTGACCATCAGACATCCACAATTTCAGTCAATTTCAGACTGAGCCTTCAATACATGTGTCAATGTCTGCCAAACATGCAAAAGCCCCAAATTTTCTCACTCGAATTCCAATAAATTTTTGTAATGTGTACCCAAAAGCACTTTCTAGAGCGGAAATGCACCTTTCTAGCAAAAGCCCCCTACTACAGCTCTGATTTCCCAAATAAAAATAATAAAGTATACCTATCACCTCCAAGACGAGATGAAGACAAACCGAATTCAAGTCGGCGGGAGTATGAAGAAGACTACCCAGGCTGGTAGGCGGTGAGCCGAGGATTTCGTAGAGCTAGTGGTGGAGCTAGAGGACTTAGCAGAGCTACGCGGCAGCTGTTGGGTGGTAGTGGAACTGACTGGCATTGGCACGACTAGACATGCACTGGGTTTAGGGTTTAGGGCATTGGCAAGACTAGTCGGGGGCAACTGGCGGCTAATGCTCTAGCTGGTAGAGAGCTTGACGAACCTTGAGTTGAGTTGATGGGGAGCTTAGCGAATCTCGAAGCTCTGATACCAAATGTTGAAGATGGAGATGGAAACTATCAGCTCAAAATAGAGTGAATAGTAGAGAGTGAGAGTGTTGACACTCGACACATGATTCAATTCAAGTGTGTAAGTGAAAGTACAAAGTACAATCCTTAGACCTTAGGGTTGTGTAAGTACCTTAAGGTCACACCCAAAAGTGTGTAAAGTCCGTTAAGTGACCAAATTGTGTAACATAAACACACAAATAGTAAATAATGTGACTGGGGGAAAAAAAATCTCTTACGGAGAGTAGAAAAGTGCCCCAATGTCCTATTGTGAATCACCACGGCACTCCTTTGTGAGAGTAGGCTTGAGTCAAAGCAAACATAGAAGAAAGATTTTATGCAAGCACGTATATCTTGGATATCATGAAGTCATATTTGCATCTCGAAATCCATGGGAGGTGGAGTTGTTTTGGATGTGTGGACCCATATGACAACCCTTCATTGGTCACTGTTTCGGGCTCTGTGTATTGGTCAACAACCCTAGACGCTTATTGCTCATGCTTTTCTTCAGAAACAGAGTCTTTGGCATGGCAATACAAGGATTCAGGGTTCCCAGTGGCATGTGGTCTTCATGGAAAATTGCCCTTTCCAAGGTCCGTTAGCATCCCTCAGAGGATAGACAGGCAACTACTTCATTGCCAATGGAAATTCTAGTGGTGTCTCCTATTCTTTCTTGGGAAGGAAAATCCAAGGTGAGACCTAAGTTTAATCGCATGGCTTGACCTCAATGGTATTGGTTGATGCCACCCTTTTGCCCCCGAAGCCCCCTGATGTCCTTTTGCATCATCAAAAGAGTCTATTGGGTTCCTCCTGGCTACAATGATCTTTAGTGTAGAGTCTCTGATCTCTGGTAGGACTGGCACCCCTTTCCTGTCCTAGATGCTGAGTGCCCTTTGCAAGACTGGGGTCTTGTAGGGCGTTTGACCCTTTGGTCATCTTCGATTAATCAAATTTATCATTTCATAATTAGAGACCACACATAGTTGACTAGCAAAGCAAATACTCTTTGGGGATTGCACAAATCTAAAGCCTAGTGGAAATTGACAATTATGGAGGGATGGATCAATAAGAGAAGGATTTCCAATGGTTGCTTCTTCTTTTGTTAGACGTCAGTTGAAATCCCCTGCCATCAATTCCTTACTTGCCCAGTGGCATGGAAGGTTTGGTCACTACTATTGGCCATTCGGTTCCGAGTGGTTGGGATATCGATGCTTCCAAAGGGCTAGGTCTTTGGACATCCCAAGTTTCTGGACACCGTGCCAGCTGATATGAAAGTGCTCTTCCTTTCTTATGCTTTTGGGGTTGTTGGCAATATGGACTATGAGGAATGCATTCATATTTGATGCTTCATCAGGCATGCACAGTCATATAGTCTGCTTGAAAGGACTTCTTCATTGGCAAGTTGACGCCCTAGGAGAGTCAAGTGGGATTTGCTAGGAGGAGGCTCTGCAAGTGAGAGAGCTAGGTTGCAAGGGGGAGAAGGCTTTGCATTGGGACATGGCAACCATCCAACACCTGCTACAAGACTCCACTGGAAATCATATCTTTCAGATGCAAAAGATGCATGTGTGAGATACCTTAGTGAGCATAGAGGATATGAGCTGAACGTTTTTTTCCCGCACCTTTACTGCTTTTCAGGCATGAAAAAGAGACGGTATGTGTAGAGAGTTCTTCCAGGTGCCTTGGACCACCAGCATCAGTGGGACCATGGCCTTCAGGATCAGTATGGGAGAGTACGATCTTGGCTAGAGAAGGTGCTGGAGTTGGCCACTGACTTCTGTAGACATCTGTTCCACTAGGACCAGATCTCATCTGGAGTGTTCCATTGCAGAGAACATGTGTGGGAATGCATCCCCTCCCTGGTCATTGACACAATGGGGCAAGCCCCTCCTTGCACCCTTCATGGCGTAGGAGATGCTCCAAGCTTCTGAGATACAGGATAGGCAAAAGTACCCAGGAGATGATGGACCCTCTAGGGCCTTCATTTTCACATTCTAGGAGGTGAAGGGCCCTCTACTGATGGCCTTTCAAAGAAACTTCAGCTCTGGTGGATGCTGGGTAGTATGTCTTCTGGCCTTGTTTGCCTCCCCCCAAAAGGTAGGACTGCCAATCAGAGCTGATTCAGTGGTGCACGATCTACTTCTTGTCAGCCGCCTATAAAGCACTAGCAAAGAGGATCAGCAGCAGACTTCAACCCCTCCTACCAGACATCATTCATGACACTCAGACAGGTCACGTCCAAGATTGAAGTATCCTACACAACATATTCACCTTCTTTGAGGCCACAGAAGTGGGCCCATCAATATAGGCACAAGCTTGCACTGCTTCTTCTGAACTTTGAGTAGCCTATGCCAGGGTTGATTGGAACTTTCTGGAGGGTAGCACAGATCGGCTAGACTTTCCTTAGCTGTGGATCAGTGGGTTCTGGATGGCTGGCAGCATGGTGATGATAGGAGGGCAGAAAGGTGTGGAGTTCCACCTGGAGAGGTCAGTCAGAGATATTCCACTGGCTCCATATTTTTTCCTGCTCTCTGTGGAAGCAATCTCTTATCTTCTCTGCTCTCCAGTTAGTAGGTTGAGGGGCCTCAAGCTGCTTGTGCGAACAAAGACAGAGCTGCTAGATTCAGACTATGCAGACATCACAACCTTATATATTGAGGATGATGAGTTAATGTTGGAAAAGGTGAGATTGGCCTTGGAGGTGTTATGCACTACAAGAGTGAAGATCAACTAGTGCAAGTTAGTCAGTTTTCGTAGAGATTCAGAGTCTAGCACAAATTGCAAAGTTTACTTGGGTTTCAGATGGGTGAGTAGGGGACAAACAGTCAGATATCCCTGGTTTCAAGTGGACTCAACATCACAACAGCCCAACAGTCTGGACTCAGTACCCGTGTTAGAACCCATATGGATTTCATATATAGTCTCATGTTACTGATTCTCTTTGACTACATCTCTCTATTACACCATCTGATTTGAAGTTTCATGTGGAGGGCTCTAGGGATTCTTGAGCCAAAGTGGCTTGGCAAACCAAACATTGATGACTACTCAGAAGGATTGGGGATTATTCACCCAAAGTAACAAATTCAGAACCTCTTAGGCAAGTTCGTGGCCTCAGGACTCATGCCAGATGGGGAGACCTGGAAGCTGCTTCTCCAGGAGGGCTTCCAGACCTCGTCTTACATAAGAGTAGAGACCTTCTCTAAGGGGATTTTCACTATGGTACCAGCCACCCTCTCTAGATCTGGCAGCTTCTGCAAAAGGCACTTTAGCAAAGGCCCGTGTTGTAAGGAGAAGATTGATAGACAGCCAATCGTTTGGAATGGCAGGTCAAAGATAAAGATGACTTGCTCACAGCTTGGAGGATGTGCACACATTCAATGGGCTGGTTGTGAGGCTGGACCTGTCCCAAACTTTCAGCAATTGGATGAGGTTGGTACTAGTATATTCTTGGAACCCAAAGTATGAAAAATAATTGGCTATGGTTATTTGGTAAGAAAGCGAAATAAGGACCACGAGTAGCCGTATGTAGCCTACCTATGTTGATGCTATGTATCATTGAGGCAATGCTCAAACAGAAATGGTAAAAGACTATAACAGAAGTACAAAAGAGCAGCTTTTACAATGAAGGTGCATTATTAGGGTCTAATGGATGACAATTGCTAGCTTCACGATCACCTTCACTTCAATGGTTTCATCTTCTTTCTTCAAATGAACTATGGCACCATCTTCTTCCTGAAAAGCCCCACCAAAAGAAAAGACAAACAATTTGAAAAATGATTTTGGTACTAGCACTAAAGCTTAACTTAATGCCTCTTTACGAAAAAAGACCCCTATATGAAAAGATATGGTAGACCTTTGCAATTCAGAACTTGAATAGCACGTCCAAAACCATGAGATTTTTTGACAGCACCAAAAACACCATGCAAATTTTATAATTGTCTATACAGAGACTTGCCATCTTCTTTTCACTTTTTCTATCACATGATTAAATGAAATTAAAATAAAAATAAAAGGCAAACACGCACACACATATACAAATGCATGCATATCACTAAAGGCCAAAATGAACTATGATACCCAATTGTGGATTACAGTGAATCCATGGTATATCTTGTTATGGATAAAAGAAATTAACGAACAAGAAAGTGGACACATATATCTACAGAACAGCTCCTGGCACTTCCTATTATCAATAATATCTAGCATAGGGCTTCTATGAAGAGATCAGTACATCCATGATGGCATCTCCTGAGGTGAGGCTCTCCAAGAAAGACTAAGGGGGATGAAATATGATGACCCATCTACTCACAAAATCTTGCGGGCAACACCTATGCTGTAGGACTAGTCATCCTAGATGGTCCTCTATTTAGTTGGTCAGGCGGTGAAGCTGCTATTGGTGGTGGTGGGGCTATGGAGGAGAGGTGTGTGTTAGTGCTATTTAATGCCATGTGTACTTGCATGGCTAGCACTCAGGGTGGGGTTTGTGAATCTCGATTCTATGGAGCTTTTGACGATAAGAGTCCTAGGCATCTCTCATTGTGGAAGGCCATGATTCAACCATGAAAAAAGGCAATGGTAGTACCCTTGTATCTCATATTAGGCAAGACATCTTCATATGTAATGCTCCTTTGTCTCCATGATACCTCTAACATATCCTACCCTCTCATGCCCCTTCGAAGTATCTACCTATCTCAACTTTTTTTTTTTTTTTTTTTTTTTTTTGCAAATAAAGTGTGGCTAATTATATTACTTCAGAAAAAACCCAGAATTCAAAGAAGTGCTCATGCTCAACAAACTAGCTGGAGCTGATGCCAAGTCACAGATATATCAAGTATACAAGCCTCTCAAGGTGATCTAGGGGGGATGGGGGCAAGAAGCCATGGAGGGGGGGTGTATTGCCATCTGGGGCTGCCTGCCTACATCATGAAGAACAGATCCTGGCTGCCCCAAGTGTGCATGAAGTGAAAACAAAGCTCCTGACGAGCTCAAGGTCGCCCTGCATCTAATCCCATTGGCCGCGGAGGGAGTGGATGATGGAGGTCCAAAGCTCTGCCAAAGTCGCATGTACTGAAAGTCTCTCCCCGCCAAAAACCTCCTGATACCACGCCTTCCAGATGTGCCATCCAGAAAGACTCCCTACAATCTCCCATACCTCAGAGCGGTCTGTTGTGGGCTCCAGTACCTGGCGGATGGGTAGAGCCTCCAAGCCGACCACTGTGCATGACCCAGCCTCAATGATGAAGATCGTGTCCTGCATCCCAACCTCATACAAAAGGTGACAGCCCTGGCTGATTACCTGCCAACAGAAAGCTCCCCATGAGATACATCCAAGGCTGGGTGTTATACGGCGAAGAATGTGGCATGCTCCTCTCCACATGAGTTGCGCTACCTCACACGACCAAAGGCAGTGCTTTGGAGTTTCCAGAGATTGCTGTGGGTAGCGTTTACAATCTCCATCCGTTTGCATCTGGGCTAAATAACTTCCCACCACCAAGCCTCCATGTGCCAACAGCCATAAGAAATACGATACCCTCCTTGGCCTCCAGCTGTCCAATAGGCGGTGCCAGAAAATCCGCCGGAAAGCATCCGTGATGCTATACTCTGCCCAATACCTGCTATGCAAAGGCGCCCAGTCCATGTTCTCCTGCATCAATACGTGTCTGCCAATCCTCGCTGTGTACTCCAAGAACCTCGGTGGCTTCTTGGCGACTGCAATGGCCGGCCATAGCCACTCTCTAGGGTCCCACTCCAGCTCATCAAGTGGCTTGCTCTCCCATATCCAAAGGCGCCACTCCCGGAACTCCTCCAAGAACGCATAAGGGTCCAGACGCCATGTCTTCCCCTGAAGGCTAACCACCTAAATTCTCCTCCACAGAAGGACAACTATCCCTCATCCTGCTGCCCTCTGTCAAGAACCAGACGCCCCCCCTCTTGCACGGTGAAGAAAGTCCCATTGGGACGGCGCCCACTCTACCTGCCACCTGTAGGGGGATACTTATTGGTGAAAATCTAGCGGCCCTTACCTCGCCAGGCTCTATCGGCTCTTGTATCGAGGGGTCAAGCCACTCCTAAGGTATCGCAGCATCAATCTCCCTTCTCCTCAACTCAACTCCTCTCTGGCAACTTGATACCTGCTGCAACACCTCTTGGTCCGCCACCCTATACACCTCCCGCCATGTCCTGATGGTACAAGCCGGGTCAGCCTCCCAACCAACCCACTGGATGTGGGGGCACTTGCCAATCTGCACCCCCTCCCATGATCTCTCACATGGGGGTTCTAGATCATTGGCTGGCAGTCTATCTCCTCCTGGCAACCTAGGGGGCTCTGAATAAGGGCCTTACGGAGGCCCTACCATACACGAAGTAGGCTGCAGAGAAAGGAGGATCAGGGGGGTGTGATCTGGGCCGTCGTGAAGATCCATCTCAAGGACGGCCTCCAATCACCGCCAAGCCTCGGTCTACGCTCCTGGAGGCCCTCCTGCAATAGGCCCTTCCTTGTCTGCCCTCCTTGTGTGAAACCGTGGACTACTAGCTTGCTCAAAAGGGACAAACTCTGATACTCTGGATCTATGATCCCAAGCCCTCCTTCTGACCAATGCTGGATGATGGTTGCCCACACCACCTTGGCTCGGGAGTCCCTAGAATCGTCAGACCCGGTCCAGAGAAAATTCCGCACTAGGTGGCGAAGCTGAACTACACAAGACCAGGAAAAGCACCAACACGAGGCAATGTACCAGGCCGTCACTAGGAGGACCTGGCTAACCACTAGGGCTCGGCCCGCTAGAAAAAGGTGAGCAATACTCCAATAAGTCAGCTTCCGCCGAATAGAGTCGAGGCCTAGAAGAAATTACTGGGCAGGAATGATGTCAAGTCTCACCTGGAACCCTAGGTAACGGACGGTCTGCTCTCTTCACACCCATCTAAATCCCAAGTGGACACCCCACTCTGTGCTAGAGTCCGGATCCGTAAGAAAACCAACAGACTTTCGGTAGTTGATTTTCGCTCCCACTAGAGTGTAAAACACCTCAAGAGCTAGTCTCACTCTCTCCTACATTAGCCCATCATCCTCTATGTAGAGTGATGTTGTGAGATGGAAGGATCGAGGTGCAGCTGTGAGTTCAGTAGACAGTGTGAGAGTGAGAGACAGAGTGAAGCACGACACCCAAGAGAATAGACTGAAAGAGTGTGACCAAAAAGTACAAAGTACAACCCTTAAACTTAGGGTTGTAGGGGGTGTTCACACCCGACACACACTAAGTGCCCATAAGTGTGTAACATAAGCAAATACGACAATAAGACTATAAGTCTAGGGGAAAAAACCTCTCCTACCGAGAGTAAAAAGTGCCCCAGTGTCCTACTGATCACCGACACTCCCATATGAGCGTAGGCGTAAGTGAGGCGTGAGTCAAATACCCAACAACCCCCCCTGGAGTGAAGAGTGATCAAGAGTACAAGGATCATCCGCCACCAAAGGATATCAAATTTAAAGCATTGCGAAATGCTTCAAATTTGTCACGAGAAAGAGCTTTGGTGAAGATGTCTGCCACATTACTCGTGGTAGGACAATAGACAAGGCTGATATCACCTGCATGTAGCCTCTCTCTGACAAAGTGATAATGGATCTCAATGTGTTTCGTGCGGGCATGAAACACTGGGTTCCGTGCCACTGCAATGGCACTCTGACTGTCAGTGAACAAAGGAGTAGGCTCCGTAACAGATACATCCAAATCAGCTAGCAAGCGTCTAAGCCATACGCATTCAACTGTGGTAGTGAAAGTTACCTTGTATTCAGCTTCACATGACGATGTGGCAATAGTGGATTGTTTCTTGCTAAGCCAAGAAATGCAAGAAGAGCCAAGAAAGAAACAATTGCCACTAGTGGAGTGACGTGTATCATAATCACCAGCCCAATCAGAATCACTGTAAGCATGTAACTGCAGTGGTCCCCCCTTGGCATAAAGCAGATCGAGTACCCTGCAAGTAACGAAAAACACGCTTGACAGCTTGCCAATGTGACATACGTGGCTGATGCATATACCTGCTCAAAGCTGAAACTGCAAATTGTATGTCTGGCCTAGTGTTGCATAGATAGATAAGACATCCAACTGCAGGAGTATATGTATGTATATCAAACAAATCACTGTCATCATGTAATGACAGTTTCAGTCCAGGTTCCATGGGAGTACAAACTGGCTTGCAATCCTGTAAGCCAAACTTCTTAAGAAGCTGCCCAATATACCTTGACTGTGATAGCCCAATACCTCGAGCATCATGTATGAACTGGATGCCCAAGTAGTAATGCAAAACTCCCAAGTCAGACGTGTCAAAAGTTTGCTTCAAATTTTGTTTGAATGCTGAAATCTGATCAGCATGTGTTCCAGTGAGCAAAAGGTCATCAACATAAAGACATATAATCAGCATAGATCCCCCTTCTTTACATACGTAAAGGGTAGACTCAGATGAGCTGTTTAGAAACCCTTGACCAAGCAAGAAAGCATCTATTTTTGCATACCAAGCTCTAGGAGCTTGTTTCAAACCATATAGTGCCTTTTTGAGCTTGCATACCAAATGTTCTGAGCCTTCAACTGCAAAACCAATGGGCTGTTGTACATAAACTTCCTCCTGAAGTTCTCCATGTAAAAATGCAGTCTTGATATCTAGCTGATGCACTGTCCAACCATAATGTGCAGCCAAAGCAATCATAGACCTGATGGTCGTCATACGGGAAGTAGGAGCAAATGTCTCCTCATAATCAATGCCCTTTTTCTGTGCGTAGCCTTTAGCTACAAGCCGTGCCTTGTATTTATCAATGGATCCATCTGCTTTCCTTTTCAGTTTGTAGACCCATTTCGTTCCAATGGCTTTCTTCCCAAATGGCAAGGACACCAAATCCCAAGTTTGATTCTTAGTAATAGAATCTAATTCAGCTTGCATTGCTGCCATCCAATGCACACTGTGTTGTGCATCCTCATAACATTCAAGCTCTTCATTATCAAAAGTACTTGCTGCCATAACAAACTCCATGGTATGTGCTGAATCATGCAAACGAGTTTGCCTTCTAGTACGACCAGCCATGGGTGCATCCAAAGGACTATCTTGCATAGTCTGCAAATACCATCTAGGTAACTGTCTAGCTTCCTAACTGTGTGCAAGCTCTTGCTGAATTTCAGTTTCAGCATTATGCTGAATATTCCGATCCGCCAATGGCTGAATTTCTGCACTTTCCATAGGAGCAACTGGCTGAACATTAGGTTCATTTTCTGAAGCTCCAACTGAATCACCAAAAGTAATGGGCAGCAGCCCTTCAAAAACATCACGGGCAGCCTGATATGTGTCCAAACCAGCCAAGGATAATTCTGATTTTTCATAAAAAACAACATCCCTGCTGACAAAAACCTTCTTTGTAACGGGATCATAGAGTCTGTAGCCTTTGCTCTCATTGCTATATCCCATAAAAATGCACTTAACAGCCTTGTTGTCCAACTTTTTTCTAAGTACCTGTGGAATATGGGCATAGGCAAGACACCCAAAGGTACGAAAGTGACCAACAGAAGGTTTACGGCTGTTCCAAGCCTCAAAAGGTGTGATGGTCTTCAAGGCTTTGGTAGGGCATCTGTTCAAAATATGGCAAGCACACATGACTGCTTCCATCCAAAAACTATGAGGCAAGCTCTTTGCCTTCAGCATACATCTGGCCATCTCCATGAGTGTCCGATTCTTCCTCTCTGCTACCCCATTCTGCTGTGGAGTATAGGCAGTAGTGTACTGATGGACTATGCCTTTCTGCTTCAAAAAAGAATTCAGCATAGAGAACTTGTATTCCCCCCCTCGGTCCGAAAGGAGAGTCCTAATTTTGCATCCAGTTTGATTTTCAACAAGTGCACTGAAAGCCAAAAATGCATCATACACTTCTGACTTCTTTTTCAAACGGTAGACCCAGCAAAAACGTGTAAAGTCACCAATGAATGTCACAAAATAGTAACAACCGCCCAATGACATTGTTTGCATAGGCCCACAAACATCTGAATGCACCAACTGCAATTTGGTTGTTGCTCTGAAAGCAACATCACGGGGAAATGAGAAACGATGCATTTTCCCCAAAATGCATCCCTCGCATAACTGCTCAGGAGGTCTCTCCAAGAGAGGTAAGCCATCCAGCATCTAAGTACGCTGCAAAAGCATCAAACTGCCAAAGTTTACATGCCCCAAACGAGTATGCCATAACTCCGCCTGTATCATAGCAGGAGTAAGAGTGGATGTCAAATATGCCGACTGATCTACTGAAACGGCATCCAACTCATATAAACCATGACATAAAGATCCTGTCAAGACCAAAGTCATGCGTTCTTTATCTCTAACCATGCAACGGTCATCATCAAATGTGACCTGCAAACCACAACGTGCCAAAGAAGAAATAGAAAGCAAATTCTTCTTGATTCCAGGCACAAACAAAGCATCCTACAGGCGGAGAATAGAGCCATCAATGGCTGTGAGCTGAATCTCCCCAATACCACGAACAGGGTATGATGCATTATTGGCACACTGTACAGATTTCCCAACGGGAGGTGCACTAACTGAAGCAAATAAATCTCTGCGAGATGTAATATGTCTAGAAGTACCACTGTCAAAGAACCAAGTGTCAGCATCCTCTGTAGAGCTAAGTGCTCTATCGGCCCAAGAGATGTCATAACTGCAAGTGTAAAAACAATAGTCCCTGTCCACAACAAAGGACGCAGACTCACTAGCAGTGGAAGGAGTAGTAGAAACAGACATTCTTGACTCCTTCTTCTCTTTGGCAATGCGCTTCCTGCACTCAGTGATATAGTGGCCTGGCTTCTTACAATAATGACATTTTCCCTTTTTAGCTTGCGTCTCCCCTTGTGTCTGATTCTGCGATGTGCCCGAAGTGCCAGAACTCCGTGGAGCATTTTTCACCTTGCTGTTTTTGCCTTTCTGTCTTGCCACAAAAGCCTGCTCAGAGACTATAGCATCCACACCACTATTTTTCCTTGTTTGCTCGTCCTCTAGAAGCAAACTAACCAGCTGAATAAAAGTGAGTGGGTGCTCAGCAATCCTCATGGTGAGGTTCAATGCAGTATGAAAAGACAAGTACGAAGGAGGTAAGGAATTCAAGGTGGTGGATATCAATTGTGCATCCGAAAAATACTCATCTACATTCATGAGCTGCTCCCTCAAGTCCTGAATCTTATTCGAGTGATCCTGCATAGAATCACCCTCATTCATCTTCAAAGTTTCCAACTCTTTCTTCAAGAAAGAGATCTGAGCCTCATTCTTTCCTGCAAACATATGCTCCAAAGTCAACCATGCATCTCGTGAAGAAGATGCTGAACGAATGTGAGGGATGATGGACCGCTGAACTGCCAGAGCAATCAACGACAAGGCCTGTGCATCACGTGTATCCCAAGCTTTTTGAGCTGCAGTTCTTGGAGGAAGTGGCTAAGGTGGAGCGGGCTGAGGTCCCCGTTGTCCACGTGCGCCATGAGGAGGAGGAGTAACGGGAGCTACAACTCCCGGTCAAGTTTCCTCTCCACTGACATAATCCCATAAATTCTTAGCCACTAATACATTCTTCATCATGAATGACCATAGCGAGTAATTGTTTCCGTCCAATCTGTCTTCCTTGGATACATACGTAAATACATCACCTCCCTGATTTGCCATGATGACAAATTTCCAAAGACAAATGAGCAATGTCAAAGCAGTAAGGACTGGAAATCTGCAAATTTTCAGAAATCGCAGCAAACACACTTCTGCAATTAATGTGCAAGGGCATACTCTGTCAAAAACTGTCTTTTAATGCACGCTTCCCAAGGTGCAAACAGTGCTCAGCAACACTGTTATATCAAAATCCCCAAAATTTTTGCCAAAATTTCTGTCAAAACAGTCTTTCTGTGACTGTAACAGCAGTTCATATGCAACTGTCCTCAAAATACACAAAAGCCCTAAAATTTCTGATGAACCAGTCCAAAATTTTGCATCAAATTTATCCCACACCCATATCCTATATGCTGTGCCTGCCGCGTATGAACCTCCTCTTCTAGAACTTTGTTCTGGACTAAAATAATTTTTTTGTTAAAAAATACCTGACGTGGATTGCAGGCTGACGGGGCAGTGTGGCAGGTCACTGGTCAAACGGAAGTCATCGAGCTGTCAGAGCGGGCGAACGGGACGCAGGTTGCTGACGTGGATTGCAGGCTAACGGTCGTTGGTCAGACGGTGCCGGGCAGGCTGATGGTTGTTGGTCAGATGGTGTCGGGCGGGCTGCTGACGTGTTAGAGGCAAGCGGCCACCAGCAAGCGGCGCTTTAGACAGGCGGCACTGGCGCTGGCGTCGCTTCAGACAGACGAATGGGCTTCAGGCAGGCGGCGCACGAAACAGATGGCCCTAGAGACAGGTCGCGCTGGTGACAGGCAGTGCCCAGACCTGACGAGCTGGAGCTGCGCGCTAGCGGGAGAGTCTGCATGCTGGCAAACTGACGGGCACAGGAGCACGTCTGGCTAAGATGGCGGCTCCTACAGGTGCAGCGGCAGTACGCAGGTACAGGGTGAAACTGACTGGGGCTTTCGAACAGGATTAGACGGTTCTGGCGGGCAGACAAGTTGCAAGTCGACTTGGCAGAGCTGGCGAGGGCTGCAGACAGCAGACAGAAGACTCCTCTGATACCAAATGTGAGATGGAAGGATCGAGGTGCAGATGTGAATTCAGTAGACAGTGTGAGAGTGAGAGACAGAGTGAAGCACGACACCCAAGAGAATAGACTGAAAGAGTGTGACCAGAAAGTACAAAGTACAACCCTTAAACTTAGGGTTGTAGGGGGTGTTCACACCCAACACACACTAAGTGCCCATAAGTGTGTAACATAAGCACATAAGCACATACGATAATAAGACTATAAGTCTGGGGGAAAAAACCTCTCCTACCGAGAGTAAAAAGTGCCCTAGTGTCCTACTGATCACCGACACTCCCATATGAGCGTAGGCGTAAGTGAGGCGTGAGTCAAATACCCAACAGATGTATCATCTGCATACTCTGAGTCTAGCAGCTCTGTCTTCTCTCTCACCGGAAGTCGGAGGCCACGTAACCCGCTCACACATGACCTGAGGGAGTGAGACATCGCCTCTGCAAAGAGTAGGAACAGATACGAGGCAAGAGGACAGCCCTATTAGACCGATTTCTCTAGCCGAAACTCCTCCCCTCACCTGCCACCTATGAGAACCCTGCTGGTAGCCGATCTGTAAAGTGTGAAGACCCCGCTGATCCATGACTCGGGGAAGCCCAACCTCACCATGGTACCCTCTAAGAAGTCCCATTCAACCCTATCATAGGCTTTCTCAAAATCTAGGAGTAGAACCGCCAATCCCTGACTATTGTGTTGGGCCCACTCTGTCGCCTCAAAGAAGGCGAAGACATTGTCTAGGCTGCTCCTATCCTAGAAAAAGCCTGTCTGTGTCATGAATGATGTCTGGAAGCACATGGCGGAGTCGCATACCAGTCATCTTGGCCAGTGCCTTATAGGCCACTAACAACAAGGTGATCGGTCTCCACTACGATAGCTCCAACCGATCTTTCCCTTTGGGAAGGAGACTGATAAGACCTGCCAATAGACTCCTTGGCATCCATCCTAAGCTGAAAATCTCCTGGAAGGCCAACAATAGGGGGTCCTTGACCACTTCCCAACAAGTAGTGAAGAAGGCCTTGGAAAGGCCATCCTCTCCCGGGCATTTTTGCCCCGTCGTATGCATGGAAAGCCTCCTCTAGTTCCTTCTCTGTGAAGGGATCTAGAAGAGAGCGTCTGTGACGAGGGATGGATGTGATCCCAAACTTGTTGTCTGCATTGTTGTCCTCTAGTTGAGGCTGTCTCCTACTGGAAAAGGCATCTGTAGTAGTCAGTGGCAATGTCCATCACCTCATTTGGGCTATAGCGAATCCTCCCATACTGATCCCGAAGGCTGTGTATTTGCTCTCCTGAGGTGTGGGGCTGATGCACCTAGAAGAACTCCCTGCATATCGTGTCCCCCTTCCACGCCCAAAAGGCTGCTGAGATGTGGAATGAAAACTCCGAGCGCTTGTCCTCTAGGCCAGCGAGGGTTGCTTGTGCGCACACCTCCTGTATGTGGAGGATGGGATCCCTTGGTGCCTCCTGTAGGGGTCTCTGTGTGGCTGCTAGGTCCTGCTAGAGTGCTCTCTCCTCCTCCCAACTCTGCTGCCTGTCCTGTAGGGATGCCTCCTGGCAGATACTATTCAAACTCAGCTAGGGCCTGTGCAACCTCCTTTGTGATCCGGTCCCTTCTGTCCCATTCCCTAGTCCAAATCTGCTCAATCTATCTGTTTGCCTCCTCCCTCCTGTAGATCGAGTCAGGGATCTGACAAGATCGTGTGTGTAGGGCAAAGGCTGGGGCATCAAGTGTCAGGAGAACTAAAACCGGTCTATGACTCACATAAAGCGGTAGTTCCTTCAATTAATACCTGGTCTTTTCACACACACACAAACATAGACTTGACTTGCTCGCTCAACACCAAATTGTTTGGCTCCGAAGACCGGCACCCCTCTCGGTATTTCTTTATCAATTAAAAGATGGAAAGTTACAAAAAATGAAATGTTCCAAAATACATAAACCTATGAATAGTTGGTTTTCATCTTTTCTGAGTAAATCCCAACTACATAAGGACAGTACAGCATGTCTAGAACAACATCCTTTTTAGGAAAGCATTTTCTATGACCATAACTCAATAATTCATGTGCAGAATTGCAGTCTGCAGAACTTTGTATTTACTGTTTCTACTGTCCAGCACATCCTGAATAACATCCCTTTTAGGAAAACACTTTCTGTGACCACAACTCAATGATTCATGTGCAGAATTGTAGTCTTCAGAACTCTGTATATACTATTTTTACTATCCAGCATATCCAGAACAACATCCTTTTTACCTGGCATCATTCCAACAGTAAAACAATCCCACAAACAGCACTAAATCAGAGCTGAAAATCCCTGTTCCCGTATGGCATGGTCATCACTTTCTTTAGTTCCTGCATTGAAGAAGCCATCAGCTGCTCCTGAACCTGGACAGTGAGGCTCTTGCCTCAACAAAAGTGCAAAGAAAACACAGAACTGTACATTCGATGGAATCAGCCCATCATGCAGAGCATTTCCTCTGAGAATAGAGAGAGAGTTGACCAGAGGGAGCAAGCTCTACCTCCGTACATGAGTCTGAGACGAAGTACTCTCCGTAACTGATGTACTTGTAGCAATCTGCCCTCAGCTCCTCAAAACTTCACTCTCAGATCTGCTCCTCATGCCTATTACGTTTTTTTTTAATGCTCTCTCTCTCTCTCTCTCGGAAATTTGTGCCATATGGCATACATGTAACAATTTTCCCGTTTAAACCTTCCGGTCTAAAATTCTCCATGATCAGTGCAAAATTTGACCTCGGCACAGACCAAAGAATTAATCCTCGTGCAAAAACGAAGATAATGATGCAAACAGATTCTGGGGTCCAAAAATAGTAACTCCCTAAACTTTAGGGATGGTGTCCCTTGCATTCCTCAAGTTGTTTTGAGCAACTTTTATCATTGCAACCACATCAAAAAGTGTAATGTGGCTCAGTTATAGTGACTTTTATTCCATGGGCATTCTCACATGTGCATTTTCTGTCTTGGCCAGGCTCTTGTCCTGCACCATCTCCAGTGGCTAAGCACACAGTCCCAAACCACTGCATTCTATTCTTCAATGCCCATTCAAACTGGTCCCAAGGCTCAGACAAACCATTAGTCCAATTTGTCCTAATGGCTGCCTCTTCTAGCCATGCAAAGATCTCGGCTTAATCCAAGATACCTCTGGGGATAAAAAGCAACAACTAAATATATATATATATCACCACCTGGTGACAAGAACCGGGCAATGATTAAACAAAGTGGTGTCTACCAACTACCCTACCTGGCCTCCACGAGAGCATCGCCACTCTCCCACACAAAACATGTCCAGCCGCTCAAGCAAAACTCCGCCTAGCCGCCTGTATCCCCAAGAGAAGTCCAGCGACCTCTCCCTCCTATGGGAAGCATGGTCTCTCCAAGCATTGCGTGCTCCTACTGCCAGTAGGAAAACCTCCCATGCCTCCTGCTTCTCTCTAGCCCTGCCTTGGTAGTTTCTACCTCTGCCCTACTGGTCCTCTAAGGCCTCCAGGTTGTTGAAGTCTCCTCCAACAATCCAGGAGTCCACCTCTAGGAGTCCTGCTGCGATCTCCACCCAGAACCTCCTATGTGCCCTAACCTCAATAGGGGCATAGACATTGAGGACTCCAAGGCACGAGTCCCTAATGTCCAATTTGATCCATAGAACCCTCCCTGCCACAATCGTCCCATGGTCTAGTACACAGGCGGTGAGGCTCGGGCCAATAGAGGTGCATACGCCTCCACTCCTGCCGTGGGCACCAATGGCGTGCTCCCAGTAAGTGTGTGAACTGCCTGGGAGTACCTTCCCTACCCACTTGGCCTAGGCGCAAGTGAACTTGTGCTCCTGCAAAAGTAGGATATTGATCCATCTGGCGAGGGCAGGCTGCAACTCTTGCCGAACAATGAACTTCTTGGAACCACGTGCCCCACTATAGTAGAGGCTATTCACATTCCAAGATGCAAGATGTAAATTCATAAGGAAACCTGTGGCTGACCGAATAGGCATTTGTTTGGTGTGGAAGCTGCTCACAAAGAAGAAGAGCTATGGGGATGCTTTACTGCAAGCCTAGACGGTGAACTCCATTCCCCCCTGGTAACCCTCGGCTGGACCATGGGGATGATAGATGCACCTGGTGGTACCACCAGAGCATCTAACAGCCACGCTGAGAGGCGTGACTTTGTACACTAGTAGAAATGGACCGCCTATGCCACGGGCCACTCGATCACATCCATCGGAGCTCTCCACTGCAGAGGGGCTCAAAAGATAAAGCTCAGATGTGGGACCTCGGCCATAGCCCACCAATTTATGTCCATCATGCAACTTGGCCGCTGCTGGGAGAAGAGTGCTAGTCCTCCTCTCATCCATTGGGAGATGTGATCTGCCACCAGACTCTTCACCTCCTCTATCTGTGTCATCCTCTAGTCTCCTGTATGAGAGGTTTGAAGGAATAAAGCATAGTTTGGTCCATCCAGTAGTGCTAGTAGATGGACCTTGCAGCTCCTTGACTTGCGTACCACGAAGATTCCCACCTCTAGAGGTAGTGGAAACTCTCCGTACTCTGCAACTCTCAAGTAAGACCAGAGACCACAGCGAAAAACTCCTGTGGTAGCAGTTGTGCCTGTCTCGAGAAAGTGTGACAGGCGATACGGACAGATGAGTTGGTGGCTGTGTGAGGAGGAGGGAGGGCTAAGCTGCTGTGTGAGGAGAGACTGATTGGAGGAGGGGATGGTGGAGAGGGGGAGGATTGAGGTATGTGGGGTGGTCGGAGGCACAAGGCGGGTGTGTGTGTGTGTGTGTGTGGGGGGGGGGGGGGGGGGGGGGGTTGACTATGGTCTAGGGTCCGAGGGGGAGGGGGAGGGGGAGAAGGAGGGTGTGGGGGATGTGAGCCCTCAGGTGAGGTGGCCTATCACGCCTTTGTGGGAGGTGGATGTGGAGGCTTGTGGTTTTGCCGGGTGGGACGAGGGGGGGGGGGGATTCACACTCTTGCTCCCTGCTGTCACGATTGTGTCTGAGGGGTTGACTACAGCCCCTCTACCGTCTCCCTCTCTATCGTCACTGGACTCGTGTAAAGCCGTCCGCATCTACCTATGGGCGTGTCGGCAAAGCTACCTTGGCTCTAAAGCGCGTGCAATCTATTGCCTAATGCCCAAAGTCATGGCAATGCAGACACTGTCCTAGTTGCCCAGCCACAATAACCTGATGCCTGAAGGAGTGTCCGCCTGCCTCAATCTCCAGAAACTGTGGTATATTCTTTGTCTCTTTCACTGCCACCCATACCTTTGGGACTCTTGTGGGTATCATTGCGTCTGCGAAAGAGGCGGGAAGGACAATGCCAAAGAGCCGTCCAAAGTCCTCCACTAACTGGCGATACTCTATCGCCAGTCCAAGGAAGAGTAGGGTGACCGGATGTCTAAGAAACCTGAAGTGAAACCACTGTACCAAGAAATGGAGGCAGCAATAGGGGGAAGGAGAGGGGGGGTGCGATGGTGAGGACAGGGGCATTCTATTTTTTGACGACGGTGGAGGTGCCGGGCGCCACGGATGACGGCATCAGACTGGAGCTGCGTGGGTGAATGGCTTACAAGCTGGTAGCCGTAGGGTGAAAGAGACGGGGGACAGCGCAGGGGAGGTACTAGGACGGGCCCGCGGTGGGGGGGGGGGGGGGAGGGAGGGGGTGTGGGATAGGGGTAGCGTGAAGGAGACTGGTGGTGGGGGTAGCAATAGGGCGGGGATGGGGGGGTGACCAAGCATGGGGCAGCACGGGGGAGGCGGCGCGATGGAGAGGATGTATGGCGGGAGAGAGAGGCGCAGTGTGCCACGGAGAGGGACGGGCAGGAGGAACGGGCCCAACAGCATTTAATGCAACCATTGAAACCAAGAAAGCACTGAGATCTAGCTCATGAAAAAAAGGATTACCTCTCTTTCATAGAAGGTGGAAAAGGAGTGCACATTGTCTTAATATCCACATTAGCATCCAAAACATCATCTTGGTCTTGATTAGAGAAGCTTTCACGGTTGTATTAGACATAGTCTCCCAACAACATATTGCCAAATTCTAAGAAGTGTTTTTAGTCCAAGTCCCGAGATTCCTCAGTGGCAAAGGTGACCTATGCATAGGAACACACCTGATGATCAGGTAGTGGGGATGGGTTCTTTAGAATCTTCTGTCAAGGTCTCAAGAACATGTTTGCTATGTTTCATTGGTGGTTGCACATTAGAACCGGGCTTGAATCTCAGAACAAAAGACCACCATCTCAATACAAGGAACCATTTCTCGCCCCTCCTCAGCCCCAAAGCCTCCACCGCCTTAACTTTCTTGAATCTGCATGTAAACTTAACTGAACCTAGCAAATTACGAGTCTCAATCAAAAAAGTCAGACAAAAAAAAACCTATCTCAACTTAAAGCTAGTGTGATGAGGTTCGCATCTAGCCTATGGGACATTGCATCCCAAATGACATGCACAACTATGTTTTCCGGCCTAAAAATGAGAACATTCCCAAAAATCCAAAGGAGATGGTCCTTATAGAAGGCCATCTTCAAGCCAAGTACTTACCACTTAATCTTGGACATTGGACACACACTTGGCCCCAAAACTAGTGCCCCTTGCTATATTTCTTAACTTTTAGTGCTAAAGGTTGAAGTGCACTGAGATCCAACGTAATTTCCTTCAATCTTCAATAGATCTTGCTGTCCATAACAACCATCAATCTTTCAAACCAATTTGCCCCTTGGTTTGCTTGGGAATTGGCCTTCAATCTGCTCCTTGGAAGACTAGCTCTACCCCAAACTTAGCATTAGCTGGCTGACCTCTTGAAATTCTTTGAAATCCCCAAATTTCAGCTGCCGAATTTCAAAGTACTAGATTCTCAAATCTGAGCACTCTTCCCAAGGTGGCTAGTAAACCCTAATTTTTGCTGCAAATTAATGTTTAGCAATAGAAATTCTTCAATTTCACCCTCTTGGGGCTGAATTTGGTTGAGATCTCTTGAGGGAAGCTATGAATTGGTTGAAAGAATAGAGAGGAAGTTGAAGAGAGTAATTTTGGGAGTTTCATTGCCAAAATTGGCTGAAATTCGATGCTAATCTTGCTATGAATGGTGATCGATTGCAATGCAGCATAAAAAAGAGCCCACACACAATTACCAAGAACGGGGAACGGGACCCCCCGGAACCGGGGGAATGCCGAAAGTTAGGGAATGGCACATATATATATATATATATATATATATATATATATATATATATATATATATATATATATATATATATATATATATATATATATAATAGAGAGAGAGAGAGAGAGAGATAGAATAAACACTTAAGTCTTAGAATCTAGAGAGAGATATCATATCAACCATAATTCGTGAAATTAGAGACATAATAATCAAGTTCAAACAATTATAAAGTCTAAAGATCCAAGTTACAAGAGCTCCAATTTCCAAGTCAATACTCTGAAGTTCCAAAAGGCTAGCCACTAAGTGCTTTGATTCATGGAAGATGGCTCCATTGTGCCTGAATGCTCATCCTACTGAACAACATCCTACCCATCACCATCACCATCATCATCATCATCATCATCTTTTTCCCAATGTATAAAAGAATCAGCCTTTGCAATTGATGTACGAGCTAGCAAGCAAAGATTGGAGCTCACATAAACTAGGTGATTCATCTTCATTGTACAAAGACGATTTCTCTTCTTTGAGTGAATGTGATTGAATGAGCTCCATAGTTGCTCTAAACAAGAAGAGCTAATTGTTTGGCTAAGAATACGAATAGCTAGACTCTGTAACTTTGGAGCTTCTGCCCTATAGTCATCCCACCATAAAGCAGCCCCAATATTTGTCATGTCCTCTAGTGCATCCTCTGTACCAAACATCCCTGCTGATACATAGAGAGCTGATTTTTAATTTTGTGTTGCATTTCATGTCTAGGATAGAGCCTTGCAAGTACTGTGTTCCAAGCCTTGACCACCTCAAGGTCTCTTTCTTGCATCTTTCCTTGAAACTCAGGATCAAGCACATATGTTGCAGCATGCATAGGAGAGTCATACTCATTCCATCTGCTGATGCATAATTCCTTGATCTGCTCATACCTGTCTGCATTTGGTTCTAAACTCTTCAACTTCTCAATCATGTGATCCATACCTTCATAGATCTTCCCAATGCATGGATCCATGCCCTCTGCAAGCCTCAACATGTGTATAATAGGATCAACCATTTGGTTGGTGCGATTCACCTCATCCCAAAAATCTCTATCAGAGACATATGCATTATATAACACAACACTAGCAGAGGCAGCCCCAGTTCAATTTTCATACTCATCACTAGCAAATAGCTTCCTAATTGCACCTTTGCAATAGTGCAATCGACCAAGCATATGAAACTTACATGCAAATCGTGTATCAGAGTATTTGAGAAGTTCTTTGTCACTTCTCTTGCAAAAGTCAGCATGCAAGTACTGATGATTACATATAAATGTGATAATCTTATTGCCTTTAGCACCAAGAGATGCAATCCATGGCAAGTCCCCAATATCCTTCAACAAGTTATTCAAGCAATGCGCCATGCATGGACTAAAGGTGATATGTGGATACATTGCCATTAAAATGTTTCTTGCTGCCCTGTTTGTAGGTTCACCATCTGCCACAAACTGCACTACATTTTCTACCCCAGCAGCCTACACTGCCTCGCACCACTCGGATGCCAGTACATCTACACTCTTTCTAGTCTTTGAAGCATCATGACTACCAATGAAGTATACATCCCCACGAGAATATGCGACAACACCATGTATGGACCTATGGCGTGTGTCACTCCATCCATTTGCTATCAATGTCACTCCATTTCTTGCCCATTGATTGTGAATATCTGCTGTTGCAATCTCTATGGCTGCTTTCTCCTTCTGAAGCAATGTAGTCCTGATAGTTTCTGATGAAGGGGGCTTCTATGTGGGCCATACTCTGCAATCTTTGTCACCATATTTAAAAAATAAGGTGACCTGGCTGATTTGAATCAATATGGTCATGGTAAAAAAAGCGTGCCATTGTTGCATCTGTTTCCTCTTTTTTCTTTGGTTCCCATGAAGTGTGCAATGAACTCTATCTAACACCACGACCTGCTGCCACTAATGGCCCACGAGAAGGCTACGTAGCCACTAATCCTAGTGGTCTTCTGCATGAAGCACCATGCCTTGGTAGCCTTGGAGTCCATGTTGTTGGATCCACTACTATATTTGGCGTCCTCCTGGCATGTGAATTCCCCATAGAAGTGGCTATGCAGTCAAGTAACTCCTACCTTTTCTCAATTGATACATTGGTGCAAAAACGCACATCTGTCCCCTCCTTATGTAGAAGATGGGCTCTCACTTTATCAGCCCCACCAGTGCGAGCATAAGAGCAAAGTTTGTATTTCCAAGGATGAGCCCCTCCACCTCTCAATGACACCCCTGCATCTACCTCATCCCACCATGACCAAGTAGTGCTTCGACTTAGTCCATTTGTTGACGAAGTACCTGCTAAGGATGATGAAGATCCCATAGACGTCAATGCTGCCATCTATATGAAAGTGACAAACAATCAATAAACTTCAATGAAATTGCAGAAATTTGTAGTCAAAATTTCAACATGCATGTGTCAAAGTTCAATGAAATTGTAGAAACTTCAGCCAAAGTTGAAAGCTCAATGAAATTGCAGAAATTTCAGCCAAAATCGAAAGTTCAATGAAATTGCAGAAATTTCAGCCAAAATTCCAATACGAAATTCCTTGGACCTCACCTGATCACGGGCAGGAGTCAGGCCAGGCAGGCAGAAGAGGCGGGCCGCACGCCAGGCAAGCGGGAGAGGCGGGAGCAGGTGGGGGCAAGCAGGGCCCAGGCGAGGCAGGCGGGAGAAGTGGAAGCAGGCAGGTGAGGCAAGCGGTGCAAGCGACAAAGGTGGGAGCAAGCAGGCAATCGGGTAAGGCAAGCGACAAAAGCGAGAGAGGCGGGCTAGTGATAGGGGACGTCGGGCTAGCGAATCGCGACCTAATTGGACGTCAATTGACCATTTTTTTAAATAAAAAAACTCAGCTATTGGAATGGCCATTCCAAACAGGGAACAGCCTTGGAACGGCTAGAGAACAGCGTGGAACAGGAGGGAACGGGACAGGGAATGAGCTGGAATGTTCCGCCAGCATTTCCTGGGCTCGAATCTCCCGAAACGGGTTAATTCGTTCCTGTGTGCCGAAAAGGGTATTCCCTGTCTCTATGGCCCCACATGCAGCTGCCAACTACATGTCCTTGTGGACCCCGAAATTGTTGTCACTTGCCTATAGACAACTTATTCCTACTCATCTTGGGACAACTCTTTGATAGCCTCCAATGGATAGGAAATTGTAGCAACAGCTCTTTCTCTTCCTCTCCCAATGCCCACCATACTAGAATGAGGCGCCAACAACCTCTAATAGCCTTTCCCTCAATTGCATGGGCAAGTTTTGCCAACTGGCATCCTTTTAAATGCATTTTCAGCAACTTTCAGCCCAATTAAATTAATTTTCAGAATATTAATTCTGAGAATTAATTTAATTATTAATTATTTCTCAAAAAGGTAACTATTTCTAACAACAATTAAATTGGCTAGGCCAATTTTGTCATCCAAGTATTCTTGAGCATTTATTAGCCCATAAACTAGCATTAATTAGCTAATTGGTGGGTTTAACTTACCTACGCTCGATGATCCTCGGTAGGACACTGGGGTACTTTTTACTCTCCTTATGATAGGTTTTTTCCCTCAGTTATATTCTTCTTTATTATATGTACTTATGTTACACAGTTCGAGCACTTAGCGTTTTACACCTTTCAGGTGTGAATGCACATTAACAACCCTAAGGTTTAAGGGTTGTACTTTGTACTTGCACATAACTCTTTGATTATTGCATTGGGAGTCATGTCTTCACTCTCACACTCTCTTCACTGTCAATTGTGTACTCTCAATTGAGCTTCGATCTTCCCCGTCTCACATTTGGTATCAGAGCTCAAATTCAGCTTAGTTTCTCGCATCTCTTAGTCTTGTACCAGTAGCACCCGCATTTGCTGAGCTCTTGGTTAGCTCCAACTTTGTCAGCAACTACCACCGTGGTCACCTGCCTGCACCACCCAGCCTATAGGTTTGTCCATCAGTAGTGCCGCCACTTATCTCCAACACCTGTGATAGGTCCGCCACTATCTAGCGCCATCTGCAGCATAGTAGACTGCGCCTCCTGCTCCAGTCACCTACGCCCTCGTCCACCAGCGCCGCTACCACCAGTCTGATCCAGCGCTACCACTACCAGCCTGGTCACCTGCAGCTACATTGCCACCAACCACTGTCACCTGCAATTGCGCCACCTATTCCAGGTCTCCTCCACCAACTCGCCACCTCCGCCAACATCATAGCCTCCTGTACCACTAAGCGAGTTGGATCTCAAAGCCAGCACTAGAGGTAAAAGGAGACATTTATCCATTTTATAATTCAAAATTTGAATTTCATACACGGGCTTCTGCTAGAGCAATCTATTTCTGCTCTTGGACGTGTCTGGATATATTTATTGCAGAAATTTCTTGAAATTCGAGGCAAAATTTTGGGGCTTTTGGGTTCAGTGCAGACGTTGGCACATATAGTTTAGGTTCAATCTAAAATAGACTGAAATTGTGCATTTCGGACGACAATTTTTTGGGACTTTTGCATTTTTTTGTGTTGTTGAGCATTGTTTGTGCATTGGACAGTGTGTACATTGGATAGTTTTGACAGAGTGTGACAAAGATTTGTTAATTAACGCATGGTGCATGCTGTAATTTCTGGAAATTTATAGATTTCCAGGTTTCTCCAGCTTTAGTTCTTGCTCTTGTGCTCTTTGAAAGGGTGACATTTACCATGGGAAATCAAGGACAAAGTTTTGTATTCACATACATATCCAAGGAGGATAGATTGGATAGCAACAACTATTCTTTATGGTCTTTCATGATGAAAAATAAGCTGATTATGAAAAATCTTTGGGATCATGATAGTGGTGAAGAAGTTCATCCTGGAGTTGTGGCGTGGCTCTTGCAACACCTCCTCCAGGGGGACATGGTCAAAGACTCGCTCAAGCTCAACCACTTCCCAAGAGACCAAAAGGCTTGGAAGACACGAGATACTCAAGCATTGTCACTAATTGCATCGGAAGTTCAGTGGTCTATAATCTTGCACATACGGTCTGCAACTTTTTCACGAGAAGCGTGGCTTACACTTGAGCAAATGTTTGCTGGAAAAAATGAGACACGCATCTCTTTCTTGAAGAAAAAGCTTGAGAATGTGAAGATGTATAAAGGTGATTCCATGCAAGATCATCTTAACAAAATTCAGGACCTGCCTCAGCAACTAATGAATGTAGATGAGTATTATTCATATGCATAGTTGATCTCTACTACTTTGAATTCATTAACGCCCTCTTATTTGGCCTTTCATACAGCCCTAAATCTCACCATGAGAATTTCTCCACAACCACTTAATTTTCTTCAATTGGTTAGTTTGCTTCTAGAAGAAGAGAAAACAAGAAATAACAGTAGGGTGGATGTAATAGCCTCTGAACAGGATTTTATGATGAGGCAAAAAGGCAAGGGCAGCCAGTCAAAATGCTCTGCAGAGTTCTGGAAGTTTAGGTACTTCACAAAGCAGCAAGAAACCAGGGGGTATGCAAGCCAAGTAGGGCAAGTGCTACTATTGTATGAAGCGAGGTCATTACATCACGGAATGTAAAAAACGCATCGCAGCATCAAAATTTTACATACTTGTGACAGAGCTCCCCCTTGAAATTCTTCCAATTGCCCTCAATTGCACTACAATGTCTCAAAAGCATTTGTTGCCACTACTAGAATATATGCTAGCATCATAGTCAAACAACAAGCATACCTATTGCTTAACCATGCTTATGAACTCTGCATTCTAAAATTCCAAATACTTAAACCAATTTACATAATACACACACATGAATCATAACCACTGTTAGAACCATAAGGGATACATCTGCATGCCAAATCCCAATACTCCTCTAACCACCAAGCATAGTTATGGGAAATGGGAACAGAAACGAAAATGGCAAAGATTTGGGGTTTCAGGGAGTTTTGAGTAACTAAAGGGATGAGAAAAGCAGAAATGGAAACCCAAACGGAAACGAAAACGGGAATAGTTATCCGGCAAAAATGTGGTGTTTCGGGGCGTTTTCAGCAACTATGCCACCAAGGCATAGCAATGTATAACCTAAGCATAACCAATGCCTTGTTCTAATGATGTACCACATAATACTCATGTAGAGCATACATCAGCTGCAAATCACATGTAACTTATACAATTATACTTCTCTTGCATCACTTGCAAATATATATGGCATCCTATCCATGTATCCCATACATGCCTTACAAATGTAAAACATATCCAAATGTAAATTCCATGTATTCCATAAATGTTAACAACCGTGCAAATGTATAGTTTTAGAGCCTAGATGCAAGCCATATACATCACCATACCAAGTCACAGTGACTAGTAGACAGAATAGTAATCCCAATGGCAGAAATATTGTTAGTATAAAGTACCTTGGATGAAAACCAAGAACATCTGAGGTCCATTACATAGTTGACCCATCCATTATTAGGGGAGTGGAGGTGCAACCTCCTTTTTGAGCATTAGGCAATACTCTAGACCTTCTATGCTCCGCTAAACATGAAAGAGCCTGATCCAAAATCAGCTCTAACTGAAACACATCAAGGTAAATCGCATCACTAAGGATGATCTACCAAGTCACCCTCCTCCATCCATTTGCATCCTTCCATAGGTGAAACAATCATAAAAGTTCACTAAGTAGCAAATGGATACTTTACCTCTAACTTTACTTGCCTCAAAACCTCCACTAGGTTATAGGCCTTTTTTAACTTTGGACCACACAGATCCTTGGAACTTTCACATTGCTGCCAAAAAGGGTACATTGGTTGCATTTCCCTCATGACTAGAACCATACAGAGCATTTGCATTACCAGCATTAATACTAGGAGTCCCAAATAGTGGGCTGCATATATGCATTGCTAAACTTGCTACTTCATATCCTAGTATCATGCCAACATTGCTATACGTTGGGTTTTTCATTCCACTTGTCACACCCATATACATTGGGCCTTGCATAGCATCCTATTTTTTCCCAAGAAAAAAGTGGCTAATTATATTTAATTATATTTCAAAGGAAGACTTTACGACAAAGTACATGTGCTCAACAGCCTAGCTAGAGCTAATACAAGGTCAAGTTGGGATCATATATACAAGCTTCTCAAGGCGGTTTGGGAGGAATGGGGGATAGAAGCCACAGAGGAGGAGAGTAGTGCCACCTAAGGTTGCCTGCTTCCATCCTGATGAACAGATCATGGCCACCCTAGGTACATAAGAAGTGGTATCAAAGCTCCTTGCAAGCTCGAGAGCCACCCTACAGCTGATCTCAATGGCCACAGATGGAGTGGATGACAGAGGTCCAAAGCTCTGCCAAAGTCTCATATGCACTTAGACATTCGCTACCTAGAACCAACTAACAGTGTGCCTTCGTAATGTGCCAAATTGTCAAGTTCTCAATAATCTCTCATACCTCCAACCACTCAACTGTCAGCTCTTCTACTAGGCTGGATGGGTAATTCCTACAAACCGACCACAGCACAAGCACATGCCTTGATAAGAAGAATGGTATCATGCATCTCTCCCTCATATAATAAGTGGTAGCTTTGGCTAGTTGCTTGCCAACAAACGGCCCTCCAAGATATAAAACCTAGCATAAGTGCCACACGACAAAGGATGCAACATGCTCCTCTCCACACCAACTATGTTGCCTCACAAGACCAAAGGCAATGCTTTGGGATTTTTGAGCGTTGCAGTGGACAATGCTTTTGCAGCCTCCATCCTGTTGCATCTAGGCCAATTAACTACCAACTACTAAGTCTCCATATGCCAGCAGACAGAAAATAAGGCCCCCTCTACAGCTTCCAACTATCCACAAGCATCACTACAAGGTCCGAAGGAAAGCATCGGTAATGTTGTGTTCCGCACAATGCCTGCTACGCAAGGATGCCCAATCCATGTCATCGTTCATCAAGACATGCCTGCCAATCTTTGTTGTGTATGGCCAAAAAGCCCTGGGGCTTCTTGGAAACTGTAGTGGTCACTCAAAACCACTTTCCAATGTCCCTCTCCACCTCATCAAGAGGCCGACTCTCCGAAATCCATAGGCGCCATTCTCGAAACTCACTCCAAGGCACATAGGGGTCCAGCTAGGTATTCCCCTAGAGTCCGATGACACGGATCCTCCTCGAGGGTAAAGCTAATAGCTCCTCATGTTGAGCTCTGTTAAGGGCTCCTAGTCGTGAGGGATCATTGTCTCAATCGTCCTTCTCTTGATCTCAACTCCACAGTGGCAACCAAATACATACTGCAAGACCTCCTGATCAACTAGCTTATAAGCCTTCCTCCACAATCTAACAATACGCGCAAAGCCAACCTCCCACTTGGCCCACTAGACGTGAGCATGCTCACCGATTTGGATCTTGTCACAATCTCAAACCTAGGGGTTCAAGACCATTGATGGCCTATCTCTTCTTGATAAGTTGGGGGACCTCTAAATCAAGGCCTTACATAGGCTCTACCACACTCATCGCAAACTATGCAAGAAGGAGGATTTGGGTGGGGTGATCTGTACTGATGTGAAGATCCATCTTGAGCATGGCCTCCACTCCTTGTTGAGCTGTGGCTTGCAATCCTAAAGGCCCTCCTATACAAGGACCTTTCATGTCTGCCCAAGAAGGCCGAAATCTAGTACTTTAGGTCAATGATCTCCAAACCCCTCTCAGAGCAATGACGGATAATAGTCACCCATGCCACCTTGGCCCAAGTGTCCCTAGACTTCAACCATTACCCTTGATGTTTGGAGGTCTCCATTTGCTATATCATCATAATCAACCGATGTTTCTGGCATCTAATGCCAAGCGAGAGACTGCTGCCATCTGTCCCATTGAGTGACTAATGTAGTACCTGCGTTTTTGTTGTCCAGCATATACCTCTCTTGTTCTCGCTTGATAGTCCTCTGCCTCAAGTGACCAATTTTTAACCTTCTCTGGTGGTACACTACTACATTTACCAGATTTCAGCCTCGACTGCTGTGTTTTGGTGACCAGCATGTTGCCCTTCATTATTCAGCACTCTCTCATCTCTGACTAGTGGTTACAATACTCAGGATTCATCTCTGATGGACATCACTCTCCGACATTTCATTGCTCTTCCCTTGGGGATTCTGTACACACTTGCATTCATTTACAACATTCATTCACTTCAGATTTTCTTCTCTCTGTGTTTGTCTCTATATTTGAGTTTTGTCTTTTGCATTTAGGATTTGAGTTTTGCTTGTCATTGTTTGAGTCTTTGTGTTTCAGTCTTGGTTGTACATGCCGTGTTTCCTCCATAGTTGCCTTTGTACGTCGTACAGACAGGTTCATACGGTACGATTTGTACGGTACCGTACAGTACGTACCCATACGAATTCGTATGTGATTTTGCACCTATTTAGGCCACGTACCTCACCCCACCCCCTTTTCCAGCCATGCACTCCCCTCCCCAGCCCTCTTTGGATTTCTTCTAGCTGGCAGCCCTCTCTTTGACCATTGACCCCTATTTGACTGTTTGAACTTTGACGCTTCTCTCATCTACAAAAGGTGCTCCTCTCCTCCATGCTTCCACACCAATTCAGCAAGCACTTGTGACTTACCATTCTCATCTTCCTCTCTTGGATATAGCCAACTAATGATAGGCATAGGAGTTGGTATCTTTCTCGTCCATTAATATAGCCACCCACATCTCACTAGGTAGCATCAACTCTTGAATAGGGGGGTCCAACTAGTTGTGAGGAATCATTGTCTCAATCTCCCTCCTCCTAATCTCAACTCCCTCCTGAATAGGGGGGTCCAACTAGTCGTGAGGGATCATTGTCTCAATCCTCCTCCTCTTGATCTCAACTCCACAGTGGCAACCAAATACATACTGCAAGACCTCCTGATCAACTAGCTTATAAACCTTCCTCCACAATCTAACAATACGCGCAAGGCCAACCTCCCACTTGGCCCACTAGATGTGAGCATGCTCACCGATTTGGATATTGTCACAATCTCAAACCTAGGGGTTCAAGACCATTGATGGCCTATCTCTTCTTGATAAGTTGGGGGACCTCTAAATCAAGGCCTTACATAGACTCTACCACACTCATCGCAAACTATGCAAGAAGGAGGATTTGGGTGGGGTGATCTGTACTGATGTGAAGATCCATCTTGAGCATGGCCTCCACTCCTTGTTGAGCTGCGGCTTGCAATCCTAAAGGCCCTCCTATACAAGGACCTTTCATGTCTACCCAAGAAGGCCGAAATCTAGTACTTTAGGTCAATGATCTCCAAACCCCTCTCAGAGTAATGACGGATAATAGTCACCCATGCCACCTTGGCCCAGGTGTCCCTAGACTTCAACCATTACCCTTGATGTTTGGAGGTCTCCATTTGCTATATCATCATAATCAACCGATGTTTCTGGCATCTAATGCCAAGCGAGAGACTGCTGCCATCTGTCCCATTGAGTGACTAATGTAGTACCTGCGTTTTTGTTGTCCAGCATATACCTCTCTTGTTCTCGCTTGATAGTCCTCTACCTCAAGTGACCAATTTTTAATCTTCTCTGGTGGTACACTACTACATTTACCAGATTTCAGCCTCGACTGCTGTGTTTTGGTGACCAGCGTGTTGCCCTTCATTATTCAGCACTCTCTCATCTCTGACTAGTGGTTACAATACTCAGGATTCATCTCTAATGGACATCACTCTCCGACATTTCATTGCTCTTCCCTTGGGCATTCTGTACACACTTACATTCATTTACAACATTCATTCACTTCAGATTTTCTTCTCTCTGTGTTTGTCTCTATATTTGAGTTTTGTCTTTTGCATTTAGGATTTGAGTTTTGCTTGTCATTGTTTGAGTCTTTGTGTTTCAGTCTTGGTTGTACATGCCGTGTTTCCTCCATAGTTGCCTTTGTACGTCGTACAGACAGGTTCATACGGTACGATTTGTACGGTACCGTACAGTACGTACCCATACGAATTTGTATGTGATTTTGCACCTGTTTAGGCCACATACCTCACCCCACCCCCTTTTCCAGCCATGCACTCTCCTCCCCAGCCCTCTTTGGATTCCTTCTAGCTGGCAGCCCTCTCTTTGACCATTGACCCCTATTTGACTGTTTGAACTTTGACGCTTCTCTCATCTACAAAAGGTGCTCCTCTCCTCCATGCTTCCACACCAATTCAGCAAGCACTTGTGACTTACCATTCTCATCTTCCTCTCTTGGATATAGCCAACTAACGATAGGCATAGGAGTTGGTATCTTCCTCTCTTGGACATGAGCTTCCCAACTAACGATAGGCATAGGAATAGGCATAGGAGTTGGTATCGATAAACCATATAGCCTCATCCATATAGTCATTTGTGAAAACCAACAGTTCTTCTCACCTTTTGCGACTAGCTGTCTAGATAAACTCAATGTGAATCTAGAGTATCTATGGCGTGGGAGCTCCCATAATCTATGCCAAAAGATCATTGCCTTGAAGAGTGCCTCTACCCCAAGCTCTGCTTTGACAATGGGATGTGGGGTGGAGGGCTTACTCCTAATCATGAGTGCTATCATCATAATCAATGGCCTTTCCATGCCATCCTAGCCATCATAATAATCTCTCTCTATTCTGGTTTGATCATGAGTAGGCTTAGGCACTTGTTGTACAAGTTGCAGCCCCATATCTTTGCTCTATATAGTAGTGTAAGTGTGACTAGGGTGTCAAACAACCATAGTTTGATACAGGACTCCTTGAATTGTATGTGAGCACATTGACTCGCGGCTGCCCCTAGTACTACATAGCTCCACGACAAACAAGCCTCTAATACCCCTCTTAGTGAAAATCGTGGGTCAAAGAAGGTGAATCCTAGATAAACATATTCCCTCACATGCTTCACAATGTCTCCTCCAAATGTAAACTCGTATATGGATCTAGTCACGCATCTTGCTTAAGTGTTAAAGACCATGGTTTAGGTCTTCATGAGATGTATTGTGAGGTCTTTGTCTCTACAAAAGACGTGCAAAGCATCTAGGTGGTACTACAATCCCTCTGGTGAGTCTGAAATTAGAACAATATTATTTGTATACAATAATATCGATATTAATACCCTTGCTAGGCTAACTTCGACGACTCCTTCACGATCAATGTAATCAAACAATTCATCTATATATAAACCAAACAATGTGGGTGAAAGTAGGCATCCTTGCTTACCTCCTACTGTATTGTCCTCTATGATAGCCCCCAAAGTGCCCATACATGGCCTTTCTTTATCTTATATAATGCATCAATACCCCATGGTATGCCCTCTAGTAGTCCCATACCTTGCGGTCTTTGCATAATGCATGTGCAAGGCACTATATCCACAAAGCAACAGTAGATTCTCTTGTATCGAGCTCGACCCTCCTCCATAATGGCTCGAAGTGTCTCCTCATGTGATGTGGTCTTCTATCCCTCTCAGTGTAAAGTCCAAAGAGTATAGGGAAGAGAGGGCATCCCTGCTTTACTCTAAGGTCCTAGAGACCCTATCTAAAAGCCCTCCTGAGCATCTCACTCAGCCTATAACAATCATGTACAATGCATAGATGCACCAAATCATGTCCAACGAGATCCCAAGCATTTGCATCCTCTATAGTAGTCTATCTCATGGGAATGTGTGAAAAGCTTTGCAGAAATCCACAAAGTAGCAATAGAGTCTCTTCTTCCTAACCTTTGCTTGCTCAATCATGTCTCTTAGATTGAAGATGTGGTCAAGTGGAGATAACTCTAGCTAAATCCAATCTTTCTTGTAGCCAATCTTCCTCTTTGCATAGGCAATGTGTGGCCCACCATGATAGTCCTAAAGTTTCCAAGATCTAGGGGATCTAGAGACTAGTGTGTGCATGGTCCACTCATTTGGAAAGCATTTTGCCAGAGAGAAAGAAAGAAAGAGTATATTGACATCTATGAAAGGCTAATGTGGTGAGACCAAACCAATATATTCAATGAACTATATTTCCCTTTTGAAAAGATAAAAGGCATGCCTACAAAACTAGCTATTAGGCAATATTCTATAAAAGAATATGATTGTGGTACAAACGTAAATGATACTAATAAAAAGGAGAAGAAAAAAGGATAGAAATACTCCTTTCCTCAATGACATATCCCACTTGGGTAGAAATGTAGCTTTATGTGGCGAAGGTGCCTCGATATCTGTCTCCTGTGGTGCTCAATGATAGCTCTAATCTTTCTATGGTAAGGATATTTGGATCTCCTCCCAAGCCGACATAGGTGTCTTGCTTGGTTGAGTGACAATGCTCTATCCAAGAAAATACCCCCTGACAATGAAGCTCCCTTATGATGTATCCCTACTAGCTATCTGTCAATGATGTGGCCAATCTTGTACTCGACTACATGATAGTGAAAAAACAGTAATAGCCTCTTGTCTGAGTCGACCTATTTGTGGGGGATCCTAGCCCATAGAATAGCCACTCCGTGTCTCTTAAGCTCCAAAAGGGAGAATTGCAAACACCTCTAATCCTCAAACTACATCACTTGTTGCAAAGGACCAAAACCCTCTCGAAACAGATAGTGGTATCTGCTTCGAATATCATAATAAACCATACACCAACAATTGTAATTGCTCCTTTGTCTCTAGCACTCTTATCACAAAGTTGGCACGTGCGGTCTTTTGAATATCATAATAAACCATACACCAACAAATGTAATGCTCCTTTGTCTCTAGCACTCTTATCACAAAGTCGGCATGTGTGGTCTTTTGTCTCCATACCCTCTATCCACTTGTCTCCGTCCTTAGACAATGTGTTGAGATACGAATTTTCCCAAATCGTTGTACATAGCACCATATGGAAGCTGAGTATTCATATAGATCTGCCAAGTGATGAAGTCATCCTCAAAGAGCTAAAGGATATGACTCCAGTAGTGATCATCCTCGTGCCATATGGAGAAAGGTGTCTGATCAAAATCCTCTTTGTATCTGCTCTTAATGTGGGGAAAGGGTCTAATGCACAAAAGATTTAGGGCGATATAGAATATGAGGACACACTGAAAGGCTTCATTTCACATCTTAGGATCCATGCCCATTCCTTCTATTCAAAAAAGAACCAATTCATAGATAGGCACTACATGGTTAATTACCCCTCCCCAATTCTTGGAGGAGAAGATAGGAGTTGGAGTGATACTACAAGTGTACATTAAACGCATACACAACAAAAGTATTTCAAATTGTGGAACCTGAAATATGAAACTTGGAAGCATTGTATTATCAAAATAGTGTATAAAAGTTGAGAGTCAAAACACAAGCCACCTCTTACAAGTATCAAGATTGAACCCCGCAAGCCTTTCGTCCCTGCTCGCCAATCTATCGTTTCTTCCTTCTCCCTGCAGTCCCACCTATCCTTGCCCTCTCTGCTGCTCCAGCATGAAATCTCCCTCTTTGTTCTCAGCCTCTTTGATCCAGCATGCAATCTCCCTCTTTGTTCTCAGCCTCCATGCTTTCTGAATTCCATGTCTTCAGCACACTGCCCCCTTCTTTTTGCCCACCCTACCCTTCTTTTCTTGGCCTTTCTTTCATCATGCCTCCCTTCTCTACACTCCTGATGCCTTCTGAACCCTTTCCTTCTGCCCTTCCCTCCTCCCTCTCAGCCATCTTCCACCTTTCCTCTCTCCTCTCAGCCTTCCTATTCGGCCTCTTGTAACCTCTTCCCATCAGCCTAGACCTCATTCCACGAGGGGCACACTGGTCTCCGAGCAGCAAGTTGTCCTGTGCTGTCTCCTTGCCAAGCCTAAACCTTTCCAAACTTACTCGAATGAGTAAAATGTATGGAAGGCAATACTCAGGAAAGAAAACGATGGAGGATCTTAAGAGCGGCATAAAAAGGACAACAAGGCTCTCTCAATCATTGGACTTAAAAATGATTCTGGGACAGACTCTTTTCAACTTTGTAAACTTTGCACGCTCGAGTCCTAGACTCAATACTTGCAAGGTTAGGAAACGCTCTCTTCCAGATACCCAAACCAATCACGCACCACCCGGGTGACTCGGTCCTTATCAGCCCTGGTTACTCAGCCCATAATGTTGAGGCAGGCGAATCTACACTGGGCAAGTTTATTAATACTGTCCAATTTCAGCAGAACCCCCCACTCCATCCAGTAGCAACAAAACAAGGGAGATCTTTTAAAAATGCCTCTAGTCCTCGCCTTTACCATTGGAGACTCACTAAGCTCCTAGTACTTGAGTGGGCTATCCTTTAGTCCATGTAAATCTTACCATTTTGGAAAAAAGTGCAGATTTAATATTTGTTCCTAGCTTTGTCTTCCCCATCGAACATTGAAGGTTTCATATCTTGATCTCTCATCCTTTCTGGGCTACTACCATCCTTTCTGGGCAACTACCTAAGATGAATATCAGTCGCCCTTACCCTTTTTGACTAAATATCCATATGTTTTCAATTGCGATTTCATAGCGTCCATTGTTTGCATGAACACATACTGATACAATTACATCTCAATGTTATGGGTGGACAGATTGAGATGCAATTGCGTAATCTTTCCAATTTTACTTAGTCCCCATCAATTTCTATTTTGGGACCAGCCATAGGTTGACCCTTTTCACTTTGTATACATTCATCCCTACCCTCCATGATTCATGTAAATGTATCCTCTTTCTTTTTCCATTCCTCAAATCATTACATTGAAATTGAAGAAGAAAAAATCAATTCATGAGTTAAACAAATAGATGATGGAGCCCTCCTTTTTGTCTCAGCTGGATTTTCTAATCCCAAATATTGCAAATCGGCTCAAAGCAATCCTGATATGTCCAAGCCGGCTCAAAGCAATGGGCTCCTCAACAAAGCGGCTTGGCTGCTTCTGTTCTGAGTTGATTTCCAGGTGTCTCTGGCTGAGTACACTATGAAGTCTGCACCAGCTTTGTTGGTTTTCCTTTCTGAGATTGAAACACTAATTTTCGGAGATCTGGGACTGTTTACTGATATAAATGAGGCAAGGGCTGGGACGATAAATTTAAGCTTTTCGCTTGTCCAATTGCTGCCCAGATTCAACACGTGACTTATTCTACTCTTATGAACCTGTTAAAAGCACTCGTGACATTTTTCCCTACTTTTATTGAGTGTCTATAGTAGATGTAGCAACACCTGATGCCCACATTGCCAATTTATAACCGAAAGCAGCATTCAACATTTTTGCATCGCTGAAAGGTGACAGGTGGTTCGGATTTTTTCCAGGAAGTCCTGACTTTTTGGCATTCACAAACAGTTTGGGAGATTGTTTTTTTCTTTTGCTGATTAAAAACTTAAATATTTAAGATGCTTCATCTTGAAGGTCTTCTTGCTCTGATACCAATGACGGATGGGATAAAACAGGTTGCTGGTTTGATCTATACATTAGGGTTTTTGTAGTTGAACAAGAGAGAGGAGTTGGCTGAGCTGTACAATTAACATCCAAGCCACACCATGACCTTATTTTAATGGCTTATGAACCTGGTCCTAATAAGTTGTGTGCACTGTGCATACTTAGCACATCAACCATTTACTTGTCTATAGCCTCTGTACACACATCAACTGGCTAAAGACCATATTTTAAATGGCACAATCCCTTGGGCATACATGTCTTTACGTGTGCTATTAGTCACTGCACCCCTAAATCCTGTGCACATATATTCTATAATACTTACATGGTCACAGATCCTTGAGGTGTTTCCTCGTAAATGTGGATTGTATGTTCGGGTGCGCAAACAAAGAAAATATTGCTTATCACAAGGGATTGTGGACGAGCATGCAAAGTTCACGGAGTATAGAAACTGCTGACAATCACCTCAATGCTCATACTAGTGGTTCATGTTGTTCTTAGCAGGTATAGTGTTATACATAGGAACCATTTGTTCAATCAAATATCCATCACAGATCTCAATTTCAAGAGGATTGCATAGAGTGCTGATCTTTTGTTCCTTGTACCATTTTGTGACCGGCAAAGTAACAATCATAGACTTGCATAGGCACAAAGAGTGGTGGTTATTTGCATTGGGACTAAAGGCCTTTTGCATCCAGTTGCAGCTGGCTAGAGTTTCTACATAATAGGACTATTGTCGAGGATCTGCTTCAAGAAGTGCTTTGGCAGTTTGGGTTATCTTCTCTTTGTCAGTCGAATATAGACAGGTAGAATCTCTAATTATTGTTGAGGGTACCTATACAGTTGGGGCTGAATAGATAGTGGATGACCACCTTGAAAAATACAAGTTTCTGCATCGCTTTGATCAGTTGTGATTTCATGCTGATAGGCCATCGATCATGCGTGATGGAACAACTCTCTTTGAAGAAGGTAGCCATTTTAAGTCAATGTGGTGTACTGACTTCTACTATTTCCAAGTCGATGTGGTGTACTGACTTCTACTATTTTGGCTCTGTTGTGGAATTGTCATCTTTTCTCTCTTGTGGAGGATAGCCACTGTTTTAAAACAAGATATTAATGCACGGCTGCAAGTTTCAACCACAGCTTGAATACTTGCATGACATTTAGCCAGAAATTACCAGAGCTGGGTTTTGCTGGTCAGGGGATGCGCCTTGCTCTTGCAACCCCTCCCTCCCTTGCACTTTTTCCTCAAGGGGAGATCTCAACCTTGAAGGATGGGTCACTCCATCTTGGTGGCCTTTCATGCTTCGACCTCGACATTTTTATCATCCTTGAAGGTTTTACTTGAAGTCCAACATTTGTGTCCTTTGTGTCGACAATGATTCTCTTGCCTTTTCAGTAAGAACCTACATTAAATGGGGATCTAGAGCAAAAGTTCTCAATCAATTTTGAGTGTGTCTACTCCACTGCTGCCACCTGAGATTTTGCAAGGGGATGGTTCCTATAACTCTTGGAAATCATTGTTATGCTTTCTGTAGGCCTGCATTTTCAAATTAGGGGCTGCAACATCATACTACGGGGAAGTTTCAGAAACGGGGGAAATGGAAAGAGCAAAAACCAGAGGCTCAGAGTTTCAGTTAGTTTTGGAAACGGCAGGAGCAGTTTTGGATTTGAGCATTAAATCCATAAATACGTACTTTAGTAGCAATGCACATAACACCATCTACTTAAATTTTACACAAAACTCCAAGCCTTCATGTCACATGAATTTGTGTTCATCTTCTCTCCATCTCTTATATCAAACAAACTGTGGCAAGTTGAGGATTTCAAACCTTCATGTCACTATTTAATAGCTGCAGGTTGTTAGCAAGAGTTGAGAGTTAGTAACACCTTAGTTATGCAAATCTGTCTGTGACCGCTTCCATCCTCTCACTATAGATGGCTTTACCAAAGAGAAATTTCCATGCAAACACATGCAATAAAAGTGTAATTTGAAGGCTAGAATTGAGATCTAAGAACTAAAACACATTGTCAGTTGGCCAAAAACTGAAACACAGGTGGGTAAAGTTGAAGGCCTCTCCCCCCTAAACAAATCCTTCCCCCCCCCCCCCCCCCTCCACCCACCCGCGCCCCCGCCAAACCCAATTTTTATTTATTTATTTATTTATTTATAAAAGTTTGTTCCCAAAACACGTTCCAAGTTTCGGAAACATTCCCAAAACAGGGTTTCCAAAACAGGCATCCAGAATGCCGGTTTGGGTACTATGTGCAATATGCATCAGACAACTTATTAGCCTGCCCTTTTTTTTTCTTTATGTATGAATCCTAGCTACTTGGCAAACCTCTGATGGCTTCATTGGCTCATTGGGAGGTATCACTTCAAGCTCAATAAGCAGGGCCCTTCCCTGCTGTCCACGGAGCTCCCATGGGCCTCTTTTGTGCCCTCAAGAATCCCCTCACACCTTAAATTTCAGCCTACTTTTTATATGCCAAAGATAAACTGCTGCCTTCAGGAATTTCATATGTAGCTGCAACTTCAGGCCAGATTCATTTGAAATTTGATAGGTATGATATGAAAGTTTATTCCTGTAGGAAGCAATTATTACATCATTCAGCTAGAAATTGGTCAGTTTCATTAACATACATTCACACATATGTGCCCAGTTTTTTCAGCAACTATCAATGTACATAGGAACTAGGTGTGCATATAGTTACCAACATATGACAAATGTCCTCCTACATGTATAAACAACTTGGTATCAAAAGATAAAGAAAAGTTGTCATACTTGAATTACATTCACACATTCAAAACCAGTGTGTTTGCAGTCATCAGGTAAAAACTCAGAAAGTATTTGCAATGCATCCCGCCAAAGGATGCCAATGACCGGTTGGCCAAACTTCTGCTCCATCTGTGTGGCAAGGCTCCATTCTCCAATCCTTGAGCCATCTGGGTAGACAATGGTTGCAGGTGCATTTTCCAAGCCACATGATCGCATCTGCAAAACATTATCCAAGTTCAATGTGATTGAACACCAACAGGAAAACATCTAGCCAATGTTGCCAGAACTAGACCATGAATCCTACATTACTTTATTCCTGCAAAATAGTATGTGTTTTTCTGGCTAATAACATGATCAGCTCAGCACCAAAAGTTAAACACAATTCTATGCAAAAACTTCTTAATATATGTCATTCAGAATCAGCTTAATAACATTCTCTATCCATGAGGCAGACAGTTGCCCAAACTTCCTCGCACATAGTGATCAAAGATGCCTTTAGGCGACTGGCATAGATCTCAAAAAACTAGTTGGTGAGACCATCCCAACCTAGGCTTTTGTCCTTGGGTAACTTCAGCAAAACATCCATCACCTCATCCTCAGAAATGTCAATCTCTAAACTTGCTATGTCAAGCAAGACTTGATCTTGGATCAAGTCACAAAATATAGACTTGGCAAAGGTAGTTTTGTCCATATGGGTTGCTACGACCCAAGTACATCCATGGCCGATGGGCTGCATCAATTCCAAGAGAGACTTCTTGGTCCAAGGAAGTGAGGGCATAAAATATGAGACAATACTAATCATGATAGATTGGGCTACTTTTAGCCACACATGAAGAGGCCAACCTTGAGATTTCCAATGCATAAACCTATCATGAACTCAAGAGTGTGAGAGAGGATGGCAGGATCAAAGCTCAACATAGAAAACAATAGACAGTGTGAGAGTGAAGCACAACACCCAATGCAATAGACTAAAAGAGTGTAAGCTGAAAGTACAAGGTAGAACCCTTTAACCTTCGAGTTGTAGGGGGTGTTCACACCCGAACACAGTAAGTGCCCATAAGTGTGTGTCATAAGCACATACAAAATAATACCATAAGTCTGGGGGAAGAAACCTCTCCTACCGAGAGTAAAAGTGTCCCAGTGTCCTACTGATCACCGACACTCCTATGTGAACCTAGGCGTTAAGTGAGGCGTGAGTGAAATACCCAACAAAGAGGACATTCAATCAAGCAGAGTTTGAGGTGCCACATCCACACAAATGGGATATCCCAAGTACCAACTTATTTCACCTTTAGAGATCTACCAACCCAATACTTGCAAATCAATCTCCGTACAAGAAATCAGTGTAGATTTCGAAGCATTGATATGAAGCCCCAAAGCTTAACTAAACACAGTCCAAATAGTCATTAGCCGATTCACATTGGTCTAATCAGCCTTAAGAAACATAAAGGAATCATCTGCTAAAGATTGGCCCAAAAGTTGAGTACCACTAGGAAGAGTCAAACCAACAATCTCCCCATCATCAACAAGCCTATCCAACAAAGAGAGCATCGGATAAGTAACCAATGCAAACTATAAAGGACCAAGAGGGCATTCTTGATGAAGAGAACAAGTCAAAGCAATCTCATCTATGAATCGCGACCCCCCCCCCCCAAAAAAAAAGTGCAATATAAGCCATAGCATCACCACGGATGGTATCAATAAGAGAAGGCATCCAAGGACCAAAACCCATGGTAGACACTAACTATCGTAGAAAAGATCAACATGATCAAAATCCTTTTCAATATCTAGCTAGATCCTAACAACCTGCTAGCCAAAGGCTGTTGGGATATAAAGGCCCGGTAACCTCCGTGTATATAGTGCACGCACATTGTACATGTGAACGCACCCTTTACATGCCCTAAGTATAAATACATTTTATTCTTTGTGTACCAACACATTGTTGGTACACTCTTATCATCTCGGACTTTTCACTCTGCTCAAACTCTCTCAAGCCATCACACTCACTGGTTCACTCTTGCTCGACCTCCATCACTCTCTGTTGTGCCCCCCTCCAGTTTCAACAACTCGTATCAGAGCTTAAGGTTCTGTGTATGCTTCCCAACTCGAACGCGACCTTCAGCAGGCAAGCGACAAGCAAAGTCAACTGGTAGCAAACGTGCAGACAAGACCAGGCGGCACTGGGCAGTGGGCATGGATCAAGCACCTGCTACTGCGCATGGTCAAGACGTGCAGGCGACGACTGGAACGATGTGACGTGCAAGCAACCTCTGTAGGCGGTTCGTGTGACGAGCGACAGGCAGGCGGCGCCGGCAGACAAGCGCGTCAGTCAAACGTGACGGGGTCGCGTGACCGTTCGTGACCTGGACAGGCAGGCGACGTGGACAGGCGGGCGACGTGACGCGACAAGGGTCAACAGACCCCCCCATTAGTTCCTTCGTTTTTTTTTTCAAAAAACAAATCAATTTTTTCTCTAATCCCCTCATTACCACTTGCCTTGGCAGGTGTTCACACACCAAAGGCACAATTTCAAAATCTGTGCAAATCGAGCCACAAAATTTGGGGCTTTTCCCAGATTTGGCATCATTCATGCCTGTCAGTGACTTTTGAGTCAGAAATTGCAGACATCGCGAGCGGTGACCTCAATTAAATTGGGGATTTTGCAAATTTTGTCAAAATTTTGCCCTTTTGGGTAAAGTTTCCTGACATTGGATCCCAGAAATTTGGGCTTTTCAAGTATTGGCAAAGCTTTACTTAGCTTGGTCAGATTGACTAACATTCATGCAATTTTGGACTTGAAATTTTGGGGGTTTGCACAGAATTTGGTAAACTTCTGCATCTTTTGCCCGTGCAATGGCTGGTTAATGTACAAACAGCAGAGATTTATTTCTGGTTGAGGAAAAACAGCAGGTATTTTGTTGGTTCAGCTTGTGTTCGTGATAAAATGGCTGCAACTTCTTCCAGTTCAGACATCAAGAGTTTGATGGAGATCAAACGGTTTGATGGTCATGGCTTTGACCTTTGGAAAGACCATATGCAGGGCATTTTGTTCCTGAAGGATTGTGAGGATGCTTTACAGGAAGATAAACCCGCACTAATGTCTGATGCAGATTGGGCCAGAGTGAATAAAAAGGCTGTGGCTTACATAGAGATAGGTGTCACTGATGATATTCTGACAGACATTAAGGGTTTAGACACAGGTTATGCAATATGGGAGAAGCTGAAGACTACTTATGAGATCACCACACCTATTAATCAGGTGCATTTAATGCGCAAGTTGATGAATATGCGACTAGATGAGACAAAGCCTGCAACTGAGCACTTGAGTGCATTTACAGGGATTCTAAATCAGCTCAAAGATGCAAACTTGGACTTTGATGATAAGTTGAGAGCGATCTTTTTTATCATGACACTGCCGGACTCGTGGGAAACCTTGGTGGTTTCACTCAGCAATAACCCCAATCTCTCATATGATGGGGTGAGGGGTTCTATCTTGAATGAAGAAATCAGACGTATGTCTAGTGGAGAAGGCAGCAACTCAGCTTATAATGTAAAAGGCATGACTGAAAAGAAAAATGCATATGCAGAGCACAGAAACAGGAGCAAGAGCAAAGGAAAGGATAAGAGTGACATTACTTGCTATCATTGTGGTCGGAAGGGCCACAAGAAACCTGATTGCAGGTACTACAAGAAGGAACATGAGAGAAAGAAGAATATAGAAGATAAAAAGAAGAAAGAAGAAAAGACAGATGCATTGGAGACATCTAAAGGCAAAGAAAAGGCCAATGTGGCCTCTAGTGTGGTCATAGAGGAGCTTTCAGATACAGAGGTTGATGTATTTTGTGCAATTGATTATGTCAGAAGATAAAAAGAAGAAAGAAGAAAAGACAGATACATTGGAGACATCCAAAGGCAAAGAAAAGGCCAATGTGGCCTCTAGTGTGGTCATAGAGTAGCTTTCAGATACAGAGGCTGATGTATTATGTGCAATTGATTATGATGCCCTTGTATGTCACATGCAGGATATGTAGATTACCAAGGCTGATATGATTGATGCACTCTTGTCTATTGATGATGGTGTCACTCAGACTTGGATTATAGACTCTAGTACCTCTTTCCATGTAACTCCTTGCTTGGAGTGTTTTGCTATGTTCAATGCAGGCAGTTATGGAAAGGTGTACCTTGGAAATAACCATGCTTGTAGCATTGATGGGATTGGTACCGTACAGTTGTCTTTAGACAATGGTCAAGAGCTTGTGTTAAAAGATGTCAGATATGTGTCTAGTATTAAAAAGAGTTTACTGTTTGTTGGTCAACTTAATTTGCATGGCTAAACCACACTGTTTGGTGGTGGTTTGTGGAAAGTGAAAAAGGGTTCCATGCTAATTGCAAAAGGAACCAAGAAGGGCACATTGTATTGTTTGCACTGTAAAGCCTTGAATGGCAAGTTTCTTGCAGTTGCTAAAATTTGCAGCCACTTGGAGTTATGGCATAAGAGATTAGGCCATATGAGCCAAAAAGGACTTGATGTCCTTACCTCTCTGAAGAGGATTGATGAAAAAGGCTCTAAACTTGATTTTTGTAATGAATGTCAATTTGGAAAGCAAATAAAAATTTATTTTTACTCTAGTGTCTCTCGTAAGTCCAATGTCTTGGACTTAGTGCATTCAAATGTATGTAGTATGGCTGTGAAATCATTGGGTGGTACTGCATATTTTATCTTCTTTATTGATGACTGTTGCAAGAAGATTTGGGTATACTTGCTGAAAAAGAAAAGTGATGTGTTTGCTGTTTTTAAAACTTTTCATGCATTTGTGACCACTCAGACACATAGAAAGTTGAAATGCTTGCGAGCTGATAATGGGGGTGAGTTCACATCGACTGAATTCAAGTCCTTTTGTGACTTGCATGGTATTAAGAGAGAGCTTACACCCCTTCTTCAAATGGGGTGGCTGAAAGATATAACAGGACTTTATGTGAAAGAGTGCGGTGCATGCTGTCCACTGCTAATCTCCCTCATGCATTTTGGGGAGAGGCACTCAAAACTGTGGTTCACATTTGCAACCGCTCTCCAAACAGGTCCTTAAATAATGGCATCCCTGAAGAGGTTTAGTCTGGCAAATCGGGCTCATATGACCATTTACGCACTTTTGGCTGTGATGCCTTTGTGCATGTTAGGAATGAACTGAGGAATAAACTTGACCCAAAATCTACCAAAGGCATCTTCATGGGCTATGGTGATGAGGGTGAATTTGGCTACAGAGTGTGGTTACCTCAATCCAAGAAAATTATTTGCAGCCGTAATGTTGTGTTTAATGAGGCAATTTTGCTAAAAGGCACTCTAGCCTCTAATGAAGATCTAAAAAATGTAAAATTTCAGAGTTTGTAGCCACCCATTACTTCAGAAAATGAGCCTCAAGGTGCTGTACCACAGGCTGAAACTGATGATCAGCCGGTTACTTTTGAGCCAAATGATGATGGACAGCAAATAGAAGCACAAGGAGGTCATGGACAGCAAGATAGGCTTCCTGATTATGAAAATGCAGGTGCTGGAAATGAAATTGAAGGTGCTATACAACATGAACAGCATGCTGAAAATGGTTTACAGCAGCAAATGAATGCTGAAAATAATATACCTCCTGATGTAGACCCAATTCCTGACAATGTTGATCATTGGGTACGCAGGTCTACACGCGTAAGAAGGCAACCACATAGGTTTGACCCCTCCTTGCATTATGTGATGCTTACAGATGAGGGTGAGCCTCTTACATACAAAGAGGCCAAGTCATGTGAGTTCAGCAGTAAGAGCTAGCTATGCAGGAAGAGATTAAATCTCTATATGCAAATGATACTTGGGATCTTGTGTTATTACCAAAGGAAAGAAAGCCACTTCCAAACAAATGGGTGTACAAAGTCAAGACAGTTGATGGGAAACCCAAGTACAAGGCAAGGCTAGTAGCCAAAGGTTATGCACAAAAGGAAGGGATTGACTTCCAAGAGGTTTTCTCACTTGTTGTGAAGATGACCACTTTACGTGTGCTTTTTGCTCTTACTGCTGTTTTGGATTTAGAGCTGTATCAAATGGATGTAAAAACAGCTTTCTTGCATGGTGACATTGATAAGAAAATCTACATGAAACAGCTCGAGGGCTTTGTAGTTCCTGGAAAAGAACAGATGGTGTGCAAGCTAAAACGCAGCCTTTATGGGTTGAAGCAAGCACCACAGCAGTGGTACAAAAAGTTTGATACTTTTATGCTATCTCATGAGTTTACACGCACCATGCAGATCATTGCTTGTACATGAAAAGGATACATATGGCAGCCCCATAATACTTGTTTTGTATGTGGATGATATGTTACTAGCAGGGAAAAGAAAGACTAGCTTGGATGCTCTAAAAAATCAGTTGAAATCAACTTTCTCCATGAAAGATTTGAGGAATGCAGAGCATATTTGGGCATGAGGATTCGTAGAGATAGAATGCAGAAATTGTTGTTTTTATCTCAAGAAAAGTACATTGGAAAGGTACAGGACAGATTTAACATGGCTAAAGCTAAGCCTTTTGGAGTACCCTTACCTCCTTATCTCAAGCTTAGCAAAGCCAACAACCCCAAAGATGACGTGGAAGCAACTGCTATGAAGGGAGTTCCTTATACATCAGCTTGTGGCTCTCTTATGTATGCTATGGTTGCTACTCATCAAGACATTGCTCATACAGTGGGAGTTGTTAGCAGGTTTATGTCAAATCCTAGCAAAGCACATTGGGAGGTTGTCAAGTGCATTCTTCAATACCTTAAGGGTGCACAAAGAAAAAGTATTTACTATGGGTAGGGTGCACTTAGTTTGCAGGGTTATTGTGATGCAGACATGGCAGGTGACTTGGACACTCGTAGGTCCACCAACGGGTATGTCTTTACAGTTGTTGGTGGGGCTGTTTCTTGGTGTTCCAGGTTGCAAAACATTGTTGCACTGAGTACCACTGAAACTGAATACATATCAGCTACTGAAGCTTCTAAGGAAGCTATATGGTTGAGCAGGCTTATAGATGATCTCGGCATCTCTATGGGTACTGCAGTTTTGGGATGTGATAGCCAGAGTGCAGTGTATCTGGCTAAGAATGCCATGTATCATTCATGCACAAAGCATATAGATGTGCGATATCACTTCATCAAACAGATTCTAGAAGATGGTCAAATCACATTGACCAAGATTAAAACACAAGATAACCCTGTTGTTGGGATATAAAGACCCAGTAATCTCCGTGTATATAGTACACGCACATTGTACATGTGAACGCATCCTTTACATGCCCTAAGTATAAATACATTTTATTCTTTGTGTACCAACGCATTGGTTGTACACTCTTATCGTCTCAGACTTTACACTCTGCTCAAACTCTCTCAAGCCGTCACACTCACTGGTTCACTCCTGCTCGACCTCCATCACTCTTTGATGTGTCCCCCTCCACTTTCAACAAAGGCTTTGGCATAATCAATCCCCATTTGAACATTCAAAATATTATGTATGATGTTCCATCCCTTAATGAAACCAAACTAGCATGGATGAATCAATTGCATAAACATTTTTTGCGATCTGTTGACAATGACTTCGAAAAACGTTTTGTACAATGAACCCATAATAGAAATGGATCTCCCCTATTTCAAATGAATAACTGCAATCTTCCAATCCCAACACCATAGTAATAGGGGATGGCCATTTCCTAGCTTCCCGTCACTATACCATCCGGAGTCGGTGGATCTTTGAGCTATTCCACATGGACTGAAAAAAGCTCATTAGGGAGGCTATCCCAACTAGGGTGTTTCCTACATGTTAAATGGGATAGCACATCCTTCAATTCAGCCTCTGTAATATCGTCCTCCATCAAATCTACCCATTCAAGCTTAACCTGATTTCAGACCAGTCACAAATGTATCGACGAGTAAAATGAATAGCATCAAAAAGAGCTTCATGTGGACCCAACCAAGATTTATTAGTACTCAAGGCACGTCTGAGTAAGAGATGCAAGCTCAATAACCATGTCACCCTATTTGTTCATCAAATGCACAACATTTTCCTGAGCATATTTTTGGTGTAGACAAGCAAAAGAAATGATGAGTCTAGAAAGTATCATCATGCAAAGCATCCAGATAAGCTAGTAATTTATAATTAGGATATTCCTCCTCTTGAAGAGCCTGGATTCTGCATTTCAACAGTTTAGAACATGCGACCAACTCATCAAAGGTATCCCTAGCCTATTGCCTAGACACCAAATGTTCTACAAAGATTGCAAATGCTGCAATTCAGCATGAAAAGCAGATGCATGATGGATACCATATTCTAAGGACAAAGCATATGCTTTATCCCTAAAGACGGAACATTCATTGAGACCCCTAAATAGAACCTGCATGCTAAATGCAGCAATTAGTTGTACATGTGCCCCAAAACATGATCGTTCAGCAGAATATGATTGAAAATCAAAGGTAGGCAAGCAAGCAGAGCCTTGAAGGCCAACATCATCCAATGAGTCATTTCCAAAACCAAGGGATAATGAATGATGTTTCTCCACCCACATATAAATCACTACTAGAAGATCTCAAGAGGACAACTGCCTCCGACAAGCATCAGACCTCAAATAAAAATCAAAAGCACTTTTATCGACTACTCCAGCTATTGGAGACACATGAGATGATTGAGGTTGAGCGTAAAATCCCTTATCTCTGCCTCGAAAGTGTACATGACATTATTAGAATTCGAATAAATAGGAATCAAACGGGATTCTTGTCAAGCATGTGTTTAATCACACTAATCCAAGAAGTGTCCTTCAACGCCTATTCTTGGTAGGCAAGATGCGACTCGCCTACAAGCATAGCCTAGAGCAAAGTTGTATTCTCATTTCCACGTAGATCAAGAGCACAAGGGGAAAGACACATTGCTACGGAGGGACATCCCGGGGTTCATGCTCCTGCATATCTACCTCAAGATCCAAACCACACTGTAAAATTTCAAGACCATGATCACATTCAAAAACAGAATAGCCCAACTGGCCACATCTAAAAGAATGTCATGCAAAAGTCCCCCATTTGGACTCAAAGACCAATGAATTTTATTGGGCCGCGGTTTTCCGATATCCCAAAGCATGCACGCTTTATTTCTATTAACAAGAGGCCAAACAAGGCTCCACCAAGATCTAGCCAAGAGATCTCAATATTTCCACGTAGATCAAGAGCACAAGGGGAAAGACACATTGCTACAGAGGGACATCCTGGGGTTCATGCTCCTGCATATCTGACTCAAGATCCAAACCACGCTATAAAATTTCAAGACCATGATCACATTCAAAAACAGAATGGCCCAACTGGCCACATCTAAAACAATGTCATGCAAAAGTCACCCATTTCGACTCAAAAACCAATTAATTTTATTGGGCAGAGGTTTTCCAGTATCCCAAAGCATGCAGGCTCTATTTCTATTAACAAGAGGCCAAACAAGGCTCCACCAAGATCTATCCAAGAGATCTCAATACAAGAGGAAGGAATCGCCAAAGGTCAAAAGGGAAATTAACCACTTCCACCCAAATTGGGCATGTCTACCTAAGAGCGTCCTAAAATTCCTCCATGGACCTCCATGGGACCGCATGCACCAATTGCCCAATCCATAATCAGAGGGATACACTACATTATCCATGCACAACCATCCAATGTACGAAAGAGTATCTCAAAGAAGCCATTCAGTCCATCATAAATATCCTCCACAAGAGGGGTTTGCACATGCTCTGAATCATCATTCTAATACACATCATCACTCAAAAGCATTGACTATAATAGGGAGAATGAAAGGAGTCCTTCCCATAAAATAAAATATAGTTTCCCTCTCATGGAAGGTAGAAATCTATTGTAATACTATTTCTGTCCCCATGACAGCCACTGCATGATCACCATTTGGTTCAATAGTTCGCTTTGCCTTCATTCACACCTGCATAGTCATTCATGAGATTATTAGCACTTACAAGCATATACTGAAAATACACATTTGTCTGCGAGTGAGGTGTACATGCAACCTACTGAGGCATCTCTGGAACACCAAAAACCAGAAGATCTGATGTCAGCTCTTGCAATGTTTGTCCATCTCGTCTCGTTCCACTGGCTCATGAAAATCTTCTGCTAAAGTGTCAACATTATGTCCACCAATTCTTTCTTCCCCTTCTTGAGTTCGCTGATCAAGGAAATCCACATCTATACCACAAGACACATGCATGTTGCCTAGGCCAGAGCCCCAGTCTATGTTTACGACTGCAGAGACACTGCAATCTGCTCTTTCTCTCTCAATGTCACCAAAGTCTAGGCACCTGACTGTGTCTCTGCCTGTGCGTGGGACCTGCACCTGGCTGTACCGAAGCAGGTCTATATTACAGCATACCTACTTATCAGATTGATTGACTAAGAAATTGATTTTGCAACCACAGGCTTGGCCTGTCTGCTAGTTACAATACCCTATATGTAGTCAACTTCCCACAAGGTGAGTCAACACAATCACTGTCTAGGAAAATCTCATTGCACAGGGCTGCCTGCTTGCCAGGTGAGTCAGCACGATCACTAGCTAGGAAGATTTGGTTCCACATGACTCATTTCAAGCTCACGCTAGTTGCACAAGACTAATTTCAGGATCCCGCTTTTCTTCTCTAGTCATAGCATTGGATGATAGCTATTTTGGGACTTGGGGTAACTCCCTGACTTTTAGATGTTAAATTTTGGTCTCATAGGCTTATTTGGCCTTTTGTGATGGTAATATCACTTTCTTTCTTCCTATCTCCCTCCCCCCCCCCCAAAACATGATGAGTAGTTCTATTATATCATAAGGAATACAAAAGTCACAGCAGGGAAACAGAAGAAATTGTCATATGCCGAGGAACCAAGTCCTCCCTAGAAAGAAGACCAACATGCTGAATGAGATCTAGCTGCCAATATAGAAGACCCTTGAGCCTAGCAATATGTTCCTCGACACTAGAGTCCAAGCAAAAACAAACACATTTTGGGTAACCTAGTTGTGCCAACAACCCCAAAATTTGAAAAAGTGGAAAAATATCTTTATATGTGGTTGTGCCAAAGTGGAATATTTTGCCTTAGTAAAGACCCAATCATAGGGGCACAGCAACGGCCCAACCATAACTCTCCAAATATTAGACAAGAGGATCCAGATTTTCCTAACTAAAGGGCATGAAATAAATCCCTGACAAGAGGATTCCACATTAGAAGTGTAAACAAAACCAATTGTCGTCTAAGATTCGGCGTTTCGAAAGAGTCAAGGCAAGGGGAAGTCCGCCACAATCAACACTCTCCAAAGAAAGACCTTACATTTGAACGGAATCTTGTTTAGCCAACCTTACATCACAGTCATTTTCCACCAAGCCTTAGATTTATGCATGCCCCAAACACCATTGGCTTTGGTGACCAGCCAATGATGATCTTTGATCATGAGATAATACAGCTGATTAGCTAAAGCCCTTTCAAGATTGTGCCATCTTGCAAGATCCTAATCCTACCAAGGTCGATCAAATCAAGGGTGGGAAAGGGCTGCCTATTCTGCAATACCATCAAAATCTAGCCCCATATTTGCAAGGGATCCTAGAAAGACTCTTGGCTGCATAGAAAGACATAAACACATTGCAGCTCATCACAATGGCATCAGAAACAGAAGACAAGCCCAAACACGCCATGCAATTAAATTTTGGTTGATTGTCGTATTTCCCATCCTAAAAGAGCAACTTTGACCCAACAATTCCATCTGAAAAGAATTAGCGGCCAAGAAAATCTCTATTTGTGATGCCAAGATGCCTTATGATTCCATGAGCATACCAAATGGGTCACCAAAAAAGAAGAAGATGTCAAGGGGCATTAGTGTTAAGGATGTGCCACCACATGCCTTGAATGCTAGTTTACCATGCATAGTCCTCGGTCTTCTAGAAAAAAAATGGACAATAAAGACCTAGGGATGACAATTAGTGCACATAGCACCAAAAACTAACCAATGAAGAGCCATCATATGAGTTTTAACATCTGGAATAGCCCCAACACCCATGCTTCTCGGAGTGCAAACATGGCTCCAAGAAATTCAAGAAATACCTACATGCAAGGAGCCATTTTTCCATAACATGAAATGGATATGCCAAGTATAATCATTCAAGGTATTGATAGTCTAGGATAGAAGTAGCAAAAATTAAGCAAGTGTGGATATCATGATAATCCATGCCACTTTGAGAAAAATATGGAATGGCCACACCTAAGATTTCTAATAAACAAACTTAGTCTCCAATCTATCTAAAATCCATTCAACCAAGTGTTTTGACTAAACATCAACACCCCAAGAATGTGAAGAAATATCCTAACATAGAAACACAAATAACACCGTAAAACAAAGCACAAACTGATAAAAGAACACAATTAGGGTTAGGGTAACTCAGAGACAATGAACACAGAGAATGAATGAAGTGATATGACTACTGAATATACAATGCTCATGCAACAAACACACTATGCAGAGAATGAATACTGAACCTCAAACTCCTGTATCTCAAGGATCAAGGCAGGGGTAATAAGCTGGAGAGTGTGTATGTCGTACTCCAAACCGATGTCGAATCGCAACAAGGTAGCCTTCGAGTGTCGAACAACAGTAACTACAACCTAGGTGTAGCTGGACCTAATGCAGATGGCAATCTAGAGAGAGAGTGCTGTGAATACAAGCTCATGAGAGAGAATAATTGCAAACACAGGCTAAAAAAAGAAAATCTGCAAATGTAGGCTAAGATGATGATGATGACAACGGGAGGAGAGAGAAAAATCCAAAACATGGTAGAGAAGAGAGAGAAAACAGTAGCAACAACTGATAGGAGAGAGAAAAACTGTTAAGGCAGTAGTTGGGGCCTGCAAACACAACAGTATGCTGGCATGGCAGGTTGTGTGATAGCTAGATGGGTGGACAACAACAGTCGCTTGGCTGAAAACAACAAAATCATGATGGAGGACTGAAAACAAGAGCCAAATGAGTGAAGACTACAATGGACAGCTTGGACTGCGATGTTCCCTGTGAACAGGGTGTCGGCAGCAAGCTGAAAACACGTAAAACCTACAAAAATGAGATTAAGATTGAAAGGAGCGCAACATACCTATTTATAGAAAGTTAAAGCCCTCCCAAGTGGGTTTGTGCTTATGGGATACGGACACTCTCTAGGAACGCATTTCTTTCAAATAAACAAGGTTTCTTCCTTAATTAAGTATGTTTTGGGACTGTTTAAGCGAAGCTAATGCATTTTTTAACTCAACACCCCCTCTTAGACACAACAACATTACCACAAGAAGTAGCCTAGCCAAGCCCTTTTTTTCTTTATCTTTTGCAAGACATCCCACCCCAAAGCAGCTAGAGCATCTGAAAAAGGGTGTGCATCGACTGCCTAGTAGCCTACTACAGAGGTGAGGGTAATCTTATCAAGGGAGAAAAGGCGGATGGAATTAGCTATGGACTTTTTTTTTAGGGCTTTGTAATTTTGATAGATTTAAAATTGAGGGTTGTTGAGAAACCCTTCACCCGTAGTTTGTGTTTTTGTGTTTCTGCTTTTTGCGTTTAGGGTTTGCAGCCCCAAAAAGGGGCGACATCCTAGACTGGCTGTGCCTATTTATAGGCCACTCTCTCATTCATTCCTCACGGCTGATTCATTCAGTCCATCACCTCTTCTTTCCAACCTCTCCACTACCCTCACACCGCTTTAGGAGGACATTCTGGTTCATGGTTCGTGGTTGTTTTCATCATCTTCCTTGTGGCACGACACCCTTGTTACCTCGTATCACATTCACTCCATAATTCAGAACTTCATCATTCCATTCATCAAAGTTTCTTCTCTCTTCTCTTCTCTTCTCCATGTTTGCCGAGTTCACTCCATGTTCCTCCTCGCAAACCCTATTGTCTTGTCGGTACGTCATCTTTTGACATGGTATCAGAGCTAGATCTGCTCAAACAACAGTAAAGATCCTCCACTCCAGTGACGGCAAAGACCGGTGGCGAGTTTGGCATCCACTTATCTTCTTCTTCCGTTGTATCAAAATCTCGTTTTTGCAGGTTTCAAGTATTTTCAGCTTACAGCCCACACCCCTTTCACGGAGGACATTGCAGTCTCAGTTGTCCCTTGCCATCATCTACAGTCTGGCACCTGTTTCCAACCTTCCACCCGCAGTTTGAAGCTGTTTACAGCAAAGCGACTATTGCTGATCACTCTCAATTCAAAAAACAATCTCGTTTTTGAAAATTTCAGGTATTTCAACTTGTTGCCCACACCTCGAACGCGGAGGACATCGTGGTCCAAGCTGGCCATTGCTGTCTACAACAGTCTGGCGCCTGTTTCCAGCCTATCAAACACTATTCTGAGCTGATTTTAAGATATTGACTACTACTGCTGTTTTTTCCTGCGTTTTTAGTCTTTCTCTCTCTCCTGCACTATCGTCTACATCAGATTCAGTCTTCCTTGGCTGCATTTACCCACAAAGATCCTCCTCATCAAAGAAGACAAAGATCGGTGGCAAGTTTGGCATCAACATTTGATTTCTCTATCATTTCCGCTACGCATTGGGAGATATCCTTTTTCTTCCTCCCACCCTCCCTTCTCCAGCTTGCCACACCGATACCATGGCGTCTCCACCAACAGATTATCCTTCTACTGGGTGCTACTACTGCGGCACGAACGGTGATCCCACCAAAGACTGTCAACATCGACCTTTGCTTCCCGCCCCTTTGGAGTATATGTGTCTTTCACCAAGCACTCCTTGTACCACCTCTCCTTTCTGGGCCACAAAGATCATTCTGCATCGGCTATCAGAATATTATGCTCAAGGCAATAAGCCGCACCCGACGCGCACTAAGTCCTTTCGAGCACACGGAGACTCTAAGACCTTACGAGGAGATAAGCCCTCCTAGAGACCACCCCGCTGCGCGGAGGTTTCCCCCACCCACTTTCGGGTACAATGGCTTTCCCGGCTCACATCTCCTCCAGAGTCCACTCTCTTGAGAGCCCGTGACTATTCCTCACCCTTAGCTCATCCTGAGCCTCCTTCTTCCCCACCCTCTTCCACTCAAGTTTGAGATACCACTTATGGGTGCTTTCTGGCTTCTTCTTCCAAGCCCCAGATACCTTCTTCGGCACGACCGGCAGCACTTCCTTTGTCATCTGATGCTTTGCAATCCATGAGCCATGAGTGGTTGGATTCCCTTTCTCTCTCAGACTGGGATTCAGTGGGGGATTTTCTCACTTTGCCCTCAGAGGGGGATTCCAATTCTTCTTCGGCTTCAGAGGGGACTCCTACTTCTACTCCTTCCGATTCAGAGATGGACCCTATGTGCCATGAAGTTCCTCACAAACCACCACCTTTCACTTTCAAGGAGTGGCTTTCCTTTGAGCAATCATTTCCTCTACTCATTCCCAGGATCTAGAGGATCTACCTTGATCGGGGCCCTTGGGTCTTCAGCAGCGACTTGGTGGCTAGGCCTTCGTATTCCTTCCAGCAAGGAGTCACGGAGGGTGGATCTTCTTTGTCTCCTGGTCAGCATGGAGCCACCTCCCAAGATCGAGTATGGGCATATCCTTATGGTTCTTGGCACCACACAAAGTCAAACATTCCTCCGATGTATTGCATGTTTTTATCATCTTTGTACTAGGACGCTTGGGCAAGTGAACAATTTTTCCACAAGTGGCACCTGCTGCATGAGCATTCTTCAGCATGTAGCATTCCATCTCCACCTCACTCTTCTTTTCTTCCCCTTTTTGGGCTTAAGAGGGGGTATTGAGAAACCCTTCACCCACAGTTTGCGTTTTTACATTTCTGCGTTTTGCGTTTAGGTTTTGCAACCCCAAAAAGGGGCGCCATACTAGACTCAGTGTGCCTATTTATAGGCCACTCTCTCATTTATTCCTCACACTTGATTCATTTAGTCCGTCACCTCTTCTTTCCAACCTCTCCACTATCCTCACACCCCTTTAGGAGAACATTGCACTTCGTGGTTCGTAGTTGTCTTCATCATCTTCCTTATGCTACGGCACCCTTGTTCCTTTGTATCACATTCACTCCATAATTCAGAACTTCATCATTCCATTCATCAAAGTTTCTTCTCACTTCTCTTCTCTTCTCTATGTTTGGCGAGTTCACTCCGTGTTCCTCTCCGCAAACCCTATTGTCTCGCTAGTACGTCATCTTTTGACAAGGGTTTCAAATCAGTTTTCGTTCGATTGAGTATTCGTGCCCCAACTCGGTGTCGGTGAAGAAGGAAAATGGCTAAGGTGTGGGTGACACAAATATAACAAAGATGTGAAGCAAGCAAGACAAGCAAAGCAAGCTAGGGAGAATTGCCTTAGAGAATGACATGTGCAATGCCACGAATATGGTAGGCAACCACTCCAAAAGATCGAAAAGGAATAAATGTGCACAAATGCATATTTACATGAACAAAATGCCAATACATGGGGTAATGCAAAGGGAGATGTAAGATGTCATGTAGTGCAAAATGCAATGCAATGGTGCCACTTGGACAGTGCTCTTGCAAGGGAATTGTTTTCTTGCCCAAATGCCCTTTTACAATCATGTCATCCTCACAGTGCGGATGAAGTTACAAATGTTCATAAGTACAATATAAAAAAATATATGAATGTCTAAAAACTATAAGTATCATCACTAGCACTATAAAGAGAAATAGCCGCTGCCTCTCAAACTGAAAGGGAAAGTAAGAGGAAAGCACCCTCTCCCCGTCGATTTGAAGAAGTAGGGGAGAGTGTGCCTAAGCCGATCCTGGACACGCAAATGATCATATGAAGCAAGTTTGCCAAACCAAACCTCTTTAGGAATGTCATTTTCCAATGCACGATTGGGAGAGTGATTGTACATATAAACTATAGTTTTAAGAGCCTCTCTCCAAAACTGTTACAAGAGGTTAGTTGTGAACAGCATACATCTGACTCTCTCACAAAGTGTGTGATTATATCTTTCAGCCACGCCATTTGATGCAAGATTGTAAGGGGCTGTCAACTTCCTCTTAATGCCATGCATCTCACAAAACCTTTTGAACTCATTAGAGATATACATGCCCCCTTACCCGTTCTTATAGCTTTTAACTTAAGCCCTTTGTGTATGGTAACAAAAGCATGAAACTTTTTAAAAGCATCCAACACTTCCTTTTTCCTCTTCTATACATACACCCGTGACTTTCTACTAAAATTATCAATAAAATTGACAAAGTACTGTGCACCCCCCTATGTGAATTAACAGGTATAGTGCACATATCTAAATGTACTAAGACAAGAGCATTGGACTTCTTAACGACACCAGAGTAATAAGGAGACTTCACATGTTGTCCATATATGCAATTATTACAAAAGTTGAGACCGGAGCCTTTTACATCAAATCTCCCTGAAGAGGAGAAAACTTAAAGGCCTTATTGGCTCATATGGCCAAGTCTTTTGTGCCAAAGTTCCATCTGAGAATAAACTTCAGCTACAATCAAAAACTTGCCAAGCAATACTTTACAATGCAAATAATACAAAGTCTCCTTTTTGCTGCCTTTAACAATCAGCATAGAGCCCTTGTGAACCTTCCAAGATCCACCACCAAAGATAGTAAAATACCATCTTGCATCAAGCTGCCCAACTGATAGTAGACTTTTCTTTATGCTAGATACATATTTGATATCATGCAAAATCAGCTCTTGGCCATTTTCAAGGGCCAAGTGAATGGTACCTACACCCTCTATTTCACATGCATAATTTTTGCCCAAGTAAACCTTGCCTAGGCAACCGAAAGTGTATTTAAAAAAATGACAAGAGCTCATTAAAATGCCACTCTCACAAGTGCCAAGCAATGGACAAAGATGCAAAGGCTGATTGCAACAAACAGTTTGGATGAAGTGAAAGCCCTCATAAGAGATGAGATCGCAGCAATATGTATGTCAATGATTGACAAGGTGACACATTACATGAATGCAATGCATGAAACATGGGGAAAGGAATTAAATGCTAAAATGGATGCAAACCTGAAAGCATGTATGAAGGTGTGGGGCAGCATGCAACAAAAATTCATGAATGACAGAGTGATCATAGCAGACATCACTAAAGTGAAGACAGAGAGGACTCGGTCCAAGTCCCCCTTTCCCATTAGGCACGAAGATGGCACAATACCAACATCACTTCTTGCAGCTTTCCCATAATGGTTTCACAGTGAGGCCAAGATATATGAATGCTCAACTTCCTCACGGACTTTGAGTTGATATTGGACAAATCCGCACCTCATCACATTAGTTGATGATTGACACAAGTCGATGGAGCCATGTTGCAGCAAATGAAAGGATGTGCTACCTTTGTGGATAGAAGCAAGAGACGGGGGAACACTACATTTGTAGATGCACTGTATACTATGATATCCAAGGCCACTACCATTGCCTCTTTAAGGAGGGCTTTGGACCATTGAGATGGGTGATGAACTATGAGGACCATAGATGTCTGGACCTTTTGTTATAGGAGTCCCAACGGCGCAAAGCAACATTCTTATAGATCGAAAGCAACCCCAACCACATGCACCCCTCCAGAGAGCAAGTACAAACTTTTTCAGTATAGTTGACCCCCCGTGCACTGCCACCTTAGACACTACATCTACTGACATGCGCCATCAAGGGACATCATTAGGTGGCATCACACTAGACACAGCTACAGCTCTATGCAGAGCACAACAACGCCCTAGGGTACCAGATTGGCAATGTAGACATGCTCCTATGCGACACATTCGCGTCACGATTGCTCGTTACAGACGAAGATTACCACGACAACTCAATTGGAGGTAGCTCACAAAGTCTTGGTGGATTCCATATACTCAGAGGGAGATACTCTATACTCTTTTCAGTTTTTCAATTTTTCATATTTTTTCATTTTCTATTTCAATTTATCATGTAGACCTAGACATAATTCTGTTTTTTTCTTTGATGAGAGATGATGATACCAGTTGTATTAGTTATGCTCTCATAGGCCATTCTCGCCTTCTAGAGACATTAATGTCTCTCTCTCTCTCTTTTTTTCGTAAAAGGTAATTGTATTAATTACGAAAAAAATACAAGATTACTTGATTACAAGATACATGACGACAATGCAAGTCATCATGCGACGAGGTGCTAAGTACTACAAGTTACAATTTCATGGCAAGGATGCGGAGGAAATTGCCATATGCCAAGGACGGAAGTCCTTCGTAGAGAGCAAATCAGAACGATGGAAAAGAGCTAACTGCCAACACAAGAGGCCCTTAAGCCTCACAATATATCACTGAACATTATGGGCTGAGTCAAACAGAAAAGCATTCCGAATGGTCCAGTTATGCCAACAGCCCCAGTATCGAAGAAAGTGATACATGAGCTTCATATGTGGCTGTGCGGGAGAAGGGTATTTGGGCTGGCCCAAAACCCAATCAAAGGGGCGTAGTGTGATACCAACCACCCCTCGCCAAACGGCCGACAAAAATAACCAGACCTTAGCGACGGGGCAGGAAATAAATCGGTGGCGAGCGGTTTCCATAGTAGTGGTGCAAAAGAAACAGGTGCCATTGGAGATTCGTCGCTTGGAAAGAGCCGAAGCAAGCGGAAGACCCCCAATGATCACTCTCCAAAGAAAGACTTTATATTTAAAGGGTGTCTTGTTGACCCAACCCTCCATCACAGTGACCCTCCACCAGGAGCGGGATTTACGCAATCCCCATAGAGCATTCGCTTTAGTAACTAGCCATTGATTATCTTTAATCAGGAGATGATACACTTGATTAGCAGAAGCTTTGCTCAAAGGCAGCCAGCCTTGTAGGTCCCAATCCTGCCAAGGATGATCCAAAGCAAGAGCAGAAAAGGGTTGTCTGTTCTGGAGCACCGTCACGAGCTGTTCCCATAAAGGCCTATATCCACAGGGGATCCAGAAAATCCTCCTAGCAGTACGAAAGGAGATAAGCACATTGCGACTGGCAAGGGTGGCATCCGCAACTGAAGACAAGCCCAACCATGCCATCCGGTTGAATTGTGGTCTAAGCTCATGTTTACCTTCCCACGAAAGTAGACGCGAGACTACCAGTAATTCCAATTGAAAAGAGTTAGAAGCCAGGCGATCCTCCGTTGGGTGCCACTGAGCCTTTCAAAGGACGTGTTTCCAGGAACACACCAAATGAGTAAGCAGCGATGAAGAAGAACTGGAAAACCGCGAATCCGCATTAAGAACGTGCCACCAAGAACTCCGGAGTCGGGTATTGCCATGCCGAAGCCCATGACCCTCAAGGAAAGAACAGGCGATAGCGACCCACGGATGATGATCATCCGAGCACATGGCGCGGAAAAGGGACCAACGGAGTGCCTGCATGTGAGTTTGGGCATCTAAAATAGCTCCGCCACCCATGCTTTTGGGGGTGCACGCATGCGACCACGAGATCCAGGAAATACCTGCCTTCAATGAGTCCTTCTTCCAGAGCATGAAGCGAATAGACTGAGTGAGAGCATTCAGAGTCGTAGGAGTCCAGGGCAACAATGGCAAGAAATATGTGATCATTGGCAACATAATTATCTGGGCTACTTTGAGGCGGACATGAAAAGGCCAGGCCTGAGACTTCCAGTACATAAACTTGGCCATCATCTTCTGAGAAATCCACTACAGAAACTGCTTTGGGGGAACATCAACCCCGAATGGGTATCCAAGATGCCTGACAATGGAACCTCGAGGAACAACCAGACCTTGCCAGTCCAAGGATTGCAAGTCCGACTCCGTGCAGCTTAGAATGGCTGATTTGAGCGGATTGATGCGAAGGCCTGACGCCTGGCCAAAGAGACCCCAAACATCCAATGCTTTTCGAAGGTTATCCTTGTCCGCACGCAAAATCATAAAAGTATCATCCGCCAGGGATTGGCTAATGAAATGTTGCCCTGTAGGAAGCGACAGTCCGGCCAACTAGGAAGAGGCGGCCATATGTGATAACATGGAAAGAACTGGATGTGTCGCAAGGGCAAAGAATAAAGGGCTCAAAGGGCACCCCTGTCTGACAGCACGGGCAAGGACAAATGGCTCAGTAACACCTCCGTTCAGCATGACTCGCGAAGACGCCGCAGCACTAATGGTGTAGATCAGACGAGACATCCGAGCACCAAAGCCCATAGCAGACATAAGGTCAGCAACAAAAGACCAGTCCAGATAGTCAAAAGCCTTTTCCAGGTCCAGTTGAATCAACACCACCTCCTGATTAGAATGCCGGGCATAATCAATGGCCAATTGGGCATTCAAAACATTGTGTAGAATATTTCGGCCCTTAATGAAACCGTACTGGAGAGGGTGCACAAGGGCAGGGAGATGCTTATGGAGCCGATTCGCCATTACTTTGGAAAAGATTTTGTACATGGAACCCATCAAAGAAATGGGGCGCCAGTGTGTCAACTTAGATGGCGAAGGAACTTTTGGAAGTAGTTTAATAAGTCCTTGTTTCCATGAGGGAGGCATGATCCCCATTTCCCACACCTGCTGAAACAGAGCCTGCAATGGTTTCGCCAGTTGGGTAGCGAAAGCTTCAAAGAACTCATTGATGAGACCATCCCAACCCGGACTTTTATCTTTGGGCAAGTGTAACAAGACATCCATAACCTCTGCTTCACCAATATCTGACCCCAAAGTAGCTTGCATGTCCTGGGGTAACTGATTGCGGACCAGGTCATAAAAGACCGAACGGGCCTGAGTAATTTGGGCTGAAGGAGGAGAAGCGGAACCGAGAAGGTCACGGAAATAATTCCTGCACATATGCACAATAGTCTGTGGATCCAGGATAAGGTGGCCTTGTGCATCCTCGAGTCTGGTCAAATTCTCTCGAGCAGGAGAGGCATGGAGGGCTCGAAAGAACTTGTGGGTCTGACATGCACTATCTTGCAAAGTCTCTGTTAGATGTTGCAATTTGGCCTGCTGATACGATTTTAACTGGAATTCTTTAACAAGATCGGCCACCCGCAGGGCCAGTGCAAGCAGAATGCATCATCCGGAGTGTCCATCAGCAGAGAGCGAACCAAAAGCAGCAGGTCCTCCGCTGCCTGTCAACGGCACCGACAAAGAGAGGCATGATAGATCCCATATTGCCGAGCAACCCGCTGCACATTAGAGAGCAATCGGTCAAATGAGGCAGTGCCATGAGAGGAAAAGTCCAAGGAGAATCTGTCAAGCATTTGCTGCATATAGCCCTGAAAAATTGTATGCTTTAAGTAGGAGGAGTTGAAACGCAAAGGGAGTCTCTCCAGAAATTGCTTGAAGGGGGCAATGGGTTGTGCAAGCAACTCGAACTGCAGAGGGAAATGGTCCGACAAGACATATTGCTGCAACACTTTTATTTCGAGCATCTCAGGCAGAAAATCATCATTCTGCATGATATATATGCGGTCCAACCGCGACCATGTTGTGGCATACTGGGCCGAATGGAAAGTAAAGCCTGGAGAAGACGGGTGTAGCCAAGACCAAAGATCTTGCTTAAGAACAGCAAGAGCCAAGTCGTTCCATATACGACTTTCCGGCGCATCCATGACCGAGTGCTCCGATGTAGACTGGGAAGAATCAACACACATATTGAAATCCCCCATGAAGAAGCCGCGTCTGCCAAGTGACAAGGAACTCTGCAAAGTCTGCCAAAGCTCCCGGCGAGATAACGAATCATTTGGAGCATAGAGGCCAAGTAACCATAGGATTTCCCCTTCGAATAAGATTTCGACCACCAAAAAGCGGCCATGAACATCATTTTTAATAAGAACCGGCTGATATTTGGCATGTACAATCATGAGCACACCCGAATAATGCATGGCCTGTGTTCCTGCATAGAACAAATGAAAGCCATGGCAATCCACAACTTTACCGGCATCACTATTGTTGGGTATCTCACACGCCTTACTTACGCCTACGCTCATATGGGAGTGTGCGGGTGATCACTAGGACACTGGGGCACTTTTTACTCTCGGTAGGAGAGGTTTTTTCCCCCAGATTATGTGTACTATTTTGTATGTGCTTGTGGTGCACACTTACGGGCACTTACTGTGTTCGGGTGTGAACAGCCCCTTATAACTCTTAGGTATAAGGGTTATCATTTGTACTTTCAGCTTACACTCTATTTCAGTACTATTGCATTGGGTGTCGTGCTCAACTCTGTCTCTCACTCTCACACTGTCTACTGCACTTCAGCTGCACCTCGATCCTCTCCAATCTGACATTTGGTATCAGAGCTGGTCAGCAGCTCTGTTCGGTTCCCGAGGACTTGCGTCAGCACTAACAGCTTGTCAGTACCTGTCTGGTACAGCACGTGCAGCCTGTACCTTCGTCAGCAGCCACGTCACTTGCAACTCCACCTGCCAGGTTATCTCCAGCCGCCAGCGCAGCTCCACCCGCCAGCGTCAGCTCCAGCCGCCAGCGCACAGCTCCACCCGCCAGCTGCAGCGCGCCATCTGCAGACGTCTTCAGTCCAGGCGCAGCCTTCCCTGCCCAGCGTGCCACCTGTCCTGCACAGCGTGCTATCTGTCCTGCACAGCGCGCCCTGCCCAGTATGCCACCTGTCATGCACAACGTGCCGCCAGTTCTGCACAGCGCGCCATCTGCCCAGCACGTACCAGTCCTGCCCAGGGCGCCACTGGCATGCACTAGACTTCTGTCCGAAGGTGCTGCTTCCTGAACCGGCAGCTGTCCACCACCAAGTTCGACAGTCTGTTCCTGTGCGCAGACGTTGCCTCGGGATCCGTGCACGTCGTTAGTCAACTGCAATCATTCTGCAGAGGTAATATTTCTGCATTTTTTATTTCCACACAGGGATTCGTGCAGCAGCAGCAGGTTCAGTTTTCAGCATTGGGAAACGTGCTGTGTCTGTCTGTGACACATTGAATGCAAATTTTGGGGCTTTTGTAACAGACATTTGTGACAAATTTTGGGCAGAAAATTTTGGGGCTTTTGATGTTTTAGTGCTGCTGAGCACTAATTGCACCTTGGGAAGCGTGCATCAGTGACAGTTTTTTTTTGACAGAGTACCCTTTGCACATTAATTGCAGACTTGTGTTTGCTGCAATTTCTGGAAATTTGCAGATTTCCAGCTCGTACTACATTGACATTGCTCTATTGCCTTTTGGGAAATAATGGCAAATCAGGGAGGAGATGTATTCACCTATGTGTCCAAGGAAGACCGATTGGATGGGAACAATTATTCCCTTTGGTCTTTCATGATGAAGAATGTATTAGTGGCCAAAAATTTGTGGGATTATGTCAGTGGAGAGGAAGCACGACCGGGAGTTGTGGCTCCCGCTACTCCTCCTCCAGGAGGACGTGCAAGAGGGCAACCTCAGCCCCCTCCACCTCACCCCGCTCAGCCATTTCCCCCAAGAACTGCAGCTCAGAAAACTTGGGATACACGGGATGCACAGGCTATGTCGCTGATTGCATTGGCAGTTCAGCGTTCTATCATTCCTCATATTCGTTCAGCAGCTTCTTCACAAGAAGCTTGGTTGATATTGGAGCAGATGTTTGCAGGAAAGAATGAGACCCGCATCTCTTTCTTGAAGAAAGAGCTAGAGACTCTAAAGATGAATGAGGGTGATTCTATGCAGGATCATCTCAACAAAATTCAGGACTTGCGGGAGCAACTCATGAATGTGGATGAGTACTACTCAGATGCGCAGCTGATTTCTACGACATTGAATTCACTGCCTCCCTCTTACTTGGCTTTTCATACTGCCTTGAACCTCACTATGAGGATTTCGAAAGAGCCCATCACTTTCATTCAGCTTGTCAGTTTGCTTCTAGAGGAGGAGCAAACTAGACGGAACAGTGGTGTGAATGGTATAGCCTCTGAGCAGGCTTTTATGTCAAGGCAGAAGGGTAAAAACAGCCAAGGGAAAAATGCTTCGCAGAGTTCTGGTAGTAGTAACACTTCACAGACAAGTCAGAAACAGGGGGGCACGCAAGCCAAGAAAGGAAAATGCCATTACTGCAAGAAGCCTGGCCACTACATCACTGAGTGCAGGAAGCACATCGCCAAAGAGAAGAAGGAGTCAGGGATGTCTGTTTCTGCAGCTCCTTCCACTGCTAGTGAGTCCGCGTCCTTTGTTGCAGACAGGGACTATTGTTTTTACACTTGCAGTTATGATGTCTCTTGGGCTGATAGAGCATTTAGCTCTACAGAAGATGCTGACACTTGGTTCTTTGACAGTGGTCCTTCACGGCATATCACATCTCGTAGAGATTTGTTTGCTTCTCTTGGTGCACCTCCCGTTGGGAAGTCTGTTCAGTGTGCTAATAATGCATCATACCCTGTTCGTGGTATTGGGGAGATTCAGCTTACAGCCATTGATGGCTCTATTCTCCACCTACAGGATGCTTTGTATGTGCCTGGCATTAAGAAGAATCTGCTTTCCATTTCTTCTATGGCACGTTGTGGTTTGCAGGTCACCTTTGATGATGACCGTTGCATGGTCCGTGACAAGGAACACATGACATTGGTCTTGACAGGTTCTCTGTGTCATGGGTTATATGAGTTGGATGCTCTTTCGGTAGATCAGTCTGCATATTTGACATCCACTCTTACTCCTGCTATGTTAGAGGCAGAGTTATGGCATGCTCGTTTGGGGCATGTAAACTATGGCAGCTTGATGCTATTACAGCGTACTCAGATGTTGGATGGATTACCTCTCTTGGAGAGACCTCCTGAGCATTTATGCGAGGGTTGCATTTTGGGCAAAATGCATCGTTTCTCTTTTCCCCGTGATGTTGCTTTTAGAGCAACAGCCAGATTGCAGCTTGTGCATTCGGATGTTTGTGGGCCCATGCAGACACAGTCATTGGGTGGTTGTTACTATTTTGTAACATTTATTGACGACTTTACACGTTTGTGCTGGGTCTACTGCTTGAAAAAGAAGTCAGAAGTGTATGATGCATTTTTGGCTTTCAGTGCACTTGTGGAAACTCAGTCTGGTTGCAAGATTAAGACTCTCCGTTCGGACGGAGGGGGGGAATACATGTCCTCTATGCTGAATTCTTATTTGCAGCAGAAGGGCATTATCCATCAGTACACTACTGCATATACTCCACAGCAGAATGGGGTAGCAGAGAGGAAAAATCGGTCACTCATGGAGATGGCCAGATGTATGCTGAAGGCAAAGAGTTTGCCTCATAGTTTTTGGATGGAAGCCGTCATGTGCGCTTGCCACATTTTGAACAGATGCCCTACCAAGGCCTTGAAAACCGTCACACCTTTTGAGGCTTGGCACAGCCCCAAACCTTCTGTTGGCCACTTCCGTACTTTTGGGTGTCTTGCATATGCCCATATTCCACAAGTACTTCGAAAGAAGTTGGACAACAAGGCTGTAAAATGCATCTTTATGGGATATAGCAGCGAAAGCAAAGGCTACAGACTCTATGATCCCGTGACCAAGAAGGTTTTTGTCAGCAGGGATGTTGTATTTGATGAAAAATCAGAATTATCCTTGGCTGGTTTTGATACATATCAGGCTGCCCGTGATGTCTTTGAAGGGCTGCTGCCCATCACATTTGGTGATTCAGCTGGTACTTCAGCAAATGAACCTAATGTTCAGCCAGCTGCTCCTATGGAACATGCAGTAAATCAGCACATTGCTGAAACTGAAATTCAGCAGGAACTTGTACACAGTCAGGAAGCAAGACAGGTGCCTAGATGGTACACGCAGACTATGAGAGATAGTCATTTGGAAACACCCTTGGCTGGTCGTACTCGAAGGCAAACTCGACTGCATGATTCAGCACATTCCATGGAGTTTGTTATGGCAGCATGTACTCATGATAATGAGGAGCCTGAATGTTTTGAGGATGCACGACATAGTGTGCATTGGATGGCAGCCATGCAAGCTGAATTGGATTCTATTCATAAGAATCATACTTGGGATTTGGTGTCTTTGCCAGTTGGCAAGCGTGCCATTGGTACGAAATGGGTCTACAAATTGAAAAGGAATGCAAATGGATCCATAGATAAGTACAAGGCACGGCTGGTAGCTAAAGGCTACGCACAGAAAAAGGGCATTGACTATGAGGAGACCTTTGCTCCTACCTCCCGTATGACGACCATTCGGTCTATGATTGCCTTGGCTGCACATTTTGGTTGGAAAGTGCATCAGCTGGATATAAAGACTGCATTCTTACATGGGGAACTTCAGGAAGAAGTGTATGTACAGCAGCCCATTGGTTTTGCAGTTGAAGGCTCAGAAAATTTAGTATGCAAGCTGAAAAAAGCTCTATATGGTTTGAAACAAGCTCCACGAGCTTGGTACGCAAAGATAGATGCTTTCTTGCTTAGTCAGGGGTTTGTAAACAGCCCATCTGAGTCTACCCTTTATGTACATAAAGAGGGGGGATCCATGCTGATTTTGTGTCTATATGTAGACGACCTTTTGCTCACTGGAACACGTGCTGATCAGATTTCAGCATTCAAAAATAATTTACAGCAAACTTTTGACATGTCTGACTTGGGTATTTTGCACTATTACTTGGGCATCCAGTTTGTACATGATGCTAGAGGCATTGGATTATGTCAGTCAAGGTACATTGGGCAACTTCTTGAGAAGTTTGGCTTACAGGATTGCAAGCCAGTTTGTACACCCATGGAACCTGGGCTCAAACTGTCATTACATGATGACAGTGATTTGTTTGATATCCATACTTATGCTCCAGCAGTGGGATGTCTCATCTATCTATGCCACACTCGGCCAGACGTACAGTTTGCCGTTTCAGTTTTGAGCAGGTACATGCATCAGCCTCGTATGTCGCATTGGCAAGCTGTGAAGCGTGTGTTTCGTTACTTGCAGGGTACTAGAGCTCTTGGATTGCTTTATGCCAAGGGGGGACCACTGCAGTTACATGCTTACAGTGACTCTGATTGGGCTGGTGATTTTGATACTCGTCACTCCACTAGTGGCAATTGTTTCTTTCTTGGCTCGTCATGCATTTCTTGGCTTAGCAAGAAACAATCCACTGTTGCCACGTCGTCATGTGAAGCTGAGTACAAGGCAGCCTTCACTACTGCAGTTGAGTGCGTATGGCTTAGACGCTTACTTGCTGATTTGGATGTATCTGTTACGGAGCCTATTCCTTTATATACTGACAGTCAGAGTGCCATTGCAGTGGCACGGAACCCTGTGTTTCATGCTCGCACGAAACACATAGAGATTCACTACCACTTTGTCAGAGAGAGGCTACATGCAGGTGATATCAGCCTTGTCTACTGTCCTACCACCAGCAATGTGGCAGACATCTTCACCAAAGCTCTTCCACGAGACAAATTTGAAGCATTTCGCGATGCTTTGAATTTGACGCCCTTTGGTGGTGGATGATCCTTGTACACTTGATCACTCTTCACTCCAGGGGGGTTTGTTGGGTATCTCACACGCCTTACTTACGCCTACGCTCATATGGGAGTGTGCGGGTGATCACTAGGACACTGGGGCACTTTTTACTCTCGGTAGGAGAGGTTTTTTCCCCCAGATTATGTGTACTATTTTGTATGTGCTTGTGGTGCACACTTACGGGCACTTACTGTGTTCGGGTGTGAACAGCCCCTTATAACTCTTAGGTATAAGGGTTATCATTTGTACTTTCAGCTTACACTCTATTTCAGTACTATTGCATTGGGTGTCGTGCTCAACTCTGTCTCTCACTCTCACACTGTCTACTGCACTTCAACTGCACCTCGATCCTCTCCAATCTGACAACTATGACTCTTGTGCTCAACAGCACACAGGACATCCCACTGATTCTCATACAATGCAGTCCACATGGCATGTTGCTTGTGGCGAGAACAAATTCCTCGCACATTCCACGTGGCTATTTTCATGTGTATACAAAACACAATCAGGTACGAGGCACAGCTTGCCTCGATTTGACTTTGTCGGCGAGAATGTCCAGGACTCCCTCATCCAAGAAATCTGCCAACACCGCAAAAGAGTTCTGAGGACCAGATTTGGAAGTTGAGGGCATATCGGCTTGCTTGGGGTTGGAACGTGGGTAACGACGGTCCCACGGAGTAATGACGTTGCCTCTGGTATCAAAAGCCAGCTATGCAGGTGGACCCTTGAGACGATCCGAATACATTTTCCTGGCGGGCTGGTGGCGGGGAGCTGAAGAAACCATAGCAGGAGCAGAGCGCTCTGACGACATCATTTCCTTCCTGCGCATATATGTTCGCATGGAATCGTGTGAGGTAGAAGGCCCAATACTCTCCATGCCAGCACCAATCCTGTTGCCTTTTTTGGCGCGTACTTCAACCCAATCAGTAGCACGGGAATCCAGACCCGAAACCTGTTGTTTACCTTTGGCCAGAACTTGGGGCGGGTGGGTAAGATCCAGCGGCGGAGCATCACACACCATATCTTCCATGGGCGGAGCAACATGAGCTGTATCTGAAACGTGTTGTTGCTCGGGGCATTCAGCCATAAAGTGCCCCAACTATCCACAGGAAAAGCAATGGCCAGCGAAATTGCCCCATTTCAAACGAAAGTGTAACGGATGCATGCCGGAGCAATTGAGGCGTAACCATGCAGGCCGTTTCCGTGCAGTATCCCATAACATGCACAAGCGGTTGCGATTCACAGCCCTGAGACTGGGAGGGACCAGAACCGTGCCCACAGCAGCCATAGCATCCTTTAATAGCGGCAAACAGCCGGACAATTTTCCACTTCTACCCACACAGGGCATTCACGTTGCAGGAGGCGCTGGAAATCTGCCATCGGGCGCCATGGAACCACATGAACCAACCGACGATCAAAAAACAAAGGCAGTTCAGACAGAAGAGCAGCACGGTGCATCTCTGTTTTCAAGAGGACCTCAAAAAAACCCCGAGATCCAACAAAAATCTCTTCAACACATTCCCCTTGTAGCAGACTCTGCAGCCATTGGCGAATACGGGAAAGCAGCGGGATGCGACCGGTGAAGAAGAGTATCACCGCGCGATCATAAAATACCGAAAAGGAGCGTAGGACAGTTTTTGGCTCGATGGTAGCTTCCAGAACATCGTCTGGAGCAGAGGCAGAGAAGGCTTCCTGGTTGTGTTGAACATATTCACCAAGCAGAGTGTTAGCAAATTCCAACATACTCCCAGTCCACCTCCTGAGAGTCCACCGGATCCGAAGCAACCTGCGCATAGGAACGATCGGGAGTAACGCCTATCTCTTCCGGGGTGTGCTTGGTACGTTTGCCCGCAGGCTGGATGTCAAGACCCGGGGGCAATTCTTCAGTGCACGGAACCATATCCTCGGGTTCCTCAGCATCAGAGTCCGGGCCAAGTGCTGCCACCGTTTGGTCTAGGAAATCCAGATCCAAACCAGCCATCGTGTATGACGAACTGATCTCACAGAAGGACTGACCGACACACACTCTCTCTCTCTCTCTCTTTCCCGGAACCATTGGTATCATAATTGTCTACACTATTTTAAATCTTACGTGGAAAGGCCAAACTTGTGATTTCCAATACACAAACTTATTCGTAATACCCGGGGAAATCCAATCCATTAGCACTTTAGGCAAAACATGCACCCACAAAAGGATAGCCCAAGTGCCTGAAAACAGAGCCTTTAAGCACCACCTTGCCTTGCCAAACCACGCCACGAAGATAACTCTCAATGCAACTAATAAGGGCCGATTTAGATGCATTAATGTTGAGTCTCGAGGCAAGGCAAAAAAAGTCCCATGTGACCATCACTCCTCGTATATTATCTGAATCAACCTTAAGAAACATGAAGGTGTTATCTGCAAAGGCCTAGCCCACCAATTGTTCCTGTGAAGGGAGAGAGAGCCTAACAACCTCACCATTAGCCACTGGACGAGACAACATTGTCAAAATGGGGTGAGTGGCCAAGGCAAAGAACAAAGGACTCAATAGACAACCTTGCCTAACCAATCGCCGAAGGAGAAAGGATGTCGTGATACCACCATTTAGCAGAACTCTTGAAGAGGAATCCACGCGAATAGTATTGATAAGTCCACACATTCTCGAACCAAATCCCATGCCTTGCATCGACTAACCCAACAACGACCATCCCAAATTATCAAAGACTTTTTCAAGGTCCAACTAAACCACCACCATTTCTTATTTCATGTATCGAGCACAATCTATACCCATCTCGACATTCAAGATGTTGTGCAAAATATTTCGCCCTTTGATGAATCTGAATTGGGCAGGGTGAATAATGTCCAAAAGGTATTCCTACAAACTATTAGCTAGGACTTTGGTAAAGATCTTATACACAGCCCATCAACAAGATTGGTCGCCAATGCTTAAAGGTTGAGAAGGATGGTTTAGGGATCAATTTAATAAGACCCTCGTTCCACAAGGACAGCATGTGTCCAACTGTCCAAATCTACGGCATAAGGTTGTCAAAGGTGCAACCAAGTGAGTGGCATAGGTCTCAAAAGCTCATTGGTGATATCATCCCACCCTGGGCTTTTGTCTTTAGGCAAATGCAAGAGAACATCCATGACCTCATCCTGTGTAATGTCCATATCCAAACTATCAACAACATTTGGCCGAACCTGATCTTTAACCAGATCACAAAACAATGAACAAGCCACATCAACTACATGAGAGATACAGGACTACAATCCAAGCAAGTCCTTGAAATAGGTTCTGCACATTTGCATAATAGCTCACAAACCTATGACCATTTTTCCATTGAATATGCTCAAGTGAACCACTTTTTCCCTAGCAAAGGAAGCATGCAAGCCGCGATAAAACTTATGCAACTGGCAATTATTGTCTTGTAGTCCCATTGATAGTGTATCAAGTTTGACCTACTAGTATGATCTCTTTTGAAAAGTATCAACAAGCTATGCCAATCTTGTGGAGATGAGAAAAATGGGATTTTCTAGCTAATCCATCAAAACAGAGTGTGTTAGAACCAAGAGTTGCTTGAATCACGGAGTGTCTCGAGCCCAACGAGAAGGAGGCCGACACTCCCCCCACTGCTCACCATCTACCAAAGTCTCTAAAATATTCAACGAAGCTGACTCAACGAGCGAATCCAGTGGTGAAGCAATCTCCTCCTCCACTAAGGGTGGAGCCTCAATAAGCAAAGGCTCTAAAGGCACTACATCAAGTGCCCAACTGTCACCTAGATCTCCAAGAACAGGATGCTCAATGCACCCCTCTAAGTTGAAAACTCCACAAACTGAATATCACAACTCGTCTACACCTCCAGGGAAGCAAGATCATAAAGCCTCTATCCTTGGGACTGCAAGCTATATACCACAAACAACCGCCTGTTGGAAGCTGGCTCAAACTTGTCTCTCTCTTTTGGGATATGAACATAGGCATCACACATGAACACCCTAAAATAAGAGACATCTGACTTCTCTCCCAAATAAGCCTTAAAAGGGATCATACCAACCATGGCAACTAAGGGATCGATTAAGAATGTGGACAACGGTGACCAATGCTTCAGTCCAAAGACACTAAGGTGTCTGCCGATGCTCCATCATAGTTCGCCCCATCTCGATCAAACTATGATTCTTCCACTCCAATATGCCATTCTCTTAAGGGGTATTTGTGTTGGCAACTCCTAGTGAATGCCAAGATCACACCAAAACGAGTTAGCTCATGCGAGACAAACTCCCCTCCCTTGGCAGAATGTACGATCTTGAGTTTCCTGCCAAACCTGTTCTCTTCAAAGATCAACCAATCCTTAAAATGTGAGCCTCAAGGCCAAGAAATACACCCATGTCATCCTGCTAAAATCATCAACAATTAGCATAAAATACAAACTCCCCTTAAGGGACTCCATCCTCATTGGTCCACATAAGTCCGTTGAAACAAGCTCCATGGGCTCCTTAGCCCGTCGTGAAGCTTTGCTGGTAATAGTATCCCTATGCAGCTTGCCACAAATACAAGATACACATAGTGGGTGGCTCACCCCAATCTCTGGCAAACCACGTACTAACTGCCTACGAGCGGTCTTGCGAAGATACTCCTTGTTGAGGTGGCCAAACCAAGCATGCCAAAGCTCCAATCTAAGTGTGTGAAGAAAGAAGAAGAGAAGAAAAGGCAAAAGAAGACCACATCTTGTAGACTCCATTCTCCTCATGCTCTTCACAAAGAACCTCTTAAAAAACACAACCAAAAACTCAAAAGGGATACTTGTGAAACTCGAATGTCAAACCAAGAGCACAAATCTATTGCACTAAAAGGAGATGATATCCTAGACCCAGCACATAAAGCGCCTCTGATGTGTGGGCACCACCTTGACCATCCAAAATCAGCTACATATCACCCTTGCCTTTGATGAGAACTAAAGAACTGTCACCTAAAAGGATTTTTCCAAGCATCGAACCCATATGGACAATCCCTTCTAAAGGAGGAGTCATGTGGTGGGAAGGACCACTATCCACAATCCACTCGTGAGACTCTGGGGACATCATTGTTCTATTAGTGGCCATCAAAGGAACATCCTCTACCATCTCCAAATGGAGGAAGATAGTCGATGAAGGAGCACCCACCACTCCCAAGTCCTCTATAGTCTTCTCCTTCTTAGTGTCCTTGTCCTTATCGAGACAATCTTGCCACATAAATGACAACAAGTAGGCTCCTTAGCTCTATCTTGTTTGGACTTCTTGTCCTTCTTCTTCTTGTTATTATTCTTTCACTTCTGTTGGGAAAAGACTATCCGGTCAAAGCCTCCAACTTAGGAGCGTTCTAACCTTAAGTTGTTCCTCTTGGTCCAAGATTGTAAGAACCTACTCTTCCCACTTAAGGGTCTCCATCTGCTCTAAAAATCAAGTTGGAATCGAATGCACTGAATTGAGGTGATATCTCAAAGCCAACTGCTGCCACGTACGTCTTTCCGGCGCATCCATTATCGAATGTTCGGATGTAGACTGTAAAGAATCAACACACATATTAAAATCCCCCATCAAAAAACCCTGTCTGCCAAGGGACAAGGAACTCTGCAAGGTATACCAAAGCTCCCGGCGAGATAGAGGATCATTCGGAGCATAGAGGCCAAGTAACCATAAGATCTCTCCTTCGAATAAAATTTCAATCACCACAAAGCGGCCATGTACATCATTCTTGATAAGAACCGGCTGATATTTTTCATGTACAATCATAAGCACACCAGAATACTGCCTGGCATGTGTCCCTGCATAGAACAAACGAAAACCATGGCAATCCACAACTTTACCTGCTTCACTATGACTCTTGTGTTCAACAGCACACAAGACATCCCACTGATTCTCATGCAATATTGTCCATATGGCATGTTGCTTGTGGCGAGAACAAATTCCTCGTACATTCCACGTAGCTATCTTCATGTGGATTCAAAAGAGGATCAGGTACAAGGCACAGCTTGCCTCGATGAGACCTTTTCGGCGAGAATGTCTAGTACACCCTCATCCAAGAAATCAACTAACACGGCAAAAGAGTTCTGGCGTCCAAATTTGGAAGTGGATGGCATATCTGCGGACTTGGGGATGGAGCGGGGATAACGACGATCCCATGGGGTAATGACATTACCTCGAGTATCAAAAGCCAGCTTAGCGGGTGGACCCTTAGGACCATCTGAAGACACTCTCCTAGCTGTCTGTTGACGGGGAGCAGAGGAAACCATAGCAGGAGCAAAGTGCTCTGAAGACATCATTTATTTCCTGCGTATATACGTACGCATGGAATCTGGTGAGGCAACAGGCACAGTATCCATCATGCCAGCAGCATGCTTGTTGCCTTTTTTCGCACGTACATCTACCCAATCATTGCCACCAGAATCCAAACCCAAGACCTGTTGTTTACCTTTATTCAAAACTTTAGGTGCCTGGGTGGCATCTTGCGACGGCGCATCACACACCATATCTTCCATGGGCTGCGCAACATGCTCGGCATCTGAAGTGTGGTGCTTCTCTGGGCATTCAGCCATAAAATGCCCCAATTTTCCACATGAAAAGCAATGTCCTGCAAAGTTGCCCCATTTCAAACGAAAATGTAAAGGATGCATGCCAGAGCAGTTAATGCGTAACCAAGCAGGCCTTTTTCGAGCAGTGTCCCATAACATACATAGGCGGTTGCGATTCATGGCCCTTAGGCTTGGGGGGATCAGAACAGTGCCCACAGCGGCCATGGCGTCTTTTAGCAGTGGCCAATAAACAGCCGGACAGTTTTCCACTTCAACCCACACAGGGCATTCACGTTGCAGCAGACGCTGAAAATCTACCATGGGGCGCCATGGCACCACATGGACCAGACGGCGATCAACGAACAATGGCAGTTTAGACAGGAGAGCAGCACGGTGTGTCTCTGATCTCAACAGCACCTCAAAAAAACCCCGGGGGCCAACAAAAATCTCTTCAACACATTCCTCTTGTAGCAAACTGTGCAGCCACTGGCGAATACGGGAAAGTAGTGGGATCCTACCAGTGAAAAAAAGTATCACAGCACGTTCATAGAACACTGAAAAGGAGCACAAGACATGTTTCGGATCCACAGTGGCTTCCAGAACATCTTCCGTTGCAGAGTCCGAAAAGACTTTCTAATTATGTTGAACATAATCGCCCAGCAAAGTGTTAGCAAACTCCAACAAGTACTCCCAATCAACCTCCTGAGAGTCCGCAGAACCAGAAGCAACCTGAGCATAGGAACGATCCTGATGATCCATTATCCCTGCCGAAGTATGCTTGGTGCGTTTGCCTGCTGGCTGGAGGTCAGGAGCAGGGGGCATCTCCTCTGTGCACGGAACCATGTCCTCTGGTTCCTCGGTGTCAGAATCCGGACTAAGAGCTGCCACAGCTTGGTCTATGAAAGCCAAATCCAGGCCAGCCATATTGTATCAGTACGTATGTCAGACAGAGGCCGAGTGAAAAAGTCGCGGGGGGCAGAGACACGCACGCTTCTCTCTCTCTCTCTCTCCCTCTCTCTCTCACTCCCTCTTTTCCAATGCAAAGTCGCTGTCCAGGGGCGTATTCTGTACACACAACCGATGAAAGCGAAGCTTTACCTGTCAACCTCAGTCGTGGCCTATCCCAAGAACCCTCGTGGCAAAGCACAACCCGAACAGTGCAGGGGCAGGAGGGCAAAGCAACGGCCGGGCAGGAGGGCAAAGCAACGGCCGGGCAGTCGACAGCAGAGCAGGACGGTATGGGGCGCCGAGCAGGGGTCCGGTTATTAGCCGAAACCCTAACGGGTAGGGCGAAGAGGCGAGAAGCAGGCGCAGCAGGGGGGAGGACGCAACGACCGTGGAGGGCGTCAGGGACAGGCGAGGGGACTGCAGGCGGCGAGCAAAAGGCGTCAGACGGCGTCTGCAGGCGACGCAGAGCAGGCGACGTCGACAAGACAATGACAAAAAAGGAGACAATGTCTCCTTTTCTCTCTCTCCTCTCTGTGTTCACTCTCTCTCAGTCTTTGTCCTACACTTCCGCATCGTTGCACTCTGACATGGTATCAGAGCGGTGAAGATGGACTGACTAAGGATCGAACCTATCTGAAGACAAGATTTCAGCGCAACACAAGGCTGCGTTTCCAGCAGTTGAGGGCGAGCGAGAGGACTGCGCATCGAATCAAGGCTGAAGCGAGCGTGGGCGTACAGTAAAGGAGTCTAATCGGTGAATTCGCTAGAGCTTATTGCTGTTCGAAGGGGAGGAAGGCTGCGTTTGAAGACTTCCATTGCAGATTTTACCTTTGCATCACCTCTGGCGGGTGAAGAAGGTTTGGGCAGTGGAGGAACCAGCCCTAGAAGGCTAGGTTTTCATAGTCAGAGGGGGATGATTTTACGTTTGTGCAGGCATTGTAGGTTAACATGTCTACAAAGACTAATTTGGAGTTCCGGGTGATCATGGACAGGAAGGTGTCTATCCTACCAGCTCTTCCATCGGATCAAAAGCTTGATGGTGCCGATTACCACATCTGACAGGTGATGATGTTGGCTGTTTCGGAGTCTTATGATTTGGCGGAACTCGTGATGGAGGAGAATAACAGGCCCTCGGTGAGGGATGAGTCCAAACTCTCTTCCAATGCTCATGCGGAGTTGACCAAGGCCCAGTCTCATTAGGACAAACTGAATGCCAGGATTCGATCTTTTTTGTTTATGTCTTTTACCTAGCTGTGATAGCTCACATCGAGCACTTAACAGTGCCTCGTGAGTTATGGCTGGAGCTCGACCAGATGTACAACCGGATGACCCCGATGAAGAGGGTTTCTTTGGAAGTGCATATGCGGACTTTGTCCGTGAATAAGTCTTCTTCACTTCGGAAACACATCAACAAGCTTCGACAGCTTCAGATGCAGGTTCAAAATGCGGGGAAACCTATTTCCTCCGAAAACATGGCGATCACTTTACTATCTCAGTTGCCGCCACGATTCCTTACCTTTTATTCGGCTCTTATTGCATCAGGGCGGAAGTCGACTCTTCGGTGGGAAGAGTTCGTTCCTATAGTCTTGGACCAAAAGGAACAATTGAAGGGACAGAATCCTTCCAAATCGGAGGCATTGGTTGGTCAAGCCTCTCAGAAGAGGGGAAGGACTAAAAGAAGAAAAATGACAATAAATCCAAGAAGGACAAGGACAAGGAATCGATTTGCCATATTTGTGGAAAGACAGGTCACTTGAAGAAGGATTGCCGACAAAGACAAGAAGGATGCCAAGAAGAAGGACACAAAGGATTCTGGAGCGGTGGCTGCACTCTCATCTACTGCTTTTCTACACTTAGCAATCATTGAGGACTCTACATCGAAGACTTTTGATGCTGCAATGATAGCTCCCCAGGCTCGAGAGTGGATTGTGGACAGTGGTGCCTCACGGCACATGACTCCTTCTGTTGGTGTTGCCCATTTGCGACCTTCGCGTGGGCGGATTCTCATTGGAGACAACTCTTCTGTGTCTATTGCTGCGCGGGGTGAGATGCAATATATTCCAGATGGACGTGGTAGTATCCACACTTCTGAGGTATTGCATGTGCTAGGTTTGGGGTATCATTTACTTTTGGTCCATAAGATTTGTACTCTTGGCCTCTTAGTAGAGTTCGACAGTGATATTGTTCGAGTCCTTGATTGTGGATCGAGGAAGGTTCTCTCTGCAGGGTATAAGGAGAATGGCATCTACAAATTGAAGTCTTCTTCAGCTCTTACTTCTCTTCTTCTTACTTCTCAGACACAGTCCAAGCTCTGGCATGCTCGATTTGGCCACCTGAACTACGAGTACCTTCAAAAGGCGTCGCGAGGGTCATTTGTCCGAGAATTGCTGGACATAGTGGTGAGCCATCGGCATGTATCTCCTACATTTGTGGGAAACTGCATCGAGATGCGATTCCCAACAAAGCTTCTAGGTGGTCTACTTCACCCATGGAGCTTGTATCTACGGATCTTTGTGGCCTGATGAGGACCGAGTCCTTGAAGGGGAGCTTGTACTTCATATTGATCATAGATGACTACAACACGATGACTTGGGCCTATTTCTTGAGTTTGAAGTCCGAGGCTTTCTCTCACTTCAAGGATTGGCTTCTCTTTGAGGAGAACCGTTCTGGTCGGCGACTGAAGACCTTGCGTTCAGACAAGGGAGGTGAACTTATGTCTAATGAGTTTGATCATTTTTGTGCAAATAGGGGCATTCACCCAGAGTTTGCTAACACCAACACTCCCCAAGAGAATGGCATTTTGGAGCAGAAGAACTGAAGTGTGATCAAGAAAGCACGCATCATGATGGAGCACGGACAGACACCTCAGTTTCTGTGGGCCGAGGCAGTGGCTACCGCAGTTCACATCCTCAATCGATCTCCCACTTCGGCCCTTGACAGGATGACACCTTTTGAGGCTTACTTCGGGACTAAGCCCGATGTCTCTTATTTCAAGATCATTGGGTGTGACACTTATGTGCACATTCCGAAGACATAGTGTGATAAGTTCGAGGCGGCTTCTCAACGACAGGTTTTTATTGGCTATAGCTCCCAGTCCCAAGGTTATTGTTTGTTTAATCGGGTCAAGCGGGATGTCTACAAGAGCCAAGATGTGCGGTTTGTGGAAGTTCCGGCCACAGAGGGGGGTGAGGAGCACCCCATCCTTGAAGATCCAAGGGAGAGTTGGGCTCCCGAGACAGTTCCTTTGGAGCCAGAGCCTCTTGATGGAGATTCTTCTTCTGATTCAGAGTCTTCTCTTCCACCAACAACCCTCGAGGAGCTTTCGCTAGTGGACGTTCCTGAGTCTTCAGCAAATAGAGAGCGATGCGGAGAGGTTCGTCCTCCTCTTTGGGCCCATCACACACTTCGAGATTCAGGGATCGAGGGGGTCCCTGAGAAGTGAAAACCACAAAATGGACCGCGGAGATCACGGAGGACCCAAGCACATTCTTCAGAGCTTGTTTACTCCAACTATTATTTGCTGACCTGTGTTATGCAGGATCGTGAGCCCACTTCAGTGAAGGAGGCTTTGCAGTCTGATTATTGGCAGAAGGCCATGAAAACCGAGTTGGACCTCGTTGGGCCCGTGACACACTCCGAGATTCAGGGATTGAGGGGGTCCCAGAGAAGTGAAAACCGCATAATGGACCATGGAGATCACGAAGGACCCAGGCACATTCTTTGGAGCTTCTTTGCTCCAACTATTATTTGCTGACCCGTGTTATGTAGGATCGTGAGCCCACTTCAGTGAAGGAGGCTTTACAGTCTGATTATTGGCGAAAGGCCACGGAAGCCGAGTCGGAGGCTATTGAGAGGAATGGCACTTGATCTCTTGTGCCTCGTCCCTCTCACAAGAAGGTGATTAGTGTCAAGTGGGTCTTCAAGACCAAGTACCTTAGCGATGGTTCTTTGAACAAGCACAAGGCTCGCCTTGTTGCTAAAGGTTTTGCTCAGCGCCCAGGCATTGATTTCCATGATACTTTTGCCCCCACTGCTCACACAGCCACTATTCGAGTTGTTCTTGCCTTGGCTAGCCATAGGAGATGGCCTGTTTATCAATTGGATGTGAAGTTGGCCTTTCTTAATGATGACTTATAGGAGAAGATCTATGTTGAGCAACCTCCAGGCTTTGGATCCTCAAATGGGAAAGTTCAGAGGTTGAAGAAGGCCTTGTATGGCCTCAAGCAAGCTCCGCGTGCATGGAACGAGAAGATTGACTCGTTTCTTCAGTTGAAGTTGGGATATCGACGCTCTAAGGCCGATCTGCAGCTTTATGTGCACACTTCCAAGATTGGTCGTGTGTTGTTTGTGTTATATGTTGATGATTTGATTTTGACAGGGGATCATGCAAAGAAGGTCCGAGAGACCAAGACAGCTTTACATCAGACATTCGAGATGACGAATTTGAGGCTTCTTCATTTCTTCTTGGGTCACGAGATTTATCAGTCTCAGAGGGGGTTTTTCATCTCTCAGTAGAGGTACATTGAGGAGCTCTTGGTGACTTTTGAGATGGAGACTTCTCGGCCCATTACTACTCCTATGGATCCGAATTGGAAGACCACTTCACACTCAGATTCTCCGGTGATGGATGCTTCAGGCTAGCATCAGTAGATTGGATCCTTGATTTGGCTTCTCAACACTCGTGTTGATCTTTGTTTTGTTATGGGTCTTTTGGCAAGGTTCATGACTAAACCCAAACAGGTGCATTGACAGGTTGCCCTGAGGATTCTTCGGTATTTGAGGGGGACCTCTGACTTAGGGATTTCTTATCCCGCAGGTTCAGATGCTTCAGATCTGGTTCTTGCAGGTTGGAGTGACTCGGACTGGGCTGGCGATGTGGACCACCGACGGTCTACTATAGGTTAATGTTTTACCTTGGCTGCAAGTGTTATCTCTTGGAGTAGCAAGAAGCAACCCACAATAGCCCTTTCTTCTACTAAGGCGGAGTATCGAGCTGCGTCTTCCACCACATGTGAGGTTGTGTGGCTTCGGAGATTGTTGGAGGAGCTTGGCTGCCCCCAGACTCGTCCTACTCTTCTACGGTGCGACAGTGAGAGTTGCATTGCCTTGGTACAGAATCCTGTATTCCATGCCCGGACAAAGCACATTGAGATCCAGTATCACTTCATTCGGGAGAAGCTTCTGGATGAGACCATTGTTGTGGAGTATTGCAAGATGGAGGATAATCTTGCAGATTTGTTTACGAAGGCGCTTCCCCAGGCTGTTCTTCGACAGCATTCCAGATCCCTCAGTCTTCTGCTCTATCCAGGATCTAAGAGGGCGTGTTAGAAAGTCATTCCCTATACAGCCGTGGGCAGAGCAGTACGGCCAGAGTGCAGTCACAGAGGGTGCCATGTGGCACAGTTTGCAGAGCAGTCAAATAGATTTTCTGTCTGCAATCGGCCAGTTTTCTGCAGTCGGCTGCATTTTTATGTAGCCGACTTGCTGCTGGGAATGTCCTATTTTTTGGCTATTTATAGCCAGTTCCTGGCACACTCCAACATTCATTATTTCAGATTCTGATCTTGAGATCTGTTGGCTGAGACAGATTGTGCTCGAACTGACGGAGATCGAGGTCATCAAGTCGGAGACATACGCAGATATTTCCTCTGCCCCCTTGTGTATTTCTGCACTCTTATACAGCATACTACACCGCAGATTTTCTGCGTTTACACTGTCTTCTTTTCTCTCTCTCTCTCCTCTCTATGTTCACTCTCTCTCGATCTTTGTCCTACGCTTCCGCATTGTTGCACTCTGACACCTCCTTCTTTGTGTGTTCAACTCTCCATCAACTAGGCAATAGGTGGCAGCCTTCCCTCCTCACCATCAAGCATCAGCTCTGCACTCTATGTTCGGCCTTTTCATCCCCAAGCGGCAACTGGCAACCATCTTCTCCATGTTGGCAACCATCTTCTCCCTACTAGCAAACATCCTACATCTGCATTTGTAGCTTCCTGTTGCCGCCCTCTGCTGCAAGCACCTTCCCTACTATCACCTCAGTCATCTGACCCTCCACTGATCAACATTTGGTGTTTTGCTGGACTTCCACACTCTGACCGGTGATCACTACACTTGGGATCCATCTCCGGTGGACGTCACTCTCCAACATTGCATTGCTCTCCCCTTGGCCATTCTGTACACTCTTACATTAACTTTACAGCATTCATTCACTTGAAAGATTCTTCTCTCTATGTTTGAGTTTTGAGTTTTTGTATTTTGCATTTAGGGTTTAAATTTTACTCGTCTCTATTTGAGTCTATGTTTCACTCTTGGTTGTACATGCTATGTCTCCTCAATGCAAACCCTAGCATATCTTCACAACACCCCAAGGAGAATTGCTAGAGGAAATACCCTCACCTTCGTCTGAGAGCAAAGGGTGGATCTACATAGGAGCCTTCATTTACCTCTTCTTCGTCACCCATTATTACCATGGGGTCAATGTTTCTACCCATTTACCAAGTGGAGAAACCTTCTTTGATTGCCTTGTCTACTAAGTAGTCTTGGCTCATTGATAGTGATACATGGAGTCATATGACTTCTCAAGATTATTTGTTATAGGATCTCCATCCGTCAAAGGGTCTTGTCTACTAGTGGCATTTCTACAGTGCCTATTAGTGGTGTTGGCAGTTTGCCACTATTGCCAAACCATCCATTGAGCTCCGTTTCAAAAGTCCTACATGTTTCGGATTTGGGCTTTCCACTCCTCTTAGTTTATAGCCTTACCAATATTGGGACCCGTATTGTCTTCAAGTTGGCAAGAGAGGGAGCTATCCATGCTCCATTCCCCTTCCATTGTGCAAGATCCTCTGAGACAACTTTCTTCTTGTCACACCTATTCTCGATTGTACACCATTTATCCCAAAGGTTCCATCCCATCTCCTCTAGTGGTTCCCTCTTACCTTTCATTCCTTTCAAAGGGGGACGATATCGGTGATGTGGCTATGGATTCCTTGGCCCTTTGTGTTTCAGAGGGAAATTCCCAGGATCGTGAGGAGTTTCTTCAAGGCTTCCAATCTACTTTGGGTCTTTCTTTCATGCAACAACCTATTTTCTTCATCATCAAGCCACTATCCTCAACCGCTTGGCCCTTGGTCCCTATTGTTTCCATACATCTTATGGCACCTTCAATAGTTCCTCGCTATTGTTCATCACTTGAGTCACAAACTTGGCTCACCCATCCTCGACTAGAGTTTTCAAGAGTGATCTATTCAAGGCCTCTCCATTTCCATTTCCCTTTCTTGGCAATCTGTTTGATCGGATTTTAATATGGAGAGGAATCTTGCTCCCTAATTGACTTTCTTCATCGACAAACTTCATTGGCATTAGCACTCTTCTTGCCACCCTTGGATACACGTCTCCTTTGGCCTTCTGCCATATCCAGGATCTAAGAGGGTGTGTTACCAGTCATGTGTGTCTTGTGTGGTCATCTCCTACCTATGAGCCTCAATTTGAATCAGACGAGAACAAGAGCTTTGACATTGTATTTGTCTGTCATTTTATGTGCTTCAAGCACTTTAGGTGGACGGCACAATAGTGCATTTCTTTTTGGGTATTTGGGTTGTCCTGGGCACCCACATTTTAGGCCTAGCCTACATACCAAATTAACAATTAAAAGAGAAATATGAATAAGATTTAGTGTTTATTTCCTAGGGACAAGGGTCTATTGTAGATGCTTGAGCATTTATCAAATACCCTAACCCTATTGATGAGATGTCATACATCATTATTGTGTTTTATATTATGTGTCCTACAAAGAGGTTACTGTATAAGATTGCTTACCAACTTTACATTTTTGCATTTGAATGTTTTGATCTTCCGTTCCACCTTTTTAGATGTTCTCAACTTTTAATTAGATTTTTATTGGTTAACATTTCATAGGTCTTTTTTATATGGCCCAAATGAGGTCAATTTGAAAGATAACTACGTATTTGGGATCTTGGGACTAAAATGCTTCAATAGATTGAGAATTTTTCCCTTAACATGTAGTTGTTACATGGCTCACAGTCAAAGATTGAGTCTTAACTCCCCCTTTAATATCGCTTCAAACACTAAAACTAGTGCTTATTATCACACAACCATTGCTGCTCACCCACTTAACCACTATTCAGCCTCAATCAAGATGACATAACCTATCTCTATAATACAGCATCCCCATGACCATTTACTCTCATTAACATGTTGAAAGAATTGTGCAATAGAAATTGGGAGTTGTCAAGAGCTTAGTGTGTTCCTTCTTGTGCCTAACAAAAGGGGCATGCATTGGATGGGAAAGTAGAGAAAAAGAAACTTCATTGTCATCTTTGAAAGGTCTCTAAGATCTATAAGACCAAACTATGTTTGCAAGTTGATCATGAAAACTTGTCATTGAATCATCTACTTTGCTTTTGTGCAGAAGTTACAATATGTACATAAACACAAGATTTTCAGATTTTGTAATTACTTGCAACTATTTCCATTATAACTATTTCACCAAAATAAAATTCAAGGTATCACCTTAAAGACAATTTCTGGGTTAGCTTGATTCAAAGCCTTGCAGCCATTTGGAAAAATGGATATAAGTGTGCCTTCACCTCCAGAGATTGTTGAGTTCCTTTCATATACCTAATACACAAGATCATTCCCCACAACCTCACAATCAGTAAGGGAAATATATCAATACATTAATGACACATCATTGTGTAGCATAAACATTGTGTGTCATAAGTCCCCACAAATTCACCATAACATTATGATATCAACATTGTTCAACACCTACATGAATAAACATGAACCAAGAAAGTTAATAATAGTTGATTAAAGGTTCAAAACACAGGTACTATCAAAACTTTCTTGTTTTATGGAACTGGCTTGCATATTTTGCATTATTTACCCCTCACAGGTTCAAAACACAGGTACTATCAAAAGTTTCTTGTTTTATAGAACTGGCTTGCATGTTTTGCATTATTTACACCTCAAACTTCATATAAGAATGGAGATGATGATTTCTGACTTTACTCCTTCCAAATGCAAGCATAGGAACAATGTAGACACTTCCTACAGGGATCATGACAAGTACAACTTGGCAAATATGAAGAGCAAGGTGGCATCTCAAATCTCTTGATTAAAGCATTGTACACTTTCATGGCTTTAGGTTGACGTTCTGCCTAGCCTCATTGTTATTTCATGAAAAGAAAAGGTTGAGATTGGTCACACCTTAGTCACAAAGAGATGGGATTGGGAAGACAGGTTCTTGTCTAAGTCACCATCTGGAACCCGTTGCAATTGCACCTGAAATTGATTGTGAATACTTTACTTATAGATTTAGGTTATCAGTTGTACTTGTAACGTGGTGCCCATGTGACCGGTATCATGATTGAGCCTTGAGCGCATGCATGATGCAACCATGTGACACCACACAAAAGAAAAGGGTTGGTCCCTAAGTTGTTGCCCAATGCAATCAAAGTACTCACACATTCGAGAGTACATGACTCTATCTCCCATTGGAGAGAGAGGGACCAACCAAATATTAGTTTAAGTTAGCAAAGACTTGCATGATGAATGGATGGAGACGTTGGGCCTATCAAAGGAACCCCTTTAAACATAATAGCAGAATCTAAGACAGTGGCAAACCCTTTCCAAATAGATCTTATAATGTCTTATTCTCTTGATATAGCATCAACTTGGGTCAAAACAGTGGCAAACCCTTTCCTAATAGATCTTCTAATGTCTTATTCTCTTGATATAGCATCAACTTGGGTCAAAACAGTTGGGTCAAATTGTTGTTGTTCGAGAGATCCCTTTCCTAATAGATCTTCCTTCTAATGTCTTATTCTCCTGATATAGCATCAAGTTGGGTCAAAACAGTTGGGTCAAAATGTTGTCATTCCTTATCGAGTACTAGCATAGAGAAGGCATCTCCTCACATTTTTTATTTGGCTTCTAAATGAGACTAGACAATATCTTCACACCTAGGATGTTACTCTGCATATGGCTAGTTGGCTATGGTAGGCTCTCAAAAGAATATACGAGATGAAAAGAGATAGAGAGGCACACATTGACCAATAATTGAGGATTAATTTTGACCCAATTTTTGCTGTTGATGTCCAGCTCCATATGGAAGCAAACAAAGGTGTTTTCAAATGCCATGTTCAGGCACATCCACCACGTGTGCAGGTTACACCATTTCAATTCGACCACATTTCGTCCTTCCGTATCAGGTCAACCCTTGGTTTTTTTTTCCTATTTTAAGGCAGCACATTGTACATACTTCATTCCATCATTCAGTACTTCATCACCTAGGGGGTCACAGTCCGGGTTATTCATCATTCCTAACTTCCTTGCATTGTTGGCCCTTCCTTTGCAGCTCTATTTCCATCACAATACTGAAATTATCTTCACCATTGAAGCATTTGGGGAAGGTGTTTGGATGTTGCTTGTGGGGCATTCCCGATGCAACTAATGACAACATTAGAAATACGTATGCTACTTTAGTGCTAGAGTCCTCTTAGCTCTCATCCACGTGACTCAAGCCTTGTCCTTCTTGTAGCTTATATAAAGGCAACCCTATTTGACACCCCACATAGTGTGAAGCCACACTCATTGTTCGCTCACCTTGGTTGGTACTTCGCTCTCAGCTCCAGCTTGTTGTGAGTGTCCTTGGTGGCTCACTTTGGGTTAACTCTTGCGTGATCATCGTTATTGAATTGCACTGTATTTGACCTGATTGCTCTTGTTTATGCTTTACATTGGCTTATTACTACCTAATTGCATGATCTTGTGTTTTATAAACACGCTTCCTCTCTCTTTCTCTCCAAACCTTTTCTTGAGCCCATCACACATCAAACATGGTATCAAAGCATAGAGTTCTTGGGTAGCCAAGATTGGATTGAGCTATTGTATCTTGATTCACTATTGTTTCATGTTTTTGTGCTTTGCTGTTCACATCTGTGTTCTCAAAGTTGTGCATAAGCTATAGTGCCTATCGACATTTGTACTACTCCCATGAACTTGCAATTTGGGTTAAAACTTCTCTTTGTGTACTAGCCACTAGATGCACAGACTGAAACACTGTATGTCCAAATTATGTTGCACCTGAACCTTATGTTTTGTGCATTTATGCTTGTGTGGTGGTCAAAAGCAAGTGAATGCAAATAAGCATGTGGTTAGGGCAATCATGTGACAGCCACGGCAAGAAGGTGGATTGCCACAAGTTGAGTGGCACTGCAAGCTGGATACCAGTAGCTTAAATTTTGTCTACTGCCTTTTGGAAGTTGCTGAATCTAAAGCCTCTTCAATGTTGCCTCCCAATGCCACAACGCCACAATCCCATAGCACACTGGTAGTATTGCCAGTATTGGCAACATCTCCACCCCTTGCCAACAACCACATGGCTCCTCGAGAGTCTGCCAGTTACCTCGCACAAACTAAGGTGTTGACATGGATCTTCCAAGATCACGGCACCTTCAGGCACTAATCAAAGATAAAGCCTTCAGCATGCAACGCTACAGTTGTAACAATAGAGAGTTTCTTCAAAAGTTATTAGTCAAATTTTGTTACATTACGTGGAGTCTCAGGCAACTTATTGAACCACTAAAATTAAAGGACTGCATTAACACAAAACTGTCATACATTTAGTCCTAATTTAGCCCCACAAAACAGCCCCAAAAAGAATTATTCATTCAAAAAGGCATTTTTATTTGGTAGGACAAATGCCCACCCCCTATATAAGGAAATGTGATGGGCATCCATCCTTATTCCTAATTATTCTTACATTGTGCTAGCAATTCATCCTCTTGATCAACATCATTACCCTTCTTCACCGATTGCTGCTTTCACCCTCATTGTTGCCACCTACATGGCAGCTAACAACCTGTTCAGCCAGCTGCCAGCTTGCTCAATGAGGGTGCCCATAGTAACAGAGAATGGCCGGAACAAGGCCCAAGACAATGAAATGGCCTTCTGCCCGAAATTTGGCCCAAGATGCAACTCAGCTTGGCGGGACATTCCTTGTCCCGCCGTCCCTCACATGGAAGGGGCAGGGAATTCATTTTGGGATGTCCTTCCCTGTCAGGAGCACGCTGTGATGTGAACCCCAAAGTGTCATTGATGGTCATCAATTGCGCCCACTTCTCTGCTCCCACTTTTGCACCACTTTCTCCTACTTTCATCTCGTCTCTCTTCACTGTTAGCCTACCCAAAGTGTCCCTCTCTCATAATGGAGTTGTGGAGTGTAGGAACCAGGACCATCATGAACATGGCATGCTCTACCCTGTTCGTAGTAGAGCTCCGTGAGCACCTTTGGGTCGAGGTTGCTAACACTTTGGTGCACATCCTCAACCAGTGCCCAACAAGGACTTTAGACAAATACAAGGCTTGCTTTGTAGTACAAGGGTTTCAACTCAGAAGTAAGGCATTGACTATGAAGGGACCTTTGCTCCTACTGCGCAGTTGATATCATTCCATTTGTTGGTTGTGCTAGCCGCTCACCATGATTAGCCAATCTATCAAATAAATCTCAAAAGTGCCTTTCTGAATGGTTATCTAGAGGAGGAAGTCTATGTGGAGCAACCACCCGGATTTTCTTCTATTGACCGGAAAGATAAGGTTTTTCACTTGTGGAAAGCTCTTTATGATCTAAAGCAAGAACTGCAATCTTGGTTCCCGAGAATGGATGAGTTCCTTCAAACTCACAAATACCATTCTACGCCTTATGACCTGAACTTAGATGTCTGTATCACTTCAAAGGGGTCAGCTATATCCTACTATATGTAGATGACTTACTTATCACTGGCTTAAATTCTGTTGCTATGGCAAAAATTAAGACCAAGCTCTATGCTACATTTGAGATGACAAACCTCAATTTGTTATCTTATTTTTTAGGGATGGAGGTAGTTCGCGCTGGGGGATGTATTTTTGTGTCATTGCAGAAATATGCTCTTCAATTGGTGGATCAATATTGCCAAGATCAAACACAGCCTGTGGTCACGTCTCTCGATCCAACTATCCATTTATCTAAGGATACCCTAGGTCAATAGCCCTTCGACGAGCACACCTATAGATCCGTAGTAGGGAAATCGCTTTGGTTGATTCATACAAGACCAGATTTAGCGTACTTAGTTAGTTTGCTCGGTCAATATTTCACTACACCTAGGATGTCACATTAGAGTGTATGTCTTCATGTTTTGAGATATTTCAAGTGTATCTTTTCTTATAGATTGACTTATGGTTCTAGTTTATGTTTGCAAGGGTACGCTCAATCTAGTTGGACAAGAGATCCTGACACCCAGCATTCCCATGGCAGCTACACCTTTACCTTGGGCACAGCTCCCATTTCTTGGGCCAGCCATAAGCCTGGGTAATTCACTATATGTATACCCTCTATATCACGTACGTTCAATGCCTATTTATAAATACCCTTATCTGTGAATTTTTTCTTAATAAAACATAACCCTTTTCTATTCAATTTGTAAGTAACCCCTTTATATGGGACCCCTTTGCATGTGAAAAATGTGTAAAAATAGTATTTTAAAAATCCCTTATATTGAACCCACTTAAAAATAGTATTATGTCCTCCTTTGGCATTGATATCCAATGTTGAGAAGGTGTTGCTACCCTTCTTAGTGTTCTACAGTTTTGGCACTTATCTTCAACATCAGCCTTTCCCCCCCCTGTTGTACCTCCTCCTTTTGCATTACATGATTTCATCATCTTTGTAAAGGGTACTTGGGCAAGTGAACAATTTCCCCGTAAGGGACATTGTCCAAGTAGCACCTACTATATTTCACAACATGTAGCATCCTCATTGTGCAGAGCACCAATAGACGGATCCTAAGATGTTTTCACCGGTGATTTGTACATCACACCACCATTATTTCTTCACCCTTCCCTCAACATCAACATCCTCGAGTGGATAGGTAACTTGTTTGTATTGTGATGGGTTGGGCCTAACCATCCCTTCTCATTCTCCCATACGATACAGCTCCTTAATCGACTGCAAATCATCTCTCAAAACACCTCTTTTTTCCCTAAAACACACACTCTCAATTCATTGTGGTTCCATCCTTCTTTGTGGACTTGGCAAGCCACTAGGCAGCCGATGAGCACCCTTTGTCCGATGTCTTGTCCTCTTTGGGGTGACTACTTGGACTCCCTTGGTAAGATAACTATCATCTCTAAAGTCTTGGTAGGCCATTGGGCAACCATCGTGCACCCTCTATCAGATGCCTTGGCTGCTTAGGGGTGGGATGCCTAGAGCAAAATTGGGTTGGCCTTCCTTTCTAGCCTTGCTTTGGGCCTAAGATGGGGTGTTAAGCTAAATAGCCTCTCAAATAGCCCCAAAGTATGCTTATTTGATGAAAAACCCTATAACATGACACAATTTGAGAAAGTTTTTTGTGAAACTCTAATTTGGGAGGGCGCATCCACACAATCTTTCCCCATTCAATCTTCATCCCTTTGTGCAGGTTTTTAACCCTTATGTGCAAATCTTAGCCATTAGTCTCCTTCCACATGGCTGTCCAGCCTTCACGACTATTGCCACTCTACTTTCTGCTACCCTAGCTGTTGACGACTCCCCTTGGAGTTGCCACCAACTAACTAGATGTCTTCCGTTGTTGCATTTGTCAAAAGATGCTGTACCAGCAAGATAGTAGGGTTTGCGGGGAGGAACACGGAGTGAACTCAGCAAACATGGAGAAGAGAAGAGAAGAGAAGAGAGAAGAAACTCTGATGAATGGAATGATGAAGTTCTGAATCATGGAGTGAATGTGATACAAGGGAACAAGGATGCCGTAGCACAAGAAAGATGATGAAGACAGCCACGAACCACGAACCGCAATGTCCTCCTGAAGGGGTGTGAGGGTAGTGGAGAGGCTGGAGAGAAGAGGTGACGAACTGAATGAATCAGCTGTGAGGAATGAATGAGAGAGTGGCCTATAAATAAGCACAGACAGTCTAGGATGGCGCCCCTTTTTGGGGCTGCAAACCCTAAACGCAAAAACGCAAACTGCGGGTGAAGGGTTAAGGGTTTCTCAACAACCCCTCTTAGGCCCAAAAAGGGAAACAAGAGAAGAGGTGGAGATGCAATGCTACATGCTAAAGAATGCTCATACAACAGGTGCCACTTGGACAGTGTCCCTCGTGGGAAAATTGTTCACTTGCCCAAGCGCCCTAGTACAAAGATGATGAAATTGTGCAATGCCTAGGAGGTAGAGGATCCCTAAGATCCAAGATTTCCACCTGAAAAGAAACCGGCCGTAAAGAACAGTAGACATTGTGAACTGGAGAACCCGAAACTCAACCTCGGGAGAGAAGCCACTAGCTCCGTGCATCCATGCTAGAAGGAATACGAAGGCCTCGTCGCCAAGTCGCGGTTGAACCTTCAAGGTCCCGATCTAGGTGGTACCTGAAGATCTTGGGTATCAGTAGAAGAGATGACTGGTCGAAGACAATCACTCCAAGAAAGTAGAGGATGGGTGAAGAGCTTCATGTGGAGTAGGTTCCCCCTCTAAGGTGGAAGGTGGAGGGGCCCCCACTGAAGTCGAAGAAGAAGTAGATGCCCCCTCTGAGGGCAAAGAAATAACATCCCTCTCTGAAGTAGATAGGAAATCCAAAAACTCATGGATCACAGACTCTGAAATGTCTGATGACGAAGGAAGTGCCACCGATCGTACTGAAGAAGATATCTGGGATGCCGAAGAGCTTCCAGAGGTAGCGTCTCAAACCTGAGTAGTCGAGGGTGGGAAAGGGTGGGGCTCAGAATGAGCAAGAGGTGGGCAACAGTCACTGTCTCTCAGTGGAGCAGATTGGATAGCCGAAGAAGAGAAAGGAGTCGAGCAACCACTGTCTCTCGAAGGAGCAGACTGATAAGGAGACGATATCAAACAATCACCGTCTCTCGATAGGTGGACTGCAAATCTATAGGTCATGGAAGCAATTGTATCTGAAAATAAGTGGGAGAAGATTGCTACTGGCATCGCAACGATCTCCAGGAGGTCGTAGCACCAATTGATCCTCCATGTGCTCGAAAGGACTTAGTGCGCATCAGTATGTCTTATTGCCTTGAGCATAGTACTTTGATAGCCGATGCAGAATTATCTCTGTGGCCCAAAAAGGAGACACAAGGAGTGCCTAGTGGAAGACAAACATACTCCGAGGGGTGGGGAGCAAGGGTCAAAGTCGGCAAGCATTGGTGGTGTGTCCAGTGATGCCACAGCAGGAGCACCCAATAGTTTGGACATCTGTTGGTAAAGAAGCCATGGATACCAGTATGCCTTGTTGAAGAAGGAAGAGGTCAGCCACCATGAACCACGAACTACAATGTCCGCCTCAAGGGGTATGAGGACAATGTGTAGCACGAACTGCAATGTTTGCCTCGAGTGGTGGGAGGGCAGTGGAAGGGTTGAAAGTGAGCTGCCAATGGGAGGAGAATGTAATAGCAACAGTAAGAGGTTGCAATAAGTAAAAAAATGTAGGTGAGGAGAGAGAGAGACTTAAAACGCAGGCAGCAAGTGAGAAAGACTAAAAACGCAAACAGGACAACCTGCAAGAGAGAGAAAGACTAAAAACGCAGAAAAAAACAGCAGCAACAGTCAATATGTTGAAATCAGCTCTGAACAGTGTGATACGCTGGAAACAGGCGCCAGACTGTTGTAGACAGCAATGGCCAGCTTGGACCGCGATGTTCTCCGTGTTTGGAGTGTGGGCACCAAGGTGAAATACCTGAAATCTGCAAAAACAAGATTGTTTTTTGAATGGAGAGTGATCAACAACAATCATTTTGCTATGAACAGCTGCAAACTGCGGGTGGAAGGCTGAAAACAGGCGCCAGACTGTAGATGACAGCAAGGGACAGCTGAGACAGTGATGTCCTCCGCAAAGGGGTGTGAGCAGCAAGCTGAAAACACCTAAAACCTGCAAAAACGAGATTTTAATGCAGCGGAAGACGAAGAGAAGTGGATGCCGAACCCGCCACCGATCTTTGCCTTCACTGGAGTAAAGGATCTTCGTTGCTAGGTGAGCAGATCTAGCTCTGATACCATGTCAAAAGATGACGTACCAGCAAGACAGTAGGGTTTGCGGGGAGGAACACGGAGTGAACTCGACAAACATGGAAAAGAGAAGGGAAGAGAGAAGAAACTCTGATGAATGGAATGATGAAATTCTGAATCACGGAGTGAATGTGATACAAGGGAACAAGGGTGTCGTAGCACAAGGAAGATGATGAAGACAACCACGAACCACGAACCGCAATGTCCTCCTGAAGGGGTGTGAGGGTAGTGGAGAGGCTGGAGAGGTGACGGACTGAATGAATTAGCCATGAGGAATGAATGAGAGAGTGACCTATAAATAGGCATAGTCTGTCTAGGATGGCGCCCCTTTTTGGGGCTGCAAGCCCTAAACGCAAAAACGCAAACTGCGAGTGAAGGGTGAAGGGTTTCTCAACAGCGTTTGGTGCAGATCAGCCATCACCAGCATCCTCGCCTCCTCCAACTGCTTGTATTTGGCATGCTGCTTCCCATACATCGGGTGGTTAATCAGTCTCCTTCCTCTGTGTGTCACTATGCCTACCTGTGTTTGGTATCCTGCTATCCAAGCGACTGTGTTCAGCACTCTTCCTCCATCAGGAAATCCTCTGTTTGTTGCATTTACAGCCTTCTAGTACCACCTAGGTCCTTCCACATCATCACTACTTACGTTTGGTTCTCTAGCAACATCTCTCATTATTGTTTAGCAACTTCCTCTCCTTCAACACTCTAACTCATGATCACAGCCCTCGAGATCCATCTCCAATAGATGTTACTCTCCGACACTACTGTTTTGCCCTTGGGCACTTTGTACACTCTTCATTCATGTGCAGTTTTGTTTGAGTTTTTGAGTTTTTCTTTTAGGGTTTGAATTTTACACATCTGTGTCTGTATCATTATGTTTCTGTCGTGGTCATACACTTTGTGTTTCCTTTGTGCCAACCCTAGCATCTACTCCACAAATTTCTTCACACCCTCCTCTATTTCTTCAGATCAACGAGGAGAGGGTGCTCCTCTCTAGCTTTTCCTTCCAAATTGAGAGGGGGCAGCTTTCTTATCATATTGGTGACAAGGTGGTGTTTACAATTTTGATTCAGACATTATGTGTATCGTACTTTGTATCTTCATCCGCATCATCAAGATAACCATGATTGTAAAAGGGTGCTTGGACAAGTGAGCGATTCCCCTACCAAGGCACTATTCAAATAGCACCGTCACATCGCATTTTGCATAAGCATGCTCTCTCTTGCATAGCTCCAATGCATTAGCATTATGTTCATCTAAACGTGCATCTATGCACATTTATCCTTTTTCAATCTTTGGAGTGGTCGACTCTAAATGCACCATATTCGTGGAATTGTATATGGCAATCTCCCTTGCTTGCTTAGCTTGTCTAGCTTGCTTTCTGCAGTGCTTTTTTGCCTCCCCACATACTCACCATAGATGCTTCCCATAGTTAGCCTCTTTCCTTCGTTATCGACATCCTATAGTGGTTGGGATATGTTTGTTTTATGAAGGTCTTGGGGCTCACCATCCCTATCTCCCCTTGGGACACTATTACTCAATTGACTAAAAACTCTTTTTTAAGACTCACTTAATGCTAAATCTTTTGAAAACGAAACAAAAGCCCTCAAAACAAAGAAACCAAAAACAAAAACAAAGTCCACTATTTTTCTATCCGCCTTTGCAGGACTTAATAGACTAATGGGCAACCAACGAGTACCCTTTGTATCATGGTCAGTCCTCTCTAGGGTGAATACTTGGGCTCCCTTGGTAAGATAACCATCACCTCTGTAGTCTTGGTAGGTCACTAGGGAATCAACATGCACCCTTTGCCCAATGCCTTGGGTGCTTTGGGTTGGACACCTTAGGGAAAAGACAAGAAAAAGAGCTCGAGCCTCGAGCTTGTTTACTATCCCTTTCTATTCTAGCTTTAGGCCTAAGAGAGGTGTTGAGCTAAATTACCATTAGCTTTCATTAAACAACCCAAAACTCAACTTAATTAATGAATTCTAAACATTTTTCTGAAGCGGAAATGATTCAAGAGAGTTTAAATGTCCCATATGCAAAACCTAATTTTGGGAGGCCCAAAATTTCTATAAGCCGCCCCACGCTGTCTACATCCATCTAGTGTCACTTTCCAGCCTTCACCTCCCTGTCCGCACCCCATATTGCCTTCACCAACTAATGAAGCCCCTCACCCTACTGCATTTGCACCTAGCAACCGGCCCTAAGCTGCGTTTTTCTGATCGGCACATCCATGGGCACCTAGTGACCTCTCCTTGGCTGCATTTGGACCATCTAGCTGTTGCCCTGCACTCCACGTCACTCACACTGCTGGATTTTGACCCTACAGCTACCGTCCACACTGTCGCCCACCTCCAGACATTGTGTTTGCTACTTTTTTCTCTCCTCTGTCTATTTGACACTGATCCGCTGACATCTCTAGTGCTTTTTTTGCTATTGCTAGACGTATTTGGAGACTGCCTTACTGCTTTTTAGGATCCGTTGGAGTATGACACTCTCCAACTCATCATCTCTACATCGGTCCTCGACGCATGAGAGTTCAAGATATAGTATTCATTCATTGCATGAGCATTGTATTATTCAAATTCATTCATTTCAAACTCTTCATCGTGTTCATTGTCTTTGAGTTACCCTAACCCTAACTGTGTTTTGTTTAGTTTGTGCTTTGTTGTACATTTGTATTTGTGTTTCTATCTTGGAGTATTTCTTTATATATGGCAGCAGCAAATGCAAATCTGTAGAGTCTAGATTAGGCCAAAACATGTCTAGGACAGCTTGGAAGAATGGGCAGTAGCTTGAATACAATCTAGATGACGAAGACAACTAGTGAAATTGCAAACGTAACTACAGATGATGCGTGGCAAGCATGCAAGAGCTACTGATCAGTAACTGCAGGCTCGAGATGCATGCACCAGTAAAAATGGAGCAGTCTGATGGGCGCCAAGTAAGAGGATAAGGCTTGGAATTTTCAGCTGATGGCTGATCGGCAATCACCAATAGTAAACATAGACCTGGAGGGTTGAAGACAGCCCTCAATGGCTGATGGAGGACTGGATGTAAGCACCTACTAATGGACAACAAACTCGAACTGAGATATCCACTGGGAATGGATGTGGACAACAGAGAATAGTTTCTCTTCTCATCCCCAATTGCATGTCCATACCTTCGTTAGAGAACATGCATTGTTCGTGCTTTATGTGAATGATCTCATTTTGACAGGTGACTATGTCCAAAAGGTCAAGCAGATGAAGAAGGCACTACAATGGTGTTTGAGATGACAGATATGAACCTTCTGTTAGCCAGTCATTTCCTAGACAGTGAGTACGGCAATGCCACGTCAGCAGGCGCCACGTCAACACCTGCAGTCAGACAGTTTTTTTGCTATAGTCGGCTGCTGACTTGGTCCAGTTATTTCCTATTTTTTGGCTATTTGTAGCCAGTTGCTGGCACACTCCAGCATTCATTATTTCAGATACTGATCTTGAGGTCTGTTGGCTGAGACAGACTGTGCTTGTGACGGAGATCGAGGTCATCAAGTCGGACACATACATAGATATTTCCTTTGCCCCCTTGTGTATTTCTGCACTCTTATACAGCATACTACACTGCAGATTTTCTGTGTTTACACTCTCCTTTTCTCTCTCTCTTCTCTCTGTGTTCACTCTCTCTCAGTCTTTGTCCTACACTTCCGCATTGCTGCATTCTGACATGGTATCACAGCGGTGAAGATGGACTGACTGAGGGATGAACCTATCTAAAGAGAAGATTTCAGAGCGACACAAGGCTGCGTTTTCCAGGATTCGAGGGCGAGAGGGAGGACTGCGCATCGGATCAAGGCTGAAGCAAGTGTGGGCGTGCGGGAAAAGAGTCTAATCAGTGAATTTGTTGTAGGTTATTGCTGTTCGAAGGGGAGGAAGGCTGCGTTTGAGGCCTTCCATTGCAGATTTTACCTTTTCATCGCCTCCGACGGGTGAAGAAGGTTTGGGCAGCGGAGGAACCAGCCCTAAAAGGCTGCATTTTCACAATCTGAGGGGGCTGATTTTGCATTTGTGCAGGTATTGCAGGTTAACATGTCTATAGAGACCGATTTGGAGTTCCAGGCGATCATGGACAAAAAGCTTCATGTCCTACTGGCTCTTCCATTGGATCAAAAGCTTGATGGTGACAATTACCGCATATGGCGGATGATGATTAACAGGCCCTCAGTGAGGGATGAGTCCAAACTCTCTTCCAATGCTCGTGCAAAGTTAACCAAGGCCCAGTCTCATTGGGACAAACTGAATGCCAAGATTCGATCTTTTCTGTTTCTGTCATGCACCACAGTCCTGATAACTAACATTGACCACTTGACGGTGGCTCATGAGATATGGCTGGAGCTTAACTAGATGTACAACCGGATGACCCTGATGAAGAGGGTTTCTTTGGAGGTGCAGATGCGGACCTTGTCCGTGAATAAGTCTTCTTTGCTTCGGGAACACATTAACAAGCTTCGACAGCTTTAGATGTAGGTTCAAAATGCGGAGAAGCCTATTTCCTCCGAAGACATGGCGACCACTTTACTATCCCAGTTGCCGCCACAATTTGGTACTTTTTATTCCGCTCTTATTGCATCAGGGCGGGAGTCGACTCTTCGGTGGGAAGAGTTGGTTCCTATGGTCTTGGACAAGAAGGAACAACTGAAGGGACAGAATGCTTCCAAATCGGAGGCATTGGTTGGTCAAGCCTCTCAGAAGAAGGGGAAGGACCAAAAGAAGAAGGAGGAGGACAACAAATCCAAGAAGAACAAGAAATAGATTTGTTATATTTGTGGAAAGACAGGTCACTGAAAGAAGGATTGCAGACAAAGACAAAAAGGATACCGAGAATGACACGAAGGATTCTGGAGCGGTGGCTGCACCCTCATCCGTTGCTTTTCTACACTTAGCAGTCATTGAGGACTCCACCGAAAACTTCTAATGTTGCGATGACAGCTCCCTAGGCTCGAGAGTTGATTGTGGACAGTGATGCCTCACGGCACACGACTCCTTCCGTTGGTGTTGCCCATTTGCGACCTTCGCGTGGGCGGATTCTCATTAGAGACAGCTCTTCTGTGTCTAATGCTGCACGGGGTGAGATACAGCCTATTCCAGATAGACATAGTGGTACCCACACTTCTGAGGTGTTGCATGTGTCAAGTTTGTGGTATCATTTACTTTCGGTCCATAAGATTTGTGCTCTTGGCCTCTTGGTGGAGTTTGACAGTGATACTATTCAAGTCCTTGATCGTGGATCGAGGAAAGTTCTCTCTACAGGGTATGAGGAGAATGGCGTCTACAAATTGAAGTCTTCTTCAGCTCTTACTTCACAAGCACAGTCCGAGCTCTCGCATGCTCGGTTTAGCCACGTGAACTACGAGTACCTTCGGAAGGCGTCGCGAGGGTCGTTTGTCTGAGGATTGCCGGACATAGTGGTGAGCCATCAGCCATGTGTCTCCTGTATTCGTGGGAAACTGCATCAAGATGCGATTCCCAACAAAGCTTCTAGATGGTCTACTTCACCCATGGAGCTTGTATCTACGGATCTTTGTGGTCTGATGAGGACCGAGTCCCTGAAGGGGAGCTTGTACTTCATGTTGATCGTAGATGACTACAGTAGGATGACTTGGGCCTATTTCTTAACTTTGAAGTTGGAGGCTTTCTCTCAGTTCAAGGATTGGCTTCTCTTTGAGGAGAACCATTGTAGCCGGCAACTGAAGACCTTGCGTTCAAACAAGGGAGGTGAATTTATGTCTAATGAGTTTGATCGTTTTTGTGCAAATAGGGGCATTCACCAAGAGTTTGCTAACACCAACACTCCCCAAGAGAATGGCATTTTGGAGCGGAAGAACCGAAGTGTGATCAAGATGATACGCATCATGATGGAGCACAGACAGACACCTTAGTTTCTGTGGGCCGAGACAGTGGCTACCGCAGTTCACATCCTCAATCGATCTCCCACTTTGGCCCTTGACACGATGACACCTTTTGAGGCTTACTTCGAGACTAAGCCTGATGTCTCTTATTTCAAGATCTTTGGGTGTGACGCTTATGTGCACATTCCGAAGACATAGCATGATAAGTTCAAGGCGGCTTCTCAACAACAGGTTTTTGTTGGCTATAGCTCCCAGTCCTAAGGTTATCGTTTGTTTGATCCCATCAAGCGAGATGTCTGCAAGAGCCGAGATGTGCGGTTCGTGGAAGTTCCGGCCACAAAGGGGGGTGAGGAGCACCCGTCCTTGAAGATCCAGGGGAGAGTTGGGCTCCCGAGACAGCTCCTTTGGAGCCAGAGCCTCTTGATGGAGATTCTTCTTCTGATTCAGAGTCTTCTCTTCCACCGGCAACCCTCGGGGAGCTTTCGGTGTGGATGTTCTTGAGTCTTCAGCAGATAGAGAGCGACGAGAGAGGCTTATCCTCCTCGTTGGGCCCGTGACACACTCCGAGATTCAGGGATCGAGGAGGTCCCTGAGAAGTGGAAACCGCAGAATGGACCGTGGAGATCACGGAGGACCCAAGCACATTCTTCGGAGCTTATTTGCTCCAACTATTGTTTGCTGACCCGTCTTATGCAAGATCGTAAGCCCACTTCAGTGAAGGAGGCTTTGCAGTCTGATTATTGGCGAAAGGCCACGGAAGCCGAGTCGGAGACTATTGAGAGGAATGGCACTTGATCTCTTGTGCCTCGTCCCTCTCACAAGAAGGTAATTGGTGTCAAGTGGGTCTTCAAGACCAAGTACCTTAGCGATGGTTCTTTGGACAAGCACAAGGCTCGCCTTGTTGCTAAAGGTTTTGCTCAACGCCCAAGCATTGATTTGCATGATACTTTTTCCCCCACTGCTCGCATAGCGACTATTCAAGCTGTTCTTGCCTTGGCTAGCCATAGGAGATGGCCTGTTTATCAATTGGATGTGAAGTCGGCCTTACTTAATGGTGACTTGCAGGAGGAGATCTATGTTGAGCAGCCTCCTGGCTTTGGATCCTTAGATGGGAAAGTTTATAGGTTGAAGAAGGCCTTGTATGGCCTCAAGCAGGCTATGTATGCATGGAACGAGAAGATGGACTCGTTTGTTCAGTCGACGTTGGGATATCGACGCTCTAAGGCCGATCCGCAACTTTATGTACACACTTCCGAGGTTGGTCATGTGTTGTTTGTGTTATATGTTAATGATTTGATTCTGACAAGGGATCATGCACAGAAAATCCGAGAGACCAAGACAGCTTTACATCAGGCATTCGAGATGACGGATTTGGGGCTTCTTCATTTCTTCTTAGGTCACAAGATTTATCAATCTCAGAGGGGGGTTTCCATCTCTCAGTAGAGATACATTGAGGAGCTCTTGGTGACTTTTGAGATGGAGACTTATCGGCTCATTACTACTCCTATGGATCTGAATTGGAAGGCCACCTCACACTCAGATTCTCCCGTGATGGATGCTTCACGCTAACGTCAGTTGATTGGATCCTTGATTTGGCTTCTCAACACTCATGTTGATCTTTGTTTTGCTGTGGGTCTTTTGGCAGGGTTCATGACTGAATCCAAACAAGTGCATTGGCAGGCTGCCCTGAGGATTCTTCAGTATTTAAGAGAGACCTCTGACTTAAGGATTTCTTATCCCGCAGGTTCAGATGCTTCAGATCTAGTTTTTGCAGGTTGGAGTGACTCGGACTGGGCTAGCAATGTGGACCACCAACGGTCTACTACAGGCTACTATTTTACCTTGGGTACACATGTTATCTCTTTGAGTAGCAAGAAGCAGCCCAGGATAGGCCTTTCTTCTACTAAGGCGGAGTATCGAGCTGCGTCTTCCACCACATGTGAAGTTGTGTGGCTTCGGAGATTGTTGGAGAAGCTTGGCTGCCCCCAAACTCATCCTACTCTTCAAAGTGGACAATGAGAGTTGATACGAAATCCTATATTCCATGCCTCGACAAAGCACATTGAGATCCAATATCACTTCATTCAGGAGAAGCTTTTGGATGGGACCATTGATGTGAAGTATTACAAGACGTAGGATAATCTTGCAGATTTGTTTACGAAGGCGCTTCCCCAGGTTCTTCTTCGGCAGCATTCCAAATCCCTCAATCTTTTGACCTATCCAGGATCTAAGAGGGGGGGTGTTAGCCAGTCATTTCCTAGACAATGAGTACGGCACTGCCACGTCAGCAGGTGCCACATCAGCACCTGCAATCGGACAATTTACTGCAGTCGGACAGTTCGTTTTACTATAATCAGTTGCATTCAATGCAGCTGACCTGGTGCAGTTATTTCCTATTTTTTGGCTATTTATAGCCAGTTCATGGCACACTCCAACATTCATTATTTCAGATTCTGATCTTGAGATCTACTGCCTGAGACAGACTGTGCTTGGGCTGATAGAGATCGAGGTCATCAAGTCGGAGACATACACAGATATTTTCTCTACCCCCTTGTGTATTTGTGCACTCTTACACAGCATACTACACCGCAGATTTTCTACTTTTACACTCTCCTTTTCTCTCTCTTCTCTCTATGTTCACTCTCTCTCAGTCTTTGTCCTACGCTTCCGTATCACTGCACTATGACACCTTCTCCGTTTCTTTTTAGGTCATGAGATTTGGCAAACTTTGAGAGGGACTTTCATCTCTCAACAGCGGCATGTACAGGAGCTTTTAACTATGTTTGAGATGGAGGGATGCAAGGCCATTTCTACTCCTATGGATCCAAACTGAAAGACTACGACCCATGCAAATTCATTGGCAACGGATGCAAGCAATTGATTGAGTCCTTGATATGGCTTCATAACACCAAGGTTGATTTGTGCTTTCTTGTAGGTTTACTTGTAGGGTTCATGAGTGGACCCAAGGTGGTTCATTGGAAGGCTACTATAAGGATTTTGCAATTCCTGAGGGGAAACACAATCTTGGTATTCATTATCCAACAAGTACTAGAGATTCGACTTTGGTTCTGACAAGCTAGACAGATTCAAATTGGGCCGGAGATAATGACCAACAGAGATCAATGACAAATTATTGCTTTACTTTGGGTGCAAGTGTTATCTCATGGAGTAGCAATAAGCAGCCTACATTTGCCCTTTCTTCTAGAGAGGCGGAGTATAGAGCCTCATCGCATTGCTTTAGCACGGAACCCTGTGTTTCATACTAGGTCGAAGCACATTGAGATACAATACCAATTTCGATAAGCTCTTGGATGAGACTCTTGAGGTGGTATATTACAAGACAGAGAATAATCTAGTAGATTTGTTTACGAAGACGCTTCCTCACATTATTCTATGATAGCACTCCACATCCTTGAGCCTTATGCCACATCCAAGATTTGAGAGGGGCTGTTAGAGATTAGTCATCCTCTGGATTAGCATTCTCAGGCTTCAATTGGTACAGTCCATTCTCGAGTTTTCAATAATCACCACATGTAGACACCCACCTTTTACTTAGCAGGGTAGTGCCACATGGCAATATAGCAACATGTCGTGACTCGTGATTATTAGGAATTATTTTATGTGCAATCAGTTGCATTTATTGGCTGGTCAACGGCTTTTTTTGGCCAATTTGCGTTTGCTAGCCGCCCTACTTATGTTAGGGCATTACTTTCAGCTATTTATAGTCGGTTGCATATATGCCCTTCATACTTGTCATTCAAGGTGATGCAAAGAGAGATCGGCTCAAGGAGATACTTCAACAACCCATTTGTATATCTGCCTTCTTCATTTCAGCATTCATTAACTGCAGATTTATGCATTTTTCTATCTCTTTTCTCTCTCCCTCTTCTCTTGTGTTCATTGTCTTTCAATATTGTCCATACACTTCCACATTCACTGCACTCTCACAATACGGTCACTGGAAACAACCGTTTCCTAGCATTTTTACTCGAAAATTCCGCTTCCTATGAGTTTTCGTTGTCCTTTCTATTTCATCCATTTCATAACATTTGCCCCAAGTATCACCTAGACGTTTCTTCTATCTAGTGCTTGTTTGTTGATTTCTTAGTAATTATGTTGGCATGTATCACTAAAATGACTAATGAGCATAATGAGTTAATTAAGATGAACTCTCATATTGATACCCCTAGCTCTTAGCATAGTGAACATTGCACTAGCAAGGAATAATTTGACACTGGGGCATGTGATGGACAAGCATATAGGGTATACCATACAAAGACTAGGAAAAAGCAACAATGTGCAATGTGAAACTTTAATCGAATTGAAATTTTGCGCCTTAGATTTGGATTAAATAAAAGTTTCCCCCAACAAGCAACTCACTTAAGTTATAAAGCAATCCCTAAGCTTAATAGGATTTGAATAAGGAGCAACAAGTTACTTATTTGGAAACTTGGTCTTGGCTATTCAGAACTCTCTCTCTCTCTCTCTCTCATTTTCAGCAACCCAAGTTTGGGAGCTATCGCAAGGTGCTAGACAACCAGGAATCAATCTCCATCTTCTCCTTTATCTCTCTCTTTTGTTGTACAAACTTTGTTTTATAGCAAATCAAAATTAGGCTTTGCTCTATAAATTTTGGCTTATAGAAGATCATAGCTGGGTTTGTTGTTTACAACAAGTCATTGGCTAGGGTTTTTTAGAAATTAGTCATTTGGGTGTGGAATTGCTTTGTGAAGACATTGCAACAAAACCCCCAATTTGCCCCTTGTTTGAGATTGACGAATCATTGAAAATTCAAGGCAAACATTGCAAAATGTTTAAAAATAAAGCCAGCATCCAATCCCAAGACAAATATATGGTAGAGATTAGAATATATACACAACAAACTTATAATTTTGAATTACTTCAATTTCATAGTGAATTAAAGGTGCATTGGTTAGGACAAAGCTTTGAGATTGTTGGACAATCAAGGCTAACACCTCATTCAGTGACTCGTATCAATCTAAGATTGATATTAGTGTAAATTTCTCATTGATTACAATATGGCATCAATGAGAGACCATGGATGCATTGTTCAATGTCATGTTGGTCGATATTGGAGTGATTGCACCTTTGTATGCTTGTTGGTCAAGGTTGTTGATAAGAGCATTGTTGGTCAAGGTTGGTGAGAGCATTTGAGAATATAGCAATGGTTTGAGTGTATAGTTGTGACAAATTCAAAGCTTATTAGTTAAGGTTGGTGAGAGCATTTGAGGATATAGCAATTGAGCCATTCTCGTCCACTAAAGAGCCAGGCCCGAGCATTAGCAAAGAAAGTGTTGGTCTGTGATAGCTAAGTTGATCACACTGTCACGATTGTAGGAGAGAAGGAAGGAGTCTCACTTGTAGCTTTCTTGCTTGCACAATGGGGGAATATACACAAAGGTGGAGGCTGAAAACAGTTTTCCTCTTCTTAGTTTGTGTAAAGCCAAAAGAACTCAAGTACATAGAAATAGAAGAACCCTGTATATGGATCTCAAACCAAACTCAACTAACTAAGGTGGCATACTAACTGAGCCACGAACTAGAGTAGATAAGGATAGTTGTCATCTAGCTATTATTCTTGGGCGGTGTACCAACCACATCTACAGCTAACAAGTCGGTGACATAAATGCACAACAGTCACCCTGGCATATCACGAGTGGAGCTCGATATCTCAACACTCCCCCTCGAGCTCAATCCCAATTCCTGCACACCAAGCAGGTCTCTGAACTTGCGCAACTTCTCTGCGCCCAATGCCTTCGTAAATATGTCAACTACCTGATCCTCTGTGCTGACATAAATTAGATCAATAAGACCTAGTAAAACCCTCTCCCGCACATAGTGATAATGCACCTTAATGTGCTTTGTTCTAGCATGATAGACTGGGTTATTTGCCAAGTGTATACTGCTCATGTTGTCACAATAAATGACAACTGGCCCATCTATAGGCTGATGCATATCATAAAGTAGCTTATGCAACCAAGCTACCTCACATGTAGCAATTGCTACACCCCTGTACTCAGCCTCTGTGCTCGACAAGGCAACTGTAGGCTGTTTCTTGCTGCTCCAAGTGATTGCAGCACTCCCAAACGAGAACACATAACCACTGGTAGATCGTCTATCAGAAATACTACCAGCCCAATCAGCATCAGTGTATACATGCAACTGTATCTGAACCCCAGTCTCATAAAATAGTCCATACTGCAATGTGGACTTCACATACCTCAGTATGCGTCTAGCCGCATCCAAATGGGGTTTCCTTGAAGCTTGCATAAACTGACTTACCAATCCAACAGCATAGCTTAAATCTGGCCTGGTAATAGTCATATAAATCAAACTTCCTACTATGCGTCTGTACATAGTAGGGTCTTCGAGAAGCTCACCTGCATCTGTGCTCAGCTTCACATTCTGCTCCAAAGCAACTGAAATAGGCTTACAGCCTGTCATCCCATATTTGGACAGCATATCCAATCCATACTGCCTTTGCAAGAGCCGTATCCCACTTGGTGATCTAATCACCTCAATGCCCAAGAAATAACGTAGGTCTCCCAAATCCTTCATCTCAAACTTCTGCTTCAATAGCATTTTCACATAAAGAATATCTTCATCACTGTCACCTGTCATAATTAAATCAACATAAATGACAAGTAGCATAATACCTTTCTCTGTTTTTCTCACATAAAGTGAGAAATCCGCCTTGGAAATCTGAAAGCCAACAGTGACAAGATACTGTCCTATCTTGTCAAACCATGCTCTAGGTGCTTGCTTCAAGCCATACAAGGCTTTCTTCAACCTACAAACAAACTCAGGATGAACAGCATGCACATAACCTGGTGGTTGCTCCATATATATCTCTTCTTGCAAATCACCATGCAAGAAGACATTCTTTACATCCATCTGATGTAAAGACCATTCCTTTGATGCAGCCATAGCAATGACTGCTCTTACAGTTGCCATCCTTGCAACCGGACTGAATGTTTCTTCATAATCAATGCCATATGTTTGTGCATACCCCTTGACTACTAATCTTGCATTGTATCTGTTCACAGAACTATCAGCATTGTGCTTCACCTTATAAACCCACTTACAACCAATTGCATTCTTATCTTTAGGCAAAGGTATCAATTCCCATGTAGCATTTGCTTCCAAGGCATCCATTTCTTCATCCATGGCTTTCTCCCATTTTTCTTTTCACATGGCTTGCTCAAAAGAAGTGGCTTCTGATTCCTGTATCACTTTGACCATATAGGCATAGTGAATGGCTGTAAATCCATCATATTTCAGCCTATCCACAGGATACCTAGCTCTAGTAGACCTGCGCAAAGTAGGTTCACTCCCAGGTGCTCTCAAAACATCCCTGGTCTTCCTTACTCCAGGTGTAACAATAGAAGGGATACCCAACTCATCATCAATGCTCTGTTCTGAGCCACTGGATTCACCATCCACATAAGAGTGACCTGCATTCACATCAAATATGGGCTGATCTACCTTCTCTTTTCCTTTTCGTGATACTTGCATACCACTATCTGCAATACTTTGAGAAGATTCTCTTGATCTCAATCTGCATGTCCATGGCGAAGAATGTGAACCACTGCTAGAGAACGCTCCATGTCCACTAATATCTTGTGACTGCTGCTGTGAATTCTGTGCAGCATTACCATTGCATCTACATTATCAATCACATTTACTGGTTCATACCAGCTACTCATCTCATTAAAAACATCTCTGCTCACTGTAAACTTACGAGTAGAAGGATTATAGCATCTATACCCTTTCTGCTGCAGAGAGTAACCAATAAATATGCACTTCTCAACTTTTGGATCCAACTTGGATCTCAACTCATCTGGCACATGAACATAGGTAATGCAACCAAAAATCTTCAAATGAGAAATATCTGGTTTCCTACCATTATACCTCTCCTCTGGAGTCATCCCATGTATTGCTGCAGTGGGAGTCCTATTCATTATGTAGACTACTGTAGCAACTGCTTCAGCCCAGTAAAAATCTGGCAAGTCTTTTTCATTGAGCATGACACGAGATACCTCTCCAATATGCCTGTTTTTCCTTTCTGCAATTCCATTTTGTTGTGGGGTATGACTGCATGAATATTGCTGCTTTATGCCATGCTCCTGCAGGAACCTTACAAACTCATTTGAGAGATACTCTCCCCCTCCATTTGACCTTAGGCATTTTATTTGCAGGCCTGTTTCTTTTTCAACCATAGCTTTAAGAGTTTTGAAATGCCCAAAAACTTCACTTTTCTTTTTCATAAAATACACCTAAACTTTTCTGCTATAGTCATCAATAAAAGTGACAAAATAATGACAGCCAGATATCAATATCTGCAACTACACCGATCCCATGTGCAAACATTGCTGCACTCAATTCAGGCATGTCTGCATTCAACGTAAACATTATGCCATTTTTCTTTCCTTTTGCTATCAAGCGACCTTTATTTTTCATATCCTCAACAAAGAATCCATAAGGATTAAATCTGACCTGCAAGCCCTGCTCAATCATTTGACCAACAGAAACCAGATTCTTGGTGATATTCGGGACATGAAATACATCGGACATGTATTTTTTTTTCCCATCTTGCATAGACAAAGGAATTTTTCCAATCTGCACCATAGGATGTGCAATATCATCACCAGTCTCCACAAATCCTAGTTTTTCCATTTTCCTTGCATCCTCTATCCATTCTGCATGACCTGTTATGTGGTTTGATGCACCTGAGTCAACATACCATACATCGTTGCTTTCTTCTGCACTTGTCACAAAATTGTTCATGTGCTGCACCATAAACAAATGCTCATTTCTGTCATCACCCTGTCTACTAGAAGATGCATAATTCCCTTGTTGCAATTTTCCATTCATGATGTCATTCTGCTTTTTATAGCAGTCTTTAGCCATATGACCCATTTTACCACATTAGTAACATTCAACATTACTGTTTGCATTTTGGCCTCTTTGTCATCCACCACGACCTCTTTGGCTTCCCCTGCCTCTAGAGTTACCACGTCCTCCTCCATAGGACTGGTTTTCTTGAGTTTGCTGCATATTCTGATTTCTACCACGGCCTCCAGATCGGCCTCCTCTACCTCTGCCTCTACCTCTTCCAGCATTTGAGTAGAAAACATATTCTTTTGAAGTTCCTCCTGAAGAAGATGCACCACCATTTCTCTGCTCCTCAGAAATAAAAAGAACAATCAACTCCTCAAAATCAGGAAATCTTTCACGGACGGAAATGGATATTCGGAACTGTGCATAATCATTTCCTAGACCATTCAAGGTCACAAAAACTAAATCATCATCTTCCACTAGCGATCCAATGGAAGCAAGTACATCTACAATCTTCTTCACCTTTATGTGATAGTCATTGATACTCATATTTTCTCTTTGCACATTGTGCAACTCTTGCTTGAGCTGCATTTTCCTGGCTTGCGTATTTGTGCTATACATTTTTGACAAAGTATCCCATGCCTCCTTTGGCGTACTTGCATCTTGAATATGCACAATCATAGAGTCTGAAATGCTGATAGACAGCTAGTACATAACTTTCCTGGCTCTCTCATACCATGCTTTAAATGCCTGCATTTGCTGTTGATTGGAAACATCAAGAAGAATTGGTTCTTCTTCATTTCCTGCAACGAATTCCCAATATCCTTTTCCCATAAGAAAATTCATCATTCTAAACTTCCATGCTTGGAAGTTGTTCTTGTCAAGCTTTTCAGTGACAATCTGTGAAAGAGAATCAGACACCATTACAGAACACTGCAAAAAATTCCGTCACTGCAAAGAACACAACTTCAGCCTCACAAGAGCGAATCTGCAAAACTGACGAAAGTGGTATTTGATCACACAGTCACTTCCTAGTGACGATTTTGCATCAACAGGCAACAAGGATGATTCTGTAACTCCCAATGTCTCTGCACACAGGCATACGATGCAATTTCTTGTCACAACTCTATAGAAACAGAATTTGTATCCTTTTTCATTAATTTGTCTATATAATGATTTATTAAATTTATTTCCTTTGCACTAATTAGATATAAAGAAAAGTGCATCGGAGCTGGCCACTGATGAGTGGTCACAGGTTATGGTGGACCCACGCGGTGGATTAGAGAAAAGATAGTTCACACTTCTACCTATATGGCCCGATTGGGCGCCTGTGACCAGAACTCACGCATATCAGGGTTAGACTCGCACACAGAAAGGATTGATGCCTTGAAGTGTGGGCTAGATCCACCAGAACAAACAGTTACAATCAACAAGATGGCATGATTATGAAATGCTTGTATAATGTGCATGTGTGGACTGAAAGCTTGAAATACACATTTTTTTTGCATAGGAAAGTCACATGAAGATTCTGATACCGTTTTTGCGATGTACACGGAAAAAGCTTTCATATGACACCCATATTGGGGGGGTCTCTAAATTTTTGGAAATCCCTAAATTTTAGAAGATCCCTAAATTTTAGGAGCCTCGAATTAGCCTAAAAATGCTAGTCCTAAAAAATAGGGATGTCATACTAAAAATAGTAAGTTCTGTACTCTGACTGTGCTTACTAAATTTGGTTGTTTCTATTATTGATAGTATTCAACCCAAAAAGGAAGGCCATAGAGAAGAGACAAGTGTCAAGACACTTGTCACACAAGTTTCCAAGTGTCCCACCACTTGTCACATCTCATGACATGTGACTGAACATTTGTCTTGTGCTACTCCACTTTTCCCTTTTGTACTAGCTCTTCCCTCTCCTATAAATAAAAGCTCGTTTTTCTTCATTCAATATCATTTTTCATTGCTATAAACTCATGTACAGCACCCACAGATAGCCAGAAACTGGCCCCATCCATCCCCATCATCATCCCCCACTTTTTCATTATCAAATTCCTCCATATTCCCTCTTCTATCACTGCTGTTTTACAGAACAGCAAGCCTGCAAAATTCATTACAGCACCTTTTCAAGCTCTTTCTTCCATTTTAGCAACAAGAAGCAAGTCCTATCCATGTACTGCTGATCAACGATGGAGAAAGGCTGATTTCCCCCTCTTTCTTCTCTCATACTGTAAAAAAATTAGTTCTTATCATTGTATAATAGATAATGCATGTGTGTTTGAACATCTTTGCATGATCTTGTGAGAGTGAGAATTACTTCTCCTCACTCTCAGGTTGATTGTAACTGAGCTCTTCCCTAAGGGACTTGGGTTGAGCAGAAAGACATTCCTTCGGGGGGGGGGGAGGGGTTGCCCATCTTCAATCCTCAATCTTGTTTCCATTACTTTTACATTTTCATGGCTATAATTTTATGAATAATTTTCATTTCAGCTTTAAGTGTTCATTTTCTTTTATATTAAATCTCGAAAACAAGCAAATATCATAATTGTTAAGCATACTACGTTGTTCGGGGCGTTTACATTTCTACAGTAACATTTCACCGACATGTAGAACAGTGGTCGCACAGCATAAAACACAGCCTTTTCCTGAGTGCGTGCAGAAAACTTCTGCCTCCAAAACAGGCCCCGAAATGGCCTCAAATCAAAAAAACAAGGTCACCAAGGGCTAAAGCCTTTCCCGCAGCATATACTGCCCTCTTGCTTCACCGCGAAGGACGTCTCAACCTGAGACAATGTACTCTTGCACTTTCCGAATGTGCTACCTACAGAGACTTGCTCCCAAAACAGAAAGATGAAAGCAATACTAGTCCTCTTACCAGAACACCGCAAACTTGGCTTGCTTTCTTGTGCTCCTTACTACGAACAAGGCTCTGATACCATGTCAAGATTATGGGAGAGAAGGAAGGAGTCTCACTTGTAGCTTTCTTGCTTGCACAATGGGGGAATATACACAAAGGTGGAGGCTGAAAACAGTTTTCCTCTTCTTAGTTTGTGTAAGCCAAAAGAACTCAAGTACATAGAAATAGAATAACCCTATATATGGGTCTCAAACCAAACTCAACTAACTAAGGTGGCATATTAACCGAGCCACGAACTAGAGTAGATAAGGATAGCTGTCATCTAGCTATTATTCATGGGCGGTGTACCAACCGCATCTACAGCTAACAAGTCGGTGACATAAATGCACAATGGTCACCCTAACATATCACGAGTGGAGCTCGAACTAGAGTAAATAAGGATAGCTGTCATCTAGCTATTATTCATGGGCGATGTACCAACCGCATCTACAGCTAACAAGTCGGTGACATAAATGCACAACGATCACCCTGGCATATCACGAGTGGAGCTCGATATCTCAACACACGGGTAGGCCATAAGTGGTTTGTGTAAAGACCAATCTTTAATATTTTTAAAAAATCATAAGGGATGCTCACCTTGAGGGCCAATCTTATGTCATCTCTTGTGCAAGAGCACTCTATCTCTCAGCTTTTTTGTATTATTATTTTCCTCTGCTGAATTGAATAGTGTGTATGCTGTAAGTTTGTGTTCATTGCCATAAAGATCTTTTTTTTTTTTTCATAATGAGTAATTATATTAATCACATGAGAAATACAAGAGTCACGGCAAAGTAGCAAAAGAAATTGCCGTATGATAGGAAACCGAATCCTTGCTAGGGAGAAGGCCACCATGTTGAATAAGATTCAGCTGCCAATGGATAAGACCCTTGAGCTTAGCAATATGACTTTGAACCCGAGAGATAGAATCAAAGATGAAGGCATTACGAGTGACCCAGTTGTGCCAACAGCCCTAGAACCCAAGAGAATGAAACAAGATCTTCATATGTGGCTGCATGAGAGTGGGATATTTTGCCTTACCAAAGACCCAATCAAAGGGGATTAAAGTGGAATCTTTCTGGCCAATGGGCATGAAATAAATCTATAGTGGGAAGATTCCACACTCATAGTACAAAAGAAATAGTTGCCATTCAAAATACGGCGCCTGGAAAGAGCCAAGCCAAGGGATACGCCACCCATCAGTATTCTCTTTTAAAAAACTTTGCATTTGATTAGAGTCTTATTTAGGCACCCTTCCATAATAATCAATTTCCATGTTGCCTTGCTTTTATGAAGTCTCCAAACAACATTGGATTTGGTCACTAACCAACGGTGATCTCTAATCATAAGGTGATATATCTAGTTAACCAGAGCACCCTCCAGATTCGGCTGATTCGCAAGATTCCAATCTTGCCAAGCATGATCAGAATCGTGGTGAAGGGCTATCAATCTTGCAACTACATTGAGATCTTACCCCATAAATCACAACATCACAAGGAATCTGCAAAACACATCTGGCTGTGCAAAAAGGCATCGACACATTATGAGCCAATAGAGTCACATCTGCAATAGAGTCCAAGTCCAAACATGCCATCCAATTGAACTTAGAGCGATCATCTTATTTTCCTTCCCAAGAGAGCAGCCGAGACCAACAATTCAATCTACAAGGAATTAGCATGTAATCTATCATCTGTTGGATCCCAATTCACCTTCCGAAGGACAACCTTCCATGAGTATACCAAATGGGTACAGAAGAAGGAACCGAAAGCTGGGAATCAGTGTTGAGTGCCACATGACTATCCTCAATCAATCTTCAAACATGTTGCCCCAATTCAGACATGCTGCATGCCCACCCTCAAGTTGCATTCCACCATGAACACCCCAAATCGTCGAACTCACGAACACTCCAATTTGTCGGCCAGACAGCTTTCTCACTACTCATTGTAGCAGGCACCAATAGAATGTGCACAAATGCTGCCCTTTGCAGCCACCGAGCCTTTGCTTGTAACATCCTTCTTGTCAGCATGTCTTAGTCTAACATCTTTTACCTACTATATCCCAAAAACTTGCTTCAGCACTATGAAGGCATCCCCTCACCCTTCACCTCTTTGATCCACATGACATGGACCACCTCTAAGACTTCTTCAAACACTGCATTGTCTGCTTCATTGTTACTCTGCATTTTCAGCTTAAATCCTTCCTTTTTTATCAATATTCCATATGAGTCTTACAATGATGGACCTCCAAAAGCTTCCTTATGTCTTCTCTTGTAAGAATCATCAAAGAAAAGAGTGAAAGCATTCTCAATATATGGTGGCTCACGTGGGGGCTTTCGTACCTCCTTTTCTTTCATCATCTTAGGATTCCCTCTGTAGGTGCGGAAGTCTGCCACAGTTGCTATGGTACTTTCCCCTCTACATTCGGATGATCCATAGGAGACTGGTAAGCGATGTAGCCTGGTCAAGTCTGAGTAGAGTGATAAAGTCGACGTATGGATGCTAGGAGCTTAATTATGCTTTCCGTAAAGATACTAACAACCAGATTGCTCACCGGCAAGGAGCTTAAGCCCTCCTACAGAATTATACTCCGGCAGAAACAAGTGATACCCTCACAACCCATAAGAGCGAGCTTAGTACTATCGACTTGCAATTCCAAACTGGCCGTTGCAAGAAACACACACGCTGGTGAAAGGATGAGTTGCACCGACTCGCAAGACTGTCATCAATGCAAGGCACTATTAATCCGCATTCTCACCTGAGCATCAATTCCGGCTTTCCTGAGCTGAAGGGCAGCTGCGAGTCCACCCAGCCCACCACCCACGATCACCACCCGGTCTACCAAGGGCTTCGACCCACAGTCATTACTACTCGACATCGTCGTCTTGTGCGCCCCTAGAGCCGGAGCTGGCACACTTGCACTCCAAAGCAGCGTCGATGGCATTTCCTAACCCACAGTACAAATCTCGCTACTCGTTTGGTGTTCGGAGTTGTAATGGCCTTTGACTCTGAATTAAAATTAAATTTGAATTTTGAAATTTTCAATATTTTCGAACCTACTAAAATTTGCTTGCTATTAATTTAGAGTGCAAACAAAAAACTGCATTTTAATGTATTTGTACCGGCTAGATTTCTAAAATACCGGTTGGAATTTTATTTTGCTTTTAAAAATCATGGTGGATTTTTTGAGTTTTTTAGTTATAGAGTCAAAATTTTATATAAATTTTGAAGATCAAAACTGGTCACTTTGAAAACTTGCATTTATTTAACTACTTGACAAAAAAGTTTTCCATCAATTGTTCAAAACCATTCTTTTAAAATTTTTGGGCCTAATAAGATGGCATTTCTAAGTACAGATATCACTCATTGAGAGTTTCACTATGAAATTAAATTAAATTTAAAAGTGAAAAATATCATGTCATCTTTCGAATTCCAAGCATGCTCCCAAAATATAGATGCATATTTGCTAAGCACCATTTTCTAAGGGCACCCACCTTGCAATTTGGGCAATGTCATTGCATGCATTACTAAGAAGCAAATTTCCAAGTTAAGATCGAATGGCCATTTACCCATCCAAAGGCTTTAAACTTGTTTCAATGAAAGGCATCTATGAGTCCTCAATTTCTCGGAATGGCAAAGTTAGAAATTATCCATCCTAAAAGGCATGCAAAAATGTGAAGGGAGTCTTGATGAAATAGGGGGGAAAGTAAAAAATGCCCATCCAACACAATTTTTTAAATTTTAGATTTATTGCAAGTTTTACTATAGCATTTCATAAATTACAAGTTAATAAGTTATGCAACTTATGTATCATATAGTACAACCTATAGATTGATTGTGCCATTAGAAGTATTATGCATGTAATATAATGGCTTGTGATATTTGGCAAGGCCCCTTATTACTATAGTAGCTTGAAAGCTTGGAATTCTAGATAGTTGGAAACTTTAAAGTTGAACAATGCTTTTTTAAAAATATTACAAGGTCTAATGATTCAAGTTTCTAAGTAGACACAAGTCATTGAAAGCTTGGAATTCTAGATAGTTGGAAACTTTAAAGTTGAATGATGCTTTTTAAAAATATTGTAAGGTCTAATGAATCAAGTTTCTAAGTAGACACAAGTCACTACTCTCACCTTACATGCTTGCCCCACTTTGGATAAGGGCCAAGTCTATCATAAATGACAAAGAATGCAAAGGGGAATCTAATCTTTGAGGAATTGCCCTTTTTTTCTAATAATGCAATCAATTGAATTAAAGTAAAGTAGTGATCGTTACATCATAGTCTACCTCAAGCAATAGTATTAGCTAGTTTCAACAAAACAACTTTCATTGAGTTATCTTTTCTAAGACATGTCGAGGGCTTTAGACACTAATTGGACACCTTATTGAACCTATTGATGAGGTTGACTACAACCTAGGCCACATAGTTGAAAACTTTTTTATTTCTAGCCTCCCAAATCACTAGGAGAATCACACCCCAAAATGGAACAAAGATGAGGACATCCTACCTTTAATATTGAAAAGTGCTTATTTCCAAGTTATTACATCATGAAACCCAATAGGAACTAATCATCTCTATACCTTCTTCCGAATTTGCATAACACAGTTGCAATCCCAAAATAGATGGTAGATTGGTTCTTCTTTGCAGTGGCAAAGTAGACATATCAAAGGAACTAGGGCCCACTTACATGATCTATCTCTGATAGCCACCTTCTTCATTGTCACTTTCCAACAAAAAATTTTGATTCTTGGGAAAGGAGAAGCATGCCAAAGCTTTCTTGCAAGCTTTTTCATCGCCTTGTCAAACCAATTACCATCTGTCTTCTTCCAAAACTTATGTGCTAGTCTAATCAATGGGGAAGGCCATGGTGCCTCTTCATTTTCACCTTCAAGAGAGGAATGCCATTAAGCTTGCAAGACTTCATATTGAACTCAGAAATAAAATTAGGAGAAGATGGACAAAGTGAGATGTCGAATAGAACTTGTGAGTGATCTCCTCCACTGCAAGCTATTCCAATTTACCAAAATCCCACAAATCCTTCCATTCTCCAACTCCTTTCTCAAGTAGAGCTTTAAACTGTTTGGTGTTTACAAACACTAGTGAGGGACCATTGTGAAGCAAAATATGGTTATATCAATAGATAAAGTAGACATAAGTCAAATTTGTCAAAATGACCTCCCCATTCTACTTTAGAGAGAAATTCTAACTAGGCTTCAATTCTGGAATTTACTGCCTTCAATTATGGGAGTTTCAAGCAAAGGGGATGCACATCAGCTGGTCCCACCAAGGTACCTTCATACTAGCAAATACTAACAATTCAATCCATGATCTTAGCAAGATGGCCCAATGTTGAGGGGACTTCAAATTACATAGCAACTTGGCTGCAAAGGTTGAAGCATGATTTGAGCCTGGGGACCATTGTAAAGTGGAAGAAAGATATCCATTTAAATAAAGCTAGGCTTGAGTCGAATTTGCCAAAATGACCTCCCCATTCTACTTTAGAGAGAACCTTTGAACAGACTTCAATTCTAGAATGTGCAGTCAATCAACTGTGGGAACTTCAAGGGAAGCAGATGCATATCAACTGGTCCCACCAAGGTACCTGCATACAAACAGTTTCAACCCATAATCTTACTAGGATGGCCCAAGGTTGAGGGGACTCCAAATTATGTAGCCACTTTATTGCAAAGTTTAAAGCATAGTCGGTGAACTTAGGGATTCCCATGTCACCACTCTCCATACACTTAGTCAATTGGTCCCATCTAACCAAGCCTAATCGTGAAAGAGCCTCTCAAATCAACAACATGCAATCTTACACAAGGGAAAAATGGAGGCTGTAAATATTGTCATATATTGACACACATGCTAAATCACAATAACTCTCCCCAAAAGTATAGGACATAGAGAATTCAAATGAGTAAGCTTGCCACCAATTTTCTCAAAAAACAAGTCAAATCTTTGCTTCTCAAGTATAATAATGTATACTAGCTAAGCAAGGTACCTGAACACTCTCCCAGCACCTATATCCTTCATGTGAAATTTATCTAATACATCATCACATTCCTTGACATGAAGCTTTAGGACCTTAGTTTTAACCATGCTTACTTTAGACCCAAAGACTTCACAGATATCCACAAATAGCTTCAACAAGGCCACCAATTTAGTTTCTTCTTTAGCAAAAATATATTATTATCAGCAAACATCTTCCCACTAAAAGTCGACCCATCGTAAAGGGGGAGACCTTTAAGCTATTTCCAAATCGACACATCCATTTTCCAAAGTAGTGGATATGAGAATAGGGAAAATGGAGCAACGTGAGAGGACATTCTTGCCTTAGTGAGTGTTTTAGTGGGAAAGGCTTTTGGAAATATCCATTAAGACAAACATAAGCCAAGTATTGGAAAACAACGCATTCACAACTTTGTAGAAGCTGGCATTGAAACCAGCCTTGACTAAGACCAAAAGGATAAAATCCAAAATAATCCAATCATAGGCTTTATCAAGGTAAACATTAACCACAACAAACCTCTCATTCTAGGATAGAGCATGCTCAATAAAGAGTACCAAATTGAGAATAGCACTATGACTTGAATTGCATTGGATGGACCACTTCCAATAATAAAAACTCAATTCTAAAAGCAAGAGCTTTGGCAAAAACCTTATATGCCATATATTAGAAGAGTGATTGCATCTAGTCTTAGCAATGGATCCTATTTATAGATTTAAGAATGAGCTTAATCACTCTTGCATTTACACTTTTAGACATCTCCCCACTTCCACATACTTCATTTGCCATCCTCGTTAGATGAGTGCCACAAATATCTCTATATTCTTGGAATAACTCAACAAGTAAGCCATCTTTCCCAAGGGAATCATTCTTTTTCATGTAACCAACCACACGGTGTAGTTCTACCTCAAAAAAAGGGTGGTCACAAGAATAGCAACCTTGTACAATAGAATAGAAGTGGGCATGCAATCCAAAAACAATAAAGCTCTATCATAATAATCATTTCCCATTATGTGCTCTGATCCCACAATGTTCAAGAGAAAGTTGGAAAAGAGAGCATTGATCCCCATTATGTCTCCAAAGCTTTATTTTGCTTCACAGTCTTCGAAAATGCAAAGGAGGGACAATCCACTTCTTTCAGCTGTTGTTGAATTGTGGAGTCTAACATTCTCATCAAATTCCAAAAAACCCTCAAACTCTTGTAGGAGATTAAGAGTAATCCCAGGGCAAAGGCCAAAGCCAATATCAATATCAAGATTGTCACGAACATTCACAATAGGTGGCACTAGCTCCCTCCAATCCAGATCTTGTTCTTGACCATAGTTGGGGTGTGTGTGTGTGTGTGTGTGTGTGTGGGGGGGGGGGGGGGGGGGGCAAGGGGCAAGGGGCAATAGAGGAGTCACCTCAATGCTCTACTCCCTAGCCACACTACCATCCCATAGAAGCGTAAATGTGGTCTATACAAAAACTCTCAGGGAGTAACCCCGATGCTTGTTTCATTGAGTGAGGTGGTTGATCAAGTCAATCAGATCGAAGGCATTTTGAAATAGTTGCCATGTACTCATTTTTTTAATGCCATCTAATTAGTGTGATCATGTCTATTTTCTACATGCACAACCATCTTCCAATCCCCTAGAAACAATATCTCATCCAGGTCTCAGTTTTGCTAGTCAAACCAATAATTCCTCCCTTTCATTACTATTATTTGGGTATAGATACTTGCTATTACTAGTCCCCAATCCCACTCATGGCTCAAACCTTTGGTTTAAGAAAAGATTTACAAAATATTAATGCAGCCCCACTCCCCCTACTTGGGGCATCAATAAAGGAATCGTACCCTAAAATCGTGAGGTCACACTCCTACCCACATTTCACCTCTACTAAAGACAAAACATTAGGATGAAAAATCATGAAAAGTAGTTTGACCATGTCTTTCTTTTCGGTGGAACATAGACATCTATGTTCCACAATTAGTAATTCAGTTCCTGCATGGCATAATTAAGCAAAATCCCCCAACAGTTCTAGTGGGGCATTTATATTTGTGAAGCCCATCAAAGCTTCTTGAGAAATACTTTCACTCCAATATACCCCTCTCTCATAGTTGACTAAGATAAGCCTTTTCACAATTTTGTGAAATTGTAGGTATTCCTATGGGTCTCTCATGTTTTCCTTCTTTTTGTTGGATTCCTAGGGTGATTTCTATTAGTTTTGGTGGAAGTGTCTCTCATGTTTTCCTTCTTTTTCTTCGATTCCTAGGGTGATTTCTATTAGTTCTGGTGTAAGTGTCACTATTGAGATCTTTTGTTTTCCTCTTACTTAATCACACAATAGAATTGTTTTTGAATTGGCCACCTAGTCTCAAATGAAGTTCAGGCATGTGGTCAAATGAATAGGTTCATTGCATATTTTAATGTAGGGTTGTAGACTACATCATTCTATTAGTTTTTTGGCCATGTCATTGCTACTAACTAGCTCCTAAAATTTTTTCAATGCCTGGAATTTAAGGTCATTGAGGTGCTAGATGCTGAATTGCAAGTTTTACTCCTTTCATTGTTTCATAATAAAGATCTTATATTTATTTCTAGGGCCATTAATTTGGGAAGGTAAGCTAGTGTCAATGATCTTGATGGTTGGAGCTAGAAATCCTACCATCTACACATTTATAACAATAATACATCATGAGGATTATTTGAAACAAAAGAATAATGCAAAATAATGCACTTGAGATAGTTCTTGATGCTAACATAAATTATTGTTGTTTCAATTATTTTGGTATCAACTTTTAGTATTCCTAATATTGCCCCCTCTCCACACCCCATTGGCAATAGACAACATCTTAGCTATAGAAGTGCGTTCTTGGGTTTTCAAGGGGTGTGCGTATGTGTGTGGGAGGGGGGAGGGGATTTCAAGAAGATTTTTATTACATGTGTACAAGATGTGTGCTTTATTTAGAAAGAGGTCATATCATGGTGTCCTTGGGAAGCCACCAATGAAAAAAATTTGGACTATATTGAAGATCAATGAGTGTGTCTAGATCGAAAGGTTGAGAATGAAGCTTACAAAGATAGATCATGATGTTGGTTAACAAAGATGGGCGTTTGAGTCAGCTTGCAACATGTAGTTCTCATTCAAGAAGTTTATTGTCCAATAAGGGATGTTGCTCTAGTCTTGATCGATATGGTAAGTCATAAGCAATAAAAATTGTACAAAGTGAGATGCCATTACAATGAGTTGGATTGTGCTAGAAGGTCTTGGCAATGCATTGTTGCTCCACATCGGTCAACTTGGATCATTAATCAACTACCATTCCATGCAGTATCAAGGTGATGATTCTACCACACGTTGAGGCATGGATATTTAGAGTCATCACATTTTTTTTTGGCCCCAATCACTTTAGTATGATCATTAGCCTTCATGGACAGAAGCCTAGTTAATGATGAGTCGCATTGCTTTAGCACTCTTCTATGAAAATGTTTTCAAAATGTCCCATTGAATAGCTTCACTTTTACAAAAATAATGGTCACTATCCTCCCATGTAGTCTCCCAACAACAGGAGACAAGCTCACTCATTTATTCACCTACCATTCCCATATTGATAAGCTATGTCTAGCTCATAGTTTATCACTTTGAATTCCCCATACAAAATCAACCTATTTCCAATTAGGCTTTCATTTCCTCCACCTAGTCCACAAGTATCTCTATACTATGGTTGTCATAGCCTTATGATACAACTCCTATTGTAGCCAAGAATAGATTTACACACTACCACTTTCTCTTTACAACAACTCTCTTGAAAGAGTAAATCGGCAAAGTTTGAGGCCATCCAGTGGAGCATGTCAACTTAGACATGTTCTACTTCTTTCTCAATCTAGTTACAACGTTAGTGAGATCATTTTCATAGGTGGTTTGTAGGTCTATAAAGGCTAGGATCGTATTCCTTTTGACTTTCCGTGAAATTTTGCGTGAGGGTTCCTACCTTTTTCCACTCTATATACCTGTTAGCTCAACCATCTAGGCCTTTTTTCTCTTTGTGGTGTTGAGTTATTTCTAGGTCAAGCAAACAGGCTCTCACCTCCTCCAACACTATGTTCTTTCCTCTAGCTGCTTGTTTTTCTCATCTAGCTCTATATCTTTTTCTTCCACCTCTTTACTTTTCTTTTCTAGTGCCTTGCTCTTGCCTTCCAATGCCTTGTCCCTATCTTCCACTTCCTTGTTATTTTCCTCTAGTTCCTTATTTTTAATCACCAATTCTTTATTTTTCTTCTTGACCTATTTTTTGAGTTCATGGTGCCATTGATTAGACTGTATTAAAAATATTTTGTAATTTTCTATGGCTACATCTACTTTGCTTAGAGTTCATTCTTTACCTCTACAACTTAGGCCTTTTTTGTGCATAGTTCTTGAGTTGTTGGATTTTGACCTACAAGGCTTGTAAAGTAGCCACCATATCCATTAAGCTTAGGCCCTCCGCTACCTTCTCCTTGCCCTGTATCTTTGTCCTCTTCTTTCCAATTTTGACCTTGGCCTACACATGAAGTCCTTTTCTCTCCTCCTCATGTCCTTTAGGAAGTACTCTCACATGCCTTGAAGAAGGTTCTCATGGTCCTTCATGTGCTTCTTTTGTCCTTTCTACATCTGCTTGAAGGACTCTCTAATATCCTAGTGAAACTCTTCTTTATAATTCAATTTCTTATTCTTATGGCCTCTCTCCTTTTGTTCTTTCTACTCTTCTTCTAATTTTGACCCTACTGCAAGTGCAGCATAAGCAACAAAAATAAGTGTTGGAGGATGTTGCACTTGCAATTTCTGAACTACCATCAAGATGTCTTTCAATTCCATGTACAATGTTTTAGAGCAACTTTGCAACCAATACATGATGCATCATATAAGCCCATAATAGATACTTACTTCTATCCAACTTGTCCTCAACAATCAACATACAAAAAACATAATTATTGCCAGCCATGGCCATTGACTATACTTGATGTAAAAGTTGCTTTTATAGAGAAAAATATGCACAAAACCAACTTGTACTATATACTACAATATAAAGAAGACTATAAGGGCTAGTAGAATTGACTACTATTAAAAAATTATACATAAAAGGATGAAATGGCTTATGCAATATTGATCGCAATGCAAATGGAGACCAAAACAAACCCAAATATAAAAACAGACAATGCCCAGCCCTTACAGGCATTCCCCTATATTTGTTGACCTATGAATGTTCATCAAATTTTGTCCCAATCTTAGAAAATCAAGTGGAGGATTAAAGGTTGTAAGAATACACATACATAGCTTAGAGAAGAAGAAGCTTGAGAGCACAACTCAAAGTGTATTGAGAGGTATCAATAGAGAATATTAACAAGACTTAGTATGCAAGAAAAGTTAATAGGCATATATATAAGGTAAAGGGTAGAAAAACTTCTAAAAAGAGAAAAAAGTGCATTGATGGTCCTAATTGTATTTACATATGTCACTACTGAAAAATGGTGACAAGAAATAGATAAAAGCCATGAGAATACAAATGAAGACAAGAGAGGCCACAAGAAGAATAAATCAAAGTACAAAGAAGAGTGTTACTAGGATATTAGAAAGTCCCCCAAGGAGCTTGCAAAAAGAACAAAAGGAGCATATGAGGGACCACGAGAATCTACTTCAAGGTATGTGAGGGTCCTTCTTGGAGCACATGAGGAGGAGAGAATGGGAGTTTATATGCTTTGATTGCATTGTTTGTTAAAGCTACCATGATCCCACATATTCGCTCATGTGAGATAGATAAAAGATGTGTTAAAATGCATGGATCTAGAGCATGGCAGCTATGGAGGTTGGAAGATGAAGACTAAGTTCATAGTAACATGGATAATGACTAGACCAAATGTTACACTAGTGAATTAAGTTCCACCATTACTTTCATCATCTTCAAAGAGATCCCTAAGGTCTTTCCTCATGACGTTTTGCATGGTCTTTTCCTTCTAGGCATGGAAGCCTTCTCCATTGAACTTTGCTATTTGTTCGAGCTCTGCCATTTTTTATGAGCAGCCAATCAACCAGCAAGGGAGTTGTAGTTCAATGTGGCAAGAGACACACAAAGATCAGTGTCAAACTAACACTAGTTGAGTATCAATGGGGGATACTATTCTTTGAGCTTAGTGTTAGATGTCAATGCTTGAGGTCTTCAAATATTCCAAGGTCTCCTCTCCTTGGGTGAATCTTGTTGTGGACTTTAATGCTTGTAGCTTAGTGATTAAAATCACTGTTGATAGCTTCAATGAGAAGAATTAGTGATGATAAATGTCAAGCTTTTGAGGTTTTGGCTATGGAGTCTTTAGGGTTTCTGATACACTTGACTGATTTTTTTATCACAGCAGCCTCTAGAGGCAACCATTTGATGAGTCCTTTGATGGGGAGTAAGCTCATTAGCCCACCTTTGATTGCCCTATGTTTGCATAGAGAATCGTGGCTTGTGTGCACAACAGCAGTAGTATGACCAGAGGAGGCGTAGTTCTGGATAGCGAGAATGAATTTCTGCAATGCTGGCTTATAGAGGGGCTAATACTAAGTTGTGACATGGTATATAGAAGTGCCTTGAGGTATAGAGGATATGTCTAGAAGAAATCTTCAGTAGATATTGCTTGGTTTGGGAGATCCAGAGGCTCCAAGGTAAGTAGGTACTGTTTTGGCTATGGCTGCCACAAGATCAAGTAGAGATGGGAGTGAGAAATGAGACCATGAGTTGGATTTGAGCTAACGTAAGGTTAAAACGAACTGAGAGAGCAAAGAAGTGAGTTATGCCATCCTCAGCTGAGATGTGATACCATGTTGAAATGCATGGATTTAGAGCATGGCAACTGTGGAGGTTGGAAGATGAAGACTAAGTTCATAGTGACATGGATAATGACCAGACCAAATGTTACACAAGTGAATTAGGTTCCAAGATAGATTAGCTTGGACTCATAAACACAATCTTGTGTAAGAGACTGAAAATGACAATGAGACTAACTGAAAGTACACAACATCATGATAATGCATTCATAATTGTGTAAAAGTGATAATTAAGAGCAATGCTTTATAGAAGTTTGGTTGTTCCACTCTCCTCACTGTGCATATGGGATTCAGGACATCTCTTCCTAGAGCATACATCATTTGTCTATTTCTCAACAGGATGCTTGAGATATCCTTGCATGTTTGTATTAAGGAAGAAATGAGGTCCATTTTGTTTATTTGCTAAGCACTTAGAGAGTGAACGTATGTATGCAAATGACAACATGGATAATTTTTTGTAAATGTCAAAGATCTTAAGGAGTAGTTAATTGCAGATGGGCTTTTGCCATACATTTACTTATGCAAACTATTCTCAATGGTCTTCTTGATTCTTATTAAACTTTTGCATCTACACTTTGTTTGAAGGAAGAAAATATGAATGCTTTTTTGTTTGATGAGTTGGTGTTTTCGTTGATATAATAACAATGATCTAGGAAAATCATGTCCATTATGAGTGTTGTAGGCCAAGCTTTTATGGCTAGTCATAAAGGTAAAAGAAAATCTTATGTTTCTACTAGTAAGTCAAAATATGCAAATACTGTTTAGATAAAGAAGGCTGATAAGAATCAAGGAAAAAGAAATATGTTTTTTAAGTTTTGTTGGGCAAAGATCATGTCATTAAGGATGGTACTAAACTAGCTTTGCAAGAGGCTAAGAAGAAAGAGGATAGTATGGCTATTGCAGATGCCTCTCCTTCTAAGTTAAAATCTATAAATATTGTGTAGGATACAGAGTGGACATTTAGTGTACAACACAAGTATAACTCTTCTTTAAATGATTGCATATTTGTTATGTATGGTACTTTGATAGTGGTGCCATGAAACATATTACTTCTCTATGCAATCTATTCACTTCTCTTGATCTTGCCCCCTAAGGCTATGGATGTTTGAACTCAAGAGATCAAGACCAATATGTGGGAACTCCAAAAATCACAATGTGTGATCTACCTTCCCTTTAGTATTCCATAGTAAAGAATAAATAATAAATATGATAGTGATGGGTGGCCACCACCTATAGTGTACAAGTATGCGGATAGTAAGTATAAGATAAATATAGGTAGTTAGGTATAAGCATCCTCTTTAACCCCCATCAACCTCCCACGTAAAGGCGAAAAGAAAATGTACCTATGAATACGACTAGATGAGGAAAGACATCATCTCATTCTATGTCCATCATCTTCCTAAGGAAGGCATAACATTTCATTGGGAAACTTTTAGTAAGAAAATCAATAGGATTTTCATTTGTGGAGATCTTAGCAAGCTCTATTTGCCTATTCTCAATCATCTTCTTGATGAAGTGATATAATAGGCCTTAATGTTCTTGGTCTTTACATGAAAGATTGGATTATATACCAACTAGATAACACTCATAGAGTTTGAATATAGTACAGGAGGCATAGAACTAATACCAAGATCTCTGAAACCAAATGGTCCAACCATAGGGCCTCCTTGCAAGCCTCATTGGGGGACTGTAATGTACTTTACCTTGGTTGTAGACAAGGCAACTACATCCTAGATATATGAGAAACAACACCTCCAACAAATGCAAATACATAGCTAGAGGTAGACTTCCTATTGTCTACATGTCTTGTATAATTCAACTTAGTGTAGCTCACAACTCTAGTATTCTGGCTCCCATAGCAAGCAAAGGTATAAGTTTGCAATGCCCTGAAGGTATCTCATGATACCCTTCATGGCATCTAATGTCACCTACTATGTGTGGCCATATAATAAGCAACAATTTTCACTACAAATGTTATGCCAGGTCTAATGGTTATCACGGTATACATCAAGCTGCCCACCTCGGATGCATAGGGAATCTTGGCCATCTAGGCCCTTCCATCATTTGATTCAGATAATCTATATGGCTTACCTTTACATGGAAACAAAGTACTTGAGTGATTACAAGTGATGTGCATATCAAATATGTGAGAAGCATACCCCATGTCCTTTATCTCAAAGCTCCTCTTGAGTTGAATCTTCAAAGAATCTAGCTCATCATCATAAGCACTCCAAGCAATCAACATATCATCAACATAGAATACCAAAATGATAAGGCTACCATCACGAGCCTTCTTCTTGTAAAGACATAGATCCATACTACTGCAAGTATAGAACTATGAATGCATGAAGGCATCAAACTTATGATACCATTTCCTAGGTGGTTACTTAAGTCCATGAAAACTTTCCTCAACTTATATATACACTAGGTGTTCCATGTCCTTTTCCACAAAGTCCTTAGGTTGCTACATATAGATGTCCTCATATGGGTCCCCATGTAGGAAAGTTGCCTTAATATCCATCTAGTATAAGTTCAGATCCAACTATGCAACTAAGGCCAAAGCCAAGCAAAGGGTAGTCGTCTTGACCATAGGGGACAAGATCTCATTAAAGTTAACTTCCTTCTCATATTTAAAACCTTTGCAACCAATCAAACCTTATATGCTCGCTTAGGGTGACTGAGGGTGCTCTTTAGCTTATACATCCACTTGCATGGCAATGCATGTTTTCCATTAGGCAAGGAAACCAAATCCCAAGTATGATTCTTTTCTAAGGAGTCAAACTTAGACTACATAGCCATTTTCCAAGAGAAATTGTCACCTCTACACAGGGCTCATCATCAAAATCTATCACCATGACATAATGCGAAATAGACTCATAGCAATCAAAAGGATGTGAGAGACTAGTAGAGCGGGCTATAGTGCTAGTACATCCTATCCTATGCATTCTACAATACCATTCTAGGATGGAGTATAGAGGGCACTTAACACTTAATATCTCGATCATCAAAAAATTGCTCAAAATCATGTGAGACATACTCATCCCCATTATCAAATCTTAGTCATTTTAGCATGTACCTAGATTGGTTCCTAACCAAGGCAACAAAGCGTTGAATCCTAGCTAAAACCCCTACCTTCTACTTTATAGGATAGACCCAAAGTTCATGTGAAAAGTCATCAATAAACATGACAAAGTACTTAGTACCACGCAAGGAATGATAAGGCATGGACCCACAAACATGTGAATGAACAAAAGCTAGGAGCTCACCCATTCTCGTACAATGAAACTTCTTATGCATGTTGTATATCTACTTGCCATATAAAAAATGATCACAAGAATCAAAACATGACCGAGAGAAACTGCAAATGTGTTAAAAATTTCCATTCCTTTGAGTGACATATACCCAAGGTGGCGATGCCACAGAGATACTGTTAGCAATCATGTTTGTCATGCCTTGTCATCTCCTACCCGTGAGCCTCAATCTGAGTCAGACGAGGACTTTAGGAGCTCTGACTTGTCTATCACTTGTTTTGACGGAGGAGGAAGCTCATTCTAGAGCACTCAGTTTATTGCATTTCAGTGCATTTTCTCCTCTAGTCGGGATTTTATGTGCATTTCCCGAGGCAGTTTCTGCATTCTTCAACCTGCCTCACCTGTCGGACATTGTCCACCCTTTTCGGGATTTTTTTTAGCATTCCTGGAATTTTACCAGCATTAAATGCTGGTCGGACATATTTATGGCCTCAAATTTCAGGTCGGCCAGTTTTTGGGTTTTTTGGCTATTTATAGCCATTTCCCACTTGGCAATCAGTTGTATTATCATCTTCCCTCCTTCTTTGGCAGGTGCACACTCCGACTCCGTCATCTTCCTCCGTCTTCGGTGCTACTGTCATCATCAGCCTGATCTGGTGCCCTCACTAACGCTTCGGGCTGCGTCCAGGGACTGATCAATCCACAGTTTTGTATTCAACATTCATTTTAGTCAGTGCGGATTTTCTTCCTTCATTTTTCTATTTTCTCTCTCTCTCCCTCTGTGTTCGTGTTTCTTCTTCCATTGCGCACTCTCACATGGTATCAAAGCCTAACTGAGAGCACTGAGGAGAGCTTCCATTGTAGAGGAGGATACCATCAAGTGCAGCCTTTCTTCCCTCCTTTCCAGCCCTTGGCGGTGCTATCCAGGCTGAAACGTAGCCTTCCATACCTATGTTTTGTTATTTTGCAGCATCAAGAGGAATAGACGATAGTTTTCTAAGTGTTTGCAGCCTGCGTTTGCATCAAACGCAGCCAATAGGAGATGGTCAACATCAGCAAAGGAGGAAGCATCATCATCTAGAGGATAGGCGGTCGTTTTTCTCTCCAGGCGGCAGTATTCTCTCTCCTCTTACAGGCGACAGTATCTTCTGGGTCTTTTTTTTTACATAGGCGGCTCCATCTTGACTGTCTGTTGGTTGCAGATTGTTTGGTGATTGTAGATATATACGAAGATGTCTTATCACCAGTTCTTTGTTGATTCAGAGGATGAGGTCTCTATTCCTTCCTCAGAGAGACGGAGAGACTTTCATGCTAGCTCACGCGACGACCAGAGGTCACCTAGCCCATTTGACTGAGATCCCTCTATTCCCCGTTCTCTCCATGTTTCACAGAAGGCTCGTTCTACTGGCCTTCATATGCCCTCCATGGCACCGTCTATACAGGTGCCTGTTTTGTTATTTTGCAGCATCAAGAGGAATAGGCGACAGTTTTCTAAGTGTTTGCAGCCTGCATTTGCATCAAACGCAGCCAATAGGAGGTGGTCAACATCAGCAAAAGAGGAGGCATCATCATCTAGAGGATAGGCGGCCGTTTTTCTCTCCAAGCTACAGCATTCTCTCTTCTCTTACAGGCGACAGTATCTTCTGGGTCTTTTTTTTGACATAGGCGGCTCCATCTTGACTGTCTGTTGGTTGCAGATTGTTTGGTGATTGTAGATATATACGAATATATCTTATCACCAGTTCTTTGCTGATTCAGAGGATGAGGTCTCTATTCCTTCCTCAGAGAGACGGAGAGACTTTCGTGCTAGTTCACGCGACGACCAGAGGTCACCTAGCCCATTTGACCGAGATCCCTCTATTCCCCGTTCTCTCCATGTTTCACAGAAGGCTCGTTCTACTGGCCTTCATATGCCCTCCATGGCACCGTCTATACAGGTGCCTGTACTCCCTTCTTTGCCCAAAGAAGATTAGCTTGATGGTTCCAACTACTCACTTTGGTCGTGTAAGGTGGAGTGTATCCTTGATACCTTTGATCTTTGGGAGTTTGTTACAACCCTATTTCCCATCCAGTGGAGGATCCCACCGTTGGATCATTGATGGATCGTGCGGCCTTGTGGGATTGGCTCAACTCACGAGCTCGAACTTTCGTCTTTATGAGCTTATAAGATTCTGTCCTAGTGCATGTGTGCAGGTTGCGAAAAGCAGCGGAAGTGTGGACAAAGCTTGCTTCTTTGTACCATCAAAAGACTTTTGCCCATCGGATTACTCTCGAGAAGAAATTACGGATGCTCGTTGTTGATGATTCTTCTTCCATGAAGGATCATATCAATAGGTTGGAGGACATGAGGGATGAGCTTGCGTCCCTTGGCAGGATGATCTCTTCCGAGGATATGGCCATGATTCTTTTGACTCAGCTGCCATCTTCCCGTTTTGATGTCTTCTACACCAGCCTTTTTATATCGAGGACACGTGAGAAGCTTCTATGGGAGGAGCTTGCCCCGCTTGTTTTGGAGCATGACCAGTGCGCCAAAGAGGTAGCCAGTGGATCCACCTCCATCAAAGCTTTTGTTGCATGTTCGAGAGGGGGGACACAAAAGAAAGGGAAGTCACAGGCTAAAAGACATGAGAGTTCTTCAGGTTCTGACTTCGACTCAAAGAAGCCTAAATGCCCATACTGTGGGAAGGGGACACATCCAAAGGAGAAATGTTGGAAGAAGTACCCTCACCTTTGTCCAAGAGCGAAGGATGAAGCTAAAACATCTGAGCCTTCTACCTCTACTCCAGCGGTTACTCATGAGTCAAGGTTCCTTCATATTGTTGACTTGGAGGAGCCTTCTTCAGTGGTTGACTCATCTTCTGAGAGACCTTGGCTGGTTGATAGTGGAGCTTCTCGTCATATGACTCCCCGAGGTGATTTGTTGCAGGATCTATGCCCTTCTGAGGGTTTAGTCACTGTTGGTGACATTGTTTCAGTGTCTATTTGTGGTGTTGGCACTTTGCCTTTATTTCCCGACCACGCGTCGAGCTCCCTTTCCCAGGCTCTTTATGTTCCTAACTTGGGCTTTCCACTCCTCTCAGTCTATGGCCTTACTAGGCTTGGTACCCGGGTTGTCTTCACCGAGCAGGCCGTTTGTATTGAGGATTCTTCTACACGGGCTGTTATTGTGACAGGTTGGCAGGAGAGCGGGCTTTATAGGCTCCATTCCCCTTCTCTTATGCATGGACCTCTGAGGCAGTTGTCTATTGCTAGACCCGTTTCCACTTGTGCACCCTCTTCTCCACAAGTTTCTTCCCATCCCCCACCCTCTCCTCCGGTGGTTCCCTCGTACCCCCCATCCCTTTCAAAGGGGGACGATCTCGGTGATGCGGCTGTGGATTTCCTGGCCCCTACTATTTTAGAGGGGGCTTCCCAGGATCGCGAGGAGTTTCTTCACTTTAGGAGCTCTGACTTGTCTTTGCATTTCAGTGCATTTTCTCCTCCAGTCGGGATTTTATGTGCATATCCCGGGGTAGTTTCTGCATTCTTCAGTCTACCTCACCTGTCGAACATTGTCCACCCTTTCCGATATTTTTTTGAGCATTCCTGGCATTTTACTAGCATTAAATACTGGTCGGATCAGCATTAAATGCTGGTCGAACATATTTATGGCCTCAAATTTCAAGTCGGTCAGTTTTTGGGTTTTTTGGCTATTTATAGCCATTTCCCAATTGGTAATCAGTTGTATTATCATCTTCCCTCCTTCTTTGGTAGGTGCACACTCCGACTCCGTCATCTTCCTCCGTCTTCGGTGCTACCGTCATCATCAGCCTGATCTGGTGCCCTCATTGATGCTTCGAGCTGCGTGCGGGGACTGATTAGTCCACATTTTTGTATTCAGCATTCCTTTCAATCAGTGCAGATTTTCTTCCTTCATTTTTCTGCTTTCTCTCTCTCTCCCTCTGTGTTCGTGTTTCTTCTTCTGTTGCGCACTCTCACAGATACATGAGGAGACCAACAAAACAACTCATATATGACTAGTGGAGCCAAAGACAAGCAAAGGATAAAGACTACCAATCTTGGCACCTCCACCAAAAATGAGTTTGCCATGAGTGATTTTTGGTCTAGAATCACCAAAAGAGACATGATACCCAGCATCATCCAACAATCCTATAGCAATAATGCTTTTGGTCAAAGCCGGTACATGACATATATATTGGAGAACAAAGAAAGTACTAGTGGGAAACTACAAGTGTATATCATGAATGCTAACAATATCACAAACATGGTTATATCTTGGGCATGCTAAACCAAAAAATAGTATGGTAAGTATCAAACCAACTACAATGCAAGATCATGCGGAAGCACCTAAATCGAGTAACTAGCATTGAGAGAAAGAAGACTGACCATCATGAACATGCATGGCACCAAGTGAAGAAGCAATTGAAATATAATCATGTGAAATATACTCCAATACATTAATCTCCTCAATCTTTATAATGGACTTAGTAATACATCAACCATTAGATGTCTAAACATTATCGTGCATGCCTATCCTCATGCATCTTATGGAATTATGGCCATATATATCCCTACTGCCCACAATAATGGCAAGCAATAAATGACTTAGGACTATAGAGCTTATTGCAACCTTGATCATGAGGTCTAGACTTAAACATATTATGTTGTGGTCTCTACCACAATGGTCATAACTGCCTCTAGTATCATTCATGTCTCTAACAATAAGAGCATGAGAGGCATAGGTTGCATCAACATTCTTTCTATTCACTTCCTCAATAAACAAGCCTCCCTCTACATCTGAGCATTTAGAACCATCCTCGGGAGCATTAATGCTAATAGTTGAAGGTATCGCAAGACCTTAGAAGAGTGACAAGCAAAAATATAGACTTTAAGTTATCATCAAATATGACCTTCTGCCAAGTAAGTTAGTTGCAAATAGAGTGAAACTCCTTGAAATGAGTACATAGGTGTGCCTTCCTTCATATGAAGACCCACAAGCTTTTTAAGCTTGTATAATTGTGAAGCAAGACTTTGCTTATCATAAAGATCTCATATTTTCTAGCATAACTGCCATGCACTACCCTTAGTCTTAATGAGATTAAAGTATACATGCTTAGACAAAGACTAAATGATAGTGGACTTACATGACTCATCAATGTAATCCCAAGTGTTAGCATCCATACCCTCGGGCTTCATGCATTTGCATTTCAATGGTCTAACCTACTCTTTTTGCACCAAAACTTGCCATATCTGGGTCTTCCAATAATTAAAGTTATTGATATCCAACTTGTCAATATTAAAGATGGCGCTATCTCTAGAAGCACTAAAAGCACCTGTCATTATGATTGCAAAACAAAGGGAGAATGGGATGCTATAATAATAGTAAATTAGCCCCAAAATTGAAGTCACAAAATAAGCCTAGAATGATGCTTGAAATGGAGTCAAGTAATGTAGAATGAACCCACAAACATTGAGTAAGAAGCAAAAGAAGAACTAGGACACAATGAGATTGATGCAAGCATGGCAAGGATAGCCCCTAAAATGTGCCACAAATTGTGAGATCTTCCATGGGGATTGTCCCTACCATGGGTGACCTTTTGGGGTCACTTGTTACTAATTAAAGGTGCTTTGAATGCTAGAAAACAAGCTAGAGAAGGTGAGGAGCTACTGTGTACCTCAGGTGGAGGAAGGTGTGGCTATCTTGGAAGCTTAGTTGAAGCTCTTTTTTTCGAAAGAAGGTGTGGCTATCATGGAAGCTCACTTGAAGCTCTCTTTCCTGAAAGAAGGTGTGGCTACCATGGAAGCTCCATTGAAGCTCTTTTTCTTGTGTCAAAGAAGGATAGATGAATCTCAATGAATTCCCACTTTGATACTAGTTGAAAAGGTGAGCATGAGTAAGAGTGAGATAGAAGCTCAAGCGAAAGTAATAGAGCAATGGCTATGGAGGTTTGAACTCAAGAGAGCAAGACCATTATGTGGGAACTCCAAGAGTCACAATGTGTGACTTGTCTTTCCTTTATTATTCAATTAAAAAGAATAAAGAATAAACATGATAGTGATGGGTGGTTGCCACATGTAGTGTACATGTGTATAGGCACAAAGTACAATATAAATATAGGCCGCCAGGCATAGGTCAGCTTTAACCCCCAACAAACAACTCATATTATCCTATTCAAAGAGTTGATATAATTGTGTTGATTATTGTTAATGGTAGTATTTCATAGTTATGGATGCTTTATATATATAAAAGGTCAAGAGAATTTGATATTAGTTTTTACACTTGCCAAGATTGGCTTGATTGTAAAGCTTATTGATGTGACAGATGTAGAGTTCATGCTCTCTCTTATGGTGATACAATGATTGCATCTGGTTCATTATGCCATCACTTGTATAAGCTTGATAACAATGAAAAATATATGGTAGACATGCAATGTGTAGTTTGTAGATTCGTAGGCTGTTTCAAATGCAAAACTTTGGCATGTGTGTTTTGCTCATCTAAATTTCACTAGTCTACTGGGCCTATAGAAATCTAATTTGGTGTCTTTATTGTCTATTCTTGAGACACTTGGAAAACACATTTATGAAGGCTACGTATTGGCTAAAATGCAACATGCTTCATTTCCAAAAGACGATTTAGTCAGAGTTGTTCATACACTACAACTTCTACATATTGATGTTTGTAGTCCCACATGCAAAGACCCTCTTTTGGTAACTACTCATACTTCATGACTTTCATTGATGACTATTGAACGTATGCATGGTTATATGGTTTAAAAGCTAAGTCCAAAGCATTTTTGTGCTTCAAGTAGTTTGTTAGAATGGTTGAAATTTTATCAAGATGTAAAGTGGGTACTTTTCATTTAGATTGAAGGGGGAGTATATGTCCAAGGAATTTCATGCATATATGGATAAATATGGATGAAAACCAATGCACAATGCTATATACACCACAAGAAAATGGTGTAGGTGAGAGGGAAAACATATCATTCATAGAGATGGCACAATGCATGATGAAGAGTCAAGCTTTGCAACATATTTTTTTGCTTGAGGCTATTTAATGTGTAGTCTATGTTCTTAACGTGTGTCACACTAAGGCTTTATAGCCTACCACTCCATATGAAGCTTGGCATGGAAAAAATCAATTTGTGGCTCACTTATGTATTTTTGGTTGCTTGGATTATGCTTTGGTAGCAACAATGCAAGAACTTGGATGACAAGGTTACTTCATACTAATGATAACCCAACAAACTTTCTCACCAAGATTTTGCCCTCCCATAAGCATTTGCACATTGTAGGGAGTTGATGGGCATTGGGTGAGGGTACCTCACATGTATTTATTTAAGAAACTCTCTTGTTATTTTGTCTCTCTTAAAGGCACATTGTCCTTTAAGTGGGAGGTTTTTAGGATAAATGTCAATGTGACTCGCTGCCCATCTTACTCATCACTAACCCTAACTACACACACACGCACACACACTCACTCATTCTTTGTTCTTTCACTAATAAGGTAATAAGGTACTTTTCATAACAAAGCTATTTGGAGGCACCATAAGCATAGTGTCCTCTGTGTGTGTGTGTGTGTGTGTGTGTGCAATCTCAATTCTCCTTGCACCTTCATCAATACTCTTTGATGTGGCTCTTGTTGAAGTGGCTTATCCCCTCCCCCTCAAGAGTTCCTAGCTCTACATTTCTAGTTCAGCTAATGGCATGAACTTAGTAAGGTCCCATCCCTCTAAGCTTTGGCTTCTATTTATGTTTTTAAGCAAGTAAAGAAGAAGTAGGTCCCCTTGATCAAACCCTCGATGTTGAATATGTTTGTCGAACCAATCCTTCCCGTGAGCCTTCTCCACAATGAGCATATGAGTGGTTGAAAGCCTAGTTTGTATGAGTCATTATAACTGAACAAGATGTTCAATCCTAGCTTTGTTTCCTTCCTACCATTCTTGCACGATAATACATAGATTAGGGATTGTTAATTTTATAGATATAATGGTGTTGGTGCCATAGGTCAGCCTAAATGGGGTGTAACTTGTAGCTATCTTATAAGCAGTTTGATATGCCCATAAGACTTCCATGAGTTTGTTGTCCCAATCAATTCATGAGCTGGAAATTATTTTCATCAATACATTGATTAGGGTCCTTTTGGTTGGTTCTACTTGGCTATTTGACCAAGGGTAATATGTGCTTGATTTTGGCAAATTATTAAGAATGTGGAGAGCAAGTGCCTACTACCTTATTAATGAAGTGGATCCCTTTATCGCTAACTATGTTTATCAAGCATCCGATTTCGAATATGACTTGTGACCATAGGAACTTCTCCATTGTTGTAGCATCATTCTTCCATGTTGCTTTTACTTCCATCCATTTTGATAGATAGTCTATCACAACTATGATATATTATACTTGAGAACATTGCACAATAGGGTTGGCAAGCTCCATGAAGTCAAACTTTCCATTTTCAAAAGGTTGATAGGCTAGGACTTGCACGAGCTCCATTTTTTCCTTCTTAATGGGTACCTTCATACACTAGCACTCATTCTAATGCTTAACAAATAGTGTTGCATCTTGAATAAGATTAGCACACCAAAGCTATGACTATAGCACCTTTCAAGTGATGGTGGTGGCATTGAAGTGCCCTTTAGTTATTGCTCCATGTTTCTATAGTACTTCTGCTCACACATGCATCTCCTCAATAGATTGTCTTATCCTAGCTTGTACAATTGTCCTATGATTAGATGGTAGGTGCTTACTTTAATGAGTAGATGTGTAAGGTGAGCCTTTTTTATTGGGCATTCAGGCAGTCCATGCTTTAGTTTACTATTGCACAAGAAGAAATGGTTGGCAAATATCGACATGTCTCCTTCTTAGTGTAGACTCTTGAGAAGAAGTCTCCTCCTCTACAACTTGCCTTTCTTCCTTTGTTTCTCATGGCACATATTCTAACAAGTTGCAATTCTTATTTTTCCTTTTATGTTACATATTTTATAAAAATTTTATCCCTCCACAATAGATGCATAAGTAGATGGGCTTTCCTTTCAAATTTGCAACCCTTGAGAGTTTTTCCATCAATTTTGCAACGAGAACACGTGATGATAGCTTTAGCAAGATCGACTTTGATGCATGCATTTTCATCTTTTTGCCTTATTTTGACTTTCCTCCATCAAAGAGGCTTAAGTTCCATTAAGAGTTGTAGAGGGGAAGGTTTTTGAGGTAGCAATTAGGGGATCATGTTATTCTAGTGATTCATTAAGAGACAACAATCACCAAATCTTCTTCGATTATATACGTAGTTCATGTGTGATGTGGTAGTATCATTCTCATTTCATTTTCAATCCAAAAGATTTATTGACAAAGGTAACTTAATAGCTAAAGCTTTGTACTAAACCCCAAAAAGACTTTTGTAGAAGATATCAAGCTTCATGGGAGATGTTACATCCATGCAATGGTATATTAGTATGTGAGACTATAAGGCAACTATTTCCGAGGCTTTCTTGATTTTGGCCTACAATGCAATGGGCCTCTATTTAATTCCACATTGATAGTTCCAAATAGACCCTGGATGAGAACAAACTTCAACGTTGTATGCCAAGTATGAAAACAAGTGCCATAAAAATTTTCTATTTTGTTTTTGTGGACATAACTAGAATGACCTTACTAGCACTAAATTGAGTCTCGAGGCAATGTTTAGTTCCTAAATATGTATACATTAACTTATTTTTTAGTGCATAATGAGAACCACGCCATCACTATAAAATAAGATTATGAACATTTTAGTTATCCCCCAAATAGTAATGTATTCAAATGTAATGCAAGTGATAAGGAAGACCAATATAAAGTAAAATACACGTCCAAAAGCTAGAAATGTCAAATAATAAAAACATTACTTACAATAAACCTTGAAGTAGCTAAAAAGTTAGAATTTTGAAATAGAGGTACTTTTAAAGCTTTTGGCTATGATTGCCAACATAGACTAGCATAGAGAATCATTCAATTCTCCTTAACAAAAACTCCAATGAAAAAACCTGTTTAAAATCATCTTGTGGACTTTAGGGCACAAATCTCTATCACCTCATATTATGCTAGAAATAATAGAGGTCCTTAGCATTGCTAGTTTGGTTTTACAATTGGCATAAGAGTTATAGATGATAATTTCATGTACTTTTTTGCTTGAAAACTTTGTAAGAAGCAACCCAAGCATATCTTCAAATTTTCAAATAACCTTTTCTATACTAGAGTAGAACTCCTTGAGTAGAGGTGGGTCTAAAACACCTAAGAAAGGAAAAGATGCTAAAGACTTTGCAAGCAAGATGATAATGAAGTGAAGTTCTATAAGCTTAAATATCAATCTATTGTGCTAATAGAGATTGTTTGAATTTGGTAGACTAATCCTAAACTAAGTGCAAGTAAAGAAGAGCATAATTCCATGGTTGACGAGAAGCATCATCAAGACAAGATAGGTTAATCAAGAACTAATAACGATGAAACACTAGGATGAATTCCTTTGCATAGTGTGCCTTATGTAGGATATGCATACAGCATAGTACAAATTACACTTACCTCCATCTCTCCTACAATTTTCCACCTCCTTTGGCTACTATCACCACATTAAGATTCACTAGAATGTAGCCATGCCTGCATACGCAACCTCATTGTGGAAGCATCATTACATGGAAAATAACATCATAAATGGCCTCAGCTTACATTTTGTTAAGTCGCCAAACATTCCTATGAGATTATCTACTCATGTAGTTGGGAACACCCACATCCAAATGTGTAATGAATTCCAACTTTTTTATAGGCTTGTAGTATAGGTGATGAAAAGCAAGTACAATTTTTATCATCATTAGATTGAGTACCTTCAAGTCTTTGTTCTGGCCCATCTATGAACTAGCACATCCCTTTTACGATGCCCTTAGATTGTATGAATTAGCATATCCCTTTCGTGATGCACTTGGATTCCATGGAGTTTTGAATTTGACCTTAGTATCTTTCCTTACGTAGATGGCATGCCAATGAACTAATTTGTGCTTGTCTGATGTATTCTCCTCTCATTAAATCAAACTCAGCACATCAGCATGCTAGATATGATTATTTTTAAAGGGAACTTCAAATTGCTGTGCTGAAGTACTTTGCTTATTGCCGAATATCTTGGTGTTATTCACCTTCTTGATTGGAACAGGTCTGACCTTCTGAAGTCCACTTTCAAGCTGTATCTATAAACATCACACGTGTTACCAACTATTGTTAAAACATAGAAGATTGGGAAGCAGTGACATGGAACAAGCTTTGCTTATAGATACATACTACAACGATGAAGAGATCATAAATTATTCATCTGCATTGGGACATCATGTGCATTCTTCACACGATGTTTCACTGTAGAACATCCTTGAAACCTTCAGACATGCCTTTATGAAATGCTTAATCTTGGTCCACAATCAAGATAACAATGCAATCCATAATACACAGCATTCATCCAGGAACAGCAAGCTTACAAAAGTGGAAGTAACAATATACTGAAGACTTTTAGTTCATGCAATCATACATACACCAAATACTAACCTGAATCAGTTAGCAAAGCTCTAAATCGATTATGTGGAACAAGTTCTATTAAAGAATGGCAGTCGCTTAGCAGCCTGGTTGAAACTTATACAACTAAGCTCTTACAAGTCTTAAGATATCTCAAAATTGAAGACCATGTACACACCATGCCTGCCTTTCATGCCCTCACCTCTTCTCTGCTTGATTGAAGGCTCATAATCAGCAGTCTCTTTGAGAAGTTGACTACTGGCAAGGCAGAAAGCCTTCCAAAGTTGAGAAGATAGAAATGCTAGTAGTGTGATCAATCATTGAATCAGCTGATCCTCTGGATACATTGGGGAAAACCCTACTAGTTACTTTTACTATCATGCTCCACATGCCAGCTGTTAACATACCAAAACAAATCATCACTCAGTGGATACTTGAAATTCATATTCCTGTTGTCTCCATATTCTGGTTGCTAAACATCAGAAGAAGAAATCTCAAGAATCATAAAAAATAAACTGAATTTAAGTATACTAACAGCACCTTCAAAATCAGTTTAAAGATACAGTTGAATCAGTTCATCGCTCACAGCAGAGGGAGTTAAAACTCCAAGATCTGTGAACAAGAGGGTTAAATACTGAGGTGGTGTATAATCCCTTGCTGGACACTCCAGTTGAACCGATGATGGTAAGGGCACTTGAAAATCCACCCTACGGGGTGCTGGTGACATATCCCTTTGATGAAGAGGATACAATCTTGCAAACTGCATGACCAACCTTCCATTATCAGTTTTTCATCATTTAACATTTTGACATCCAATATCCAATATCAACCAAAAACTCAAGGAATAATTTTATTGGAGAAATAACACTTGTTTATAAGGCTTTGTGGAGTGCTCACAATTGTACTAGCATGGATGATTTGCTAGAGTATCCACAAATTGAACAAAACAATCTTAACTTATAAGACTTGACCATGTCGACGTCATTCTTGGCATGCCATGCATGGTTCTTTGATAAATATTCCACTTTGTACATTGACTATAAAAATCATGTACTTTCTTTTAGGCTTGATTATCATTTCCATGTGATCAAGGGCGGTTCGCTCTCAGGGATCACAAAAAACAATGTACATACGATTTTAGTAGAGAAATTTAGTGAATGCTTTTCTAATCCAAGTGTTCCTACTTATATTTCTTTTATTGAAAAGTTTCAATCGTATAATTTGCAATGTAATTCAATTTTTAAAATATGGATAAGATATATCTCACGGAACCTTAGACCATAGGATTGTGACATTGTCTCGTAGCCATTCAATCTCGCGACAACCTTGTAGGTTTAGCCTGAAAGAGAAGGACTTGCAAGTGTCATGAGGACGTGAAATTTAAGATACTTTAATCTTGCCAATAACATTTAATTAAGATATTAATCAAATGTACAAGGTTGTTTAGCACATGTGATACACGTGACAATTATTTCATGAAACCAACCTTCCTCCTCGAATAGGGTGGTGAAACCTAATCAAGCACTTAAATATAGCAATTAATAACTAACCATAAATAGAAATGTAGACATTACCTTCACAGTCTTGCACAATAGACAACCAGTTGGCCCAAAAGCTAGTGCCTCTTTTGGTATTTCTTTATCTTTAATTGCTAATGGACAGCGTATAAGTTGAGATTTCACAATCTCCTTTGCTGATCCAAAAGCCCCTTATTGTACGTACAATCAACAAGTAAGTTGGATCAATTGCCCCTTGATTTTCACCTAGGAATTGCACAATTGAAACCACCAATTGGCCAACAGCTGCCCCAATTTACATTGGATGACCTTGCATTTGAAATCCTTCTCAATTCCACGAATTTTAGGCATTGATTTCAGTGTACAATGCCTATTCCTGTTGGCTTGGGTCCCAAGGTGGCTGTCAAACCCTAATTTCTACAGAAATTTGGGATTTATATCAAAAATCCGCCTACTATTCACCAAATTTGGCTGAGTTCTGCTGAGATCTTTTGAGAAATCATTGGAGAAGGTTAGAGAGCCAAGATGAGAGAGAAATCTAATTTTCTTTGCGAGAAACCCCCTAAAATCTGCCTACTGCCTGCTCCACCTGCATTTAATGCAGTCACCTACTGCCACCCACCTCCAAATGCCTATCACCTGATCAACAATGCTATTGCCAACCTCTAGAAGGTGTCTCTGTGATGTCCCCTACTTGCTGAGACCCCCAGATGGTTGTTTTTTGTAGCAATTTGTTGTTCTCTGATTAGAAAATGGACCAGTAACCCCCCCCCCCCCTCTCTCTCTCTCTCTCTCTCTCTCTCTCTCTCTCTCTCTCTCTGAGGTTGTAAACTAACTGAACAACTGAGACCCAACCCCCAAAAACATTTTCTCAGTTTGCATGGGCATCTTTGCCACCTAAATCCATTTTTCAACATTATCTATAGCATTTAATTAATTTTCAGAATTAAATCGTCCTGAAAATTAATTTCAACCTTTTTGACACTGCCCAAAATTAAATGTTCCCATCCATAATTAAATTGGCTAAGCCATTCTGGAGTGGTCTCTAACCTCTGTTGACCCTTATGCTAGCATTAATCGATTAATGCAAGTCCCTAAAGTCACCACTAACATTTATTGGCGAAACAATTGTGCTAGGGTCAAAACTAACACCAACCGACCCCCAAACAGCTTATCGCAACTTTTGCCTCTGACACCTACAAAATAAAGGTTGATCATATGGCACGCTTGTTTTTGCAACATATATTTAAATATCATGGTATGCCAAAGTGAATCATCGATGATTGAGACCCCTAGATGACTAGTTTATTTTGGAAGGGGTTGCTTGAGAACATGGGTACCACGCTGAAATTTTCATCATCATTCAATCCGCAGAGAGAGAGTCAATTTAAGGAAGCAAATTCCGCACTGTTATATCTTTTAAGGTGCTATGTCTTAGACCACAAGACACAATGGGAGCAACATTGATACTTAGTTGAGATCGTCATATGCTTTGTAGTTTGCAGAGAGCGATTAAGTATTACTGCATTTTGAAAAGGCTAAGGCTGAAAAATATGAAAGAAAAAGAGAGATTGTATCCGAACTTAAGAATGAGATACTATGAACCCTTCCAAGTGTTGGAGAATATCAGCAATGTGGCATATTGTCTGAAATTACCTCCACATTGGCGGATACATAAGGCCTTTCAGGTCAGTTTGTTGAGGCCTTTTCATGGTGATGTGCCACAAGATATGTCTGCTGAAATTCAGCGCGAGGTTGAGGAGTTGAATGAGATTTTAGTACCTGGGCAGATCTTGGACATAAGAAAAAAAATATAGAGGTAAAGTTTCTAGGAGATATTTGGTTAAGTTTCAAAATTATTGAACAATGGATGCAAAGTGGATGGGAAACGATGACTTGGCAAAGCATCCTCAGTTGTTGCAACTTTACCTAGATGCCTTTCAATTAGGGCTTACTTTAGTTCGAACTTAGTCACGTTTAGCAAAGCAAGGATTCAAAGTATTACTTGATGCTCAAGGGGAAGGTACCACTTCCACTCCTCCAATTGTGGATAGCTCTCGTATATAGTGGATCTCGAATATATTCAACATGCATCAAAGGTATTGTGCTGACAATATGTATGACATGGGGTCTCTACTCAGTGTACTAGTCACTCAAAGATGTATGCAAATAAGTATAGTATGGTTGTTACTACGGCTCTAAAACTATACTTTTGCATCAATTTGGAATTGATTCATGATTAGTTGGATATGAGTTTTTGCCTCAATTTTAAGATTGAGTTCTGGTTCGTTTCAACACAATTGATTAGTTTGAGAACCACTTATGGTCACTTTTGGGAACAATTTTGCATCAATTGCTTATCAATTTTTGCAATCAATCTGTGATTACTTTGAGGTCACATTTGCAGTAGTTTGTATTTAGTTCTCAAATCAGCAAGTGATCAATTTTCAATGGCTTACAACTAGTTCCATGGACAGGAGCATGTTAGTAAATGTCAATTTCAAAAATGGTTTATGCTACGAATATGCTTTACTATGATTGTGGAGTCGGAACAATTGAGAAACATGAGTTATGGATGCATCCAACATGTTTCAAGCAACAATTATAGACTAATTTTTAGTATTATTAGATGTTTATGCTGGGCGAAAATTTTCAGCAAGATTTGGGGCATGTGGCATGGTTAGACAACAGTGACCAATGTTGTAACAATGATGTCATATGGAAACTCCAGTGCTGGCACAATGTAGTGCAATCGAGGACAATTGCAAGGATTTCAAGGGTAAGGTTTGTCACAAGGACGTGAAATTTTGAGATGCTTTAATCTTTTCGATAATGTGCAAGGTTGTTTAGCACATGTGATGGACATGGCAATTATTTCATGGTAGTAGATCAAGAACTCGAGACCCCAAGGATGTAGTGAGTCTCAAAGATAAAAGTTGTGATAAGTTATACTGACACGTACTAGGTGGTACCTGATCTCAAATTTGGACCTAGACCAATTTATTTACTCCTAATGTCAATAGTGACATTAGCGACTAGGCATTAATTAATTAATTAATTAATTAATATCACTCTAAGGATCAATAAGTGCTCAAAGATACTTGAAAGACCAATTGGCCTAGCCAATTTAATTAATGGCTAGTGAAATTACTCTTCTAAGCACTAGAATAGTTATTAAATTAATTTTTAGAATTGATATTCTCAAAATTAATTTTATAAGCTACATAATGTTGAAAAATGAGATTAGAAGGCTGTCACTTGGTAAAACTTGCCCATGCAAGTGAAAAAAACGTTTTTAGGGACTGGTGGAAGTCTATTTCAGTATTATGAGAGAGAAGAATGTTGTTAGAGAGCAAGAAGAGATTACTGATAGGATTTACAGCCACGATGGATCAATCCTATAGCATGTGACAACAGTTTGGAGCCGTCAAGGAGTGGGTGACAGTAGCCCAAGATTCTTCTAGTGCAAATGACAACATACAAGGGGAGCAACAATCTTTCTAGTGGTCCTAAGCTATAGGTGACAACTTCCATGGCTATTTAAGCAAGGCAACATAACCTTTCTCACGATGAAACTCTGAAATTTCTCTCTCTATAGCATTCTCTCTTATGCTCACAAGTTATCTCAGTGTTTCCCAGCAATTTGAGCCATCAAAGGAAAAAATTTCAGTCAATCTCTGCTGTAAACCCTAATTTACAACATAAGTTAGGATTTACCAGTTACCTCAAGATGTATGCTCAAAATTAAGGGCCTAGAACTCGAATTTCAACAACCAAAATGAAGGAATTTCAAGGAGATTTAAGAAGCCAACCAGCCAATATCAAATTTGGAGTTGAATTTGTTTTTCAAGGAGTTGGGTAAAGACCAATCCCTAAGCAAACCAAGAGGCAAATTGATTTGAAGACTTTCTAATCATTTGTGGCAACAATGAGCATTTGGATCAACGAAGAAGAATAAGGAATCTCTGTTGTAGTCCATCCGATTGCAATATAACTTAAAGAAATACCGAAAGGGACGCCGGTTTTGAGCCAACAATGTGTCCAATGTCCAAGATTGTGTGACAAAGTGTACATGTCAATTTTATGAATTTATTAATTGCTGTAATTAAGTGCTTAATCAAATTTCACCGCCCTCTCCAAGGTCTGTCATGGAGATGAGAAATTTTAAGATGCTCTAATCTTGCTGATAACATTTGATTAAGATCAAATGTGCAAGATTGTTTAGCACATGTGATACACATGGTAGTTATTTCATGGTAATAGGCCAAGGACCCTAAGGATGCAGTGGGTCTCAAACGCAAAAGTTATGATAAGTTATGCTGGTTGGTCTTTGAGAGTCAATTGGTGTAAGTTTTTTTTTACCCTTGCATAGTTGTTTCGCCAATAACTACTAGTGGTGACACTAAGAACTAGCATTAATTAATTAATTAATGTCAATCTAAGGTTCAACAAAGCATCAAGACCCCTCCGCGTCACAAATGGCCTAGCAAATTTAATTATGGATGGGCATATTTAATTTTGGGCAGGATCAAAAGAGTTGAAATTAATTTTCAAGATGATTTAATTCTGAAAATTAATTAAATAGTAGGATAGGGTGGTTTTGTACGATACAATTCGTACGTGAACTAGTGCAGTAAAAAACGTACACAAAAACTTCAAGTATAAAATACGTTGTTTCATGCGTTCATTAAAAAATACATGTAAAATTATATATGTATATATAATAATACATACAAAATGTGCAACTTAAAGATAGATCAATCATCACAAAGTTTCATGAATTAGAGACTAGAGTTTAAAAAACAATTGCAATGCCATATAGATATCTAAAGAGTCAAAACTAGAGCGATAAGTCATATATTGAGTGCCCCCAAAAAGATATATCAATCACAAATGTATAATTACAAATGGACTAAGCATAAAATGTCTAGACTCATGAGGGCGACTCATCATAAGGCTCAGACACATCGGAAGGTGGAAAGCAGCCCTCACTAGAAGAGGCCTCAGATGGCTCATCAAAGTCACCATCACTTACAACATTCCTATCATCATCATACTTAGGCTCCCTAATTGTAGCATCCACTATGTGAACTGCTCGTGCAATAGAGGAACTCCCAAAGCCTCGCCTCACATAGATCCTAGTCGTTGATGTAGAGCCGGTCCTAGTGCTCACAACTCCAACAACAACTCGACGGACCCTACCTATGCATGAGACTCAACAATTGATCTCCTCTAGCTCCATCTAGAGATTCCTAAAGATGGCCTCTTGCTCCTCATTTCGCTCCTTAATAATACTCTTCAAGGTAGGCCCGCTTAACTAGATCTCATCAACATTCACCTAATTGAAATAAAATGACAATTTGCATATTTAGAATCTAACTCATTATTTAGAATATGTAATAAGTGGAATACAACTTGTTACTTCCAAGTTCTAACTTTACTTGTCTAGCCATGAGCATCTCATGCATAATTCGAAGCATATGCAAGTTAGAGCGACAATAAATTAGTCGCTCTAACTACCATGTGATCAACATGTTTTGGATCTTGGTGTGAATGAGAGAATATATTGACTAGTTTCTTTGACATGCACCACCCGAGCAATCCTACATAAGACAGAAATTCAAATTGTTTCAAAATCCAAATTCAATGCTCATTGATCACAAAACAATTCAGCCTTAGGCAACAACTTACAAGTGGGTACTTAGAACTTACTTGTGCAAGTACTCTAAGGACAATGTTTTGGATAGTGGGTACCTAATATTGAGAAGATTCCCACCAAAAAAGAGGCTTGATTAAAGACTTTGCATGAGAGAGGCATTTTGGAATGATGTACGAGCTCTAATCATTGCTATTACCCCCTTATATAGGGTTCTACACATGACTGTTGACATGGAGGACGCTACCTTGGGGCTTCTCGTGCACTTCATGAGGGAAGCCATTGAGAAGATCAAGGCATGCATAGTACTAGATGTGGAGGACCCGAGGTAACTACACTTGTTTTTGCATAAGTTAATTAAGTTTAAAGTAAATAGTTTCAATTTTCGCATTCTTCGTGACTACATTAAATGTTTTTTAAAATAAATGTAGTGCTGACATATTGGATGCCATGTCAAGGTGTGATGGTATCCTTTACTTAGTGGAGTGAAGATGGAAGTGGATGAGAAGACTTATCCACAAATTGACTACCCTCTTACATCCCATTTATAAAGCTCCACCCCTTTTCATGGATCAAGACTTGGTAACCGATAGAGATGCCTACCTCCCAAACGCATTGGAGAAAGACCAACATGCGGCATTCTTACAAGAAATCATCATTTTGGCAACACTCTATGTTTGCACATCATTTAGTCACTCTAAAAGCAACCACATGGCGGTAAAACATGTCTTGGAGGGCTTCTTCAACTCTAGAACATTGTAGGCGCGTTAGTCAGCCGAGAATTTTACCTTCTTCGTGATGAAATCTACTATAAGAACCATCCCCTACGAATCTTACTCACCCATTCCAACGACCCTATGTCTTCTATGAGGAGATCAATGCAATGGGCGGCACATAGGACAATACAATGGACGGGAACTCTGCTTCAAGCAAGTGGCCCATTCTTCGAGAATTGGAAGCATTGTCAATGACCACTTCATTGAATTATAAACCAAAAAAGAGATTACTTCAATGATAGCTTAGCAAATATATGAGTATATGAATGTGACCGTAGTTTTTCGTCCTCTTTGCCCCACATCCACAACCCACAAAAAATATGTGCCAAGAGGTGAAGAAACAAGGATGTTGATGATGCCTTGTTTCTTCCAATCGCTCCATCCATTGGAAAGTATGGTGCAACCATATTTTGCCTATCCGACATGCATACGCTCGAGAGATTTATTGATTCTCTCTCCCTCCTCATTGAGCTTCTTGATATGCATGCCATTGTAGCTAACACCATACCACCCCTCACATGGACCAACCACGGCAATGGCTTTGACCAACCCTAAAGTTTGTACGTTGCCTGCTCCAACCTGCATTTAATACAGTCACCTACTGCCGGGCATCTCCAAAATGCTATCACTTGATCACCAATGTTGTTGCAAGCCCCTAGAAGAGTGTCTCCATTCTGTTCCTTGCCTGTTGAGGCTCCCAAATGATTGTCTTCTACAGAAAATTGTTTTTCTCTGATCAGAAAATGAACCAACTCTCTCTCTCTCTCTGAAAGCTAACTGAATGGTTGAGACCATGGTGGTTTCGTACATTTAGTATGATACAATTCGTACGTGAACTAGTGAGGTACAAAACGTACACAAAAACTTCAAGAATAAAATATGTTCTCTCGTACTTTCATTAAAAAATAAATCTAAAATTATATATGTATATATAACAATACATACAAAATGTGCAACTTAAAGATAGATCAATCATGACAAATTTTCATGCATTAGAGACTAGAGTTTAGAAAACAATTGCAATGCCATATAGGTCTAAAGAGTAAAATGCCATATAGGTCTAAATAGTGAAAACTAGAGTGACAAATCATATATTGAGTGCTCCAAAAAGATACATCAATCGCAAATGTCCATGAAAGGACTCAAAATTTATCATTACAAATGAACTAAGCACAAAATGTCTAGACTCATGAGGACGACTCATCATCAAACTCCAACACATCGGAAGGTGGAGAGCGGCCCTCACTAGAAGAGGCCTTAGATGGCTCACCAAAGTTGCCATCACTTGCAACATTCCCATCATCATCATACTCAGACTCTATAATTGGAGCATCCTCTACAAGAACTGCATGTGCAATAGAGAAACTCCCAAAGCCTCGCCTCACATAGGTCCTAATGGCTAGTGTAGGGCCAGTCCTAGTGCTCACAACTTTGGCAACAACTCGATGGCCTCTACGTATCCATGAGACTTGATAGTCAATCTCTTCTACCTCCATGTAGAGATCCTTGAGGATGGTCTCATGCTCCTCATTTCGCTCCTTGTTGACACTCTTGGAGGTAGCCCCACTTAACTTCATCTCATCAACATTCACCTAAATGAAATAAAATGACAATTTTTATATTCAAAATCTAACTCATTATTTTAAATGCGTAATAAGTGGAATGCAACTTGTTACTTCCAAGGTCTAACTTTACCTATCTAGCCATGGGCATCTCATGCATAGTTTGAAGCATATACAAGTTAGAGCGACAATAAATTAGTCACTCTAACTGTCGTGTGCTCGACTTGTTTCGGATCTTGGTGTGATTGAGAGAATATGCTGATCAATTTCTCTCACAAGCACCAGCCAAACAATCACACGACACATGGTGATTCACAATCATTTCACCAGAGAGCAGGTTGAGCTAGGCAACCATTCACCTAGAGTTTGTGCCATCAAGCAACAACTTTGCAAATATTTTGACTGCGGCAATCAATAGACCGGTTCTACAGTATCTACTACCACACATGAGCTTGAATACACTCTCCTCTACTTCTTCAGATTAACGAGAAGAGAGTGATTTCCTCTTACTTCTCCTTCCAGTTTGAGAGGGGGTGGTTTCTTTCTCTTGATAGTGATAGTAATAATGTTTACAACTTTTCACTTTTAGACATTTATTTATTATGTATTATGTATTATGGATATTTGTAACTTCATCCGCATTATTAGGATGACATAATTGTAAAAGGGTGCTTGGACAAGTAAACAATTTCCCTATGAGAACACTGTCTAAGTTGCACCGTTGCATCGTATTCTGCATGTAATCTCCAAAGGTGCTTCTTTTCCTATGCTTGCATGTTAGCTTTGCTTATCTTGCTTGCTTACTCGTCTTGCCCTTCTCTCCACATATTTTCCATATGATTGGCACACACATACTTAGGAATCCCTAGGCACTTATCCTAATAGTGTGTGGGATTGTTTTTCTTATTGTATGAAGGCCATGGGACAATCCATCTTTATTTTCTCGTACTTTGGGGCACCTTGACTCCATGCGATGAAATTTGATTCAAAACCCTCACTTGTCGCCGCTCTTGCAAGTACACTGCCAAGACCCACGGTCTGCTTATTGTTTTAAGTCGCAAGCTATGGCTACCTCTCACATAGCCATGCACACTCTCCCACACACAAATATAGTGAACCTATCTTTAAATCTAATCAAGTTGCCTCCTCCCACGAATCCGCCAGTAGCACCACGATCCAGGATGTGCTCTCAAGCAAGCCCTATCTCCAAGCTCCAAGCTTTGACCTTCATAGCCATGTGCGCGAGATAGAAGAAGAGAAAAAGAAGATGATGAAGAGAGGAGAAGAAGAGCTTCTCCAAGGTCCCTCGCTCTCTCACACACACACTCTCCCTCTCTCACACTCCCTCTCTCATACACAAGATGAGCTTTTCCATTCACTTTTTGACTTTTATACATCATTTATCTCCTCCTTGGGCATTCATCCCCTTTTTGGTCCGGCCTTTGTCCACTCCTTAACTCTTTTTCCTCCTTCCTTAGCTCATGCCTCTCATTCCTTATAACTTACACAAAAGAGAGCCCATTGCTCTTTTACAAAATAAATTACAATGCATCTAGTGCTCTTTTGGCTAAAATATTGAGGTGTACTTATTCTTATGCGCTTCCTCTTACATTTAGAATTTTTCCTGCGCTTCGTATCTTCAGATTTTTTTGAGTGCACCTTTGTCCTCCGTCTTTCTCTTGCCTTGGGATTGTCTTCTGCTTCCGATTTTTCGGATTTTTTCCATCTTGGTCTTCCGAGGGTTAACATTACCCCACTCCTAGGTAAGTGCTAGTCCCATGGCACTTATGGTACGGGCTGAAAATGTTGAATCGGAAAAATGGTTCTTGGAGCCTTTGGAGAGGTTAGCCATGTTGGGGACGCTCTTCTATGAAGCAAATTTTAAAGGTTGTTGATATCGAAGATAGACGGTTGGTTAAAGAAGGCCTCCATAGTAGTTGACTTGCCACACCACCGCACAATGTACCAAAAAGAAAAAGAGTGCATTTCCTAAGGGGGTGTATCTACTTTAGTGTGCAATGCATTGTGCAAGTGATGGTGGACCTAGGAGATGGATCGAACCATAGGCAAGCCTAAGGTATTATCTCACACTTGAGTACCTAGTTCGAGTAAAGGAGGGGAAGGTGTTGTGAGTGACTTAGGAAGACATGTCTGTCAAAATGTCCTGCCTGTTGGGAATAAAGGCCGTCGTGCCTTTTAATGCACTCGGGTGTGAACACACCCTTAGCACTTGTACTTACACATATATATCTATCTAAAAAACCTAAACTGGTACACTCGTCATTGTACCCACAAACCGTGCAGACTTTCTACTCTGCTCTCTCCTACTCTCTCTCTCTCTCTCTCTCTCTCTCTCTCTCTCTCTAACGAACATTGACTGTCTCGATCTCCGTATCTCAGGGTCACTACAAACTAGTAGTAGAGCTGCGGTTAAGGTGTTCGTGCTTCTCGGAGTCCGTGTAGGTCAATAGGTCACGTTTCCGCCAGGTGACAGTTCCAAGTTGCAAGCGCAGGTCAAAAACGTCATTTCTAGTCAAATGCAAGCAAAACGACACCTCTTGGTGAGACACAAGTCAAAATGTCACCTCCTAGTCAAACTTAGTTATGTGGCTGCAGGCGCAGGTCAAACGACGTTATTTCTAATCAACCACAGGTCACGCGATCAGGCGACGGGCTAGCTGCTGTAAATGGAAAAAATTCGTCATTTTTTCCTTTGCAAAAATTTTAAATTTTTTCAAAGGTTCCCTGCAAGCAAGCCCCTTGCTCACTAACAGGCGTTTGTGTACATAAGCACAAAACTCAGATTTACGCAACTTTGCACCCGAAAATTTGGGGCTTTTCTAGAACTTAGAGACCTTAACGCAGAACTGGATAATCTGACTCACAAATTGCAAAATCAGTGGACGTTTGCCCGGGAATTCTGGGGCTTTTCACACTTAAGTGAATTTTTTTTTTTCAATTTCACTGAAATTTGTCACACCGGACCTAAGAAATTTGGGGATTTGTCCAAATTTAGTGCGAGCAAGACAAACAGTGATATCTGTCTCAGAAATTGCAAGAATTTGTGACATTTTGCCTCCGACATTTAGCGCTTTTCATGTACATGCAAAAATTGGGCTGAAATTTACCCTATTTCTCGACATTGATGCACATTGGATCCCGTGCAACTTGGGGCTTTTGCAATTTGGGTAAAATGTGTGCCCCATTTGGTCATTTTGTATACATGCAAGCTTAATTCCATGCAATTTGGACATCTAGCACTTGGAAATTTTGGGGGTTTTTGCTGAAATTGCTCTATTTTGGCAAATTTGGCTTGTTCTATGCTTAGCAGAGACAATGCAGATGTGTGGTTGATGCTTTGAGCACAAAACTTGGGGGCTTTTGACGGTGCATGTCAAATTTTATGCCCATGGATACATGTACAACAGAAATTGCAGCAAAATTTTGGAATTTCTCATGTAATGTGATGCATTTGCCCTTGGAACAGCTGTAATCAGTTGTAGAATGCTGTAGCACATGGTTTGGTGCTTCTGAAAATTTACTTACAGATCTGAAATTTCTACTTCTACGTGGTCATTTATCGCTGGTTGGTACTTGTTTGTACCTTCGTCACTTGTGTGACAGTTTGGGCCTGCATTTGCTGAATTTTTTTGTCACATTTGGGCTGAAAATCATGGTTGGAGCAGTAATCTCATGCACATAAAGAAGCTTGAAGGAGCACATAACTTTGCAATTTGGCAAAAACAGTGCTACAATATCCTGTTGCAAAAGAAGCAGGCAAAGCCAATTAAGACAAAAGGGGCGAAACCCACAGATATGGAATAGGACGATTGGGATGAGTTAAACAAGCTTGCACACTCAACCATCGAGCTATCGATTTCTAATGCCTTGCTATTTAACATTGAAGGCTTGGATTTTGCATATGCTATTTGGACTCGACTAGAAGAACTATATGCATAGAAGAGTGCCACAAGCAAAGTGTATTGGCTGAAAAAGCTTATGGATTTGCATATGAAAGATGGTACAACAATGTCTACTCACTTGAGTGAGTTTAACTCCATTTTCAGCCAGCTAGTTGCCTTGAAGTTCTTGATTGATGAAGAATTTAAGGCTACATTTTTGCTTTGCACTCTTTCAGAGAGTTGGGATACATTTAGGACTGCTATGAGCAATTCTAATGCGATTCTTTTGTATGATGATGTAGAGAGTGCTCTACTCATAGAAGAAATGAATTAGCAGAACAATGCATCCACTAAGTCTTCTAGTGCTTTGCATACTAGGGCAGATCACAACAGAAAGGAAAATCTGATAGCAAGGGACGCAGTAAATCACATGGAAAAGATGTTTAATCTCATCATTGTGGCAAGAAGGATCAATTTAAACGTGACTACTACAAATGGAAGAAAGAGAAAGAAAAGGGCAAGAAGACAGATAATAGTAAGGAAGAGAAGAAAGAGGGTCAACCTAAGAAGAGCAATGTCAAAATTGAAGAGGTGAATGTAGTCGCTCATGACAGTGACAGTGCAAATGACGTACTCTTGGTCTCTTCACACTTTGGTGCACATGCTTTACTTGCAAATAGAGATGATGACATGCATACCTGGATTCTCGATTCAGGTGCTTCCTTTCATCTCACCCCTCATCGTGATGTTAGAGATCAGATCATAGCCTGATCAGAGGCAACAGGCTGGTGCACTCGGACTGGCAATCGGACTGCCACGTGGCAGTCTGACCTACAGCAGCCTGTCGGCTGCATTTAATGCAGCCGCCTGGCTATTTTTGGCGCCCTTTTTCCCCCGGTTTTTCAGCTATTTATACCTGGCACTTTCAGCAGTCTGGTACACTTCTCTGCTCGCAAATTACAGACCGGTGACACGCGCAGATTCCGTCTCTGTTCGCAGATTTCAGACAGCAGACAGTGCAGACTGCAGCGGACTTCGAGGTGAACAGCAGGTTGCATCGTCGAGGTGGAGACACACAGTCCAGCGCACTGCGCCCGTGTATATATCTGCATATCTTTGTATTCAGCATTCTTTATACAGCAGATCTTCATCATCCACTGTCTCTTTCTCTCTCTTCTCTCTCTGCGTTCTCTCTCTCTCAGTCCTACGCTTCCGCACCGCTGCACTCTGACATGGTATCAGAGCAGTGTTTGAGGGCTGACTGAGCGCAGAATCAACCTGAAGAGGAGTTTCCATCGCGACACAAATTTGCGTTTTTTGCGTTTAAGGGCAGACAGGAGGGCTGCGCCTTGGAACAAGGCTGAAACGAGTGTGGCGCACAGGAAAGGAGTACGGGTGGTGGATTTGCTTCTGTTTACTGCTGTTTGACGCGGAGGAAGTTTGAGTTTTCAGCCTACAAGTGCAGTTTTTTACTTTTTCATCGCCTTTGGCGGGTGAAGAAGGTTCAGGACGCGGAAGAGCCTTAGCAGGCTGAGTTTTCCCAGTCACAGGGGGCTGCTTTTGCGTTTGTGAAGGCATTGCAGGTGAAGATGTCTACAGAGATTGACTTGGAGTTCCAGGCGATTATGGACCAGAAGGTGCCCGTCTTACCGGCTCTTCCTGCAAATCAGAAGCTTGACGGCGACAACTACTGCATTTGGCGCGTCATAATGTTGGCCATTCTTGAGTCCTATGATTTGGCGGAGTTGGTACAGGAGAAGATTGACTGGCCCTCGGTAAGAGATGAGTCCAAACTCTCTTCCGATGCTCGTGCAGATTTGGCCAAGGCCCAATCTCATTGGGACAAACTGAATGCCAGGATTCGATCCTTTCTCTTTCTATCATGCACTACAGCCATGATCGCTCACATCGAGCACTTGACGGTGGCTCGGGAGATATGGCTGGAGCTTGATCAGATGTACAATCGGATGACCCTAATGAAGCGGGTTTCTTTGGAGGTACAGATGCGGGCCTTGTCCGTAAATAAGTCTTCTTCACTGCCGGAGCACATTAACAAGCTAAGGCAGCTTCAGATGCAAGTTCAGAATGCGGGGAAGCCGATTTCCTCCGAAGACATGGCGATCACACTTTTGTCCCAGTTGCCGCCACGATTCGGTACATTTTACTCTGCCCTTATTGCTTCGGAGCGAGAGTCTACTCTTCGGTGGGAAGAGTTGGTTCCTATGGTCTTGGACCAAGAGGAACAGTTAAAGGGACAGAATGCTTCCAAGTCGGAGGCGTTGACAGGTCAAGCCTCTCAGAAGAAGGGGAAGGACCAAAAGAAGAAGAAGGGGGATAACAAGTCCAAGAACGACAAGGAGAAGGACAAGGACAAAGATTCCACATGCCATATTTGTGTACAGACTGGCCATTGGAAGAAGGATTGCCCTGACAAAGACACGAAGGACACCAAGAAGAAGGATACCAAGGATTCTGGAGCGGTGGCTGCACCCTCATCAGCTGCATTTCTTCATCTAGCTGTCACTGAGGACGCTTCACCGAATGCTTCTAATGCTGCGATGACGGCTCCCCAGGCTCGAGAGTGGATTGTTGATAGTGGTGCCTCACGGCACATGACTCCTTCATCAGATGGTGTTGCCCAGTTGCGACCCTCGCGTGGGCAGATTCTCATTGAAGACAGCTCTTCAGTTTCTATTGCAGGTCGGGGTAAGATGCAGCTTATTCCCGATGGGCGAGGTGGTACCCATACCTCAGAGGTTTTGCATGTACCAGGATTAGGGTACCATCTCCTTTCAGTTCATAAGATTTGCTCCCTTGGCCTTTTGGTGGAGTTTGACAGTACTACAGTGCGAGTCCTTGATCGTGGATCGAGGAAGGTTCTCTCATCCGGATATGAGGAGAATGGCATTTATAAACTGAAGTCTTCCACCGCCCTCTCTACTCTTCTTCTTACCTCTCAGTCACAGACAAAGTTATGGCATGCTCGGTTTCGTCACCTGAACTATGACTATCTTCGGAGGGCGTCACGTGGACAGCTTGTTCGAGGGTTGCCGGATATAGTGGTGAGCCAGCAGCCATGTGTCTCCTGCATTCGGGGGAAGCAGCATAAGGATGCCATTCCCCACACAACTTCGCGGCGGTCTACTTCACCGATGGAGCTAGTATCTACGGATCTATGTGGCCCTATGAGGAATGAGTCCTTGCGTGGGAGCTCGTACTTCATGCTGATCGTGGATGACTACAGCAAGATGACATGGGCCTATTTTTTGGCATTAAAGTCAGAAGCTTTCTCGCACTTCAAGGATTGGCTTCTCTTTGAGGAGAACCGATCGGGCCGGAAGTTGCAAACCTTGCGATCCGACAAGGGAGGTGAATTTGTTTCTAATGAGTTTGCTCAGTTTTGTGCAGATAGAGGAATTCACCAAGAGTTTGCCAATACCAATACTCCTCAAGAAAATGGTATTCTTGAACGGAAGAACCGCAGTGTGATCGAGATGGTGCGCACCATGATGGAGCACCGACAGACCCCTCAAGTTCTATGAGCTGAGGCTGTGGCTACTGCAATTCACATCCTTAATCGATCCCCTACTTCGGCCGTGGAAGGGATGACTCCATTTTAGGCTTATTTTGGGACGAAGCCAGATGTTTCTTACTTTCGGGTCTTTGGGTGTGATGCCTATGTTCACATTCCCAAGGCTCACCGTGATAAATTTGAAGCAGCTTCCCGAAAACAGGTATTTGTTGGCTACAGCCCCCAGTCCCAGGGTTACCGACTGTATGATCCCGTCAAGCAAGATGTGTACACTAGCCGTGATGTGCGGTTTGTGGAGGTTCCAGCTACTTCAACGGGTGAGGAGCATCCCGTTCTTGGAGATCTAGGGGAGAGTTGAGCTCCTTCTACAGTTCCACTGCAGCCCCTGCCTTTTGATTCTGATTCTGTTTCTGACACAGAGTCTATTGTTCCACTGGACACCTGTGAGGAGTTACCACCGGTGGATATTCCAGAGTCTTCTGCTGATGGAGAACGACGAGGGGAGGTTCGGCCTCCTCCTCGCTGGGCCCGTGACACACTCCGTGATTCAGGGATCGAGGGGGTTCCTTAGGAGTGGGGACCGTAGGATGGTCCGCGGCGGTAACGGAGGCACCAGGCACACTCTACGGAGCTTGTTTGCTCCAACTATTATTTGATGACCCGTATTATGCAAGATCAAGAGCCCACCTCCGTGAAGGAGGCTTTACAGTCCGCACCATGGAAGAAAGCTATGGAAGCTGAGTTAGAGGCTATTGAGAGGAATGGCACTTGGTCACTCATGCCCCGCCCCCCGAAGAAGAAGGTGATTGGAGTCAAGTAGGTCTTCAAGACCAAATACCTTAGCGATGGTTCTTTGGATAAGCACAAGGCTCGCCTTGTTGCTAAAGGTTTTGCACAGCGCCCAGGTATTGACTGTCATGATACTTTTGCCCCCACAGCTCGTACGGCAACCATTAGAGCTAATCTTGCTTTGGCTGGCCATAGGAGATGGCCTGTTTATCAGTTGGATGTGAAGTCGGCCTTCCTCAATGGTGATTTGAAGGAGGAGATCTATGTTGAGCAACCTCCTGGCTTTGGTTCTTCAGATGGGAAAGTCTACAGGTTGAAGAAGGCCTTGTATGGCCTCAAGCAAGCTCCGCGTGCATGGAACGAGAAGATTGATTCGTTCCTCCAATCTCAGTTAGGATATCGGCGGTCCAAGGCCGATCCGCAGCTGTATGTTCGCACTTCCGAGGATGGTTGTGTGCTGTTTGTCTTATATGTTGATGATTTGATTGTCACAGGTGATGATGCACAACAGGTCCAAGAGACGAAGTCAGCTTTATATCATACGTTCGAGATTACGAACTTGGGTCTACTCCATTTCTTTTTGGGCCATGAGATTTATCAATCTCAGAGGGGGATCTTTATCTCTCAACAGAGATATGTACAGTAGCTCTTGGTGTCTTTTGAGATGGAGGATTGTCGGGCCCTATCTACTCCTATGGATCCAAACTGGAAGGCCACTTCCCATTCAGCTTCTCCTTTGGCGGATGCGTCCCGCTATGGACAGTTAATTGGGTCTTTGATTTGGCTTCTCAACACCAGGGTTGATCTATGTTTTGCTGTTGGACTCTTGGCAGGGTTCATGAGTGAACCTAAGATGGTGGTGCATTGGCAGGCTACTCAGAGGATACTTCGGTATCTGAGGGGGACGTCTGATTTAGGGATTCATTACCCCGCAAGGACAGATGGGTCAGATCTTGTACTTGCAGGTTGGAGCGACTCACATTGGGCCGGTGACGTGGACCACAGGCGGTCTACTACAGGTTACTGTTTTACTTTGGATGCAAGTGTTCTTTCATGGAGTAGCAAGAAGCAGCCCACGGTAGCCCTCTCGTCTACTGAGGCGGAGTATCGGGCCGCGTCTTCCACCACATGCGAGGTTGTGTGGCTTCGACGATTATTGGAGGAGCTTGGGTGCCCCCAGACTCGTCCTACATTGTTGCGATGTGACAATGAGAGTTGCATTGCCTTGGCAAGGAACCCTGTTTTTCATGCCCCGACGAAGCACATAGAGATCCAGTACCACTTCATCCGAGAAAAGCTTCTAGATGAGACCATCACTGTGGAGTATTGCAAGACGGAGGACAATCTTGCCGATTTGTTTACGAAGGCGCTTCCTCAAGCTCTTCTTCGGAGACATTCCAGATCCCTCAGGCTTCTGCCCTGCCCAGGCTCTGAGAGGGGGTGTTAGAGATCAGATCATAGCCTAATCAGAGGCAGCAGGCTGGTGCAATCGGACTGCCACGTGGCAGTCCGACCTACAGCAGCCTGTCGGCTGCATTTAATGCAGCCGCCTGGCTATTTTTGGCGCCCTCTTTCCCCCGGTTTTTCAGCTATTTATACCTGGCACTTTCAGCAGTCTGGTACACTTCTCTGCTCGCAGATTACAGACCGATGACACGCGCAGATTCCGTCTCTGTTCGCAGATTTCAGACAGCAGACAGTGCAGACTGCAGACTTCGAGGTGAACAGCAGGTTGCATCGTCAAGGTGGAGACACGCAGTCCAACGCACTATGCCCGTATATATATCTGCATATCTTTGTATTCAGCATTCTTTATACAGCAGATCTTCATCGTCCACTGTCTCTTTCTCTCTCTTCTCTCTCTGCGTTCTCTCTCTCTCAGCCCTACGCTTCCGCACTGCTGCACTCTGACACGTGAATGGTTCTTTGCCTATGCAGGGGATCGACATGGTGTTGTCCATCTTGGGAACAACTATGCATGTGACATTGCAAGTATTGGCAGTGTGCAATTGCAGTTTCAGCATGGTTCTGTCTTCACACTTCAGCATGTATGGCATGTACCTCAACTCAAGAAGAGCTTGATTAGCACAAGGCGGCTAGATGATGATGGATTTCACACCACCTTTGGTGATGGGAAATGGAAGATCTCTAAGGGATCTAGAGTGATTGCCAGAGGTTGTAAAAGTGATACCTTCTATCCTCTCCATGTATCTAGTGTGAGTGATCATGTTGTTGCTGTGACCGAGCGACCAAGTGTTTCTTTGTGGCATGACCGGTTGGGACACATGAGTCAAACAAGAATGAAAGCGCTTTCTCGTTTGGGTTACTTGCCTTGTCTTCGTTATGCTGATTTTGAGCATTGTGATCATTGTGTTTATAGTAAACATGCACAGACGTCTCACAACAAGTCTCTTTCCCTAAAATCTTCTCCTCTAAAGTTAGTACATTTAAATGTATGTCAGATGCAAGGATTATCTTTAGGAAAAAAGAAATATTTTATTACCTTTATCCATGATGCTACACGAAAGGTATGGGTTTATCCTATTCGTAGCAAGGATGAAGTGTTTGACAAGTTTAAAAAATTCTTGGCATTGGCTGAAAATCTGACAGATAAGACAATTAAGTGTCTTTGCTCTGACAATGGTGGGGAATATGTGTCCAAGGCCTTTCAGGCATTTTGTGACAGCAAAGGGATAAAGAGGGAGCTCACTACCCCTCATAATCCACCCCAAAATGGAGTTGCAGAGCGTATAAATCGGACCATACAAGATAAGGTCCGTACGATGCTGTCTCATGCTGCATTACCCCATGGTTTTTTGACAGAGGCTGTTATGGCAGCCGTACACTTGATTAACTGGTCACCAAACAAGTCTTTGGGAGGGGAGTTTCTCAAGAAGCGTGGTCGGGCAAGCCACCTTCATATGCTCATCTGAAAGTGTTTGGTTGTGAGGCTTTTGTGCACATTCGTAAAGAAAAATGCAGCAAACTTGAGCCAAAGTATGGTGACGAGGGTGAAATGGGGTATAGATTATGGGATCCCAAGAAAAGGAAAGTAGTACGCAGCAATGATGTTATCTTCCGGGAAGATCGCATGCATAAACAGCCCGAAAAGACTGAGGAGGTCCGTAGGGTTGTATTCCGAGAAAAAATACCTTTTGGACAGCAAAATGTGCCCGCTGTACAGCAGCAAATACCTGTTGTAAATGATTGGAAATGATCAACCACATATTGCTCATGATACTGAGCCACTACATGTGCAACAACATCCAGGACAAGCAGCTGTTAATGCTGATTTGCAAGCTGAAATGCCAGGACAGCAAGCTGAAAATGCTCAACAGCCAACAAACAATGATCATTGGGTTAGGAGATCATCTAGGGCTACTAGACAACCTGATAGATTTGTTTCTGGTGCAAACAATGTGGCTGATTATGTCACGTTGACAGACTATGGTGAACCGTCTTGCTTCAAGGAAGCAATAGACAGACAAGACAGCAAGGAATGGTATAAAGCCATGTTGTCAGAAATGGAATCTCTTGAGAAAAATGACACTTGGCACTTGGTGCAATTGCCTAAAGGGCAGAAAACACTTCCATGCAAATGGGTTTACAAGATGAAGGTCACTTCTGGTTCCTCACCTAAGTACAAAGCAAGATTGGTTGCAAAGGGATATAAGCAGGAGCATGGAATTGACTTTGATGAGATTTTCTCTCCTTTAGTCAAGATGACTACATTGAGAACCATTTTGGGCTTGGTTGCAATTGAAGATATGGAGCTCATACAAATGGATGTAAAGACTCTGTTTTTACATGGTGATCTGCATGAAAATATATATTTGCAATAGCCTGAAGGGTTTGTGGAAAAAGGGAAAGAAAAGATGGTATATAAACTCAAAAGGAGTTTGTATGGGCTGAAAAAAGCACCAAGAGAATGGTACCATAAGTTTCATACATTCATGCAGTCTCAAGGCTTTCGTAGAAGTCAAGTGGATCACTGCTTGTACACTAAGAAGCCAGCAGATGTCAGCCTAATTATCTTAGCTTTGTATGTTGATGACATGTTGATTGCTGGCAGGGATACTCATGCCTTGACCTCAGTGAAGCAAAGTCTTCATGGCAGCTTTGATATGAAGGATCTTGGTGATGCAAATCACATTCTTGGCATGCGAATACTCAAATATAGGTCAAAAGGATCACTCTATCTATCTCAGCAGGAGTATATCTCCAAGGTTTTACAGTGTTTCAATATGGAGGGGGGGAAACAATTGGGATTTCATTGCCTCCATATGTGAAACTCAGTACAGAGGGCAACCCTGCATCTGATGATGAGAAAGGCTGAAATGGCCAAGATACCATATGCTTCAGCCGTTGGCAGTTTGATGTATGCTATGGTTGCTACACATCCTGACATTGCCTTTGCAATGGGAGTGGTTAGCAAATACATGGCAAACCCTGGCAAAAAGCATTGGGAAGCAATGAAAGATATTATGAGATACCTCAAAGGCACAAAGGAGTTGTGTATCTGCTTTGGAAAGCAGAAGGCATCTCTTGTGGCTTTACGGATGCAGACTATGCTGGTCATACGCATTGCAAAAAGTCCACTTCTAGGTATGTGTTTACTTTCACAGGAGGAGCAGTCTCTTGGATCTCCATGATACAAAAGTATGTTGCATTGTCTACTACAGAGGCAAAGTATGAGGCTGCCATTGAGGCATGCAAGGAAGCTTTATGGCTTTCACGTCTGGTGGGAGAGCTTGGCATTACAGAGTTACTTGTTCTCCATTGTGACAGTCAGAGTGCTATCATGCTAGCACGAAATCTTGTCATTCATACAAAGACGAAGCACATACAGGTGAAGTACCACTTCATTAGAGATGTACTTGACACTAAGAGCATTGAGCTTGTCAAAGTGCATACATATGATAATCCTACAGATCTTCTTACGAAGGGTCTTCTAGCAAAGCGGTTTGCTCATTGCTGACAGATGATGGGAGTTGGATAGATATATGTATTTCAACTTTGTACATACCTAGACTTAGCTGATTCTTTTCTCCTCTTAAGGCACATTGCCTTTAGGTGGGAGGTTCTTGGAAATAAAGGCCCTCGTGCCTTTTAATGTGCTCGGGTGTGAACACACCCTTAGCACTTGTACTTACACATATATATCTATCTAAAAAACCTAAAGTGGTACACTCATCATTATAACCACAAATCGTGCACTCTCTCTACTCTGCTCTCTGTCTCTCTCTGCTGCTAACAAACACTGATTGTCTCGATCTCTGTGCCTCACAGTAACTACACTACCCTTAATGTACCCTAAGTAGTGAAGCAAGGGAGAGCTAGGGTAGTCCCTAGGTGCAATGATTGTGACGCTCATAGAGTACAAATGGACGGATTTCATTTTTGTTTTCTTTCTTTTTCACTTATTTCTCTTCTTTTCTTTTATTTTCTTTCTTCTTTTTTCTCTTTTTTTTGTGATTACAAGGGAGCACATTAAGTGGCATCCCATTCATGGGCAAGGACTAAGCTGCGAAGAGGCTTAAGGGATTTGTTTAGAAAGACTCTGCTTTGCATATAGCCCTTCAAGTTAACCTTTACATTGTTGAGGAGCATAGATGACAAAAACGGTTGGTTGCACCCAGTGAACCTCCTATCACTTATATTTTCTAATAGGCTCATACAAAATGCTGGCAAGAGGATGGCTCTCATCATGAGACACGGGTCATTGCACAACTATCTATTCCTCCATCAATATCAAAAAAGAGAAACAATAACCGTTCTTCCTCTGTAGTAGGCTTTTGTTCTAGTAGTATTCGCAAAAGGTGGAGATAATTGCAGGCGGTAATGAAAGCAAGATCTAGGCACAATGAGAATTCTCTAAGAAAGCCTACTATTGATGGGCGGAGATCCCTTTCAGTGAAGGTTAAGCATTCTTCCAGAGAAGTGGCATTCACATTGTAGATCATAGGGAAGTCATACCTACCATGCACCTCCCCATTCAAATCAACTCCAATCCTTTGCAGATAGGGCATGTAGGTAGGATCATTCCTCTCCTATGGTAGGGTGCTACAGAAAGCCATCCAAGGCTTACTTTACTCAAAAGCTGGCTGTCTCGTAGTTCATGGTGTTCAAGTGTGCTGCAAAGGGGGATGCTCTCTACATCCCGTACTTGGAGATCCACGTGGCAGTTGGATACAAGAGCCAATGCCTTTGAAGCCTATGCCTCTTGAGGCTCCACCATCAATGGAGAAGGAGATGGCTTCACCACTAGATTCACCCGTTCGATTAGCACAGGTGGATATTCCAGAGACATCGTCAAAGGCAGAGTGGTGAGGGAAGTATTGGCCTTCTCTCATTAGGCACATGATACACTGTGATGCAAAGATTGAGAGAGTTCTTGAGGAATAGCAACCACAGGATGGCCCATGGGGATCTCAAAGAAACCAAGCACATTCCACGGAGCTTGTTTGTACTAACTATTATTTGATGTCTTGTGCCATACAAGATAGAGAGCCCACCTATCGCAAGTGACCTACATGAAGGCTCTGCAATTAGAGCATTGAAAGAAGGCTATGGAGCAAAAGTGGATGTTATTGAGTGGAATGGCACTTGGGATCTTGTGCCACGGCCTATTCATAGGAAGGTGATTGGAGTCAAGTGGATCGTTAAGAAAGCACAAGGCACGGCTCATTCCTAAAGGAGTCGTGCAATGGCCAAGAGTGGATTCCCATGATACCTTTGTACCTATGGCTTGGATAGCTACCATTAGGGCTATTCTTGCCTTAGCTAGCCATAGGAGATGACTGGATTACAAATTTAGATTGGGCTAGAGATGTTGACCACCAACAGTCAATAGCATGATATTGCTTCACTTTGGGTGCAGGTGCTATCTATTGGGGTAGTAAAAGGTAGCCCATCATTGCCCTATCACCTACAAAGGCGGAGTATAGAGTGGCATCTTCTACCAAATGTGAGACAATGTTGTTTCGGAGGTTGTTAGGAGAGCTTAGTTGTTCCTAGACAAGTCCTACTACACTTCATTGCAACAATGAGATTTACATTGCTTTGGTACAAAATCCTATCTTCCATGCCAGGTCAAAGCACATTGAGATACAATACCATTTCATTTGAGAAAAGATCTTGGATGAGACTATTGATGTGGTATTTACAAGACAGGAGGATAACTTCACAGATTTATTTACGAAGGCTCTTCCTCAGGCCATTCTTCAACAACACTCCAAATCCCTAAGCCTTATGCTGCATCTAGGATTTGAGAGGGGAATGTTAGAGATTCAGTCATCCCCTGGACAACACAAGTAGTGTACTATTGTATAGTTAGTAATGTCGAGCACAGTTATGCATTTTCCTATGCAGGTCAGACAGCTTTCAGCAGTCGTCTAATGGTTCTGCAACAAAGTCAACCATGAGGATCACATTGGGCAGGGTGGGCAATACAGACATCCCGGGCAGGTGGTGCATGGCAATGCGCAGCATTTTCACTGCACTTATGGCACAATTGGCCAGTATTCAGGCTGGTCAGCCAGTTTGGCCAATCTGTTATTTTTTATGCATTTATTATGGGCTATTTATGCCCAGCCCCTCCCGATCATTGTTATTCTCTATTTTTCAGGGGTAGCTAGAGAGACATGGCCAACATGTGCCCTTTTACATATTTGTCTTCTTCATTTCAACATTCATTCACTGCAGATTTCTGTGTTCTACTGTCTCTTTCTCTCTCTCCCTACTCTCCATGTTCATTTTCTTTCAATCCCATCATATGCTTCCACATTCACTGCACTCTAACGTAAATTTGTATAAATGAACAACATTGAAGACCACGATAGGCCTATACCTCAATATCCCTTCAAGACATCTAGACTCCTATATAGGTAGGTGCTGCTACCGCCCACTATCCAGCATCCTCATGCTGCTATTCAGCAGGTGCTTTCCCTAGCATTCTATACAAATGGCCCATTCATCAGACAGACCTGAAAAACACCTTCCTGAAATAATATTTTTGCTCAATTTCTTATGTATTTGTTTGATGCAAGCATTTGTTTGTACTTTGCCCAATTGTTCTACATAGTACAAATAAAAACTAGCAAAGAAACTAAAGCTTCTGTCACCTGATCTTTCAGTATATACCTTGTAGCTTTCAGCTGCAACATATACCGGTTTGCTCATGCTCCTTGCTACCATAGCTGCTTGATAAGTTCCAATCATGTTGATAATGCCTCCACTCTCAACAACCCCATCCGCACCAATTAATAGCATGTCAACACGCTCCATAGTATAGGCAACTGCTGAATCTATGATGAGTGTAACAGGAACACCAACTGCAACCATCTCTTTTGCCATCTCAATTCCTGTGCTATCAGGCCTACCCTCTAACAACACAAAAACAAACACGATCAAGATGAATTCACTTGCTTTTCAGCATGTGTATTAGTATACAATAATAAGAAAAACACTATTTGACCCCATATCCACACCCCACCAACAAAAAAACACCCAAAAAATAAAAAAAACATGTAGTTCTGAATCTGAAAATATACCTGTGCAGATAACACTGAAATGTTTCCCATTGGCAGCAGCAAGTTTTAAGATTGCTAAGACTACCCTAGAAAAACCATGGGTGAGTATTGTGCAACCGTCTCGAACAAAATCTTGCCCAAGCATGCCAATGGTCTTTCTAGCCTAAGAAGATAAAAGTAGAGTCATGAGATAAAGTGACTGCAACATTTGCTCCATCAATCAGTCTAAATGAAACCATGGTATCCTGATGAGCCAAAACTTTCCAAGGTATACCTTCAGGGAAATTTCACCAAAACGCTCTCCACGTTCAATAAGACGAGATTTTCCCGCACGAATGTCTTCATATTCCAAAGCCTTAGTACGAGTAACATATCGCATGAAGAGGTCACAGCCTGCTGAAAGTGAAATGGATGTTTCATCCCATGCCTATGCAGAGATGAAAGGCACAGGTCAGCATAGACGTGCTCTTTGTTTTCTTGATTGCTTTCTCCTTTATTAACGCAATTAAATACCATGACAATGGCTTCACACAGCTGCTTCTAAGAGCAATACAGACTGATTCAAACCCCAATTTTGTCATTCACGCTACTTTAGGGGAAAACGCTCTTCATGTATGTATAGATCAAGATAATGGACGACTGACCTTGAGGGCTTCGGATGCTTTTTTCAGCTCGATTTCAAGCCCCATCATGGTGGTGGCCTCGCTGCGCTTGATAACTGCTGTGAGGGCCTTAATAGCAGCCACTGCCTCGGCGAGCTCAGGGTTGCTGCGCCAGTGATTGAATTCCTCGATCACACTGAAAGGCGGAGCAGCCCCTCCGCCGACACCATTGGCCGCTGCTCCTGCTGCCGTCTCCAAATCCACAGCGGCCTCGGCCTGTGCCAGCCATTCCTTCGTCACGGCCCCGCGATGGCCAGCCCGAGCCTCGTAGTACGGAAAACCTGCTGCTTTCATCACCGTCTCTCTCTCTCTCTCTCTCTCGATATACATATATACATGTATATATATATATATGTGTGTGCGCGCGGCGCAGAGATGCGGGTGCTGGGTGGACACTTCTTAAGTGCATTCCCACTCCTATCATAAGAGTCCAAAAGGTCAAGGAGACAAAGAAGGCAATGCATAATGCACGAGATGTTTGAGAATCGAGATGACGAATATGGATCTTCTCCACTTATTTCTAGGTCATAAGATTTGACAAATTCCAAGGGGAATTTTCATCTCCCAACAAGGCATGTGCAAGAGCTTTTGACTACTTTTGAGATGGAGGGGTGTAAGGCAATTTTTACTCCCATGACTCCAAAATGAAAGACTACGACCCACCTAGATTCACCGACGGCAAATACTACCCATTACAGACAATCGATTGGGTTGTTAACATGGTTTCTAAGTACTCGGATTGATTTGTGTTTCCCTATAGGTTTGCTTGTGGAGTTCATGAGTGAATCCAAGCTTGTTCATTGAAAGGTTGCAAATGAGGATTCTACAATTCCATACACTTAGAGAAAATTTACTTCCAGAAGTCTATGTAGTTAGGTTTAATGAGGTGTGGATGGTTTACATAACTACTCTTCACTTATGTGTTACCACTTTTGAGAGTTCATGGAGTATCTCAAAAAATGGTCATACTCCCATGAAGTAGCTGGAGTTAAAACACGTGGCAGTCATCTATTGGTAAATATCGTGTTCTCTCTCCTTGAGTCTCTTGCACTCTTCTAAAGGGTCGTTTCTCTCCTCATAGAGTCTCTCTTTCCTGATTGGCAAAGGTAGCGTCCAAATGAAGTATGCAAGTGTGTGGTTGCTATTGTTATAAAATCTGAGATACATGCTTGACTTTCTTATATACTTAAAATATATATGGTAAATATTATATGCTGACACAAAGAGAGAACCTATGAGAGAAAAGAAATATGTAGAGAGATAGAGAGATTGACAACACATTAGGGACTAGAAGATGGGCCAATCCCCCCCCCCCCCTTGTGGAGTTATATTATGACAAGAAGCAAGCTCCTCTATCACATAAATGAGTTCTTAACTTGAAGATCTTGGGAACAAGATCACAGTTCCTTACATGGTATACAATCGGCTAACACTTGCACAACTTGAAAGTTGGCACCTTTTGATCTTTCTTGAGTCTCTCCTTCTCTCCTGCACAATATGTGTAGGGCTTTCCTCTTAGAGCTTGATTTCAACAGAGCTTCCGCGGCGCTTGCACCTTCTCTCCTTCTCTTGAAACTTGATTTCAGCATGGCTTCCGTAGAACTTGCACCTTCTCTCCTTCTCGTGGAACTTGATTTCAGCATGGCTTCCGTAGTATTTGCACCTTCTCTCCTCCTCTTGGATGCATGCAAACCGATGCTTCCTTCACCTCCCCCACACTACCCAAGGAGAGCCTCCTCTTTTATAGGCTTTCAAGAGCTTCTCTTCTTAGAGAGAAACTTAAGTGCCAAGATTGGAAATGTTGATCTTCATGCAAGATGTGACGTTCTAGAACCTACTTTGCGACACCAATTTCGAGATATCTCTCTATGCATTGTTCGAATGGAAAAATGTCCAACACGAAAGTTGTAGATCTCGCTGTTTTCGATAACTCACATGAGCCATTTTTAGAGATTGGCTTTCTATCGTGAGATATTTTAAAAATGGATTCACCACATCTATTTTTAAAAAAACAGTGTTTTAAACTGTACTCTTAACTTGTGGTCCATGCAACTACCTTGAGCCATATTTAAGAAGAGTTAATTAGATTGCCTTGGGCCTCAACCTTAACATTGACTTCCCACGAAAGCTTGTGTCATCTTAGACCTTAGAAAGAGAAAATCACTTCTCTCATTACTTCTAGAGGATCAAGTCTCTTGTCTTTCTTAGTGAGAGAATTACCTCTTTCCTTTTTCTTAGTAAAAGAATTATTTCTATTCTTAATTCATTAAGAGAGAAAATACCTTAAACCTTGACTTGTAAGGGAGAGGATGACCCCCAAATGAATGCAATGCTCATTACACACAAGTAAACATTCCCAAGCGTCCCCGAATACACACATAGATACATATACACAATGCTAATGCACTTCCTTTTCTTAGAACTCAATCCATCTTCATTTATGTATAACTCATTGGTTCTTGTGTACACTCTTACACTTGGCAGGCACTTCCTTCCCCTTCATAACTTATACAGCATGTACCAAATATCCCCGTCACAGTGCTCTGATCACCTCATTAAGTGATGCACTAGGAATACTGGTCTCTAAATAGTCTCATGGCTGTGCTAGATCATCATCAACACTTAAAGAAAAGTGAGTCATTAATTTATTGACATAAATTTACTCAATAGAGAATGTGTAATAAGCAATCAATTTAGTGACAGCTATACTCTATAACTTAGATTTGTACACACCCAAGTCAATGCACTTGGGCATAGCCTAGTTCTATGTCGCTATTATGTATATGCAAGGCTCCTAATAGTCACACTAACAGAAGGCTCCTAGTGGTCACACTAAGAAGGAAGTGCTAGCAAGATACAAGAGGGATAACCATATATGGACACATCTTGACTTAAGTGCCTTAAAAAATGGTCATTCCAACTCCTAACTTAAGTCATTACTATATAATTGCAAGGCTCTTGAAATACTTCTATGCAATTACAAGTTAGTTGGTTAGTTCAAAAGTTAGTTAATCAATTAATAAGTTAGTAAGGTTACTAACTAAAGACTAGTAAAAACTAACTAACATTAATAAATAATAATTTATTATTTAAAAAATTCGAGGATCGTAACCCGATATTTTTTTCGAATTGACAAAGACTATAGCCACTCATCACGAAAGTTACCATGTGAACGAGAGTTATGAGCCATATTAGTCACTAGTGTTAATGTGTATAGTATAGATGGTCCAAAAATATTAGATTTTTGGATAAAACTAGCATATTTTAGATATTATTTATTGTAAATATCCTAAAAAGCTATGAAAGATTTCTAGAACAAGATGTCATATAAAAAAAGTAAGTGGTCTTTTTAGCTAGTTTTTGAGATTTAATACAAAAAAGAAAGATTGGTGAAATCGCGTGTGTCGTGATCATAGTTTACATGCAATAAATAACACTTCGAACAGGGAGAAGAAGAAGGAGTGATTTAGAAGATTTCTAATCAAGTGTCTTTGGGTTTTACCTCCCTTTCAAAGCCAACGAAACTATCAGATTTGTGATTTGAGCATCAGATTGCATCTTAGAAGTTTCAGATCGTTGATTTTGCCAATGCCCCCCCCATTAAAAGCTATTCTTCTCAGCCACAATTATTCTTCTCTAACTTAGCTATAAATATGAGGCATGGGAAGCAGTTTACAGAGGCATAAGGAGACTTCGAGAGGTTGCGAGAGAGAGGTAGAGAGAGGAAGGTAGAAGGAAACCCCTCCAAGAGGCTACAAGAAGGAGCTTGAGAGAGAGAGAGAGAGAGAGAGAGAGAGAGAGAGAGAGAGAGAGAGAAGTTACCCTGAGAGGCTGCGAGGGAGATAGTTAGCTCAATTCCCTCCATGTCTTGGTCTTTAAGTAAGCCATCTTCTCTTATACTCTTCTATCTTGAATTCATTACTCCTTCTTTATCTCTCGAATCCACTTGTAGACGACGATTGCTCCAAAGTAACGAGGTGAAAGGACCATGGAAACCACTTCAACTGGTCAAGAACGGGTATTGTTGGAGATACAGGAGTGCATGAGGCTGCCGAAGTTGCCACTACCAATAGAACATCAGGTGTAGCGAACGCAAGCATGAGCAAAGATAAAATTTGCAATGTCGTCATGCCAAACCAGGTTATTCATTACTAGGTTATTATTTCGCCACATAAAATAATTACATAAAATATTAGCTTCTATAATTTACACTTACACAAATTGACAGTTTCATCTAGAAAACATACTAGTATACGCATAAACAATTAATTACTATGATTTATAGTTAGATTAAGTGGGATTCTAAATCATGGAATCATGATAGAAATAGTTGCAAGAGGTTATTGTACATACAACTTTACGTACACTCGAGATTAGTAAAACAACTCGATATAATTATTGTCAAATGTGACAAGGTTAAGTGTTGACTAACGCTTAAAAAAATGAATTTTTATTTAAAGGATTTGTACATCATCTCGTTGAGTTATCGGCACAATATATTTCTTTAAGAAATTTCGCTTATGTTGGGTAAGATAGCCCCAAACGAAAAATTCATGTCTTACTTAACATGTTGTAAGAGATGTACTCAACACTTCTTTATGGGGAGGAGAATCCTCATTAGAATATAAGGTTACCTTAGGATAAGGTTTAACTTGGCTATGTGAAGTTGTGAGTTATACGATGGTGTAATTGTCATTGCATCATTTGATATACGTTTAAAAGGATTGTTTGTGTTTGCTAGAATCTATATCTCTGATTGAAAATATTAACAAATAGGATAAAAGAAAGGATCTCACTAAGCTATAAGCTAGCTGTGAAACCCTACTCTAAGGGGGTCATGGTTATCACTTTGAGAGGCTTAGATCGACTCCGTAGCGAAAGGTTTGTCCGTAGGGATAGTCTTGGGCAGTAGGAAATGTAGGTACCATGGGGGGCTTTGGCCATAAATCCTGCATTGTTCCTAGATTTTGATAAGCCCCTTCGTGACCCAAGATGGGATCCAGGAACCCTAAATACTAGTTACAAAGATGGAATCTTGGTAGACAGAATACCTTAGTGGAATTCTTGTATCTTCCACAGGGTCGGAAAGATGAAGATTGTAATAACTTCCAATATAATGAAGAAGTTTATTATTCAAGGATTGTTTGAATTGTATACATATCCATGAGATAAATTACGTGAAGGAACATGTGATTTAAATGACTAATTAAGGAAGCTGGTTGTATATGTTCCAATAAATGTGTTGTAGGTAATTAAAAAACTAAAGATGATTCAATCATCAAGGAAACTGGGTGGACGTGACCCCCTACAAGTTTGTCCAATGGTAGAGTAGTCTCACTTAGCTGGGAGCTTTTCTAAATCGGCAACAGAAATAAGAAGACGATCCAACTAGTCGTTAAATAGAACTGACTTGCATTGTTTTAGGGGGGTTGAAATGGGATTTTGCCTTATGGACAGGAGGGTTGATGTACCACACTCCCCTCCAACTCCCATTCTCTTTGAACAAAGTGCAATGGCAAGTTTGCTTCAAATCGAGTAGTCTTGTAGAAGTGGGAACTCGAAATTACTGACTCTAGCTAGCTACTAGGAGACTCATCTCATTTTAGGAACCTAAAAATTCAGGTTGATCCTAGTAGGTTTGACCAGAACACTTCTGTTGCGATGTAGACTCAATGGGGTCTAAGTGACAAACCTCGTGATGTTCCAAGGGAGCATCGGGCGGCGTCATTAGGAAAACCTACTGATGTACTATAAAAAGGTGTGCCTTGGAATGAGCTAAGCAGATACCTCACAGCTCTAGTGGTTGCACTAAGAAGGGAGGGCTACCATGATATAAGAAGCATAACTAATTATAGAGTTCATCCAACCATACAAGCAAACTAAGGAATATCATTACTTTGATTACACCCCCTTACTTCCAACAGGGTTTTTTGTGTGACCCCTCAATCTACCATTGTTTGCAAAACTAAGGAATATCATTACTTTGATCACACCCCCTTACTTCCATTAGGGTTTTGTGTGTGACCCCTCAATTTACCATTGTTTGCGAAACCCAACTATAATATCCAATGTGAGGTGGGAACATGACTCACTTCCAATAGTGTTTGTTGTGTGACCTTCGAATCTACAATTATCTTCAAAACCCGTGTATAGCATGTGATGCAAGGTGGGAACCAACATTCACCCCTTTCTTTTGCCATTTGTAATGTGGTGAGCCATCACTTTCCTTACAAATTGTACAAGTTGCTTAACTATTGGCTTTTTGCATTGCTACCTTTACATGTTCAATCTATTTGGTAGCAATCAACCTCAAGTGTGGTGTTGTGATTGTTGCCTTAATTTTATATCAACAAGTAGGTCATTGTTGTTGCACCCTTGATCTGGAGTGCGTGTGTCAATATAAGGTCATCTAAAATGACCATCAAAATGCACATGACCTGCAGGCCGTTTCATGGTATGTGGGTGCATACGAGGCATGGTCCACGTGTCCCCGGACCCCAACTCTATGGTGGTCCCCACTACCACTTGGCATATCCCCTTTTGGAATGCCACTTACAAAAAAGACTGCGAATAAAACGTGGTTGTGGGAGGGCAGGCTTTGCCACATGTTGGCACGGGCTTGCTTGAGTGGCAAATCGCTTGCGTGAATGTCAGGGATAGGGAGTGCGCATGTCGGGGGTGGAGGATTCCACTGCCATGGCCTACGTGAGCTTGTTGCAAATCGTCTATGCTACAATTCCTTGTCGCTTTGTTACTTGTTGTCGGTCCATCATCGTTGGTTGCTAGTCCATGTTTGACTGCAAATGAAGGGGGCCCAAGAGTTGTCAACACTGCATCCCAGCTTGTCAGAGATGCTGCTACATCCCCAGTAAGATGCGAGGGTCAGGAGTCCAATATGCTGAACAAGGTATCAACTTTAAATGAGTTGATTTACTTTGCTTCAAATATAGAATCAGGCTGAGGAGCCAGACCTGCCGAAAGGCCGTCGAATTATTGTTGCATCGTCACACCAATAGAAAGGCTATTGAACCAGGCTTCGAAATCAGCACCTACACACCATTAACCAGTCGAAGGAGGAGTGGCATGCAGACCACAAACCAGTCGAAGGTGTGCTTCTCTCTCTCTCTCTCTCTCTCTCTCTCTGGTTCTGCTTGTCTATAGATGTGCCTTAGAGGCCAAATGCTTGTGGCTCTAAAACCTGCCTTTATGTTCCCAACTGACATAGCCTTCTTTAATGCTCTTGAAGCAATACCTACAATATCAGACTTTCTCACTACTACGTCATGGTTCTTTAATCACTAAAATGCCATTTTTTTTTCTTGAAGGCAGTCTTGAATGGCTTGAAGATAGAAACATCTAATGGTTGAAGTCAATGGGTGTATAAGATGGGAGAGTGACAATGTCTATGCCCCACAACTCGGCCTTAGGAGCAAGCTCTAAGCTAGTGTGGCTACCATGACCATCCAGGACTAGCAAATGATGATTGCTCGATGAGACACCATTCGGCAACACTTGCCTAAAATGCTCCATCCGTGCATAGAACAATTGCATTGTCATCCATGCCTTGTTCTCCACAGACATTGTGGGCCCCTCTTTGCATGGGCCAAGGTAATTTTGCATAGCCCTCTTTCCCTTAAATATGTAGTACCTTGGTAATGATTGGCCTTCATCATTTACACAAGTGAGAATGGCCAACTACTCTTGAGAGTCCAATGTCATGCCATACAAAGCTTGTGTGCCTTTTTTGGCTAGAATCTTCATTCTTCCATCTCTAGACCCTTTGTAGCCAATTTCATCTAGATTACAAATGTTACCATGTGGGCAATTTTGTCGTGGCTCTACAGGAGCTCTAGATTGTCATACAATGACTTGACAATTTTAGGCCTCAAGTTAATAGCTCTTTGGCACTCCAATGGTTCAGCAACTCTAAGCTTTAGATTAGTATACTCGCTCCTAAACCCATCCAACCAACTCTAGACTAGAATGGCATGAGTGAAGGGGCTTACCCTAGTTGGCATATTTCAGCCACCTTTATAATAAGGTCTTGAGTTGTAGCCCCGTGGCCCGCATCTTGCTCCTCTTCCAACAAAGTGGAAGACGGCCCTTCGCGCGTGCTAGTAGATCTCTCTTCCAACCATGCATCAAATGCAAATTGGCTCATTCCGTAGTGATGGGCAATAACTCTCTGGGACACCCTAGCCTCCACTACTTCGATTGCAATAGCCATGTCAAACTCCGTCCAAGGCTATGTTCTCCTTTTGTGTCTTTGAATAGCAAAGTGCACTTGAGATTGGCAAAGTGCTTGCACATCCTGTGTAATCTCAACTGTGACCATTATGCTTATTGCCTCAGAGTGACAAATTCTTGTCCTCAAAGCTTGCAAGGGTGGTGGACTTGGCATGATGCACCATCAAGTTGGAACAAAGTTGATCTTGTGAGCACCCCTCTTTATCTTCTTGGTTGTTTTAAGGCTCATAGTTGGGAAGAACAAATTAATATTCAGAAACATAGTTGTGGAATGTAGAAACTGCAATTAAGCACTATGGGCAACCTTGAATTGCAAGGAAGCCAAGGTCAAAATGTATGCAGAAAAAATAGATTATTATTTATAAGACAGAGCTATATCAGGTCATCGTAGAGCTCTCATACGTGATCCAGCTCTCAAAACTCCCTCAAAAGGTTCTCATAATCCTTGACCAAGAACCTAGGATTTTTAGAATTAGGCCAAATATAAATTGGCCTTGATGAGGGAGTGGATTCAAGGTTTTTGAAAGTTTGGAGAGGGAGCACTATGCTAACTTCTTGTCTCTTGCCTGTATGATGACTTATTGTAGCACTAATCCCTGGGGAGGCTATGTGATTGGTGTAGCTATTTTGTGGGTACACTAGTTTGCTGGCTTAACATGCACTCCACATTTCTAAACTCTATACTTGTTGCACACTCATAGTATCTAACAATTGCAAGTATGGGCTATAGAACTTGCTAGGCTTCCAACAATCCTTGTGATAATGACCCTAATTATGACAGTAGGAGCACATGATATTGTGTTTAGAAGGAGTGGTAGGGGATTGGCTATGAGATGATGAGGGACTAGTGAATTTGAAAGGGGAAGGGGAAGTTTTCTATGACACTCCCTTTTTTCGAAAGGATGGTGATGGGGATCACCGGCCAATAGTAGCCATGACTAAAGGTGAAGAGGTAGTTGGAGTACTAGTGGAATGAGTGTTTGCATTTTTTCGCATTGTATCCTCTTGAAGGATTCGTCCAATGAAGATGGGTAAGGTGAGATTAGGTGTGTTGCCATTAGTAGTAACAAAAGCACTCCATGTGGGTGGTAATGCATGAAGTAGCATGGCAACAGATTGTGAATCATGGAAGTCTCATCTAGGAGACATTGCCACTCCTCCAAGAACTTAGGGACATCATCTCCCTCATTAAGAGGTAAGCTTACCAAACGACAATGGGCAGAGACTCGTGAGGCAATATCAGAGTGTTCATAGAGGGATTTGAGACGATCCAAATCTCCTTGGATGTTGAGAGATGGTGGACAAGTTGTACTTGAGTGTCAGCTAATGTGAGAATTCTGTCAGAAATAGCATTTGCGTTATTACATTTCCAAGTAGCAATGTCGACAGCATTGGTGGGTGTTGTGCGAGAAGGTGAATTAGTAGGGATGGTTGGGGTAGGACATGGAGTTGTGCCATCAACATAGGACCATATGTCTTCCTGTTTTAACAACATTTGAAGACGAACGGACCACGCTCTATAAATTGTGATATCAAGGTGGTCTATTTTATATGATTAAGAGGCTAAGGAAAAATAGTTGCGATATTGCAGCCTTTGGTCGAACTGTAAATCGTCATGCCAAACTCCAATTCACCATATTGTCGTTGATTTAGCCGTTTGATGTCTTGTTTGTAGTTGAAGTTATGAGAGTGAAATAGCACAGGAACAAGGGTTATGTATGGTGCTGGTTTTGCATAAGAATGGCGAGGGTTGATGATGGTCGCATTGAAAAAGCAAGGGCGAGGCGTTGTTGGCAGTGAAGAGGGAAAGGTGGTGATCAAAAGGGAGGGATGCCGAGGCGTGAAGGAGAGGAAAGGTAGTGAAAATGTGGGAAACACAAAAAGAGATGGCTGCGTGAGGAGGGTGGTACTGAAAAGCGAAGGGAGGGTGGGAACGGGAACCTCACTGGCACACGAGGAAGGTTGGCAATGACACCCTGTAGAACTTGCTAGGTAGAGAAGAGAGTTGCGTAGAACGCCATGGCTGTGTACATAGAGATAGAGATAGAGAAAGAGATGGCGTTGAAGAGATAGAAAGAGATGAGACGAGACCTGAATCATGATTAACTCTTCTTCTTTTCATGTAACTATTGATTACATTTTATAGAGAGAGTGGGCGACGGTTCATCGCAGCTTTTGATTATTTAATTTATTAATTTTAATATTCCAACATGGACATGGTAGTAGGCAAAGACAAGGGCTGATTGCAAGGCCAACATGTTAGGATGTAAAAAGCAACATGGGAATGAGCTCTAATAACACAAGGTTTGAGCAGATTTATAGACATGTGGCTACTCCTTAGTTCAATATAAGCCTTCAAATAAACCAAGTGATCATCAACACCATTGAACAGCTATCCTAGCCAATTGATTGGCTCTAGCAAGGTGATATGGATCAATAGACAGTGAGAGCAATGGCACAGTGTATGTGTAGGGAGGAGATCGTGGGATTAGTAGAGGTGCATACTATTTTGCATTTAAATCATTGCACAATTAGTTAGATAGATATGAAGGTGGAGCTCTAACATGAATTTGCTTTTATTTTGTTCAAGTAATTGACATGTTGAGGGTCATGACTACTCCAAAAGAAAGGTAAGAGAGATGTGGCAAAGCGAATGTGAAATGAAAGGAAGCTATCCCTTTTTTGGTTCACATTGTAAAACTATTTGAGTCCCTTGCTTTTTGCAGCTTGGGGGGGAGTGACCTTTGAAAATGATTTTCTTTTGGTCCCCTGGCTGCTTATTGGTGCATCTATCCTAGTTTGCCTATACCACGCTTCCTCTCCTTTTGTTTTGTTAATTGCTATTCAACGAGTGACCATTCTTGCCACTATTCCCCACTTGCTTCCTTCAATCACCTCAACCCAACCATGTCATAAATTTTTTTATCAAGAACATGTGGCTTTAGACATGGGACTACATGATTACACAAGGGTTAAAGACAAAAAAAAATTAAGTGCATCGAAGAAAGAGTGTGAGAATAGAGACTATAATACAATGCAATGTACGATCTTTCAAGCTTGAGCCATGTTAGAGAGAGAGAGAGAGAGAGAGAGAGAGAGAGAGAGAGAGAGAGAGAGAGAGAGATGTGCATGTAAGCATGTGTGTGCACGTGTGCGTGTGTGTATGTGTGCTATCATATACCAAAACTTCACTTAGTTATGTTTGTATAAGATTAGCAAAACAAATTTATATAAAAAATTAATTTTTTCTTTTGAAAGGGAAAAAATCATAGAAGTTGCTTATTTCATTTGAATTCATTTCCCCTCTTAATGCACATGCTAACTTCCAATTCCTAGGGGCAATCCCTTGGATCTACATGAAATGCCCTTGATGTATGTGCGCATCTGACTCAAATGTAAGAGTCTTTCTTTCACTATGTGCATGCATATGCGGGTGTATTTGTGTTCTATCATATGCCAAAACTTCACTTAATTATGTTTACATAAGGTAAGCAAAGGGAATTTTTACATAAAAGCAACTTTCTTTTTCTTTTGAAAGGGGAATAATCATTGAAGTCGCTTATTTTATATGAATTAATTTCCCCTCTTAATGCACTTGCTAGACCTTCAATTCCTAGGCAATCCCTTAGATCTACATGCACATCTATCTCAAAGAGTAACTTAGTGAATGACATAGTGTAAATTGGTACCAAATCATATGCCGAATATGTAAGTGACCTTAACTTGTTAGAGACAATTACTAGTGTGCAAGGACTTAACAAGTCTTCCAAGTTGAAAAATATCAAAAAGTGATGCATTTACAAACAAAATATTTTTAGTTATTCTAAAGGGATTTTCATAATTTTACCTGCATTGGCTTGTCAATTAGGATCTCTATGAAGTGGCTTTGTTAAAGCTAGCTAAAACGCTATCCACTTAAGGCCACAGGATAGACCACTTGATAATATTAAAAAATGCAGTGCTTAAAAGTTATGTTCAATTGTTTTGAAGTACATTTGCCTATTCCAAAGTTGATTTTATTTGCCACACCAAGGCTCTTCTTGTTTTGAGATACTTTAGTCCTTCTTATTGAATGAAATCTATCATTCATTGTAGGCTAGAACCCTTTTAGAACTTGTATAGTATGACCATTAATGACAATATGATGCATAAATTCCTATGGGTTTATTTATTTCTCTTCTTTCTTTTGGACAGTGACGGCTTGAACTTCAAAAACTTGAGGGATTCTATTGGTCTAGTAGTTGCATCTTTTGGTTTAGCTTTTTGTTTAGGTTTGGTTTTTCTTCATCAAGGGAATTGGGATTATCGTATAGTACGATGGATGTAGTCCCATAGGTGGTTTAGGCAACCATAACCAACAATTTCCTAGGTAGTGGGAGGAACTTTGGAACCCATCGTTGTGTTATACCATCTCTTTTTCAACATATTTATCCATATTTATCCATAAATTTTGGGTTTGTCCTTCCTCTTTAAGGAGTCCTTTGTTGCTTAATTGTAGTGGTTTTGGATTTATTGCTCACATTCTCGTCAACTTGGTTTTTGGTTTGAGGCATGGTTGTCTTGAGTGGTTTCTTCTCTTCATTGTGTGCCCAAAGTAACTACTTAAACATCTCCTTGCCTTTCTCACTAGGCATCTCTTTTGAGTCAAGGATTTGCTCCTAGACTTTTTCTTGAGGATAGGTGAGGTTACTCTCACTAAAAGTTGTGATTATCGATACATTCAAAAGGGTTAAATGTATTTTATGTGTTACAACGTTAAGATCACATTTTATTGTCCACCGGAAAGCTTTATTGAGGAGGATATCCTTTCCCGTTACTTTACGATCTGGAAGCACATGCTATGTGATGATTAAGCTTTTGCTTTCTATTGTAATGAGAATCCTACATTTGTTTAGGAGAGAGCACATGGTCTTACCCCAATAGGATTTAGGATTGTGTTTGTTAGTGTAAGTTCAAGTCAACAAATCTTCATCCAAGTTGCGTAGGTTAATAAGTTGAAGTCTACTCCTTCATTGATTAGTGCATCGACAATATGCCACCTTTTTTAAGTAAGTTTCATCATAACATAGGCATGTAGTATCAATTATTCATATTTTAGATCTAAGTCTTTGAGCCCTATCATTCGAAAATGAACTTGTGAGTCCCAATTTACACTATCAAACATGATTTGTGTGTTAGATCATGGCTCATCCATGCAATACTACTTTGGGACTATTCACGTTTAGGGTTTTTGTCCATCACCTTTGTGTTTTGAATTTTGAGAGTGTTGTATATCTCATTCAGATCAGGTGCGGTATAATCAACATGGGCATACATTCTTGCATGGCCTATTTTCCCCTAATGGCTAGGGAGGACTTAAAAGTTCTAAGGTCTTTGTTTTCCTTCATTTGCATGTGGGGTTTTCTTAGTTGCCGAATGGTATTCGATCTGTGTTTGAGTGTTTAATGATTTTGGAGTACCCTAAGTATTCTAATTGCTCCGAATCCCCTTGAGTCTACCTAGGCTATGAAGTTCAAATCTAGGGTTGTTTGTGTCTAAGGTGGTCAACCTTCCCTAAAACCTTCATTTACATTTTTTTCTCTTTAGTGATTGTTCGTGGCGGTTGTTAGGCCCTTGTGTCACTATACTTGCCTTGACATGGCTTTGAGGTTGTCAATTCTCATTCACCATAGTTGGTTCTTATCCTCCTTTTATTCTTGCATTAGGTGGAATTGTCCATGACTTTGCCTCATGGTTTTGCATGGGAGTACTATCATTATGGGATTGAATCAACAAGCCACCTATGAGGTTATTCTCTATTTTCTAATGCCTAAATGTATGCTTTGAAAATTTTGGTTAATGGAGCAAGTGCAACTCACTTGAATTCAACTTAAGAAGTCAAGACAAGATAATATCAATTGGGTCCACCCTAGAGTTGCAATATAGCCCTTGGTTTTGTGACTAAATCTATCAGTCTCAACACACTTCTAAACTAAGGCTTGGCTATTGGGATAAAGGGCCGTAAGGGCTAGGTTGTACATAGTATATATACCTATCTAAAACTTTACTGAGGTATACTCTTTAGTACCAAAAATTGTGTGTCTCTATCTCTTCTCTCTCTCTCTCTCTCTCAATCTGCATCTCTACACATGCTCCATTGCAGCTAACTCAACAAACTGGTATTAGAGTTTCGTTCAGGCAATCGGGAGCTTTGCATTTCTTCAAGTGTAGGAGCATGAAGTTGAAGAAGAGTTCATTGTGAAGAGTCTGCAGCCAAGGCAACAAGGTTTGAAGCTTCTTCTTGAAGCTCGAAGCTTCCCTCTTCATTCGAGCTTGTTGGCATCCATCCTTGGCCACTTCAAGACCCTCCTCATCATCTCCAACACTTGGACCAGCATTCTAATCCCTTTAGGGCTGAAAGCGCCATCAGCAAAGGTATGCAAATATGGTTATTGGATATCTTGATGCTGGATGCTTTGGAATCATGTGGCATTGTCTTAAGGCCATTTTGAGCTAATCTTGGCAAGGATTTGGCTCAATTTGTAGCCGTGCTTGTGGCTGGAATACATAGTCCACATCCTGCAATTTACAAGCAGCTCTTTGTCCTTTAATGACATTGGTCCTTGGACATGCATGTTGATGTGTATACATGCTCAAGTGATGTCAAGACACTAAGGAATGATATGCCTATGTATTGAAGTGCATTTGGACTGATTTTGACTAAGATCTCACTCAGTTTTAATAGAGATTTGGTTGTTGGAATAACAAGGTTGAATGACATGTTAATTGTGTATGCATTATGTCTTGCTTCTAGACTTGGTCTCGGGGATTCTATACCATGTATTCATGCTTATGGTTAATGTTACATGCTTAGATTTGATTCCAAAATGCATTTGAGCAATGATTAGACCTCATTTTTTGGATTAGCTTTACTTACAAGTCTATTGTTGTACATTCAAGATAGTTTCTTGAATTGCAGGACAACCACCTGTATTGTTAGGAATTTCTAGACTGCACTCTTGAATTGCATGACATCCACCTATATTGTCAAGAATTTCTAGACTGCAGTTCCGAATTGCAGAAGAACTACCTGTATTGTCAAGAATTTTAGGATGCACTCTGTTTTTATTAGAAAATTTGTATATTTACTATCATTGAATACTTTTGAGGCATTTTGGGCAATGAACTGATGTATGATCTTGTTGTACATACTTGAGGATATTCCTAACATACTACTGAGTGGATTTTGGAGCTTTCATTGCTTGGCATTAGCTATCATTTACTGTCATACAGTTATTTGACTGTGAATCATGGCTGTTAGTAGTGACAATCATCTTATGCATATCAAGAAGCTTGAAGGAGCAAACAACTCTGTAGTTTGGCAAAAGGGGTGCTATAGTATCTTGTTGTAGAAGAAGCAAGCAAAGCTTATTAAAGTAAAGAGAACAAAACCAGCTGATGTAGAGTAGGATGATTGGGATGAGCTGAATGAGGTTGCACGCTGGACCAGTGAGCTATAGATTTCTGATGCCTTGTTGTTTAACATTGAAGGGTTGGGTTCTGCTTATGACATTTGGAAGCGATTGGAAGAATTGTATGCCTAGAAAAGTGTTGCAAGCAAAGTCTATTGGCTCAAGAAACTCATGGATTTGTGTATGAAAGAGAGTACTGCAATGTTTACTCACCTTAGTGAGTTTAACTCCATTTTCAACCAGCTTACCACTTTGAAGTTTAATATTGATGATGAGTTCAAAGCTATGTTCTTGCTTTGCACTCTGCCAGAGAGTTGGGATACCTTCAGAACTACTATGAGTAATTCTAATGCTATGCTTTTGTATGCTGATGTAGAGAGTGCTCTACTCATGGAAGAAATGAATCAAGAGAATAATTCATCCAGTAAGTCTTCCAGTGCTTGGCATACTAAAGACAGATCACAACAGAAAGGCAAATCTGATAGCAAGGGATGCAGTAAATCACGTGATAAGGATGTTGAGTGTCATCACTATGGTAAGAAGGGTACTTCAAACGTGATTGCTATGAATGGAAGAAAGAGAAAGGGAATGGCAAGAAGATGGATGACAATAAAGAAGATAAGAAAGAGAGTCAGTCTACTAAGAAGAGCAGTGTAAAGATCAAATAGGTGAATGTAGTTAGCCATGAGAGCAACCCATCAGAGCAACAGTGGAAATGATGTACTCTTTGTCTCTTCATATTTCAGTGCACATGCTTTGATAGCCGATACGAATAATGACATGCACACTTGGATTTTGGAATCACGTGTCTCTTTTCATGTCACCCCTCATTGTGAGTGGTTTACAAACTATACAGGAGGTCAACATGGTGTTGTCCATCTTGGGGACCATTATGCATGTGACATTGCACGCATTGGCAGTGTGCAACTGCAATTTCAACATGGATCTGTCTTCACTTTTTAGAATGTAAGGCATGTACCGCAGCTCAAGAAGAGCTTGATTACTACTGGTCAGCTAGATGATTATGGTTTTCATACCACCTTTGGTGATGGAAAATAGAAGATCTATAGGGATCTAGGGTTATTGCCAGAGATTGCAAGAGTGATACTTTGTATCCACTTCATGTATTTAGTGTGAGTGACCATGTTGTTGTCATGACCGAGTAGCCAAGTGTTTCCTTGTGGCATGGTTGGTTGAGACACATGAGTCAAATAAGAATGAAAGTACTTTCATATTTGGGTTACTTGCCTTGTCTTCGTTATGCTGATTTTGAGCACTGTGATCATTGTGTTTATGGAGTAAGCATGCACAGACATCTCATAAAAAGCCTCTTTCACTAAAATCTTTGCCTCTAGAGTTAGTACATTCCGATGTATGACAAATGCCAAGGTTATCTCTAGGAGGAAAGAAATACTTTGCACATTTGTCGATGATGCTACTCAGAAGATATGGGTTTACCCTATTCGTAGCAAGGACAAAGTGCTTGACAGGTTTCAAAAATTCTTGGCATTGGTAGAGAATCAAACTTATAAGACACTTAAGTGTCTTTGCTCTGATAACGGTGGGGAGTATGTGTCCAAATCCTTTCAGGCATTTTGTGATAGCAAGGGGATAAAGAGGGAGCTCACTACCCCTCATAATCCACCCAAAATGGAGGTGCAGAGCCCATGAATTAGACCATACAGGATAAGGTCTGTATGATGATGTTACATGCTGCATTACCCCATGGCTTTTGGGCAAAGGTTGTTATGACAGCCATTTATTTGATTAAAAGGTCACCAAACAAGTCTTTGGGAGGGAGAGTCCCTTAGGAAGCATGGTCGGGCAAGCCACCTTCTTATGCTCATTTGCGAGTGTTTGGGTGCGAGGCTTTTGTGCATATGCGGAAAGAAGAATGCAATAAATTGGAACCAAAGTCCTGTAAATGCATATTCCTAGGATACAGTGACAAGGTTAAAATGGGGTATAGACACTGGGATCCAAAGAAAATAAAGATAGTATGTAACAATGACGTTATCTTTTAAGAAAATTGCATGCATAAGCAGTCCCAGAAGATTGAGGAAGTCAGAAGAGTTGTTTTCAGGGAGGATGTACCTTTTAGATAGTCATTTGTGCCTAGTGGACAACAGCGTATACCTGCTATAAATACTCCTAAAACTGCAGAAAATGGTGTTGGAAATGACCAGCAAGGTATTGCCCATGATACATCACAGTTTCAATGTGAAAACATGCAGTTAGGATAGACTGAATTGTTACGAAAACATGGAGGAATTTCAGGACAACAACCTGTACATGCAGATTTACAAGCCCCTATTCCACGACAACAACCTGTAAATGCATATTTGCAGGCCCAACAGCGAGAAAATGCTGAGCCTTCACTCCGTAGGTCGACTTGACCATCCAGACCACTTGACAGGTTTGTTCCTAGTATGCAGTATGCTACAAATTATGTCATGTTGATGGATTGTGGTGAGTCCTCATGCTTCAAGGAAGCAATGATTAGACTGGACACTAAGAAGTGGTTCAAGGCCATGGTGTCAAAGATGGAATCACTTGATAAGAATGGTACTTGGGACTTGGTGCAGTTGCCTAAAGGGCAAAAAACTCTTCCATGCAAGTGGGTTTACAAGATGAAGGTCACTTCCGGTTCTTCGCCAAAGTACAAAGCACGGTTGGTTGCAAAGGGGTACAAGCAAGAACATGGAATTGACTTTGATGGATCTTCTCTTATGTAGTCAAGATAATTACTCTAAGAACCATTTTGGGCTTGGTCGTAGCTGAAGATATGAACCTCATACAGATGGATGTAAAGACTGCATTCTTACATGGTGATTTGCATGAGGATATATATATGCAGCAACATGAGGGTTTTGTTGTTGCTGAAGGCAAAGAGACGATTGTCTGTAAACTGAAACGGAGTTTGTATGGGTTGAAATAGGCACCACAAAAATGGTATCATAAGTTTGATACTTTCATGCAATCTCAGGGCTTTTAGAGAAGTCAAGTTGATCACTGCTTGTACACCAAGAAGGCAGCAGATGGTAGCCTAATTATCTTGGTTCTGTATGTTGATGACATGCTGATTTGCTAGCAGGGATACTCATGCCTTGGATTCATTGAAGCAAAGTCTTCATGGCAGCTTTGACATGAAGGATCTTCGTGATGCCAATCACATTCTTGGGATGTGGATACTTAGAGATAGATCGAAGGGGTTACTCTATCTATCTCAGCAAGAGTATGTATCTAAGATTTTACAGCAGTTCAATATGGAGGGGGGGAAAGCAATTGGAGTTCCATTGCCTCCATATGTGAAACTCAGTGGAGAGGATAGGCCTATATCTGATGATGAAATGGCTAAAATGGCCAAGATTTGCCGTATGCTTCAACTATTGGCAGTTTGATGTATGCTATGGTTGCTACACGTCTAGACATTGCCTTTTCAGAGGGAGTGGTTAGTAGGTACATGGCAAACCCTGGCAAGAAGCATTGGGAAGCACTGAAATGTATTATGAGATACCTCAAGGGCACAAAGGATTTGTGCATCTACTTTGGTAAGTAGAAGGCATCTGTCATTGGCTGTACGGATGCAGACTATGCTGGACTTGCGAATTGCAGGAAGTCCACTACAGCGTATGCATTTACTTTCACAGGGGGATCTATCTCTTGGATATCTAGGTTGCAGAAGTGTGTTGCAATGTCTACTATACGGAGCTAGAGTATGTGGCTACCACTAAGGCATGCAAAGAGGCCTTATGGCTGTCATGTTGGTTGTTGAGCTTTGGATTACTAAAGTTCCTGTTCTCCACTATGATAGTCGGAGTGTTATCATGTTAGCAGCACGGAACCCTATCTTTCATGCAAAGACAAAACACATACATGTGAAGTATCATTTCATCAGAGAGGTACTTGACAGCAAGAGCTTTGACCTGGTCAAGGTGCATATTGATGATAAGCTTGCAAGCCTTCTCACGAAGGGTCTTCTAGCACAGAGGTTTGCCCATTGTCGGCAGATGATGGGTATTCGATAGGTATAGTCTTTTGAGCTTTGTACATACTTAGACTTGGTTGATTCTTTTTCTCTACCTTTGGGCACATTGCCTTTAGGGGGGAGGTTGTTGGAATAAAGGGTAGTGCTCGTGTCCGCCCGTAAGGGCCAGGCTGTACATAGTACATATACCTATCTAAAATATTATTAAGGTATACTCTTCAGTACCAAAAATCGTGTGTCTCTATCTCTTCTCTCTCTCTCAACCTGCATCTCTATTCACAAGCTCCATTGTAGCTAACTCAACATTGGAAATCCACTCAATCCCCTTGGCATGCAAGTCTCCTCAAGAAATCAAGGAACATAATGCCCTATCATTCGTGATAGTTCAAATAGTCTTAAGATTTAGATCACTCATAATAAATGCAGTTAGAGGCCCATTCAACTCCATGGGGTAGGGCATGCAAGGGTGCATTCTGTTTCATAGTGGGCTTGGAAGGGTGCCTATGTGAGTAAGATGTTATGCTATAAACAATCAAATTCCCTATCTTGAGAATTCTTCCTTTGCCAATCAACCATAATCAAGCCACGTCAAACTAAGATCATGTGATCACTAGCTTAAATATTTAAGCACAATAGAGATAATGCTTGGTGACCGGATTAAATCGGCACGTAATTGCCTCCTTACTATGATTTGTGGAAGACGCTTAGGGAAAGTTGAGTGCCACTTAGTAGCTTAATGGTTTTGGTGATTTGAGGAATATGTTGCAATAAGCTCTTTGACTTGAGAGCATGAATTTGGGGATTGACAAAGTGGTTAACTAGGGAATGTGGTTGAAGAGTCTTAGTTCTCTAGGGATGGTGGAAAATTTCCTCTTTCATGTAGTCAAAGCATTGTGAGTCTATGTTGTAGAGCAACACAAGGGATGCAATAGACAACTCAAGGTCAAGATGATGGACTAAATTTATTGATGTCAAAGTGGTCTAGCTCACAGCCATGCTATGTCTTTCTCTAGAGAGATCAAGTATTTCTTCCTTGTGTCATCGAGAGTCACTAAAGGTATTGAGGCCTTTTGGTTTCACCCAAAACTACTGATGTGCAGCCAAATGAAGCAAGCAACTCAAGGTGCTCGTTTCCTTGAACTAGAATGCAAATTGGGTTGGAGTAGTTGGGGCTTAAATAGGGATGTTCCTTTCCCTCTTGATCTTTGAAGTCTCAACACAAGCTTCAATCCCTAGTTGCATGCTAGTCCTCACAGCCTCAGAATCTAAGTGTGTCCTCAATCGTGCTCTTGCAAGTGGCTAGAGTTTAGGCCCAATCCCCATGGTTACTCAATTGCTCCCTATGCATGTAATTAGCTCATTTTTAATCACCTAGGAAGTACTGTGAGTGTGCAACCGGTGTTTTCAAAAGCCCTAGGGCAAGCAACAAGTTTATAACTTATGGGGATTATTTCGTTTAGGTTATGTTTAAGAATGTCAAGCTTTGGATCTATCTTTAGGATTTAGGGAATCATTCTAGATGGGTGAATGCTCTTCCCTAGGATTTGAATATTCTCTCACAATGTATGCTCCATGAGATAAGGATGTCTGAATCAAGTGGCTTGGGAGGAACCTTGCACTTGATTGAATCTATTCCATCTTTCCTCTATCACTTCAACGACTCTACTTTGGCATGAGATACTCATCAATAGATTTGACTCTACTCTCAAGTAAGTGCAAGACTTGCATATGAAGTGGGCTCAAACCAATATACAAGTTGAAGGTCATGTTATTGTGCTGGCTAAGGCTAGGTCTTGTGTAAACAAGATAATAACTCTCATGGGGATGATTGGAAGCACCCTTCTTGCAAGCCTCAATGTGATTCTCTTGGCTCCCCTCGGATGTGTCCACCTTTCCTTACCCAAAAAAAAATGGCAAGTAGCTTTAGCCTCCACTTCTCACATTAAAGGCATATAGTTTCCAAACTTGCAAATAGATATCTCTTAGATGTGAGAGCGCTATCCAATGTTAAGTGACTGAGACTAAGCCTTGAAGCTGCAATGTTATTTAACCTAGAATGGTACCTTGAAGCACTAAAGAGGGTTTATTCACGAGATGCACTATATTCACAAAAGACAAACATCACTTTCTTCAACAGCATTTATATTAAACATTACGAGTGTTGTGCTTCCGAACTTCAAACTGCATGCCAGCCACGGGAGGTCTACGTGGCAATGTGAGAGGGCGGGGGGAGCCGCCGTCCGAGTCCTATGGTGGGCGTCCGAGCAAGGACGTTGAGCGAGGGCGTCGGTGTTAGGCCGACTGGAGGAAGTGAGCACTGAGGCGAAAGGCCAAGAGAAAGTTGACTGGTGTGCGGCCAAGCACAAACAGCTGTGCGAGAGTAGTCGTAGAGGGCCAAGGTGGCTATGCCATGTGACATTGTCCGAGTGGTTGCCCATCAGACGCAGTGTTTGTGGCGGAAGGATACGGCATGCACAGCAGTGGTTCGAGGAGGATGTGGCGTCCAAGCCGAGAGGTAGGCCACCCCACCAGGCGAAGGATTGATTAGCCGGGTCATTTCAGGGCCACAAGGCCCAAAGGAAAGCGGGTGGCAATCAAGCGAGCATGTTCGAGTAGATGGCCCGTGAGCCGAGACTCTCTGGCCAAAGCTAATTTTGGTAGCTGTCAAACGCGGATGAGAGGCCTTGACTATCATGGTCGCATGCATCGTGTTTTAGGGTCAAGCCCAACGTTGCAGTCGTGCTTAATGCAAGTAGACGGACCATCAGGCTCACATCCGAGGACCGCTCTTCACGTCCATGCTGAGCTATCCATTGACTTATTTTACTTGTCCATGGTGGATTGTGATCACATGGTCAACACATACTGCAATCATGTCATGTGTCAAAAACCAAGGTTGTAGTCGAGCCATGCTAACTCATTGAAACCTTAGAGCAGGCCATTGATGGTCAAAGCGTACTCACTACGGTGATACACATGGACACTTGCAAGTAGAGTGATCCATGAAGAGGGTGAGTATTGCACCGATCCAAACATAGGCGTCCACACAAGTATACATCAGCCTTAGGGATGGCACTTACACCAAGTGATGGTGTGACTAAGTTGATAGACTAAACTACATGTATATATAAATTTTGCATCCCAATAGTGTGTGGGTAATGGATTGATTGGTTCCTTTGTTCTTAGTGCGCAGATTGGATGTTGTACGCATACGTAGTGAATGTCGGAAAGTTCCCAAGAACAAAAAACTCTATTTTTTTAGGATAAACACGAATACCATCAGAAGAAACAATGTGACCTAAGTATTCAATCTAAGTTTAGAAAATTCACTCTTGTCAAAGTTAGCATATAATTGATTCTCTTTCAACAATTTGAAAAGTAAACACAGATGTTCACAATGCTCATTTTCATTCTTACTTAAAATCAAAATATCATCAAAGAAAACAATCACACAAGACTTAAAAAATATATGATTCATCCTACGACTAAATGTAGCTTGTGTATTGGTCAAACCCAAAGACATAACAAGAAATTCATAATGACCAAACTAAGTTTTAAATGTAGTCTTAAAAATGTTAGATATATCCATGCGTACTTAATGATATTCAGACTTAAGATCTATCTTGCTTAAAACAGTTGTACCCAATTTGTCTCTTTTATCTTATGTCGTGCAAATTTTCTTTTGCTTTGTACTTGAAATTATGAAGGTTTGTAGAGTTCTTTGTTCTTGGGGACCTTCCGACATTCATTACGCACACGTACAATATCTGATCTATGCACTAGTTCTTCTTCTTTCATTCTAGATTATCTAGTCCAAAGGCCTTCTTCCACCTCAACCAACAACTTCGCCTATTATTTACCCTTCAACACCATCATGGGTAAAGGAAGTTTTGCTTTCACTACATGTATGTAGGTTGGAACAATATAGAGTCTTGGCCCTATACAGCTTAGTATTAGAATTGGCCTTTTAACTATCGTATTCTAGGTTGATATCCCAAAATCCCTTGCCCATAGTTGTAGTGCCTTAGACAACTTGCTTAGCCCTCGAATCAATACTAACTAGTAAAAGTCTTTAAGCACTACAAGGAAAGAGAGGTATAGCGACTGCGGGTCGCGATGTAGAAATAGCGGAGTCGCTATTTGCATCGCAAAAAAAACAAGGCCGAAACCAGAGCGCATTTCATTTCACGCATTTTCGTGAGACATTTTGAGAGAGAGAGAGAGAGAGAGAGAGAGAGAGAGAGAGAGAGAGAGAGAGAGAGAGAGAGAGCGACCGTTTTGTATAGAGGGTGAGAGAGGGAGAGGAAGAACGCTTGCCGCCGCCGTTCGCGAATGAGAGGAGGAGCCTTCATCATGAAGAGGACCCTCGCCATATCTCATCGGTGAGTCCATTCTCTCATTCTTTTGCTTGTTTAGGGTTTAATTATCTCCTTCTTTTGCTTGTTTAGGAGAGGAAATGAGAGAAAAAGAGAAGGAGAGAGAGAGGGAGGGAGAGAAAGAGAAAGAGAGGGAGAGGGAGGGAGAATGCATTTTCTCTCTTTTACTTTTGCTTATATGATTTGTGTATATATATTGAGAGAGGGAGAGGAAATGAGAGAGAAAGAGAGGGAAAGGGAGGGTGAGGGAGGGAGAGAGAGAAAGAGAGAAAGAGGGAGGGGGAGAAAATGAGAGAGGAAGAGGGAGGGAGAGGGAGATGGGAGGGAAGACGAAAACATAATAGGGAAATGAGAGAGGGAGAGGGAGGGAGAAAAAATGAGAGAAGGAGAGGAAGAGAGCAAAAGGAAATGAGAGAGGGAGATGAGAGAAAAAAAGAGAAAATGAGAGCAAAGAGAAAAAGAGATAAGATGTTAAACATAATAGGCAAAGAGAGAAAGAGAGGATGTGGGTGAGGGTGAGGGCGAGAAAGGGAGAGAAAGAGAGAAAAGGAAATGAGAGAGGGAGAGGAGAGAGAAAAAGAAATGTGAGAGAGGAGAGAGAGAAAGAGAAAAAGATCATTAAATCTAATGGAAAAATAGAGAAAGAGAGAGTCAGGGTGAGGGAGGGAGAGGAGAGAGAAAAAAATGAGAGAGGAAGAGAAGAGAGAAAAAGAGTAAAAATTTATTAAATCTAATAGAGAAAGAGAAAAAAAGAGGGTGAGGAAATGAGAGAGGGAGAGAAAGAGAGAAAGGTAAATGAGAGAAGGAGAGGAGAGAGAAAAAGAGGGTGAGGGCAAGGGAGGGAGAGGAAATAAGAGAGGGAAAGGAAGAGAGAAAAGGAAATGAGAGAGGGAGATGAGAGAAAAAAATGAGAGTGAGAGAGAGGAGAGAGAAAAAGAGAGAAAAATAATTAAACCTAATAGGGAAAGAGAGAAAGAGAGGGTCAGGGTGAGGGAGGGAGAGGAAATGAAAGAGGGAGAAAAAGAAAGAAAGGGAAATGAGAGAGAGAGAGATGAGAGAGAAAAAAATGAGAGAGAAAGAGGAGAGAGAAAAGAGAGAGAGAGAGAGAGAGAAAGGAAAAGGAGAGAGGGAGAGGAGAGAGAAAAAAATGAGAGAGAAAGAGGAGAAAGAAAAAGATAAAAAATTTATTAAATCTAATAGAGAAAGAGAAAAAGAGAGGGTTAGTGTGAGGGAGGGATAGGAAATGAGAGAGGGAGAGAAAGAGAGAAAGGTAAATGAGAAAGGGAGAGGAGAGAAAAAGATAGAAAAATCATTAAACCTAATAGGGAAAGAGAGAAAGAGAGGGTGAGGGTGAGGGAGGGAGAGGAAATGAGAGAGGGAGAGGAAGAGAGAAAAGGAAATGAGAGAGGGAGAGGAGAGAGAAAAAATGAGAGAGAGAGGAGAGAGAAAAAGAGAGAAATGTCATTAAACCTAATAGGGAAAGAGAGAAAGAGAGGGTGAGAGCGAGGGAGGGAGAGAAAATGAGAGAGGGAGAGGAAAGAGAAAAAGGAATGAGAGAGAGAGGAGAGAGAAACAGAGAAAAAGATCATTAAATCTAATGGAAAAAGAGAGAGTCAAGGTGAGGGAGGGACAAGAAATACAAGAGGGAGAGAAAGGGAAATGAGAGAGAAAGAGGAGAGAGAAAAAGCAATGAGAGGAGAGAGAAAAAGAGAAAAAATCGTTAAATCTAATAAGAAAAGAGAGAAAGAGAGGGTTAGGGTGAGGGAGAGAGAGGAAATGAGAGAGGGGGAGAAAGGAAAATGAGAGAGGGAGAGGAGAAAGAAAAAGAGAAAAATAATTAAATCTAATAGAGAAAGAGAGGGTCAGGGTAAGGGAGGGACATAAAATGAGAGAGGGAGAGAAAGAGAGGAAGAGAGGGTCAAGGTGAGGGAGGGACAGAAAATGAGAGAGAGAGAGAGAGGAGAGAGAAAAAGAAAAAAATCATTAAACCTAATAGGGAAAGAGAGAAAGAGAGGGTTAGGGTGAGGGAGGGATAGAAAATGAGAGAGGGGAAGAAAGAGAGAAAGGGAAATGAGATAGGGAGATGCGAAAGAAAAAAATAAGATAGGAAGAGGAGAGAGAAAAAGAGAAAAAATCATTAAACTTAAGAGAGAAATAGAGGGTGAGGGTAAGAGAGGGAGAGGAAATGAGAGAGGGAGAAAGAGAGAAAGGAAAATGAGAGTAAAAAGGAAATCAGATGGAGAGGAGAGAAAAATAAATATAAGAGAGAGGAGAGAGAGGAGAGAGAAAAAGAGATAAAAATTATTAAACTTAATAGGGAAAGAGAGAAAGAGATGGTACCTTAGCATCTGCTACATAGTATCATAGTACTGGGTACTTGGCACTATGATACTAGAGTATTAGGTGCTAGATACTAAGATGCTATGATACTATGTGCTAAGTACTGAGTATTAGGTACTAAATACTAGTGTTCTATGATACTTTATGTTAGGTCATAGAAAAAGAGAGAGATGGAAGGAGAGGATAACAATCTAAGAAAAGAAAAGAATGATAACAAAAACAAATTGTTTGTTGTAACGTAGACAAAATGGAAAACGAAGGTCATGTTGTTCAAGATTGCGAGGCCTATCTTAATCAGCCTGTCCCATGTCCTTGCTCTCAATGCAAGCTGGCAATTAGATGAAACCGCCGATTGTCTATAGAACACGTACGACGATTTGGCGAGTTTCAATCTGAGATCATTAATCAGGCAATTGCAAATTTTCAACAAACGGTAATTTGAAGTTAATATCAATCATGCATTGTACTCGCAAGCTAATTGAATACCATATACAATAAGATTGGGTCTCGTTGATAAATTTTCTATCCAGGGAGGTGATGTCTCATCCCAAGGAGGAGTGCACCATTTGCGGCCAATTAGAAGAGTACATGGACGTGCGATGGATGGAGTGCAAGAGCCAATCCACCACTTGCAAGGCCAATCTATACCGTCAATGCCAAAGGAAACAAGCAACCTTCCAAACCTACCTACAATCTTGGAGCATGAGATGGAGACAATGATCAATGCATTGATTCCCATGGATGTCGAGACTTCTGATCCGCTTAGAGAGGAAGCATCCATACCATTATATGATGGGTGTGACCGAGTTGTTTACGTACCTTGTACATACGCTTCATTGATTTTTTTTTTCGACACTATTATTACAAACACTTGTGCTTTTTTAAGGTGTTTTATGATTTTTTTCAAGTTATTGAAATATCATATATTACCACCTATAAATACCGTGCCTGAGTCTCGTGATGATGCACGATATGTTTTAGGGAAGCTTGGTATGGACTACAATAACATCCATGCATGTATCAACGATTGTATACTGTTTCGAGGAGAATACGAGACTATGGAGACATGTCCAAAGTGTGGTGCTCACAGGTATCAACAGGACTTGCAAGGACAAACCATCCCTTAAAAAGTTCTCAGACACTTTTCGCTTATCCCCCGCATAAACCACATGTTTTGTACGTCCGGCATGGCAAGCTTGACAACGTGATATGTGCAGAATAGGTCCACGGATTGAGTTCAACGAATATCAACGGATTCGCGCGCATAGAGGTACATTAACTCTACCTTCTCAGCCATCGCCCGAGAGCCAAGGAATCTTCGGCTCGGTCTTGCAATGGATGGCGTGAACCCATTCGATCTGCGCTCAACTTCTTACAATGTGTAGCCTATAGTCCTTATCAACTACAATATCCCTGCATGGCTTTCTACGAAGAAATGACATCTCATCCTTAGCCTACTCGTCCCCGGTCGCTACAAAGCCAAAAATATGGACGTGTATCTTCGTCCATTAGTCGATGAGCTTAAGATTTTGTGGGAGGAGGAGGTCACCGTGCAAGATAGGAGCAGGCGCGATAGTCGGCAATCAGCCAATATTCGAGCCATTCTCATATGGATGATACATGACTTTCTGGGATTCGGAGAGTGCTCAGGTGAGCAGGCCTCCGTTCTCGCTAGTAATATCTATATTTTATCTCGTTCAAGCAAGTATTCACTGGGTCATGGTGTTGGAATAGGTCTGATTACCTCATGTTATCATGCATGTCCATTGTGCGGGCCACAGTTAGACTCCTGAAGGTCACGAACCATGAAGAAGATGATATATCAAGGACACGCTGTTTTCTTGCTAGAGGATCATGAACTCAGGGAAGGTTTCCTTGCACGACCTCCAACACGTATGAACGCCGCAAGCTGATACGAGTTGAAAATGGTTCACGCGGAATCACATCCAAACGGAATGTGACGGTTCTCAGTTTTCTACGAGTTGCCATATTGGACCCACTTACAGATCAACCACTTGTTGGATCCCATGCATATTTTTAAAAATGTAGGTAGCTTGTTATGGGACCACATCACAGGAAAGAGAGACTATAGGGGCACGAATGGATTTGAAGGAGGTAGATAAGATGGAGGCGCTTTGGCCGCAGTCGAGTGCTGATGATCGCGTGTAGCTTCCTCATGCTCCTTGGGTTGTGTCCACTAAAAAAGAGCGCATTGTGAAACAAGTAATTAAGTCTATTCGCACTCCGACGGATATGATGCGTTCTCTCAGGTCCGCATTTTCTAAAGACCACCAATTATCAGGGCTAAAATTCCATAACTGACATAAGATATGTCACGTTTGTACTACGAATGGATTGTAATTGACGTGCACATTTTGCTATTTGTAGTATAGCCATTATTCATAATGCTTTCTCATTTGTGGCAATATATATTACCAATCCCAATCGCGATCGCGATCGCAGAATATCTTACTCTAAAAATACGCGGGGCCATTTACAGGTTATTGACTTTGGTGCAATGGATCTAAAGAATGAGATTAAGATGTCCTCTATTGAATCCGCGAGGTGAGGAGCAATAGAGATGGTCTCTCTCTTTGAGAAATACATGCCCATCAGTATGCTCACGATACAAATCCACCTTTTTGTGCATCCTGTAGATGAAGTGGAGATTGTTGGATCTGTCCATACCCGATGAATATTCTTCTTGGAGCGCTTCATGAAAACCTTGAAAGGCTTTGTGCGACAACGAGCTCGGTCAAAAGATAGCATGGCTGAAGGTTGGTTGGTGTCTAAGGCGGTAATACATATTTCACAATGGCTATCAACGATGAAACCAGACAATGAAATGCTATGGTCGCTGAAGGACGATAATAGACTGACTGGAGATATGGTAGTTGGAAATGGGGTAGAAAAAAGAATGGATGTCTCAATGGAGGAGAAGGCTCGCCAAGTACGAGAGTGCTAGGCAAGATCGAGAGGAAGCGCGAGCTGAATTCCAACGTAGTACACATTATTGACCGATTTGATATCCCGAAGGTATGAAGGTGATACCGCGGTTCATGTCAACACGATGGTTGCATGGAGCTTTGATCGCAGCGTCTCACGAAGGGACAAAGGTCTCAATGAAAGAGTGGAAATTCTCGAGGAGATGTAATCTAAAGGTGATGAGGGGTTTAGAATCTGCCGTATCCAAATTTTATATGCGACATCTAATTTGAGTGTTTCAATGTAAGTACAAAATATATAGTGCAGCGTGGTCGCATGGATGACATATCGACCGATTCAATATCCCGAAGGCATGAAGATGTCGCGGTTCATATCAACGCGATGGTTGCATGGAGCTTTAACCGCAGCATCTCGCCAAGGGACAAAGGTCTCAATGAAGGAGTTAAAATTCTCAAGGGGATGTAGTCTAAAGGTGATGAGGGGTTTAGAATCTGTCATATCTAAATTTTATATTCGACATCTAATTTGAGTGCTTCAATGTACATCACAAAATATATAGTGTAAAGTGATCGTGCGAATGGCATTTTCACGTGGAGCATATTAATAAAATGCATTCCACAATGGACTATGGAATCATCGCAAGGTTCGAGTAAGAGAGCCGACAACGAGCAACGGATCCAAATACGGTTGTGAATAAGATGGAGTAATTTGGAAACTTGCAAAGTATTGTTGCGGTGGATTACCGTAGCTTCTCCATGATACTATTCGATGCGAAGTGGTTCAAAGTGGTAGTACTTGGAGGAGCTGGAGCAGAAGTTCGACGAGGTCCATTTGGATTTCTCGAAATAGATTTCGAAAAAAAATGGACAGATTTATGCGACACCTTTGTGTTGCCGGTCCATTGTGAATAGGTGCATGGACTCATTTGTTTGTTAATTGTATTATGATATGGTTTATGTCACAATGGTTTGAATTCTCTTGTACGTGTTTGTGAACAGGTAATATTTTTTTCAAACCCCCGATAACCTCGATGGTGGTATGTTATACATTCAACTCCTCGAAGTGCGAGACTATATGATCAATGCGATGATGAAAATACAGGAGTCCAAGAATTCTTTGAGAACGAGGTGGACTCATTCTTTTATGGTGACATGTCTATCGACCTTCCAGTGTATGCGGAGTTGTGTTAGGAGATTAACATGGGACCATATGATACTTTATACTTGGAGCATCTACTAACTCAATACGTTGACCAATCGCTTATAATGATACATAAGATATGTATTTTAAGTGAATTTTTTTTAAATGATTTATATTACTGTGCTTTGTATGATTTAAATTTAAGCGAGATTAAGAGATATGCCAGACCAAGAGCTGTCTCGGTCTTCGTCAGGACGCTCTGCTAGATCTACTTCAACGTAATTGAATGCTTCGACTTCGAGCAAATGAGCTCGACGCTCACGACTTGGGCCAAAGAGAGGGAGTGGTTCAAGGTCAGGGGGATGCTGCAAAGATATAGAGACAATGGGCCTGCCATCGATACGGGATACAGGTGCGACTCCTCGCTCTCGTGGCCCTTCCAAGAAGCATGGTTCAAGCTCAGTTGGAGCTGCATTACCTCAGGGATTTATCACACCTAGAGGAACGTCTACTCCAATTACTCCGGCTTTTGCTCAAACGTCAGCAGGTAACACCCCTGTGGATATCACTCCGAGAGATATTACCCCGGTCGATACACGGGATGCACAGGGGTCTTCTGGATATGCCCAAGAGCGTGGACGTAAATGTGAGAGAACCCATCTTAGGCGAACTTGAGGGGGATATGCATATCTAGTCGATAGTAAGTCAGAAGCCATCATCATGAATGACAAGGGAAGGAGGGTGATGGCATTCTTACACGATGAGTTTCCGGTGCCAACCTCAATAGATCGATTCTCTAGGGAATAGATGATGGATTGATTCGTGCATACATATCATATAGACAATCCGACACACGCAAGGCAATCAAGAGTGGAGCTACAAAGCCCGAGTGGTTAGATGCAGATGATTGGCTAACAGTTTTTTGCAATATTCTTTGCACTGACAATCATGTTTCTAACAGTTAACATTTTGTTTTCTTTGCAGCACTCCATTACAAATCACGATCCGACTGGCTTTGAGACTCGATATGCAGAGGCATGGTCTCACTTCATTGATCGGCCGATTGTATAGACGCGACGGCCCTGTAAGTCACTGATCTTTCTTGTCCGTAGTTACCATGTTTAATTAGAATGCATTATTGTATGGTAGACTGATGTGTTTTTCTTTTTCTATAGAGTCCGTTCGATACTCCTTTGCAGCGAGACAAGCTTTCAAGGGACGATGATATATAGCTCGCCCTTGGATCGCTGGAGCTCACACACCTTTATTTTTAAGTCGTCTGATCTATGTAAACATTTTCTATGTATTAGTGATATCTTGTCATGATTGTACCAATTGCTTATTATGCGATTATGTATTTATTTCATCTATCAGTGTTATGATTTCAATATACATTGTTTATGTTTGCAACACATTATACACAGTGCAGAAACTATTTTGTATGCTTTAATAAAGCACAAAGTGCTATAGCCACAAAAAAACAATCTTGTTATTATGCGATTATGTATTTATTTCATCTATCAGTGTTATGATTTCAATAAACATTGTTTTTGTTTGCAACGCATTGTACACAGTGAAGAAACTATTTTGTATGGCTTTAATAAAGCACACAGTGCTAGTAGCGTCGCAAATTTTACTGCTCGCATCGTTATTTACGTCATAAACCGTCGCTATAAGCATCGGTATTGGCGTCGATATCAACATTGCATACCAACACCAATACCGACGCTAATAGCGACAATATACGGAATGTTTTATGGCGTCGCCAATAACGACACTTTTTGCAACGATGGTAACAAATTTTGTTATTTACATTTTCGTCACTTTAAACGTCAGTATAAGGTCTATATCTTATAGTGAAGGATTTTCAATTAGTCAAGGTTGAGACATTAACTATGATTAGGCCATCAAAGTATTTTAAGTATGAAGATAAAAAATTATACCCAATAATTTTATGAATAGAGATATTACACAAATTATGGCATTGTATCATCGAGTATATAAGCAAGGTATTGTGAAAAGGAGAAGATTGGGTGTATATGAGGGTCAATCTATCAAGCTGTGAGCTCCAAGATCATCACAAATCATCACAAAGTGAAAAAAATAATACAAAGGATGCATTTGGTGATGGCTGTGCCTATGGTTTGGAGATTGACATTCTAAAGTGGATGATTGTTTAAGCTCTCGGACATTGGACAAAATCTTTGACCTGATTGATAAGTCACACTTAACCAGATTTAGCCTTGGCCCAAGGAGGCCCTCGACTAAGTAAGCTTGAACTATTTTACTCTTTACTTCGTTAGCTTATGTGGTAAATTGGACAGCCATGCTGGCCTTGGCTCATAAGCCTGAATACTTCACACATTTGGCCTAGCTAGACCATAATGGATTTGAGCATTACCAAGTTTTTGGCCTAGATCGTAAATGACCATTGATCATGCTAGTAATCACGCCCTTCCAAGAGGCCCCCGCCCTAGCTTAGCCACAAAAGAACCATATCATACATCAATTGGTGTGTCTCCCACAAGCATGCATACATAAATGGTAGTGCGGGATGTTAACACAACAAAGAAAGAAGTCATGATCGCTTTGCAAATAGGCATCATATTTATTATCCTCATTGTGTAGGACCCTTTGGTGACAACGGTTGATGACACATGCCATGCATTAATTTCCCTATCTAGCAAGCACACTTCTATGTGCAATTACTTTACGTTGAGTACAGCTATCTATTTATGGTCAACTCTTGTGCTACATGACCATGCTCCAATGATGAGTAACACTTTATTTTATTGTATCAAATGGACGTGTTTTGGCAACTATTATAACATCCCAATATCAGTTATTTCTTTCAATGGACACCCCTGAGTATCATCTCATGGCAACTTCACTAAACCAATGGAAGCTCCAATGTCTTTTCCTTGAAGTCCATGGCAACTTCACTAAACCAATGGAAGCTCCAGTCAAAAGGGTGTTATATTTAATAAATCCCAAATTTACTTATAGTAGATTTAGAGGAGTGCTATTTTATGCACTCCATATTGTTGGGTAGTAAACATGAGGTAGCTTCGAGCAATTAATTGTTATAAGAAGGATTATCATATCCCAATCTCATCATTTTAACGAATGGGCTAAGACTATCTTTTACGTAGAAGGTCAACATATTGGCCCCCCTTTATTTCTCACATTCTTCAAACAAAGTACAACATGAATCTAGCTTATTTAGATTGATTACATGAGCAACCACCCACAAGTTACTATTGCTTTCTATTTTTACTTCCTTGAGTACTTGTAGTAGGGTTTTGTGAAGCTTCTATAATTATTGCATACATTGGTTGGATTGGGATCTAGGAGGTCCTCTGTTCTGGTTTTGATTCAGAGCTCCTGTTGAGACTGGGGGTTGTTGATTCCAATGGATAGGATTTCACTATTGTTGAGTTACCATTGGAGGAATTGTTTAAGACCATTGTTGTTGTGGTTGAATCATCATTTGAGTCATTGTCGTCTACAACCACAGTGGATTATGTGCATTGTACTGCAGCATTGTTTGCATCTGGGAGTAGGGGTAGAAAACTGTTCCTGAAATTGCATTTGGTGGATATACCATTCCTGGCATGGAAGGAGGTAAGACTTCTCTTCCTGAGGTCATTGACAACCTTGCTTCAACTTCATTATACAATCTTGCACCTTCCACTGCAACTTGCAGATTGACTGGTCTTCTCAATTCCACAAACTTACAAACTTCTCGTTTTAAGCCTTTAAAGAACATAAGCTTCTACTAATTCTCCAAAGGATTGACTTAGATTCATGAACTCCTCTCGCATCCACTCTTCAAAACCTTGACACCTTAATTTAGTAGGGAAGGCCAACTTTTAGTCGCGTCCCATGTAGTGCCAAAAGTTCACACTGCTTGTTTTTCATACCACCTAAACGCCACGCCCTTGAAAGTGGTGGGAAATATTGCTTATTTATGCTTGGGGATTTTAGTATTGTTTCTTTGATAAAGGTGACTTGGTGCTCTTGTATTCTCTTAAAGACCATAAGTAAAAATTAAAATTTCACGGCCTAGGATCGTATCATGTTCGTCAAATTAGCAAGACATGCAATGTTGAGCTTAAAATTTTAAAGGGAAAAGGCATTGGACTTTTTAATGATAGCCACATTAAGAAGTATTACCCCTTAGGCCATTACTTGCATGAATGCCCCATGCATCCTCCTGATGTTCTTATCAGCATGGCCATGGTAGCTAAACGAATATGGTATGAGCAATTTGAGGAGTAGGTTGACATTGCAACATTTCAAAGTAATTAAGCTTGACAAAAGTCCCTACAATTTCAAGCTATATTTATCTTCACTATGCACTCATCAAACTTTTATTGTAAGACAATGTACGTGCAAATGAGAGCATGTATACAACCATTGTTACATCCAAAGTAACATTGGACTACAAGGGGCATATATTGCTTTATAGATAATAGTCGTCTAGCAGATATGCAAAATAATCAAATGGATGAAACATTAAGATTATCAAACTATTCATCTTCATAAAATCCTAAGATTTAGAATAAGAAAAAAGAAAAAATATTTTCTCTTCGATAAGACAAATTGTAATTTTAAGAAAAATGTACTAATAATGTATTACAAAATTTCCTCATGCTATATTACTTTCCCCCTTCACATGGTGCCAACCTTCATACAAGGCTTTGCATGGATTCTTGCTTGCTCAACACCGTAATGCAAAATGGTTGGACAAGGAGAAGCAAACGGCAAATGACAATTGCAATACAAACAATTGTATGGAAATAGATGAAGGCAAGAGGGGCATTGTCAAGCACAAGCATGGAGAAAATTCCAATTGTCCCACCTCAAGCACGAAGGCATAAATCCAACACAATGAATCTTCTCAAGATCAAAACTCAATCAAACCAAAGTTGAGAGTCAAATCCACAACTACTCTCAACAATTCTAGCAAGTCACCTCCAACACAATATGGAAAGCAAGAAAGATGGGCCAAGTAACAACATGCTTGATGCCAACAAAGTTTGTGCAAATGTTTACAAGGAAGCCCTTCTTACTTGCAAAAGTAGCTACATGGTTTCACTTTAACTTCTTAAACAAGAAAAGGTTGATCCAAGATATACATTGCAAACTAGCTGAAATTCATTGCGTCTCTTAAAAAATGCAACATTAAGGAAAATATAGTAGGCTAACATTATGATGATGGCTCATGGGAATTAAACCAACAAAGAATTGCAACTACATGCAAAAAGCCACTCTAAACTTTCTGGCAATCTCACGTTGCCATTTATCATTTATATATTCACGAGGCCCATTATACAAAAATAGATAAATGTGTACCAAACAAGCTAATAAAAGGCAAGAACTTACTAGGATTGATGGACTCATTGTTTAAAGCTTCAAAGTGAACCTCCATCTCAAGTCAAAAATTATGTTATTGCAATTAAACATCAAGTCAAAAATTATGTTATTGCAATTTAACATCGGAACAACCTTTGATAGAGTAAGCTAACAATTTTTAAGGTAGGTTATGTAATGAATGGGATTTCGCTATAGAGTTGCCAACCTATAATACATTCTATCTAAAGGAGGGTAAGCTTTGATGTTGATCAATGGTCTGTGACAAAACCAACACAAATGGCACCTCTATATCATGTCAAAAAATTTGAGGTCACAATTAGATATCACTAGCGTTTCATTCGCACGCACAGAATGCTAGGCTACTCCGAGACTTCGCTCCCCCAAAGCGACGAGCAAAACGACAACTTTACTCAACAATCCATTTCTCATCTTTCTCTCTTCTCTTCTTCCTCTTTCTAATTTTTTAATTTACTCTCTTCTCCCCTAATTTCCTATGTCTAGTTTTCTCTCTACCTTCTATTTTTGCTTATTTTATTAACTCTCATGGTTTTCTCTTCTTTTTCTCTTTTCCTACTTTTCTTCTCTTTTTTTCTCCCTACTTTTCTTTTTCTCTTCTTTTATTCTCCCCCTTCTTTTCCTTTTGTTTACTTCCTCTTCATTCTCTTTTTAACATTTTTCTTCACACACTCCACTTCTCTCTCTTATTCTTCTTTCACTTTTCCACCTTCCCTTCCTCTCTATATCTCTTAAATTATGCAAATTTTCTATTTTTCTTGGATATAATTTCCTCTTTCTGTTTATATTATTTCATCTTCTACTCTCTTTTCTCTCTCTGTCATTCTCTCTCTTCATTTTCCTTTTTTCTTACTTTTATCTTTTTCTTCTTTCCGTCCCTTTCTTCTCTCCAATTTTTTTATTTTCCTTTTTTTTTATATTTTGTATTTTCTCTTTATAATTTTCTTTATGTTTAGATCTCTTTTCTTATTATCTCATTTTCTTCTCTTTGTCTCTCTCCCCCTCTCCTCTTTACCTCTTAAATGTTATATGAAAGAAGAGAGAGAGAGAGAGAGAGAGAGACAGAATCTAAGCCCTCGACAGGAGGGAAAATAGGGGGAGAAAAAAATGGTTAATTAAAAGAAGACTAGCTTTAAAAATCAAACATTTAATTAAAGAAAACTAAATTAGTTCAATCTAATAGAAAGACACTTTTAATTTAAAAGTTTGATTTAATGAGAGAGAGAGAGGGGAAAACCTAGGCGTTACACATGAGAAAGAGGGAAAAAGAGAAAAAGAAAGAGAGATTATAAGTGAGAGGGGAAGGGGAAGCAAGGGAAGCTTTAGTTAAAAAAGAGGGAAAGGAGAAAATGAGAGATTACACAAGAAAGAGGGAAAAGGGAATTTTGATTGAAAAATGAAGGTTTGATATCTAAGTTCAAAATTTTCCAAACCTATATTCTCTTTATGTTTACTCTCTTTCTCTCTCTCTCTTTTCCTTTGATTAAAATTTTCAAAGGTTTGAGGCTTTCCAACGTATAACAATAAAATTTTCATATTTTATGTTTATATTCTCCTTTTGTCTCGTCTCACAATCTTCCTATTTTCTTCTAATTTTTCTTTTTTCTCCTCCCTTTTTAAAATTCTCTTCTTGCTCTCCTTGCCACTTAAAAACTATTTAAATTTGAAAAACATACTCTCTCTCTCTCTCTCTCTCTCTCTCTCTCTCTCTTCTTTGTATCCTTCTCTCAAAACTACATTAGAAAATTTTTAAATTAAAAAAAGTTTTGAAAAATGTTTTAAGTACACAAAAGTTTAATTAAAAAGTTTGATCTATGAGAAAGAAAGAGAGAGAGAGAGAGAGAGAGAGAGAGAGAGAGAGAGAGAGAGAGAGAGAGAGAGAAAACCTAAGCATTACACATGAGAAGGGAAAGGGGAAAATTTTAATTAAAAGGGGAGGTAGAAAATATATAAATGAGAGAAGGAAAGCCCTCTAAAAAATAATATAGTGCATAGAATTTCACCAAATAGTTGCTAACCTATATAGAGCATGTTATTTGAAGGACGATAAGCTTACATCTCGATTAATCAACCTCACAAAGAACCAAAACTGCAAGTGCAACAAGAACAATTGAATCTCCCACGTTTTGTTTTGCTACACCCCCAATATTATATTTGATTGAAAGCATAGCACAAGGGAGGAAAGGAATCATCAATAGATTGTAGAGGAAAGGTGGTCAACAAGGGAGAAATCTTCATATACATCAGCAAGTCCTTGGATACCTAGGTTCCCCAATGGGTCAAGTTGTTGACCCAAGGAATCATCAATGGACATTCAATAGGAATAAAATGAAACTTACGCAGTAGAAAATTACTTGGCTACATCAAGTGAAGTGTTTATTTCTTAAAGATTTCACACCCCCAAGCAAGAACAAAAGGACATTTGAGCACTAGAAGTCAATTTAGCCACATTACAACATTAAAAACTCTAAAATACTAAGAATTCTATCTACCCAACCATTAAATTTTGCTTGTCTTTGGTAAGATCTAGCAAGACTCTACAAGAGGTTTACTTCGGATGGACTGAAGAAAGCATATACATATCCTCCATCACTTTCAAATTGAGGAAGAAAAGTTCACCTCCCAAGGTCCAAATTGTCACAAACTAGAATGCTAGGTGGAAGGGGGATTATAGATCGCAAATTGGGGAAATGTAAAAGCCATTCATGCTTGATAATTCAATTCACATTCAATATTGGGGTAACAAAAAATAGTGTATTAGTTGAAGGCTTACTACACTTCATATTAGAGCAAGAAGCTTTTCACTTTGTTTGCTAGGTTTTTGAATAATGTTCTATCAAGGGACATCAAGATTTACTAGAAGGCAAAGCTCCTTAAGCAAAAATATACATATTGGAGCTCGTACAAGAATATAGGCTTTTCAATGATGGGGGGACTGCATTAGAGAGACTATCCTTCACCTCATTATAAAATGAGATAATTCATATTCTTGTCAAAAAGGGAGTCTACAAAAACATAAGCTTTTCAATGATTGGGGGAGGGGGCCCTTCCAAAAGTATGGTGTAATGAGACCGCATTAGAGAGACTATCCTCCATCTCATTATAAAATGAGATAATTCATAAGAGAGACTTTCCTCCACCTTATTATAAAATGCTGACATAGAAATGTGAAATTCATGTAGGTAATAATCCTACTAACATCAAAAATTTGGTTAGTTACAAACTCCTGCTGCCATTAGATTCATTGGTTTGATAAAAATCAATGACTTGCTCCTGCTATTCTGGATTATTCACGCTTCTACTGTTCCGAATGGAAACCTAGGCCTTAGGGAGGGAAGATTCCAATTAGAGCAGAAAAGTTTCCATCGAGAATCTGGGAGGCTAGCTATGTCACATCACCAGACAACAAGCCGAAATCCCCAGCAGAGAAGACCCGTTCCCCGATTGCCAGAGGGCGGCAAATTGGGGCTACATGGAATGACCGTTCCTTTCGTGCCCGAGATAGACGAAACCTGGTCCTCTAGCTCAACAATTGAAATAGATAAGTAAATGTGATACTTACACCATACGGCATGAAAGCAACCCATGGCCCATACAGAACAAATACCCGTTGGCTTCGTGTTGCTAGATCGTAAGCATTGCACGCCCACTCTTCGTCGAGCACGCCTGCAATCAGCTCGAGTCGATAATACAATGTTCCCGTAGTGACATTTAATAAAGCTGAGCTCCTAGCACTGAGCTAATGACACAAGCTACCAAAACCAACAACAGACAGCCCAAAACCTAGAAACCCATATTGCAAACTTTCAACGTCGATGACAAGGAATCACAATTTCCCCCACCTGAAAGCTGGCCAGTTCATTAACTTAGATTGCACGCTAGTAATAGGGAGCATGTCGTAGGGGCACCTCAGCACATTTCTGATATCATTGGGCATAAGTAGATTTATGCCCTCTAAGTATATTTATGTACCATCCCAGGTGCACCCGGCGTATGTTCGAGAGGAAGCGAAAACTCGCGCGCCTCAGAGGTAGTGACAAAGAGATGATCATCACGCGAGTATCCCCATCTGATGATGCTTGCTGTTTCCAAATCGTCACAGGCACACGGAGCCTTCAGACGGACGGTGAGGGTGAGGGTGAGGGTGAGGGTGAGGGAGGGATCGAAAAGGGCAGACAAGAGACAAGAGTCCTTGAAACGGGAGTTTTTAGGGTTAGGGTTTTTACGGCTTTCGAATCTGGATGTGAAGATGGCTCCGGCTCGCTCTCGTAAAACTGAGAATGGTGTCCCGCTCGACCTTTCAGATGTCACAGTCAACCTTACTAACTAACTTTGAAATGGAAGTGCGAACTATCCGTATTACGTAGTGTGGCACAACCGTCAAATTAGGGAAGCCTTAGCCAACGTTCGCAAAGGCCAAAGAGGAGACAATCAATACATGACCCCCAATTTGGGCTTTCAAGTTTCACGTCAAGACAAACGGTCAACATTGGAAATTCTACGTCGTAGGGCAGCTCCTATCCAATCCCACAACATGTTTGGGCAGCAAGAAACACATGCCCATAAAGATGACATATATCCTCTCCCATTAACCTATATAGCACATCTCCTTTCAAGGTCTTTCGTGGCCAAGGTTTGAACCCACGTGCTCCAACATAAAGGTGGGACAGTTCCAATAAGCTAGGTGGTCAAGTGTGAAAAATCCATAAGCTAGGTGGTCAAGTGTGAAAAATCCATAGTGGACAAGTTAACTTCTATGGAAAGGACAGAGGACTTGAGCGTTACTTTGTCCACTACCCTAGTGACTTGAGTGTTACTTTGTCCACTACCCTAGTGTGAATCAGGCCTCAATTCACGATTCTGCATTATCTCAAACAATAGGGCCAATTGGGCAAAAGAAGAATTTGTCACAACGTTTGGTGGAAGACAAAAGACCCGTTCATAAAAAGGTGCCATGGGCTCCGCATTTCAAGCAATTATAAATAGTAGACACTTTTGGGCAAGGGGAATCCCCGGACCATACACAAATTTAGAGACACTGAATACATCAACTTGCATTTGCTACTTCTTATGTTTGACACGTGAAGTTGTGAAGTCTAGGCTCATAAATGATTAATGATCATCTCCAACTAACAATGAACCAATCTCACGCACACATTCAAACCAATTGACAAACATGTGCCATATATATGCATACTAGGCGCTCCGCGCCTAGACTCACCCCAGTGCTTCACACCGGGGCGGGTGCGATTTTTATTTGAGGGCGGGTGTATGCTGGACGCGTGACACCCGCCCCTGCATTCTCTTTCTTTTTTGTGGGGGAGGTGGGGGGCTGCCACGTGGCACTCGCCCCCAACCTCTCCTTAACTAATAGTATAGATGCTACATTATTTGCATGACATGCTACCTAGTTCAAAAAATAGGTAGATAAAACTATTAACTCAAGACATTTCAACCTTTTAAATGAGGGTGTCCTTTGTCATCTCTATCATTGTTCATCATCACGGAAAAGTGTCTTCCAAGTAGATAGATGCTAACAAGATGTCTTACTCACCCTTATATGTGCAATACATTTGCAAGCCGATCCGGATGCTAATTATCGCAATGCATCTCAACACTGTTAAATAAGTGACAAGTGAGGATCAACGGAGAAGGGAGATGGGAGGAATTGTGATGGGAATCCAACCATCTACATGGTTCAATAAATTAGGCCCAAATGCTTAGCTACACATGGTTAAGTAAACTAGGCCCAAAGGCTAAGCGTGTTATCAGTAAACTGCTTTCGGTCAATTAAAGTACATGTGATAACATTCATTGCTTGTAATTCTTTTCAAATCAAACTTAGTGTTGATTCAAAATACATTTGAACACTCTTTGCATTAGTTTGAAACAATAAATAAGGTATCAAACCACTATGTCACAACTCAAGTATTGGAGAACCTCTAGTGCCATAAGTCCATGATCAACTAATGATAACAAAGAGTAGTAGTAACAACTACAAAGCAAATGAGGATGACATCAATGCATGCTAACAACAATCAAGCAATCGAAGATGGTGACATCATCAAAGATAAATGCCCTAAACTCCACTAAAGCACACAACTAGGAAATGTAAAGCACACATAAGTGTAAGTATATGAATTGCATGGTGATCATCTACTAGTCATTGTTTTGTTATGATGTGTTCATCCAAGGAGCAAGAAGCTATGCTATAATTGCGTCTCCAATCACTTCACTTCCAGCTCCATATGCTCCACATGCTCGAATGCCTTTGCAAATACTCCCATTCCTTCTAGTGCTAAAGCTATATTGTGTTTTTCGTCTTTTGCCCTCAGATGGCATGTCTAATTGTAGAACCAAGAATCCCAGCATCATTGTTGATGTCAACAACCCTACTTGGGGTATCCACATCCTCCAACTAGTGGTGGAGGCACCCCATTTCTGTCCCCCATGGCTACGTCTTTGTCGTCTACTAAGGATGTTGTCTAGAGAACAAAATAGTATTCTCCTACAAAACTGTCATTTAAACCACTTACAATTGGTGTACCCAATCGTGTCAAACCTCAAAAGAATCTGTTCCACACCTATGATCCATGTCATAAGCAAGTTTAGCCTAGTGCTTTGCCTTAAAGTTCCCCCTTTAAGAGAAATCCATTTATATTCATGCAAATCAAGGAGCACCAAAATGTGATGGAGACCATATTTTCGTGCTCTTCCTCTTTTTGCCACTTGATTGGCTAGATGGTGTGGCTTGCATTGTGGTCAAATGAGAAGCTGAACTAACTATTCTTTGAGGATTGAGTTGTGCTAGGGTGATACTAGCTCCCAAATGCCCCAATATCTATTAATGGGATAGGTCTCGGAGGTGCTCTAGAAAAGCTTCATGCATCAAGTATTGAAACAAGGAATGGGGAGGCAAGAGTCCACTGACAACATTGGGTGTTCTCCACTATGTCATCCTGAAGTGACATTGAGGAGTGGTACTAACAAACCATAGGTGTCTCACAACTTGTTAGACCGAAGAACAAAGCACGTCAAAGTACGCAACTATAAGCACAAGAGGCTCTATATAGTAGAGCTCAATTCTTGTGCAATTCTTCATTTGCAATACCGAAGCCTCGTAAGAACGAAGGCACAACAAGAAAGGATGGTACCAACAAACCATACAAATGTTAGAAACCATTAGATTGGAACAAACCATCACAAAGTATGCAAGAGTACGCACAATAGACTTTAAATAGTAGAGCTTAATTATTTAAAGAAGTCCATGTATTAATCCTTGCATGTAGCATTAAAGCTTCATAGGAACAAACTATCATACATGGCACAACACACAGCTCATTGTAACGTGCAACCAACATACATACACTTCAAAGCATAACACTAAATATGCATGCATCACAAGTTATATTTAAGTTTTTTGAGTTAGTAGGAAAAGGTTAGAACTAAGTGATTACTAGAAATAGACCCGTATAGCCTTAGTTCCCAACAAGTGTGAAGGAAACGAGCTATTATTATGGAATTGCAATTAAGTGATTCGCTTGTGGAGTGATTGATTTGTATCACAATCTTGTGCAAATATGCATGTATTCATGAGCTAACTACCATAGTGTGTCAATCCAAACATTCTTTATCGTTAGGTTAAATTACCGCATGCATGTTGATGAAGAGACTATATGGCACCCATAAATATAATCAATTGTTACATGGCATGGCAACACAAATTACTTGAAAGATTCACATTTGCAAGCCTCGCTTTGTGTTAGAATACAATTGTAGGACCTCATTGCAACATCATGAGTTGTTGTTGTCCTAGAAGTGACATGCATGTAGGGAGAGGAGTTAACAATCTATGTATTGTAGAAAAAGAGCATGAATTGCGAGATGACGATGAGTGATCCATGACAATAGATTCACCTTGCAGCTCCATAGAACTAGAACCCTAGTTGTCTAGACAACATTGAGGATGTAGCTAGGGGAATTTAGTATAAGCAAGTAGAAGAAAAATGCTAAATGCGAGACGTAACGTGTGGATATATTGGGAGCTTGATAGACTGGCTCGGGAGTAGGTGGATATTATAGCCCAACACGCTAGTCTTGGGACATATGGATGTGGAGAACATAAAAAGGCATGATGACGATATGCATTTTTGATATGCCAGCAACATGCAGACATGAATCAGGCATCCATGCAAGCACAAAATATCAATGTATTTTGAAAGAAGAATGTGACGAATTGACCCGGAAGAAGGTGAGAAATCAATGACGAATAGAAGATGAACATTGTTGGTCTTGGGATAGCTGGTGATTGAAAACTCGAGTGGCTTGATGACGGCGTCTACTTGCAGATGTGATAGCATCATGCAAACAACAATCAATTAGGCATCCATACAAGCATAGAAAATTTATCTAAAAGAAGGTGACAGACAATGGATTGCGAATGTAAAGTAGGTGCTGTATAGCGAAAATGACAAGAGGACAGCGCTATGGATTGCCCGTTTCCCATAATCCATTGCGGAGGACGTGAAGAACTGTACCGCGTCGCAGCAAACTGAGATTGCGAAAAGCGTAGAGGATGAGATCGATGAGGAGGATGTAACGGGAAGAGAGAGGGGTGATATGGCGGGAGCAGCGCTGCGACCTCACCTTCGGCGGCACGATCACGCCAATAGCGATGGCGATTCGCCTGTTCGTGAAGTTTTGCCTTTGGCAGATAAGCGCATGGGGCTCTGACACGTGGAGTTACCATCTCTACCACCACGGACTCTCCCCGCAATATTCAACCCTAGATACCCAAAATATTCCACTCCATGTCATCATGTAACTCACCATGGCGAGTCAACACATGACAACGGTCGGTCGTGTGCACGACATAAGAGGGAAAGGGACACATGGGGGCCTTTCAAACATTGGTTAAAACCTCCCATGTCATTCTCTTGCTCCACATGTTGTTTGAATGTGACAAGTACTCCCACATTGCCCCTTGCCATACTTGCCCAATGCCCTCTCGTAAGTGGTCCTCTCTCGCAAGGTTGGATCCAATTAGAATCCTTCCCTTGTCTAGTGAAATTGAACTATTGCCTCATTATCATGCTTGCAAACGTCTCATCAACTTACCTATGAATGCTCCATGAAGCTCCTACATGCTTTGTCCAGTTCCATGCTACACGAGACTTATCAACATGCCTGTGTCACAACACTCTCCATGGTGTTTTAAATGTCAAAAGCAATCTCCTTATTCTCTACACGTGTTCAGTTACAGGTTTTGCCATTCTCATAATCGAGTGAACAACTAGCCCTTGTAATCTTTGGAGGTCAATAGGTTGCCCATTTTGGTTTAGAGGCACATTATTTGTTCCCTTTTGGAGGTCAATGTGAGAATGTACATTCCAATGAAAAGGGGGGCATTAGAGCAAACCTACACCATAACAACATCATCATTTGAAAGGCATTTAGATTGTTTGGGTTATTTAGGAAGTTGGATGAGCGTTTCATAAGGGTGTTTGTTATGAACATGCTCCTCTTACATACAAAATTATGGTTTTCTAAAGTGTGTATATCGAAATTTATTTCATGAGTATCAAGTTATTATTAGGACAATTTAGGCTAAATCTAGTAATTAGCCACTTGGTATCTTATTCTTGGACTCTCAGAAAGCATGAGCAAAAACTTATCTTCAAGTTGTAAATTTGCTTTTATCAAGGGTAAGGACTAATAAAATGTAGAGGGAGCTCATGCTCAACTGCCGAGACCCACGGACCGCTTATTTGTTCAAGCATTTCAAGTGAGTACCTAGGGCTATCTCTCACCTAGCTGACACGCCTTTGATCCTACAGGGGTGTAGTGAGCTTACCTCGATGCCCAAATGAGTTGCCTCCTTCCTCAAGCACACCAGTAGCTCCATGATTCTTGATGCAAGCTCAAGCATCCTCAAGTCTCCACCTCCAAGCTCCATCCTTCATAGCCGCGCATGAGACAAGAGAAGAGAAGAAGAAGAGAGGAGATGGTGGAGAGCTTCACCTCCTTGATTCCTCACTCCCTCACACTCCCTCTATTCAGCATATAGAAGCAAGCAACAAGAAGAGAAGAAGAGAAGAAGAAGAGTCTCTTGTTGCCACATACCAAAGAATGAGCTCTCTTTCACTTTTTGAACTTTATATACATGCCCTAAAATCCCATGGGCACCCATTCCCTTTTTTACATAACCGGCCATTATGGCAAGGTTCTCTTTTCTATTTCCTTTTGCTTGGCCTATTTCTTTAGCTTATGTCCGTCTACCCTTTTTCAAATTGCATAGGAGGGAGCCTAGCACTCTTTTACAAAAGTTTTGGGACACATTTCACTTAAAAATGTGCTTTTTATCTTTAACTTGATTTCAGAGGTCGCCATTGTGCCTTTGCTTGTTCTCTGTCTTACTTCTTCGATTTCATCCGCATTTCACTTCTTTTGCTTCCGTCTTTGTTGTTGAGGGTCTAATGCTTTGAAGGGTGGTTGTCTAAGTGGATGATGGGGCCTTGTGTTAATTGGTAGTGGTCGAGGAGCTTGGCAATGATTGCGTTGTTGGAGACCGAAGGTATATTGAGTGGATGGTGTGGCCTCTGATGTTGGTGGTTATAGCATCCGGGAGCACGTGAAAAGAGAAAACATGCTCTACCTAGGGAAAATGTCTACCTCAGCATGTAGTGCATCGTGTTTGTGCTGGTGGAACGGGGAGCTAGGTCTGACCACAGGAAATCTAGGTGATATCCCACATTTGAAAACCCCGTGCATGCGGAAGTGAGGTGCCTTGGTCGCAACTTAGAGAGACGAGTGTTACCTCCCTAGGTATGTCCTGCCCTTGAGGTGCCCTAAGTGTGTGTAGTGGGGGATTAAAAAGGGCTGGGGGGTTAGACACAAAGTCGGCCAACCGAGGCCATTGGACATGCCGAACTTGAGAACCCCTTAGGTGCAGTGACTATGGTCTATGTGCAACTTGCTATGTCTTCGTATAATGCTCTCTTTCCATTTCCATTCTCTTTGTTTTTCTATTTGTTTTGTACTTTTGCATTTTCTTTCTTTCTCTTTAAAAAAAAAAAGTTTCATAGTCATGATAGAAGCTAATCTTTGTCATCAGAGTGAGGCGGAGAAGGAGGCTTGATAGATTTGTTAAGGAATTGGTGGGTTTGGAGATACCCCTTGAGGTCTAGGCGGAACTTGAAGGGTGGGTGGTGGTGAAGAGGAATGGATGATTGTAGTGGGTGAAGCGGCTATCATTCATATCCTCTAAAAGAGCTAAGCAAAATGAAGGTAGTAGTACAACTCACATCATTAATCGAGCCATTGCTTAACTATCTATAGCCTTAGGATCAAAATGGAGGGTTGGGAGGCCGCGCTCTTGCAGAGTGGGGTCTTGCCTAAGGAGTATCCTAAGCAATCTAAGGTAATTATAGGTGGTAATAAAGGTGGGGTCAAGGCACGAAGAGAATTCGTTGATGAAGTGGACCATGGTATCATACAAGTCTTCTGATGTGAAAATAAGGGCATCTTCATATGTGGTACAATGTGGACTATAGATTATCGAGAAGTCAAAGTGGCCGTGGGACATTGGGGTCAAAATCCACTCCTACCCTTCAAGGGTATGGCATGAATGTTGGGTTGTTCTGCTCGAAGGGTTGAGTGTTGCAAAAGACCATCCAAGTGTCCATGTTGATGTTGTAGATCCGCCTTCTCCATGTAGGTTGGCATTCATAACCAGGCACTGACCTTGGCACTTCAAAAACTTTGTTTTGCCAAAATTTAGCATCTTTAGTGCCCAGAGAGTGAGGTTCTATTCTCTCCTTCAGCCATTTCTCCCTAAGCCTGCCTCTGATATTAATCACCTCCTCCACCACCTTGATGGGCAAAACTCTACATAGGATAGTGGGGAATTGGAAATTAAAATCGAAGGGGTTCTTGGCCATTTCCTGCCGTTCCCAAATCACAAGGCCAGCATGGAAGCTTGCTGGGGATTCGTCCTTGCATCGTGGGATAGGTATAGTTGATGCTATTACTCCTCTAGCATTCCATCTTCTTCTTATTTTCTCCACCATTTGTTTTCTCCTTTCTCTCAGTGCCGTCTTTCTTTCTACGGAGGTATCTGCTTGTTGCTGCTCATCTGGTCGTGGGAAAGGAGCCGGTGGGACAAGCTCTTCTTCTTGCGGTCCCATTTCAAAGTTCATTTCAGTCGCCTCCTCTTACCTTGGCACTTGCTATGCCCCTTCTGTGAATCCAAGTATGTCAACTTCTTATGGGGTTAGGCCTACCAATAGGAGATAGTGGCACTGCTCTTCAATGCTAAGGCCAACTCCCATGGGTGTGGTAGCATCTGTAGGTCTGCTCTCAGAGCACTGTGTGCTATCCTTAGCTTCTTCTTTACAGTTTCTATGGATTCTCCTTCCTCTGCTTGTGTGACATCTAGTAAGCTATTCAAGAAGGCGCATTGTTGAGTTTGAAAGCCCTCTTGGGCGGCCTCTACTCTGCTTTTAGTGAGTACTTTGTCTTTCTCCACTTGAGCCAGACGGTGTGCCAAGGTTTTCACCCTCCTTTCATTGCGGGTTGTCCACTCTTCTGCTCTCTTCGTCATCTCCTCGAAGCTCTCCCCCTACCTCTGTATTAAGGCAGTTATTGTCGATTCTTATTCTTTCCACTTCTGAGTTATCACCTCCTCCTTTTCCAGGTACTTGATATCTCTCTCCAACCTCTCATGCTCATCTACCCCTAGTATCACCCTTACTACCAAGTCTTCAACCTCTTGGTGATGCTCTTCCTCTTTGTACACTCTTTCTACTTCTCTTGCAGTGAGCTCATCCATGCCTAGTTGGATTCTCTTCAGTTGAGCTTCCAGGTCCTCATGCTGCATTATTAAGAGTTGTAGTCATGTTGTAGTCCAACCAACTCCTGGTTCTCATCTTCAAGTTATTTTCTCTAGGTTTTCTCATTTTCTTCCTTGGTACTGAGCTTTTCTTTTAGCTTGCTAATCTCCTTTTGGTACATGGCCAGCTGTTGTGTTTTTTCCAGCTGGAAGGTCACCACTGACTCTTTCTTAGCTTCCAACTCAACCACTGCTATTCTCTTTTCCTCCGTGGATTTCTCCAATTGAGAGAGTAGCTCCGTGACATACTTGTCGTAGTTAGTGGGTGGCGTCACAGTTGTGGGGATGGGAGTTGTGGAAGTTTTCACCTTTTGCCGCTTAGGGTCGTTCCTTCACTCGCAGCATCTACTCTGCTGCTGGTCTCTTTTGCCCTATGGTTGGGGTTTCCACACTCTTTGCTTGAGCCAGTTCCTTATTAACAAAATATTGCACCCAGGCCATAAGATTATTGGCATCTACCATGGTCGGGGTACCCAAGGTAGGCATTGTTGTTGTGGGGGTAGGTACCATGAGGGGTGGAATGGGGTGGATGGGGGATTTGCCCTTGCCCTCCTACACTGCGGTTGGCGTGTCTTCAGGCACCTATGTGCTTGAACTCGAGCCCTCATCTCTTCTCGAGATCAAAAGTGTCCATCTTGTCTTGTTCACCTTGTTGCTCCATTGATCTGCATTTTGCCAACTCGATGTCTTCCTCTTCCTTCTTCCTCAAATCCTCCTTCTTTTTAGTGGCCTTTCTCTTTCTCTCTTCTTCAACTTTTTTTGACTTAGCTTTTAGCCTCTCAAACTCTTCTCTCTCTTTCTTCTTCCTTTCCTTCACCTCTTATTTTGACTCTTTCTTGGCTTTCTGCAAATCCACTTTCTCCTTTTTCATCCTTTCTTCCTCCTACTTTTTCAATGTCATCTTCTTCTTAGACTTCTTTGATTCCGTTCTGTTGGACTGAGATTCTTGCTCTCCCTCCTCTTCACTAACTATCCTCTCACTCTATTGTTATCTATCGTGATGGGGATGTGACTTGTCAGGTGTTTTATCCGCTCCTTCCTCTCCATCCCGTGCCTCCTTTATTGCTTCCTGGAAAAGAGCATTCAGGATTCCTCTATACCCAATGAGCGAGGCTTTGGGTGAAGGCTTCTTTCTCTCAGATCCTTTTGACACTGGGGATTTCTCACCCACCGATTTGCTTCCAAGGGCTAGTGCTTTAGCAGATTGATCAATGGTTTTTCGCACGTAGCCATTCCAATCCACCTCATCCAGCGAGTGAGATGCCATGCTCTCCAATACGTGCACGTTGATCCTGTGTATAAGTGAGTTGTACCTTTGGCTGGAGAAGAGGGAGTGGATCATCTTAGCCTACAATCTAACTTCTGAGTTGAGGATGTCTTGAATGCTTATGCCATCGTTTGTCAATACGTTCTCCTTTTTCATCTTCAGCATGGCATAAACATCTCTCTTCTGCCTCTTTTCCACCTTTGGTTCCAATCCCAACACCTTCTCTACCAAGGCCTTACCTAGCGAAATCTGCACTTGCTTGGCTCCTTCTATACTCCCCACAGTTACTATCCCACACTCCCTATCAAAGTTATATGTCCTTAAGAATTTCACACACTTAGTGTGGTTGGGACTCTTGTTAGAGTCGTATGTCCTTAAGAATTCCACACACAATGTGGTCGGCTCTTGTCCAACTTTTCAATGTACTTGGCGAGGTTGCACTGTTCTACAACCCTCTTGACAACCTCCTCATTGGCCACTACATCTTCAATGTTGTGAATGCTCTTGAATTTGAGCTAGTTGTAAGTCTGTTTCCAAGGGAAAGGCAATACTTTGCCCTTTCCTCTTTTGTGAAAGGAAGGCGATGGGCTCGGTCTTGCTGTGACGTCTTCAGGTCTTGTCATGAACCATAGTTCACCATTATGCTTTCCAAAACATTTACTTGCTGAAAGAAAAGACTCCATGCTTGCTGGATCGAAACATTTTTAGTACAAATATAGACTTTCCCTTCAAGCTTTATTTCAAAATTTGGTTACATTTTCCTCAATAGCGAGTTAATGTTTTCTTTCCTTCTCTATTATTAGGTGTGGATTGAGGTTTTTAAGGTATCTTTTTCCTTTTTTGTTTCCTTGTGTGTTTGATTTGATTTTGATTCACCATACTCCCTTCTCCTCATAATTGAGAAGAATCCTTCCTAGGATTGAAGGTTAGAGAGTGGAGGTGTTGGGGGTAAAGGCGCCTTCGTCTAGTCGCCCGTGTATTACTACACTGACAGTCACCACCACTGCACATTGCAAGTGGCGGGCGCCCGTCACTGTCACTTTATTCTTTATTCTTTTAGTGACAGCTTGAATAAAGGAAGGCCTGGTCACACATTGTGACTGTTGGAGTTCCCATTTCTTGTCTCTCTCTCTCTTTCTTGCTCTTACTCTCTTGCCATAACTCTCGAGTGCAAGCTTCGATCCTTCTCTCCTTTCAACTAGTATCAGAGCACGGCTTCCTGACTCTTGAGCTTGGCTCATGGCATTCTCAGCTTCCCATAGACTCCCCACTCGCCTTGGGTCTCCTTCCCGACAGCCATAGCTCATTCTCTTGAGCTCCTGTCACTCCTCAGCTTCTCGAGCTTTTTCTCGCCTATCGAGGCACCATCAAGGCATTGACATTGAGGTATTGCTTCATTATTTCAGAGTTTTATTTCAGTCCACATGTCTAGGCAAATAGGGCAGCCACCATTCAAGCTTCCAACCTTCATATCTCTTTGCCACCGGTTGTGGGCTGTTAGAGGCTTGTTCCCATACCCCTTTGGCTCATGTTTGAGCCCTCCAACCACTCCAGACCTGCCACGTGGACCAGCAGGAGTAGTAGCAATATCACAAAATTTGTGCCTATTTTTTGGACAACCACACAGTCAGCCACTTCAGCTCCAGCTCCAGCTTGGCATTAAGCACTTGTTTGGGGCTCCATTTCAGGCCTTTAGCACATGTATTGATGCTTGGCATTGATCCTTTGAGATCAGGCATTAGTTGGTGGCTGAAAACAGTGTTTCAGGATTATTATAAACAGTCCACAGACATTTGATGCTAGTGCTACATTCACAGTTTATGCCTATGCTTGTTTGGGCATGACTACATGATGCGCAGATCGGTCGCCGTAAGCGCGCGTAGTGAGTGTTAGAAGGTCCCCAAGAACAAAAGAACTCTACTTTTTGCACACAAATCAATGTAGAAAGCTTGCACAATATGAACAAGAGACCAATTGGGTGCAATCTCCCCCCATGCCTTGTGTGAGCGCTCCACAAAGCATGTATTTCATATATTAATCATCTTCAAGCTCAAATAATAGCACAAATTACAAAATAGCACGCTTTAGCTATTGAGTTTGCTTTTGTGCCAATAAAGAATTAAAGCTAATGGGCGCCCAAGAAGTCAGGTATACCCAAATACAATGTCCAATACAAATATCTAAATCGTGCACCCATGCGCATACAAAAATAATAAATAAATATCAAGCACTTTGATAAATAAGCGTGACAAAATATAGGCGCTATGCCTAAGATACGCGTCCATCAAAATATTGACGATAACTTGAATACACGCTATCCCCCAATGCTTCCCACTGCCACCGCTGCTAGCTCAACACATCAATTGAAGCATTCACAATTGTTAGAAAAACAATACAATTAAACCGACAAAAGTGAATACCTAGCAGTCTTCAGCTACATAAATAAATTGGTTAGAAATCAATCCTAACCTTAATTTATCACGAGTGCGCACTCTAAACTCATAAATGTTTATTAATTTAAATATGTATTTTACGGAATCACCCGCTATGGAATCACCCATGTACACACTAAATTAACAAAACGCCCGAAAAGGATAGGCGTCCCCATCGACTTCTCGCGCAAAGAATCCACTTTGTATATGAGCCCCGGTAATAAAATTTTACGGAATCCACCGCAAAACCTCACGGAATCCCCCATGGCACGGAATCCACCGTGGAATATGCCTCCTAGCATCATACCCCCTGGGTGGGATAGCAATTGTCCTCACTTGCTATTAGCTCAATGTGGAACTAACAGAGTGGGGAAAGCATGTAAGTCTCTAGTGTGCATCCATTGGGCATATTCAACAGGATGGTTTTTAAACTTGGCCAAATATCTAGAATATCTACGGCCAGTTCTAGTGGTCATAAAGTCAGTATCTATAATAGTTTCAGGCTCAAGTATTTCAGTCTCATCATCTAACAAAGGAGGGTTTTCATAGACAGGGTGTACAGGTAATTGGCCTCTAAAGGGTCGTAATAAACTGATATGGAAGGTGTTGTGGATTTTCCAGTGTTGTGGTAGTTCTAGTTTAAATGCATTGTCATTGATTTTGTGTATGATCTTAAATGGTCCATAGAATCTAGGTGCTAATTTGACAACTGGGTGTTTATCTACACTTTGTAATCTACGTTTTTCTATGCGTAACCAAACATAATCATCAACTTTAAAATTCATAGCCTATCTTTTCTTATTTGCTTGTTTTGTATACGATTGCTGGGCTTTGGCAATCATATCTTTAACTTCATCAAAGATAGTGGCATGCATATTAGCAATATCATCAGCAGTTTGAATTTTGTTTGATAATGATGCAACAGGTGTAGGCAATCTATATCCATAAATAACTTCAAATGGTGCTTTCTTTGTAGCTGTATGTGGTGTATTGTTATATGCAAAATGAAGTAAATGTAGATGTGTATCCCATGTGTGTGGTTTTGAAATGGTGTAAGCACGTAAAAGATCTAAAATAGTACTGTTAGTAGCTTCTGTTTGACCGTTAGTTTCAGGATGAAATGCAGATGAAAAGTCAATCTTTGTTCTTAAGTTAGCAAATAAAGTAATCAAAAAATTATTACAGAATCTAGAATCACGATCAGAAATAAAAACTTTTGGTAAACCATGATTAGTAAAAACAGTTTTCAAAAACAATTGAGCAGCTTGAGATGCAGTTAAAGTTTTCTTGCATGGAATAAAATATGCTTGTTTGCTAAACCTGTCTACAACAGTCCAAATCATATCATGGTTAGCTTTAGTGTTAGGTAAACTAGTAATAAAGTCCATTGAAATCTGTTCACATGGTCGTGATGGAATAGATAGTGACATTAGTAAACCATATTGTTTACCATGGTGTCTTTTAACTCGTTGACAAACTAAACATTCAAATACAAAGTTAGATACATCAGTGTCCATATGTGGCCAATAAAAATCTTTAGTCAATGTACGCAAAGTAGATATAATACCTCTATGACTTTGATATGGAGGACAATGAATCTCATGCAAAACAAATGATCTAAATGGAACTGTCACACATAATCTCTTTTCATAAAACATGAATCCATTATTGTACGATAGTGAATCAATAGGAATCCACTTATTTGCAACTAATTTATTCCAATCAGTTTGAAAAGTAAGATCCTGATGATAAGTATCTTTCATAGGGATAAGGGAATCAAATGATATCACAGAAATATTATAAATTGTCGGTCTTCTACTGAAAGCGTCAACTACAACATTTTCTTTTCCTGGTTGATAATGTATAAGGAGATGAAAACTTTGAATAAAAGCTGCCCATTTAATGTGTCGGTCAGATATTGTGGTTGACTAAGGAGATGTCTAATGCTTTGTTGGTCAGTTTTGATCATAAATTCAGATCCTATTAAATAATGTTTCCATTGACGTAAGGCTTATACTACAGCTAGCAAATCTTTATCATAGGTAGAATATTTAAGTTCAGATGGTTTGAGTTTACAGCTAGAGTAGGCTATGGGATGATTATTTTGCATAAGGACGACTCCTATTCCAAATCCACTAGCGTTAGTAACTACTAAAAAGAATGGTATATTGAAATCAAGTAGTTGTAATACAGGAGCATGGGTTAAAGCATGTTTCAATAAATCAAAAGATTTTTGTTGATTGTCAGACCAGTTATAAACAATACCCTTCTTTAAAAGTTTGGTCAAAGGTAATGCAAGTAATGAGAAATTTCGCACAAACTTTCTGTAAAAACTAGCAAGACCGAGAAAAGAACGTAACTCATGCACATTTTTGGATATGGGCCAATTTAAAATTGCTTCTATCTTTTTAGGGTTGACTTTAATACCTTTTGATGAAACAATATGTCCTAGATATTCAATTCTATTTGGAAGAATTCACTCTTTTCTGGATTAGCATACAATTGATTGTCTTTTAACAACTTAAAAACTAAAGACAAATGTTCATAATGCTCATTCTTATTTTTACTGAATACCAATATATCATCAAAGAATGCTATGACACAATGCTGATGTTTCAAAAATATGTGATTCATTATACGACTAAATGTAGTTGGTGCATTAGTTAGACCGAACGGTATAACTAGAAATTCATAGTGTCCAAATTGTGTTCTAAATACAATTTTGAATATATCAGATTTATCCAATCTTACTTGATGATAACCAGATTTAAGATCTATCTTACTGAATATGGTAGATCCTTATAACTTATCCATAAGATTATCTACCCTAGGAATTAGATATCTATTCTTAATAGTAATTTTATTTAGGACACGATAATCAATGCACATGCGATAAGTATTATTATTCTTCTTTACTAATAAGACACGTGCACCAAATGGAGAACTACTAGGTCTAATTAATCCTCTGTTAAGCAATTCTTCCATTTGATTTTGAATTTCTTTCTGTTCAATTTGGTTATGTCTATATGGTGCTTTACATGGTGGTTATGTTCCAAGAATTAAATCTATTTTGTGATCTTCAGGACGTGAAGGTGGTAGTCCATGTGGTAAATCATCAGCAAAATAATATTGAAATTGGGCAAGAAATTGTGTATGCCTAGGATGCATTTGTGTTTCTTTAGCTTGAAGTTCATTCACCCATACTAAATAAGATTTGCTACTTTTACATAATGCACGTTTAGCCTAAGTATGAGTAAGCGGTGGAAAATTATTAGAAGCATGCATACCATGCAATGTGATTTGTTTTCCTTAAAAATAAATTTTAATTGAATGCGTAGAATAATCTATGTCAGGATCATACTGATGACGCCAAGGCATTCCTAAGATAATGTCACTAGACTGCAAAGGTACAACTAGGAAATTTCTTCGTTCAATATATTCACCAATTTTAATTTCTAAGTTATGCACCTCTTGTGTTCCATTATATCTTGTGCCTAGGAATGCAGCTTTAATGCGATAATGTGTAGAAACAGTTTGCAAATTCAATTCTTTCACTAAGTTTGCAAAAATAAAGTCATGTGTGCTCCCATCATCATGTAAAATAGTCTTTTCTTTACCATGCACAAAACATTTCATTGTTAACAAAGAATGGGGAGTTGGCATACCTGGCAAAGTATCTGAAATAGTACCAATGTCGTCATCATCTTTCGTAAAGTCAGGCATTTCCTCACGTTCTTCTTCTTCGATTGCTCCAAGATAATTGGTATGGACATGTGGCTTTTTCGATTGACAATTGGCTGCTAGATGTCCAGGTTGATGGCATTTGTAACAAACAATGGGTTTGGCTTTATATATATTATTGGTAATGGCAGGAAGTTTAGGAATATTGGGATTTGGCTGTGAGGATGGCTTAGGGTTTGGATTGGTGTTTGATGGCAAAGCAGGTGGTCGTGTCCAAGATTTACGGAATGAAGATGGAAGAAAATGACTTTGATTTGAATCTTTGAAAATTTGAATTGAATTGTTTGGAACCATAGTTACCATTAGTTGGAAATTGTTGTGGTCGCTTGTCTCTTTCTCGAATCTTGTCTTTAGTGTCATGAGCCAAGGAAATTGCATCTTCAAGAGTTATTGTCTTGAACATATTGACTTCAGCATAGAAATGTCCAAGTAGGCCAGACATAAACTTGCGTTTGTGAGTTGCTTCACGTACATCTTCGAGCATGCGTAGTTACAGTAGGGCATTCCAGAAACATTCAGTGTATTGGGAAATAGGTTCGCGATCTCTTTGCTGTAGAAGATCCCATTACTTGATGGCTTTTTCATGGAATTGAGAAGGAAGGAAATTCTGCAAAAATTTCTTTTGGAAACTCTCCCATGTAGTGGGACAATCAATGCTCTTGCGGACCACAGTCCACCATAAGGATGCTCGATAACTAAATGATTAGTGACACATTTAATTTTGTCTTTCTCAGCATATGTTTCTTCATGGAAGTAATCATCAAATTGACTGATAAAAGCAAGTACAGTCTTTCCATCTCGTGATCCATTGAAAGTACGAAATTTGAAGTTTCTTTTACTTATCTTTATTTCTTTGCGGATAGGTTGGGCTTTAAGTGTCGCATCGATGGTACGTTGTATAAGATCTTCGGGTTGCGGTCCATCTTGGTCGGCGGTAGATCGTTGCAAATTGGCCAATTGAGCTTGCAAAGCTTGTCGGGCTCTTCGTTCTTCTTCGAGCTACATCATAATCAAATCCAACTTTTGCTCCATCGTTGGTTCGGGTAAATCACCTTCAGCCATAAAATCGTCCATGTTTGGATCGGTCATCCTTTAAAATTCAAAAGACCTCACACTCTCGAAATCTGATTAGTGGGATGAGCGTAGCTCAAAGGCGGGTATACAAGGCTTATAAATTTTTGTTTGGCTTTTATGGTCATTGTCCTTTGCAATTGCGGTATTCGTTGTCACAACCGTCTTCGTAGAAACGATGTATAATCTTCGTATGACCTGTGTATGACCTTCTGCGTTTGTTGAAACTGGTTCAGCAAGTCTGCAAGTGTGAACAGGGTCTACCAGATAGCAATAAACGGATTCTGTGCTTCTGCGTGTGATCTGCCTTTATGGGAGTTGTTGAATAAGTCTTTTGTAACCTCTGTGACTTAGGTGACGTGCAAGAATTTGAAAGACTTGGAAGACTTAGAGGATTTAGGAGCTTAAGGCTTTACGAAGCCTATGTGATTTTCGGGTATCTCAGGATGTTGGCGACAAAATCGGCGCCGTTCAAAACATATTCTTGCCGTCGATCGTCAGATTCGTTGATTGAAGCTTTTTTTAAAGCTTACTATTAAGCTTAATTAGCTTTAAGCTAAAGCTTTAAAACTTTAAGCTATGGAGTTTACTGTTAACTCACGACTTGATAAAGGAGATGTCCACGTGGTCCTCCGCCTCCACAGGCTGGTCCTTCACGATCAGAGAGTGTAGAAGGGGGTTCTTGACCGCCAGGAACACACTGGTATCGATCGTTCGTGACGAAACTGACTGTAGAGCTTGTTCGTTCCAGGAGCTCTGCCTTCGCGCAAGATGGTAAGTGATTGGAAGCTCTCGATCTCAGCTTTGCTCTGATACTACTGCTGCATAAATCGGTTGCCATAAGCACACGTAGTGAGCGTCAGAAGGTCCCCAAGAACAAAAGAACTCTACTTTTTGCACACAAATCAATGTAGAAAGCTTGCACGACATGAACAAGAGACCAATTGGGTGCAATCTCCCCCCATGCCTTGTGCGAGCGCTCCACAAAGCATGTATTTCATATATTAATCATCTTCAAGCTCAAATAATAGCCCAAATTACAAAATAGCACGCTTTAGCTTTTGAGTTTGCTTTTGTGCCAATAAAGAATTAAAGCTAATGGGCGCCTAAGAAGTCAGGCATACCCAAATACAATGTCCAATACAAATATCTAAATTGTGCGTCCATGCGCATACAAAAATAATAAATAAATATTAAGCACTTTGATAAATAAGCGCGACAAAATATAGGCGCCATGCCTAAGATACGTACCCATCAAAATATTGATGATAACTTGAATACACGCTATCCTCCAATGCTTCCCACTGCCACCGCTACTAGCTCTACACATCAACTGAAGCATTCACAATTGTTAGAAAAATAATATAATTAAACCGACAAAAGTAAATACCTAGCAGTCTTCAGCTACATAAATAAATTGGTTAGAAATCAATCCTAATCTTAATTTATCACGAGTGCGCACTCTAAACTCATAAACATTTATTAATTTAAATATGTATTTTGCGGAATCACCCACTATGGAATCACCCACGTACACACTAAATTAACAAAATGCCCGAAAAGGATAGGCATCCCTATCGACTTCTCGCACAAAGAATCCACTTTGTGTATGAGCCCCGGTAATAAAATTTTACGGAATTCACCGCAAAACCTCACGGAATCCACCGTGGAATATGCCTCATGGCATCACTACATAATCGGTTTGATGCCTATTGCATCCTTATTGATTTGGGGATTGAAGCTACATGTAATGTTATGATTTTGGCCTAATTGTAGAGCTGAAAATACTTAGTTTATAACAGTAAATGCATGTTGAATACTCTTGGACTGAAGCTATCTTTTATGCTTTGACATAAGTCTATTGGTTCTGGGTGTATGTCTTGGGTTATGCTATGATGTATTGATCATCGATGGACGACTTCGAGCTTGTCATTGGATCCGAATGCTTTTGAAACTTGAGCTTATTTTAGTCCTCACTTATTGACATTGGTCTATGCTTTTGACAGTGGTCAGTGCTTTGATAGTTATATGCAATTTGGGTACATGCTTACCCGACGCCTACAGCTTGATGTATTTTTCTTGGCAGTGAGTTAGATGTATTGGCTGAAGCAGCTTATGGATTTGCGCATGAAGGAGAATGTGACCATGTCTGCTCACTTGAGCCAGTTCCATGCTATACTTAAGAACTTGACTTCGCAGGACATCACTTTTGCAAAGGATGTCACTCCTCTTTTCTTGCTTGGTACTCTTAATGAGTCATGGGATGTATTTCGCACTGCATTATGTGCCTCTGCTGCTACCTTGAAATTATTTGATGTTGAGAGTGTCTTCTACAAGAAGAGGTTAATCGTAAGAATTTGGATGCCTCTCATGTGTCGCATGCTATGACAGTTAGAGGCAAGAATGATGGATATGAAAAGCATGGCAATGGCAGTGGCCGTGGACGGGATTCTTAGAAATCTCGGTCCCTGTCTCGTGGAAAGACACATAGCAAATCTCGTGGTAGGAATGTAGATGTTACTGGTCACCATTGTGGGAAAAAGGGCCATATTAGGCCACAATGCCATGAATTGCGCAATGAAAGGCACAAAGATAAGGGGAAAGACAAAGTGCAAGATAAGTATTCTGATTACGGAATAGTGCCTGAAAAATCCAATGTTAAAATTGAAGGGATAAATAATATGCAGCCTGAGGATGTTGATGATGATGATTATATTCTTGCAGCTTCTTCTAGTGCTTCGCAGATGACAGAGATACAATCTATGTATGCATAGTGTTGGCTCTTGGACTCATGTGCATCCTTTCATGTGACACCTTGCCGAGAGTGGTTTCATTCATACCGTACTGTTTCGGATTCTGTGTGCTTGAGTGATGACAGCTCTCTTGACATTGTGGGCATTGGTGATGTTAGGCTACAGTGTCCTTTCGACAGCAGTTTTGTTATGCATGATGTACGTCATGTACTTGCTTTGACACGCAGTCTCATGTCAACTGGATGGCTTGATGATGTAGGTTATCTTGTATATTTTGGAGACTCTATATGGAAGATCACTCGTGGCAGACTTGTGATTGCGAGAGGTGCCAAGGCTGATAGCCTCTATCCCTTGATTGTATTCGCTTCTTCCTTTGATCACGTTTTGTCTGTGGGTTCTATCCCACATGTATCTCTTTGGCATGCCCGTTTGGGCCATATGTCTTTGAAGGGAATGAAAATGCTTTCTGGTTTGTAGTACTTACCGCCCCTTGATTATGCATGTTTTGATTCATGCGAACATTGTCTTTATGGCAGGCAGACTAGGTCTACGCATAAGAAGTCTGGTAGGCCACGCATGAGTGATCCCTTGGTATTGGTACATTCGGATGTCTGTGGGCCCATGCCTTGTCAGTCTATGGGTAGTGCACAGTATTTTGTTACTTTCATAGATAATTTTTCATGGAAAGTTTGGGCTTATCCCATTAAGCTAAAATCCGATGTCTTAGCTGTGTTTCAAAGATGGCTTGCATTGGTTGAGAACCAGTCTGGGTATAGGCTAAAATGCCTAAGGATAGATAATGGGGGTGAGTATGTCTCACGTGCTTTTGAGCAGTTATGTGATGAGAGGGGTATTAAGCGTCAGTTGATCGCCCCCTACACCCCCCCCAGAATGGTTTGGTTGAGCGGATGAATAGAACCATCCAGGAGTATGTACGTAGTATGCTTAGCCATGTAGGCCTACCACAGAGCTTTTGGGCTGAGGCAGTTAGTACAGTTGTGCATGTCATAAACAGATCACCCTCTAGTGGTTTGGATTTCCAGGTTGTAGAGGAGGTATGGGTTGGAAAACCTCCCTCTTATGCACATCTCTGTGTCTTTGGATGTGAGGCATTTTGCCATGTGCCCAGGGATAAGAGAAGTAAGCTGAATCCTAAGAGTATCAAATGCATTTTCCTTGGTTATAGGGATGTAGGCAAGATGGGTTACCGTCTCTGGGATCCGTAGGTGCGGAAAGTCATCCGCAGTCATGATGTAGTTTTCTATGAAGAAAAGATGCATAGACAATCTAAGGGAGTTGTTGAGATCCGTAGGGACATATTTCAGGAGGAGCCGAGGGCTCCCGCACAGCCAGTTGGACAGCCTATAGCTTTAGTAGATACTCATGGTCAGGGTGTTGGACATGCAGCTGGGCACGCAGAAAAGCCTGCAGTGAGACGATCTACTAGAGACAGATGTCCACCTGATAGATTTCAGCCCTTGATGCATTATGTCTTGGTTAGAGATGTATGAGAGCCTTTCATCTATGATGAGGCTATGCGCAGGGGTGACAGTCACTCTTGGGAGAGGGCTATGCAGTCTAAGATAGACTCCTTGCATAGTAATGAGACTTGGGATTTGGTTTCCTTGCTTGAGGACAAGAAGGCTTTGCCATGCAAGTGGGTGTATAAGCTGAAAAGTACCCTTGGATACCCCAAGTTGTCATACAAGGCTAGATTGGTAGCAAAGGGTTATAAGCAGGAGCATGGTGTGGACTTTGATGAGGTCTTTTCTCCTGTGGTTAAGATGACTACCCTGTGCTTAGTCTTGGCTTTGGTTGCTCAGCTTGACTTGGATTTATGCTAGATGGATGTTAAGATGGCTTTCTTACATGGAGACTTGCATGATGAGATTTATATGGAGCAGCCTAAGGGCTTTGCAGAACCTGGCAGGGAGCACCTAGTGTGCAAATTGAAGAAAAGTCTTTATGGCTTAAAGCAGGCACCTAGGGAGTGGTATCATAAGTTTGATACCTTTATGCAGTCACAAGGCTACAGCAGGAGTGCTATGGATCCGTGTCTTTACAGAAGAAAGCTCGTGATGGTTCTTTATTGATTTTGGTACTCTATGTGGATGATATGATGATAGCAAGGCAAGCTCATGATGAGCTAGATGCTCTTAAGTCTCAGCTCAAGAAGAGCTTTGAGATGAAAGATCTGGGACATGCCTCTCACATACTTGGTATGCGCATTAAATGCGACAGGCATAAGGGACTCCTCTACTTGTCATAGAGGGAGTACATTCATAAAGTCCTTGAGCGCTTCCACATGTAGGACGTAAAGCCTATCGGCTATCCATTGCCTTCTTATGTGAAGGTCTCATAGGTGATTGTCCGCAGACAGATGAGCAGAGGGACGAGATGGCCAAGATTCCCTATGCATCCGTAGTGGTGGGCAATCTTATGTATGCCATGATAGCCACTCGTCCAGATATTGCCTTTGCAATTGGTATTGTGGTACGTTATATGTCTGCACCTGGCAAGAAGCATTGGGATGCGGTGAAGGGTATCATGAGGTACTTAAAGGGCATTGCAAATATGTGCATATGCTATGGCAGCTAGGATACTGGAGTCATGGGATACACTGACTCTGATTATGCAGGATATGCAGATAGTAGGAAGTCCACTTCCGGCTATGTCCACCTATGCTGGAGGTGTTGTTTCTTGAATGTCCAGGGTGTAGAAATGCACGGCCTTTCTACTACAGAGGTTGAGTATGTTGTAGCCACTGAAGCTTGCAAGGAGGCCATTTGGTTGGGTTGTTTGGTTGCTGACCTTGGTATTGATGCTATCCCTACATTGCATTCGGATTCTATGAGTGCTATTCAGTTAGCCAAGAATCCTAGCCAAGAATCCGGTTTTCCATGCGAAGATGAAACACATTGAGGTGAGGTATCACTTTATACGTGAGGTCGTTGAGGACAAGTCTGTTGACCTTGTCAAGATCTCGACTGACCAGAATCCTACAGATCTGCTCACGAAAAGCCTCTCTACAGAGCACTTTGCCTTCCTCAGGAGATTGATGGGCGTGGGATGACATGACATCTTTCCTCATCCTGTTGTGCATGTGTACATGCTGTACTATCTTTCCTCATCCTGTTGTACATGTGTACATGATGTACTGTCTTTTTTCCTTTTTCTTTTTCACTCCTTACTAGGGCAGATTCGCCTTTAAGTGGGAGGTTGTTGGGGGTAAAGGCGCCTCCGCCTAGCCGCCCGTGTATTACTACACTGACAGTTCACCGCCACTGCACACTGCAAGTAGCGAGTGCCCGTCATCGTCACTTTATTCTTTATTCTTTTAGTGACAGTTTGAATAAAGGAAGGCCCAGTCACACATTGTGACTATTGGAGTTCCTCAGGAGGTTCATGGACATGGGATGAGATGACATCTTGCCTTCCTCAGGAGGTTGATGGGCGTGGGATGAGATGACGTCTTTCCTCATCCTGTTGTACATGTGTACATGTTATACTATCTTTTTTCCTTTTTCTTTTTCACTCCTCACTAGGGTAGGTTCGCCTTTAAGTGGGAGGTTGTTGGGGATAAAGGCGACTTTGCCTAGCCGTCCATGTATTACTACACTGACAGTCACTGCCACTGCACACTGCAGGTGGCGGGCGCTCGTCACCGTCACTTTATTCTTTATTCTTTTAGTGACAATTTGAATAAAGGAAGGCCTGGTCACACATTGTGACTATTGGAGTTCCCATTTCTTGTCTCTCTCTCTTTCTTGCTCTTGCTTTTCCGCCATAGCTCTCGAGTGCAAGCTTCGAATCTTCTCTCCTTTCGGGAGGGCGTTCAGCACATGGGCATAGTATTTTACTTTGGCATAAGCCTAGCATAAAAGTTTGGATTATATTCCATATGAGCGTATTGGTCTATGTCGAAAGGTCGGATACCTACCTGGGTGATGTAAGTAACGACATCAAGCAAGAAGTCACCGGAGTCTAAGCGACTAGAAATGTGCAGTTTCTCCTTGGTGAGGATGCGATCTAAGCAGGGGTGTTCTTAAATGTGTTCTTGGTCACGAATGGTTGTGAATACCCTATAAGAGGTTGGAGCAATATGAGTTGGGTCATACTCTGATGTTTTGATTGTGTGTCGTTGCTCTACATTTGTCATGATTTAACATCCTTCGAGCTCCCATTAAAGGTGAAGAGCATACCATTACCTCGAGAAAGGGAAGTTGCTGTCAGCAAGCTCTTTCAAGTCTTCTATCTCTTGATCATTGGTATAAGTTGTGCACTTGTCATATGAGGTGATGAGGCATTGTTTTTGTGCTTGTTCGCATAAGATGTCAGTGGTAATTAGCTCCTCAGCTGCCTCGGAAGCCTTGACAAACACAAATTCTGATTCTTCCCAAGAATAAGGAAGTGTTTGTACTTCCGTTGCTGTAGGCTCATCTAAGAGTCCCAAATCTAAGCAGTCATAACTTTTAGCGAGCGACATGAAGATAGAATCTAGGCATCTAAGATATGCAACCAAGTCATCCCTAGTATTCTCCGCTAAGTAGAGGGCCACAGTCATAATTGATCATCTCTCATAAGAGGGTCTAAGATCGGGGGGTTGGGGTTTGACAGAACTAGAGTGGTCAGCAGGATGATGGGGGCTGCTTTGGTTGTTCCTAAGCTTGCGGTTGGGCCTTTTGTACAGTAGGCTGGGTTGTGGCTCTGCTAACAGTGCACTGTGACATTTCGGTGATGTTCCATGAGTTGTAGGACTAGTCATGGCATGTGTGTGAGTAGTAGGCCGTGGTTTGGGTCGATAGGCTCACTTGATCTTCACTAGTTTGTGTGTTTGTGATTCTGAAGGCTTTGAATCCGGAGGCTTTTATGACTTCGGCCTTGGATGTGTTATGTGGCCTTGTGTGGTTAAGCTTGAGAGTGGCGTTTGATCAATGCCTTTGGTCATTTTGGCCTTAGGAATCCATATCCAGGCATTACCCTCGTAATAGCCTTGCATTTGCAATATGGTCTTGGGGACCCACCTCGGCGTGACCGTACTTCAATGTCTATAGTTGTGTTTTGGCCTCCTAGGGCACGAGGTGGGGTTCTTAGCCTTGCGGGGTTGTGGGTGTCTGCTCCTAGGTGACGGTCCTTGCAGTTTAGGCATCCATTGAAGCTTTGGCTCATGGGGCTTAGATTTGACTTCAATGATCCGAGAGGTGTCTTCCTCAGAAGCCATCACTTCCTTGTCTAAACTAATCACTTATTAAGATCGTAGTCATGCAAGAGGGGATAGAGAAAAACAAAGACAAGGGGAGGGAGGGAGGGAGAGACGAGCTCAACCATCGAGACCCATGGACCGCTTATTGTTCAAGCATTCCAAGCCGAGCACTAATGGCTACCTCTCACATAGCCAACGTGCTATCCATCTCTACGAGTGTAATGAGCTTATCTCCATGTCCGATCGAGTAGTCTCCTCTCTCGAGCACTCTGGTAGCTCCATGATCCAAGTGCAATCTTCAAGCGAGCTCCATTCCTGTAGCCCTACACTCCAAGCTCCAATGCTGCGAGCAAGAGAGGAGAAGAGAAAAACAGAGGAGAAGATGAAGAGCTTCTCCACCACGGTCCCTCACCCTCACATGCTCACTCCCTCACACTCTCACAGTCCCTCTCTCAAAAGCACAAGCTCAAGTAAGCAAGTAAGAATAAGAAGAAGAAGAAGAAGAAGAAGAGAGCTACGTTCGGCCACACACCCTAAATCCCTTTTGGGAGGTCATCCCCTTATCCCCTTTTTTACATGGCCGACCATGGCCTAGGCCCTTTTTCCCATTGTCCTCCTATCTTCCTAGCTTCCTTTCCACCGCCCATCTACCTTTACAATTTGCATGGGTGAGAGCTTGGCGCTTTTTAAAATAAATCCTGGTACGCCTTGCACTCTTTTACAAAAATATTGACTTGTGTCTTTTCTTATGCATCTTTCTTCTTGATTTGGGACTATTTTGCAATTCTTGTGTTTTCGGATTCTTCTTTGGCACGCATCGTCTTCCATTTCACTTTTGCCTTAGCCTTGTCTTCTAGTTTAGATTTTTCAGATTTTCCACCTTGTTCATTTGAGGGTCAACATTACCTCCCTCCTAGACGAGGGCCAGTCCTATGGCACTCACCGTTGTAGGTAGCAGGCTTTGGCATATACCAAAGACGTGGGTAGAAGGGACATCTGTGGTTTGCCTTGAGGGTCATTGGGGGCATGTTGTTGGCCTGGGTGGTTAGTGGTTGGCAGGTTGTTGGAGTTGGGGATAGGACTGCTTGTTGTTGGGAATTGTACAGAGGGTTGGTACATGTGTTGGTTTGTGGGGATTCTACACATGACGGTTCTTTGGTGGGCTTGCATGATGAGAAAGGAAAAGAGTGCAAAGTTGAGTGGTGATGGAGAGCGGTAGGGTACTTTCGTTGAAGTCATCAATGCCTACAATTGAAAACCTCTCATATGGTCTCTCCCTATGGGTTGGTACTAGTCTTCTTATTGTGTGCACAAGATGTAGGTTGATTAGTTTGGGAGACAAGTCGAATTCTAAGCAAGCTGAGAGTAATAGCCTGCACTTGAGGACCCAAATTGCGGATAGGTTGTGGTTTAGATATAATGTGAGTGCTCATGCATACTTAGATATTACGTAGTTAGAAGACTGCTCATCTGGTTCCTCATAGCAATGTGTGGATGAAGCAAGGGTTCAATGGGGTGGAAAAATTTGTTAATGTTGAGGAGAAGTACACACGAAGGTTTTTTTAGGCATCATTTGTGATTTTGACAACACGATGTAGTATAATTGAGCTTATTGACACCTTAACTTTTGGTAGCTAGCAGCTAGTTGTGTTGTTCGAAGAGTACTGTGTACTTACCATGGTATTTCGAGCCTTGCTTACCACTATTGGTTGCAATTGTACTGAGATGGAGTGCGAGAAAAGAATTGTGCAAATGGGTCAGGGTGGCAGGTCTAACCATAGGCGAGACAAGCTCCCTAGGTATGTCCTACCATTGATGCACCGTGAACAATTGTGGGGGATGTGTAAGGGGCTAGGGGGCTAGGGACAGAGCCAGCCGACCAAGATCACTGGATGTACCTACTTTGAGGACCCCTAAGTGCTATGTTGCAATCATGAGTGCTTTTTTTTTTTTGGATAATATGAATAAAACCATTGCAATATGTTGAGGCTATCAGCCATTCATTTGGATTGGGAAATGTCGAGATCCAAAGGCTGTGAAAATGGATATTACAACGATGATTGTGTTACTAGTCTCGGTGCTAGAGGAACAATTGTTGAGATGGAGAGATACACTTGAGATTTTTCAAACCTCTTTGTAATATGTGAGATATTGATACAATTGATGTAGCAATTGTAGTGAGCCAAATGTAGAGTTTAGCCAAGAAAGAGAGAGTAGCCAATGACTATGCTTTGGGCCATGCTCAAATGCAATGTAAGCATTCTGCAAGGGTGATTTTCTCTTCTAGCATTGGGGCTTCCATCATGGTTCTTTGTTCTTGGTGTTTCTGTTACTTTTCTATAATGGCTCTTTGTGGGGTTGGTGGTCTTGTGGTAACTTGGACATTGAACGCTTTCATACAGAGACCTGTGTCGTTCGGTATCCACTTAACAACTTGTGTCAGTACATGCAAGTCATATGTTTCAACTATAATGAACACGTGCAATGGAAAGAGACATCACATATCCGAATCCCATGGTGTTGACTTTGATGCATATCACATGTGCTTGATTATCTTTTTTGTTAAAGACATGAAATGTGTTAGAAGTAGATAAGGTAAGTTTTGTATAGTTGGGGAACCTACCCCTTTTAACCACCTAAAGTCAAAAAGTCATGGCAAGATAGCACTTGGTAAGCATCTTATACAAAATAGAGGCTATTCTATTTGTATGAGGCAGGGTGAGTTCGAGTGACCAGACGATTGAGGTACTGTATGCAAACCCGCGTCCTGATCGATTATGTGGGGGGCCAGAGTCCGTTGAGCAATCAGGGAGAGTTGCACATCTTGAGTTGCGCTAAGGGTAGTGGAGACATCGGTCAAGATCCAAATGGTGTAGTCCATGGCTGTTGCCATATTAAGAATGCTCTGGAACACTTCAGCAATTTCATTCTTAATTTTTGCTTCTTTCTCCTCCTTTGAGCATCTAGTGCTCGAGTGTCTACGGATGGCCAGCACGTTAGGGGTCATTACCCTCCGGGCATTCCTTTGAACCTTCCTCTTCTTGGTTTGGGGAGTGTTCGACTTGTGTCCAAGGCGTTTCCACTTTGGGCCGCGTCTCGGTAAATACTGCTTCAGGGTGGGCACGTAGCATTCTAGTGGCGAAGCTTGTGCAGTGTGCTCCCTTCTGCGGAGGAGAGTCTCCTTTGTTTGCAGGCTAGTGGCATGGGATGCTCCATGACTCGTGACTGTTGAGGAACCTACAAAATGTGAACCAAGGGTTAGACCCTGAGGCATGGCAGAGCCACTTCCATGAGCGGAATTAAATAGCTGGTTAACATGCACATATGACGAGGAGGGATGAGGCGAGGTATATAGTATTTGCTATAGAGGGGCAACCCCTGTGATGATACTTGTCCTACCTCAAGTGTGGGGTGGATTCCAGCCAGTAAGCAGATCTTCGCTCATGCCAAGTTGTGTGGACTGGCGGTGATGGAATGGAGCAGGGCTCGTCCCTAGAAGAATAGATCGAAAATGGGAAAAGCTTGTAGGAGGGGATGGCACCCCGTCTGCATCCTTAGAGGTGTTGACCAAGGCTTCCAATGGCAGCAATGAGGGTTGCATGCCCTCCACCTGGAGGTGGAAATGGTCACACGACTTCTAGACATGTGGTGAGGGGAGGACTTGGGGAACTTAGCCTGTAAAACCCAAAATTTTCTTCTTGCGTTTGACTATCATTGCTTGTGTGTGTTGGTATTATTTATACACAATCACAAAACTCATTATTTATTTGTGTACACATTTATGAATCCATGTCACTTCATGAGGATAAAAACCAATTGTAGAACTTAGGATTGTACTAGAGTGTGGCACGTGCATCCAATACTCGTGGCAACCTAGTTAATAGCAACAGATATTTTGCAACATCGAGTAGCATGGTACCTTGTTCGAGTCTACTCGCAACATGTAGCTCCTCCTCAGTGAGAATCTTATCAACTAGAGAGTTCTCTTGGCTAGTTCCAACTAAGTTCATACCTCGAATGGTAGTCAGTACTCAAAAGGAAGTTGGCACCACATAGGTTGGGGGTCTCTGTGAGACCGCCATTTGGCCAATCGCTCCTCTGAGTGTCATAATCTGGGCTCCAAGTTTGGCCATTGTAGCGCGGTTTTTGAACCAAGGTTATTCAAATTGACTTGGACCCTTTGATTGTCACTTTAGTTGCTCTATCTCTAAGAGATTTGGTTGGCAAAGTGCTTCCTTGAATGTCATAGTTAGGCGTAGTTTGTTGGCCTCCTCGTCAGAGATGAGTTGTATATGCTCATGTAGGAGCTAGTCATAGTGGTCGTTAAGATATTCCTACTCTTCCCAAAATAGAGGATATGGCAAGTATTTGTCAAGCTGCTCCTTAGGAAATGTACCCATATCTGCAAGGATGTAGACACGTGCGAATAATTTGAGTTTAGCATCCAACTTAGTTAAGCATTCTGTGACACTTCTATGCTCAACGAGGGCTTGCTCGTTTGCTATCTCATGCAAGGTTCTAGGAGTTTCCCTACGCTTTAGCATGGCTAGGGGCTCAAGCCTAGATAAGCAGGATTGGTCAACGCTAGGATTGCTCATGTCCTCGGGGTTTTCATGTTTCTCTTGAGGCCTTGCTACTATTGTGTCATGGTTCTCCTCGGATGTGACTGGTACACTTTTTTCAACCTATTGTGACATTGCTATATCCACTCTTGATTGGCCAATGCAAGTTCAGTTGTTGTCTGTGGATTGAGTGTTGCAAGCAACTGTTGATGGTAATGGTTGCTTTGACTTATCAGAACACACGGATGTGTCTGAGGTTTCAACGCTGTTAGGAGAGATGGAAATGGGTTCATTCATGGGTGGACTTGATGCTTTATTCCTCAGCTCTTCAGCACTCTTGGTCTCAATCTTCTTGGTATCTACAATCACTTGTAACTGCCGTTGTTTTTATTGTTTTCTCCTCTTTTTCTTGGGCAATTAAGGTGTATCCCTTTTAAAGATTTTGGACCCTAAACTAAGTCAGCCACGCTGTTGATGTGCTTAGTTGGGCCTCAACATTCTCTTTCTCTAGAGTGTCCTCATGGAACATAGTTGCCGCCTACTAAACAGCCTCGCTAGGTTGTGAGGGTACAATTGCCTCTCTTTTTGGAGAGTCTAGCTCTTCAGCTAATTCCCTTTCGTTTAGCTCCTCATCAGATTGCATTGGCAATTGCTCCTGGTCAGGCGTTTGCTCTAGGCTCTTGTTCTTACCCATTGTTGGAACATGCCTCCATTGCTTCTTATTTGTCGTCAGGTGTTGTGTTTAGAGCTGTTTTTCTCTTGCTTAGGAGGTTTGGGTGACTCTAGTGTAGAACCAAGAGAGAGTTTAGGGTTCTTGTCATGTAGGCTTGGACGGAACCAATTGAGGAAGTCAGGGTTGTATTGATGGGGAGATCTAGGATTGTAGGGTCTTGAGTGAGACAGAAGACATATGCACTAACATTAAGAACCATGCTCCCTACTTCTAGCTTGCTAGCCAGATGTAGATCTTCTTCTAGAAGTAGTTTATCATATAAGGGATGTTTTTGGATAGTGGGTGGCAGAAAGGTGGACCTCATGGACCACTGCCAACACTCGTAATGAGGTTGGGGCAACGTTCGTGGGATCATGTATTGATGTTCAAAGGGCTTTCCTTTGCTCAACGAGTGTCATTAGTCGGTGGGCAATTTTGACTGCCAAGCTTTGATTGGAGTACCATTTCTGCACAAAGTTGCCTTGTCCTTTCCCTTTTCGCTTGATTGCTTCAAGCTTTTTCTTGTTTGTCTCACATTGGGTAGCATAGAGTGAGGGTATCAAGCACAATTCTCTAGCTGTGGCTTTTAGAATGTCTTCATGACTTCCTCAGCAATAGCTTCATAGCAGGAGCAAACATGTTGTTGCTCATCCCAAATCAGGGGTTCGGCTATGAGCTTTGTGTACTCTAGTGTTGGCCTTCCCATGTCCACACATGGATGTATGCACATGTGATGGCCGTCAACTTGTGATCAAGCTTCATCAAGCACTTCATCAGTTAGATGTTCTCACATGTTTTGTATGTCGGGCATGGCGAGCTTGATAATGTGGTATGCACAGAATAAATCCACAAATGGAGTCCAATGAACTTCAGTGTATTCACGCACATGGAGCCATTTTGACTCTACCTTTCCAGGCTTTGCACGAAAGCCAAGGAATCTTCGACTCGATCTTGCTATGGATGGCATGAATCCATTCGGTCTCCGCTCAACATCTTACAGTGTGTGGCATGTAGTCCTTGTTAACTACAACATCCCGCCATGGCTTTCTACAAAGAAAGGACACTTGATCCTTAGCTTGCTCGTTCCTGGCCGCTACAAAGTCAAGAATATGGACATCTATCTCTATCCATTAGTCGATGAGCTTAAGATTTTATGGGAGGAGGGGGTCACGTGGAAGATATGAGCAAGCGTGATGGTCGACGGTCTACCAATATACGAGCCATTCTCATGTGGACCATGCATGACTTTTTGGGATTCGGGGAGTGCTCAAATAAGTAGGCTTTTGTTCCCGTTGGTCATATCTATCATAGCATCCAAACGGAATGCAACGGTTCTCGATTTTCTACGAGTTGCTAGATTGGACCCACTTACAAATCAATCACTTGTTGGATCCAATGCATATTTTCAAGAATATGGGTAGCTTACTATGGGACCACATCACAAGAAAGAGAGACACTGCAAGGGCAAGGATGGATTTGAAGGAGGTAGACAAGATGGAGGCGCTTTGGCCACAGTCGAGTGTTGATGGTTACTTGCAACTACCTTGTGCTCCTTGGGTTATGTCCACTAAAGAAGAGCGCATTGTGAAGCAAATTATCAAGTCTATCAGCACTCCAACGGATATGATGCGTTCTCTCAGATTCACATTTTCTAAAGACGACAAAGAAATAGGGCTAAAATCCCATGATTGGCATAAGATATGTCAGGTTTGTACTACGAATGGATTGTAAGTGACCTACATATTTTGCTATTTGGAGTGTAGTTGTTATTCGCAATGCTTCTTCATTTGTGGTAGTTTGTACTACCAATCATGATTGCAGGATGCCTTACTCTAGAAACACGCGGGGCGATTTATAGGTTGTCAAATTTAGTGCAATGGATTTCACAAAAGGAGATCAAGATATCCTCTATTGAATCCCCAAGGTGGGGAGTAGTGGAGACAGTCTATCTCTTTGAGAAGTACTTGCCCACCAACATGCTTACGATACAAACCCATCTCCTGGTGCATCTTATAGATGAAGTGGAGATTGCTAGACCTATCCATATGCTAGGTAGGAGCAAGCCAAGAAAGATCGGGAAGAAGCATGATTCGAATTTTAACGTAGTACGCAGCACCGACTAATTCGATATCTCGAGGGCATGGAGAAGATACTACGGTTTATGTTTATGCCATGGTTACATGGAGCTTTGATCGCAACCTCTCACGAAGGGGTGGAGATCTCTATTGAGGAGTGGAAATTCTCAAGGAGATGTAATCCAAAGGCGACCACATGTTTTATAACCTGTTGTATCTAGATTTTATATGTGACAACTAGTTAATCGTTTCAATGTATAGTACAAATTATATAGTGCGGCTCATCGCACGGACGTCATTTCCATGTGGAGTGTATCAATAAAATATGCTCCACAATGGATTGTGGTGTCATGGCAAAGTTCGAGCAAAAGAGCCAATGGCAAGCCACGGATCCAAACATCATTATAGAAGAGATGCAGTATTTTAGAAACTTGCAAAGTATTATCACAGTCGATTACCGTAGCTTCTCCATGATCCTATTTGATATGCAATGGTTCAAATTGGTACTACAAGGAGCCAGGGCAACTGTTTGATGAGGTCCATCAAGATTTCTTGAAATAGATTCCGAAAAAAGATGGACGGATTAGCGCGACATGTTTGTATTGCTGGCCCATTGTGAACATTTGCATGAACTCATGTTTTTTACACTTTTATTACGACATGGTATATGTCACAAATATTAAATCTCTATTGTATGTGATTTTGAATAGGTAATTTTCTATCCAAACCCTCGACAACCTCGATGGTGGTATGTTGTACCTTTAGCTCCCCAAAGTGAGAGAGTATGTGATGAAAGCAATGTTCCTAGCATAGATGAGGATAGTATGTAGATAGAGGGGTCGATATTGCAAGAGGTGGAGGCTGCCCAAAGCTTGGAGCATGTAGAGGAGGCAGAATCGGGTAACAATCTACTACAATGTCTATGAATAGCTCTTCAAGTGATACAGGTGGATGTGAGTATAAGTTTATTATTTGGATATGGGAGTAAGCGAGCATGTTGATGGGCCTCAAGTAGACACTACTTCCACTAAGACTGGTAAGTAAATATTCTTTTTGGGAAATTTTTAAGTTTTTTTTTTCCTAAGTGATTCACTTGCTCTATCATTATCCCTCCATAATCTACCTAAATCTCTCTCTATGTGGTTTTGATTCACTAATTGATGTCCTACCAATTTGCTACCTACCTAGCCACATGTGTTTCAAAGTAAGCAAGATGCATAAATTTGAGATCGCTTCCTATTTTGTGTGGGAGTGCAAGCATCGTGAGTATTAATTCTATCCTACATGGTGGCAATGGAACCAAATTATTGCCCTCTACAAGTGGTCAATGACATGGCATTGGACATAAACTCTTCTTCTCTTAAGAGCCCAATGCATTCATGACTCAACTATATCTCCCTTAGTTTCTTTTTATTCTAAACTACCAGTCATCATACTCTCTTCTCACACTCACAATGCGAGTGAAAAAATAATAATTTAAAGGGTTGTAGTAGACTCATCCACTTACCTCCACCATGTTGTAGTTTTGGCATCGTCAAAGGTTCAATGGTGGCCTTAGCTTCCTCCACTCCTTCATGTCTAATGCAATCTACAATGGCTCCAATGATAAGAGAAAAAGATAGAGAAGAAGAAGGCGATGAAAGTTACAGAGAAGGGCTTCTTGAACTAGTCACATACATTCTCTCTCTCTCTCTCTCTCTCTCTCTCTCTCTCTCTCTCATACATATTCTCACTCATTCTCAACCTCATTCTACTTCTTACCCTTCAAGCTATGGAAGTGGCAAGTGGAAGAAGAAGGAGAAAGCAGGAAGAGAAGATGAGATTTACTCTCTTATTCCCTCATTCAAGATCTCACCCTCACTCTCTCTATCTCTCACTCTCAAGCAATGTTGCACACATGGATACACTAGAAGCAAGAATGGTGGGCAAAGTTGCATGCACAAGAATGAGCTTTCTATTCTATTATTTAATAGTTTCCCACTTAAGTTGGGCACGCTCCATCCTTTTCCATGTGTGGTCCTTTTCCTTTTGCACACAGTTTGACCTTTGTGACATAGTTTAGACTAGCATGAATAGAGATTTCTTGCAACCTTCTCATCCCTTGTGATTCTTCTAAATGTAACTCCAATGGATAAAACAATTTTCATAGGAGTGAGCCAACATAGATTACAATTGTAGTTTACACATAAGCAATATCCAAATTAATGTCATGAAATTTAAAAAAAAATCTCTTTCCCAAAATAAAATTTGAAACTTTGACTTTGCAACCTTCATTATTTCTTAAAGATAATAGACACACGCGCGCGTGCGCGCACACACACACACACACACACACACACACACACACATACTCTCTCTCTCTCTCATGCCACACGGTCATAAAAAGCATATACACCTACTATTTTCTTAAAGATAGCACCATCTATATTTATAGGCTTCTACTTTGCACTTCATGTTAGACTCTTATAATGCGTATCGAGTGTCAATATACCTTGTGAGCTCTCTCCCACAATAAAATGAAATGAGGTCCTAAGTGGGCAACTAGATGTATATTTTGATCTAAGGAAAAAAAATTTGCACGTGCTAACAAATGTCTATATATTCATGTTTATAACTGCATTAAGTCTATAATTTAGTCACACATATAGACATGACTATAGATATGGGTTTACTTGATACAAAATAAGTGGCATCAAGTTTTGTTAACAACATCAAGTTTTGTTGATTATGAAAATGACATTATTACATGATACCAATGGAATTAAAATGCCTAATAGCATTAATCTTGCATCATTTTACTCAAGAAGACATTAAAAAACAATGCCAAAATGTCATAACAATTTTCATACTCATAAGAATATGGGCTTATTTACTTCTTTTGCCCCAATATATTATATATTTACTCTTTCCAATATGCAAAGTTTGTCCCATCAAGCTTATCCATGTCGAAGAGTGCATTCTTTAATGATAAATCCATAATGATGCTTTAGAATATTAACTAAAATCTAGCACAAGTTGACAATCTCAATGCAAGAGAGATATCTAGTTAGTACTTGACATTGTGTGCCCACAGAATCTTTGGAGAATTTTAGCATAACACTAGTAGCAAAACAATCATAAAAAATCGATAAAAATGGGTCAAAATGTAACTATCAATGGTTGCCTGCACCATCAATACATTAGAAAATCATTGTATTACATGAGATGCATGATAATTCACAAGTCAAAGCATTGACTGCTTTTGCTGAAAATAGTGTGAATAGGATATGTTTACAACCCAATATGTTAATGTCCATTGAGGATGTGATAATGTAGTTTTTCTATTTTTAGTAGTAGAGAAGAATGGATGAGATATATTCACATATGCACTTAAGAATTTGCTTTGAGTTGATCTTCAAAAACTTGGCATTGGATTGAGGAAGTAGTTCACTTATAGAGGATACTGGGGGGTTAGATATGCTTATTATTCCACCCCACCCTCATCAAGTGCCATAAATGATCTAGAGTGCTCAAAATTGCAAAGCCCCATCATAGGGAGAAAGAATATGCAATCACTGACATTGGTTGGATCTTGACTTCTATATTATGATGCCTATGTGACTAGATGATTAAAAAGGCGACCTTTGAAGGCCCAGCCTACAAATTACATGAAGTAGTTAAGTTGGTACTAACTTGAGAAACACTTCCTTGAGTTGTGGGGGGTGATATTGATCAAGGACCCCTATTTTGGATGTTGAGGGTAGCAGAGATGGGACATGGTTGGGGTTTCCCGAAGGGGTCAATAGTCCCCCTACTAGGGATTTGAGCCATGTCACCAACCACCACCTACTAGAGTACCTAGATGTATTCTTCACCTTTATCAATAATGTGAACTATTGACCACCACTCCTCCAATGAACCACACAATAACCATCCCAAGTATTTTGCATCTACGGTACAAGCTATAATATGCTTCTTTCGATGGCAACACCAAGAGACTAACACTCATTTAGAAGGGGAGTAAATGCTAACTTAAGAAGAAAATAAGATTTCAAAGTCAAAGTAGTGACATTTATTTTTGGGAAGGGATTATTATTTCAGATATCATGATATTAATTCAGGCAGTCCTCATTCATAAAGTATAATTGTAATGTAATTCCATCTATTACTTGAAAATGGAGGATCATAATGATCGAGAAGGTTACTCAGGTGTGAATTGTAATATCACTAGAGTTATGTTTTAAAGACCCTGATGATTGACAAGGTTGTGGACAATTTCTAAGCTCATTTTTTACCTATAGTATGTTTACAAAGGTTGAAGTGCATGCAAAAGGGAAAGGACTGGTTACAACTTAAAAAGTGGATAAGGATGGAGGGTTCCCAATTGAAGCAGGAAATATTAAAGTCAAACCTTATTGAATAAAATGTGAAAATTGGAACAGAGAGCTCATTCTTGTGCATGCAATTTTGAGAGCATCTACTCTTCTTGATTTTACTATTTCCTCTTGTTGTTCCATTGCTTAAGAGTGAGCAAGAGAGAGTGAGAGCTTATGTGAGGGACTTAGAGAGTGAAGCTCATATTCTCTTCTTCCCCTTGAAACTTTCATAGCTTTGGAGAGAGAGAGAGAGAGAGAGAGAGAGAGAGAGAGAGAACATAAAAGTCTCTTCATATGATCAACTTCAATATGTGGGAAAAGAATAAACATGGAAGTGAACTTCAGAAATGCTCTTGTGAGAGGGTTTTCTACTAAAACCAATTCACGAAGCTTTAATTGAAAGCTAGAGATAATTGCAAGACATGTGGGTGGATTTTCACTTTTTAGTGAGATAGAGGGATTCAGTTTGAAATTTACACTCATTATGATCCTGCACAAATGAAAACCATCACATCTCTCTTTGTCTATTATAATATCTAATCAAAATAAAAAATACAAAAACTCACTATCTTGACCTCAAATAAAAAACAAATATCGAAACCAATTTCTGGTTTCTTTTGTGATATGAATAGCTCCTTCACTTCTAGGGCAATGTCAGACCTAGAGTCTTAACTAGACTTTGAAAAGGAAAGGTAATGATATATTTATCTTAACACTACAAGGATATAGGAATATAGCAACGGGCAATTGTGACACATATTAGAAGTGTCTCTATTTGCGACACAAATAGTGACGGTACTCAGAGAAAAAAAAAGCAGGTGAAACCCGAGGATGGCAATTTTCTGCAAAGAGTGAAAGAGATTTTGCCTTTGGGAGGGAGAGGGAGAGGAAGAGAGAAAAAGAGAGAAGGAGAGCTTCTCACCGTCACCGTTGCCACCGTCACCATTTGCAAAGAAGAGGAGGAAGTACATGAAGAAAGAAGAGGGCCGTCGTGAAGAGGAGACGAAGAATCCATCCTCAGGCTTTTGCGGTGAGTACATTGCCCCCTATTGGTTTAGAGGAGAAGAAGAAAGGAAAAGGAAGAGAGCACGAGAGAGAGAGTGAGAGAGAGAGAGAGAGAGAATAAACATGAAAAATAACAAAGAATGTAAGAAAGAGAGGGAGGAAGGGAGAGAGGAGAATGAGTGAGAAAACACGAGGGGGTGGAGAGAAACAGAGGGTTTGTTGCAAAGAGGAGACAACAATCCATCCTCCTCTTGGTTTGTTCTTGTTCTTTCTTTTTCTTTTTTTGTTTGTTTTTTTTAGATTGAGGTGTATTGAGGGAAAAAGAGAGGAAATGAGAGAGGGAGAAGAAGAAATGGAGAGAGAGAGAGAGAGAGAGAGAGAGAGAGAGAGAGAGAGAGAGAGAGAGAGAGAGAGAGAGAGAGAGAGAGAGAGAGAGAGAGAGAGAGAGAGGTTTGTACAGTTTAGGGATATAGATTTATAGATTTATCTATTAGTTAGTTAGTTTAGTTAGATACTTTGCTTTAAATTGTTTAGATTGCAGATCAATGATTGAGAGAGAGAGAGAGAGAGAGAGAGAGAGAGAGAGAGAGAGAGAGAGAGAGAGAGAGAGAGAGAGAGAGAGAGAGAGAGAGAGAGAGAGAGTTGTATTGTTTAAATTGTTATCTATTTAAATAATTCATTAGTAAGTTAGTATTTGTTTACAATTAGTAAGTTTAGATTTATAGATTTCTAACCATGATTTCTAGTTGATTTAAAGAGAGAGAGAGAGAGAGGGGGAGGGAGGGAGGGAGAGAGGGATTGAGTGAGAAAACACAAGGGGTGATAGATTTATAGATTTATCTATTAGTTAGTTAGTTTAGTTAGATGCTTTGCTTTAAATTGTTTAGATTACTAATCAATGAGAGAGAGAGAGAGAGAGAGAGAGAGAGAGAGAGAGAGAGAGAGAGAGAGAGAGAGGTTTGTATTGTTTAAATTATTATCTATTTAAATAATTAATTAGTAAGTTAGTAGGTTTGTTTATAATTAGTAAGCTTAGATTTACAAATTTCTTGCCATAATTTCTAGTCAATTTAAAGAGAGAGAGAGAGAGAGAGAGAGGGAGGGAGGGAGGGAGGGAGGGAGGAGAATGAGTGAGAAAGAAGTGAGAAAGCACGAGGGGGTGGAGAGAAACAAAGAGAGGGTTTGTCGCAAAGAGGAGATGGACAATCCATTCTTCTCTTGGTTTGTTCTTTTTTTTTTCTTGAGAATGAGGTTCATTGAGGGAGAAAGAGAGGAAATGAGAGAGAGAGAGAGAGAGAGAGAGAGAGAGAGAGAGAGAGAGAGAGAGAGAGAGAGAGAGAGTAAACATGAAAGATAACAAAGAAATTAAGAAAGAGAGAGAGAGGGGGAGGGAGAGAGGAGAATGAGTGAGAAAACACGAGGGGGTGGAGAGAAACAAAGAGAAGGGCAACAAAGAGAGAGAGAGAGAGAGAGAGAGAGAGAGAGAGAGAGAGAGAGAGAGAGAGAGAGAGAGAGAGAGAGAGAGAGAGAGAGAGAGAGAACATAAAACGAAGAGTCAAAGAAAAGTGCAAAGAAAGGGGGAGAAAACAAAGACTTTAGTTGACATTAATTTTGTTGAGTTACAAAAGAAGAAATCCTTTCTCAAACAAATTAATAAAGAAGAAGAGAATAAGAACAAAAACCAATTGTTTGTCGTAACGTAGATAAAATGAATTATGACGATGGTCGTGATGTTCAAGATCACAAGGTGTATCTTAATTAGTGTTTTCCGTGTTCTTGCTCTCAATGCAAGCTAGCAATCTGATGAAAGTATCGCTTGTCTATAGAATACATACGATGCTTCGGCGAGTTTCAATCAGAGATCATTGATTAAAGATCTCATACTTTGAGCAAACGGTAATAAAAATGTGTATAAATTATACCTTATATTATTTTTGCAAACTAATTGAATATCATATACAAAAACATTAGACGCAGTCATAATATTTATACAGGGAGGTGACATCTCATCTAAAGAAGGAATGCAACTATTGCAGCCAATTAGAAGAGTTTGTGGGCGTGCGATAGATGGAGTGCTTGTGCCAATCCACCATTTGGAAGGCATGACCCAGTCTATTGGAGACATGCCCAAAGTGTGGTGCTCACAGGTGTCGACAGGACTTGCAAGGGCTAACCATCCCTCAGATAGTTTTTAGATATTTTCCACTTAACCCTTGTATACGTCACTTGTTTTGTACATCGGACATGGCGAGCTTGACAACAAATGGAGTCCAACAAATATCACTGGATTCATGCGCATGGAGCCACATTGACTCTACCTTTCCAGGCTTTATACGAGAGCCAAGGAATCTTCAACTTGGTCTTGCTATGGATGGCGTGAACCCATTTAATCTCCACTCAACTTCTTATAGTGTATGGCTTATAGTCCTTGTTAACTATAACATTCCACCATGGCTTTCTATGAAGAAAGAACACATGATCCTTAGATTGCTCATTCTTGGCCGCTACAAAGTCAATAATATGGATGTCTCTCTCCGTCCATTAGTCGATGAGCTTAAGATTTTGTGGGAGGAGGAGGTTGCCGTGAAAGATATGATGAGTAAACACGATGGTTGACGGTCGACCAATATACGAGCCATTCTCATGTGGACCATGTATGACTTTTCGGGATTCGGGGAGTGCTCAGGTAAGTAGGCTTGTGTTCTCGTTGGTCATATCTATCATAGCTTGTTCAAATTTGTGTTCACTAAATAGAGGTGTTGGGACAGGTCTGGTTACCTCAAGTTATCATGCATGTCCATTGTGTGGGCCACATTTAGACTCTCGAAGGTCACAAACCATGAATAAGATGGTATATAAAAAAAGGCACGCCTCTTTCTTACCCAAAGGGTTCTGAGCTAAGGGAAGGTTTTCTTAGAAGACCTCCAGCACGAATGAATACTCAAAGATGATACGAGTTGAAAATGGTCCACACATAGTCGCATCCAAACGAAATGCGACAACTCTTGATTTTCTACAAGTTGCCATATTGGACCCAGTTATAGATCAACCACTTGTTGGATCACATGCATATTTTTAAGAATATGGGTAGCTTACTATGGGACCACATCACAGGAAAGAGAGACACTGTAGGGGCTTGAATGGATTTGAACGAGATAGGCAAGATGGAGGTGTTTTGGCCACAATCGAGTGTTGATGGTCACTTGCAACTATCTCACACTTCTTGGGTTTTGTCCACTAAAGAAGAGCACATTATGAAGCAAATTATCAGGTCTATCTGCACTTCGATGGGTATGATGTGTTCTCTCATATTTGCTTTTTCTAAAGACAACCAACTAACATGGCTAAAATCCCATGATTGGCATAAGATATATCAAGTTTATACTATAAATGGATTGTAAGTGGCTTGCATATTTTGCTATTTGGAGTCTAGTCGGTGTTCATAATGCTTTTTCATTTGTGGCAATTTATACTACCAATTGTAATCGCAGGATGCCTTACTCCAGAAATACGTGGGGCGATTTACAGGTTGTCAAATTTAGTGATGGATCTCATAGAAGGAGATCAAGACATCCTCTATTGAATCCGCAAGGTGGAGAGCAATGGATACAATTTGTCTCTTTGAGAAGTACCTATCCACCAGCATGCTCAGGATATAAGCCCACCTCTTGGTGCATCTTATAAATGAAGTGGAGATTGTGGGACCTATCAATATGCAATGGATGTTCTACTTGGAGCGGTTCATGAAAACCCTGAAAGGCTTTGTGTGACAATGAGCTCGGTCAGAAGGTAGCATGGCTGAAGGTTGGTTGGTGTCTGAGACGTTAGTGCATATTTCACAGTGGCTACAATTGGTAGATTCAAACAACATTATGCTATGGTCATTGAAGGACGATGATAGACTAACCATGGTTGGAAATGGGGTAGAAAAAAGGATAGATGCTGTAATAGAGGAGAAAGTGAATCGTTTTTGTATGTTGCACCATGCATCCATGGAAACATGGCTTGCTAGGTATAAGCAAGCTAGGAAAGATCAGGAAGAAGCACGATCCGAATATCGACGTAGTATGAGTCATTAACCGATTCGATATCCCGAGAGCATGGAGGAGATGCTGCGGTTTATGTGTATGTGATGGTTACATTGAGTTTTGATGTGGTGGTTGGAAATGGGATAGGAAAAAGGATGCATGTTGCAATGGAGGAGAAAGTGAACCGTTTTTATATGTTGCACAATGCCTCCATGGAGACGTGGCTCACTAGGTACGAGCAAGCCAGGAAAGATTGGGAAGAGGCGCGATTCGAATTTTAACATAGTATGCACCACCGACTAATTCGATATCCCGAGGAATAGAGGAGATGTGGCAGTTTATGTCTATGCAATGGTTGCATGGAGCTTTGATTGTAGCCTCTCACGAAGGGGTGGAGATCTCTATTGAGGAGTGGGAATTCACGAGGGGATATAGTCCAAAGGTGACCACATGTTTTATAAGTTGTCGTATCTAGATTTTATATGTGACAACTAATCTATCTGTTTCAATGTACAATACAAAATATATAGTGTGGCATGGTCGCACGGGTGACATTTTTGCATCGAGCGCATTGACAAAATGTGCTCCACAACGGATTGTGGTGTCATGGCAAAGTTTGAGCAAGAGAGCCAATGGCGAGCCACGAATCCAAATACCATTTTAGATGAGATGGGGTATTTTGGAAACTTACAAAGTGTTATCATGGTGGATTACTGTAGCTTCTACATGATCATATTCGATGTGAAATGGTTCAAAGTGTACTAGAAGGAGCCGAGGTAACCATTCGGCGAGGTCCATTTAGATTTGTCAAAATAGATTAAAAAAAAGATGGATAGATCTGTGTGACATGTTTGTCTTGCCGGCCCATTGTGAATAGATGCATTAACTATTTTTTAAAATTTTATTACGACATGGTATATGTCATAAATGTTGAATCTCTCTTGTATGTAATTTTGAACAATAACATTCTATCCAAACCCGTGACAACCTTGATGGTGGTATGTTGTGCCTTCAGCTCCCTAAAGTGCGAGAGTATATAATGAAAGCAATGTTCCCAGCGTAGATGAGGATAGTATGCAAATGGAGGGGTCAATATTGTAAGGGGTGGAGGCCGCTGGAGCGTGTAGGGGAGGCAGAATCGGGTAACGATAACGGAAAGACATGAGACCAAGAATTCTTTGAGAACACGGTGGACTCATCCTTTTGTGGTGACATGCCTATCGACTTTCCAGTCTATGCGGAGTTGTGTCAGGAGATTAACATGGGACCATAGGCTACATCATACTTGTAGCATCCACATACACAATTCGTTAATGAATTGCTTATAAAGGTACTCTAGAATATGCGTTTTAAGTAAGACCATTTTTTTCAGAGTTATATGATCGTGCTTTGCTTGAATCTTTATATTGACTATGCTAATATCACTTTTTGTTTGTGTAGCTGACCTTTGACGATATCTTGGAGAGCATGATGAGTTAAGGGATGAGAGACGGGGAGTTGCAAAATATATTTATATGTATGTCTCCAAATTAGATGGCTTGATTTAGAGATATGGTGGACCAAGACCTGTCTCGGATACCATCACGTCGTTCCGTTAGATCTACATCAGCATGCTTTGATGCTTCGGTTTCCAGTAGAAGAGGTCGACACTCTAGACTTGGATCGGATGGAGGGAGTGGTTTTGGGGGATACTGCAGAGACGTGGATGCAGTGAGCCTGTGGTCGGCTCGAGATACAGGTGCTACTCCTCGCTCTCGTGCAGATTCGAGAGAGGTTGGCTCAAGTGATTGTTATGGAGGCACCAATGCAATGTCTCAGTCTCGTCGTTTTGGTGGAGTTGCATCACCCGTAGGAATTGTGACACCTATGGGGATGTCTACTCCAGTGACTCCAGCTTCCAGCTTTTGCTCAGTCGTCCGCACAGGTGGCATCCCTATGGGTGCTACTCTAAGAGATACCATCCCCATGGGTATACTAGATATACAGGGGTCTCCTGGTTATGCCCAAGAGCGCGATCGTAGGTGGGAGAGGACACATCTTCGACATACCCCAGAGGGGTATGGATACCTTATAGATGACGAAACAGGAGTCATGATCATGAATGATGAGAGGAGGAGAGTGATGGCTCATATGAGAGAGTTGTGCCAACAAGTTTTTCAGCACAACATCTTGGACCATTGGAAGAACATACCACAGGGGAGCAAGGACTACATAATAGCATCCTTGCATCAGGAGTTTCCAATACCCACCGTGGTAGAGAGGTTTTTCATAGGTTGGATGATGGAGTGCATGCGTGCGTACATGTCATACAAATTATCAAACTCACGCAAGGCACTCAAGAGTGGTGCCTTGAAGCCCAAGTAGCTTGATGCAAATGACTGGCGCCGACTCAGGGAGGAGGCTATAGATTCTCCAGGACATGGAAACAACAGTGCGAGGTAGCGACGGCACGATTGGAGGCAGAGGTGGTCTATCATCTTGGGAGTGGCAGCCACAAGTTTTATTAGGAGAACTTTGTAAGTTTTTATTTTGTTCTTCTCACTTTCTTTTTTGCAATATCGCTTATACTGACAGTCGTGTTTCTAACAATTGTATTTTATTTTCTTTGCAACACTCCATTACAAACCACGATCCCATCGGCCTAGAGACTCGATATGTAGAGAGACACGGTCTCACTGCATTGATTGATAGATTGTATGCATGCGGTGGCCTAGTAAGTCACTTATCTTTCTTGTCCCTAATTACTATTTTTATTAAAATGCATTATGTATGGTGGACTGATATGTAGTTTTTTTTTTTTGCGGACTCCGTTCAACACTCCTTTGCATCATGATGAGTTTTCAAATGGTGAGGATCTATACCTTGCGCTTGGATTCGTGGAGCACACATCCTCTTTCTTTTTGGTTGTGTGATTTATGCATGTATGTTTTATGTACTATGTTAGTATCCTTTGTATCTTGCCATGATTTCATAAGTTTTCATCATCAATCGTGTATTTATTTTATGTTTCAGTCTTGTGGGTATTCTAGTACATTTTGCACTCATTTTGACGACCAATGCAATTTTTTTAATGAATATTTTTGTCACTTTGAATGTTTTATGAGACCTATATCTTGCAGTGTAACTAGATTTTATCATTCGTGAGTTGAGCTACCAACATTTGCACTATTCAAGTTTGATTTTCACCATTGATCAAATTGCGATGCAATATTCATTAAGATGAACTAAAAAGATGTTAAACAAGCATCTGTAGACAACTAGGTTGATGCATTCAGCTAAGTAAAGGAGTATGAAGTTCCATATGTAATTATTGCATGTTTGTTGTACATCAATTTTACTGATGGTGTTTAGATATGTGACATGTTTTAAAGTGAAGTACATTTGTAGATAAGATTTAGCATTTTTAAATTCATGGAGAATCTTGAAAAGAGAATCTATAGACTTATATAGTTCAAGTCAATGATCGTGAGTTTGGACATTCACTTTTTTTTTAACTATGTTAAATGAGTTTTCTTACCTTTAAAGAATAATAATTTTTACATCTTGTTGGGTCTCCATATAGGTTGTTGTACCCTGTCTCGATTGAATTTTTCTTACGAATGGTGGCTTGCTGAAAATTCCTCTCCTTGTCTATGGTATCAACTATTGTATCTATGTTAACCTCAAAGTTATCCTTGAACGGCTGGAATGTTTCCATGTCTTTCTTCATTTTCTTGACGGGATTTCTTTAGTGTTGTTGAATTCTTTTCTCAATGTTGGGGTCATTTTTCCTATGTACTCCTTGTCATTTATCTTACATCTTATGTTGTAGATGAAGTACTTGATATTGTGTCTTTGCATTGGCACTTTTGGACTAGCTCGCGAGTTTTAGTCGTATACGGTGCCAGATGATATGGAAGTACTTGAGTTGGTGGGAGGACTTGCAGTGGTTGAGGCTGCAAGTTTGGCGCTAGTAGAAGATTGGTTTCTTCTAGGTTTGCTTCTGTCTGCATGTTGCGAGAAAAGTTGATATTGTTAGTTTTTTTTTAAATTTTTGAGAACTTTCCTATTATGTAGATTATGTTGCCGAATGGATTAGAGTTGGAACCATGTTTCCAGGTATAAACCGCCGCTTTACTCAATAGGTATATGACCTTCTCGATCATTATTGCAAGATTTTCACAACCAAGATCGTAGTAGTTCTTTTTCATATAATCTTCTAGTATGTCCTTGTCTTCTTTTTTCGTGACTCTCTAACAATTGGTTAAGTGAGTTGTTAAATCTGTAGTGCAGTAGCTCAATGGGGTATGTTCTGATGCCATTTGTTCTTATGTCTAGAAGCTCTTGGGCCATGCTTATTCGTATTGGATTGTAAATTGAGACTTCGTATTGAAGTTCTTTTGTCAAGTATGTATTTCACGAGTCCTATATGTTAAGTGCATATGAGTTAGCATTGTTGTTTCAAGTAAAAATGAAGGTTGCAAAGTTTGTAGGAGGTTGTATACCGGTTGTGATCTTGTCTTTTGATGCAAGATGCCATTCATTGTCAAGAATTTGAGTGGATGTAGAAAAGGTAGAACTTGGTGTGGAAGAGGATGGTGCACTGGACAGGGTAGTCTTTCCATGAGAATTCAAGATTCAACTTCTTTGCAATGCATTTGAACTTGCTGATCTTATCCCACCTTTGTATTAGTGACCTCGTCTACAGTAAAAACCATAAGGAAGAAATGAGGCATGCCCCATACATCGACCATTGCGATAAGGTCCTTAAAGGTATGCGGGTGACAAGATGGGGATCTTGATATTGAAGCTGGAACATTGTAGCGGAGGATGTGCTTGACGATCTCCTCATTGGAATTGTTCTTGTTTGCACGCTTGTAGTTGTCAATGTCTCTTTGTAGGCAAGTTATGCTTGTGCTATTCACGATCAAGACAACTTGTTTCAGCTAGTATAGAATCAAGATGTAAGGCTTGTGTAAGGTGTACATAGATGTGGAAAATCAGAGTTGTAGCATTGGAATGTGTGCACAAGAGGAAGGAGAGAGGTCAAAGTACAAGAACAACATCTTGTTAACTAAGTTGCTTACAAATACAACTTGGGTACACTCTCCCACTCTTGATAGTGACACATAGGCTGTTTATATAGCCTCTGCCAAGCTAGGGTTAGGGTTTCCCCTACCCCTAAGGCTATTCACACCCATTTGCCCTTATGCACCCTTGCTTACAGTGGGTTCCTATGCCTATCTTCTAACACCCCCCTCAATGCCAGGGTGGCATTGGATTACAAGGCATGTAAGATGCCCCCCCCCCCCCCCCCCCCCCCTTTAAACAGCTGGGATGCCTTTATAAATTAGGCTACAAGAGTGTTTTTAGGTAGATGGTTTAAAGACTCAAAAAAGTCGATGAATTGGAGGCATAATTGGCCACCAGTTCTTTGGGTACATCAGGAGTGTTGGGGAATTTACTAGTGATATGCCCTGTCTTCTTGCATTTGTTACATTTCATTTTCTCGGGATACTTCTTCCAATAGTTGTTTACAAGATGTCATTTTTTCTTACAGAAAGAACATCTAGTGAGAGCTGTATATACCAATGCTTGATCACGGGAATTTGAAGATGCCTGACTGTTGCTACCTTCTTTGTGGTTCCTCTTTTCTTCATCCAAACATGATTGGATGGTACTTGCCAATGTAGGATCTAGAATGTTGGTAAGAGTGGTTACAAGAGTAGGAAACACTTGTCGACTAGCTATAGCATCTTCTTCATGTATTGGAGCTTGTACTGAGGCAAGCTGTGCCATAAGTCCCTTCATGTGAAAGATGAATTTTCCCAAGTCTTCTCCTGATCGATATTCCAAGCTAAAGAATTCAATTTTAAGGAAGATTTTAGTATTTTTACCAATGGCTCCATAGAGCTTTTCAAGCTCATTCCATTTTTCTTCAACAGTATTTAGTTGATCAACATGATGAATCAATGACTCATCTAAATGTAACATAATGATTGCCTGGGCACGTTGGTCATCCTCTATATCAACTAGATTTGCAGAGTTAACAGCTCTAGTGCCTTGAATGAGAGGTCAATACCCTCTCTCCATCATTTTATACTTGATAAGTAGCTACCATGAGTGGAAATCTTTGCCATCAAATTTTCGAATTTGAGGACGGACATTAGCATATGTTGTGGCCATTTGGAAGGTCTTACCACTTGTTAGAACAAGGGCAGTGTCTATTCCCTTACAAGTTTGCCACTAAATGCAGAAGCAATTCAAAGTTGTAATGAGGAGAAGGACTGAAAATCATACATATGTAATATTTCAAAATATGACTTTGGCGGTCCTTTCTTAGGGGCAATCTTCTTCTGAGGTTTAATGGTTTTTTTAGGCTTCAATGATTTGAACCTAGACTGGACTTCGGGCTCCTCTTTGTGGTATGGCTCAATGGATGACCCTTGTGTAGGACAAGGATTGTCTATGATTTCAATGCTTGTTACCGATGATTCTGAGGAGAGTGCAATGACACTCATCCCTCTAATTTGATTGACCAATATACTTAAGAAGAAATCACTCAAGATATGCAATACACTTCTAGTGTTGGATGGTCTATGTGTCTATAGTTGAACACATAGCCTTACAACTTGATGTAGGGTACTTAGTTGTTTTATTTTCCTGAAGAAAGCATTCAGATTGTGTAAGTATTGGCAGCAATGATGATTAAGCAATGTGCCTTAGTGCTTACAAGCACTCATCTGTAGCTCATGTTGCTAGAGATGGTAAATGTCGGTCTTGATAAGCTTGATGACGACTTTTCAAGTGCATTAATCTTTGAGATTAGGTTCCCAGATTAGTAACTGACTCAAAAAAAAGTTGACTCAGTGATTAAAATCACTGTTAATGACCAAACATTGAAAAAATTTGAAAGTTTGAAGAAGCTTAAAGCTTCCTGGCTATGGTTGCTAGAGACCCACAGTTAGGGTTTTGATCATTGCAGGCTGTAGGAGATGAATCAGGACAAACCCTCTTAGGTGAGTATAGTCCTCTATAGGGGCTACAATAGCCCTAAGGTAGCCGCCCCCATGATTGCTCCTTGTACTAGACGTGCTTCAGCTTGAATCAGGTCGCTTGCAAAAATTGCACCAGATCTGCGATTTGAAATTAGAGTCTAAAACTGCTTCTATTGCCCACACCACCTCCTCCAAGGTCAGGGGATCTGGTTAGCTATGGAGTTTAAAGGGAAAAAATGAGAGAGATGGAGATTTTTTTGTGCATTTAGTGAGGTTGAGGGTATAAGAAGCTGAAGAGATCAGAGAAGGCTCTAATACCATGTGAAAAATCAGAGTTGCAGCATTGGAATGTGTGCACAAGAGGAAGGAGAGACGTCAAAGTATAAGAACAACATCTTGTTTACTAAGTTGCTTACAAGTACAACTTGGGTACACTCTCCCACTCTTGATAATGACCCATAGGTTGTTTATATAGCCTCTGCCAAGCTAGGGTTAGGGTTTCCCCTACCCCTAAGGCTATTCACACCCATCTGCCCTTATGCACTCTTGCTTACAGTGGGTTCCTATGCCTATCTTCTAACAATAGAGAATAGGGTTAATGCCTGCATCTTGATGTATTCAATAAAATAGATGTTGCCATTGTAGGTGCCATGGCCAAGTGGGAATAGAAATGGAAACACTACATTTTTCAAGGTGATATCTAGGCAGGGCAAGCTTCTTACAGGCAAGCCGTTCGTCCTAAACATTGTTGTTCTTTGTACAAGACAATTATTATTTTGTAGTATAATGCATGCAAACTCATGTTGATCAACTCTTTGGAATGTGTGTTATCAGCTTGGCTCAACTATATTGTCGATCACATTGCAACCTCTTTCATTCTCATATTCTGCTTGGAGCAGTGGGTCAAATGGAGAGCTTTCACGATGGAGCTCTACAATCCTTCCGATGGATTGCCTGCTGTGAGGATGCAAAGCCTTGCCCTTGGATGTGGATGTTTTGCTATGGCCATGTACTTCTAGATCAATGGATTATGTAGCATGTTAAAATCTTACACATATGCAATATCAGATGTAGTCAAGTCAATTCTAGTAGATGGCTACGAAAGTGATGCATCATTCTAAGAGACTAGAGGGTTGTCAAGAATTAATAGACGGTCCAAGGTTCCATTTGCAATTCGTTGTTGTCATTTTGGAGACTAAGATGGATGTATCAATGATGCTCAACAGTTAAAGCTGTAATGACTTTGCATTGAGAATTCATTATGTATAGTCTAATAACAATGAGACTATGTATTTGTTTATGTCTTTCTTTGTAAGACATGGTCAGCATTTCGTTATCGTCATATTGACTCCCTATTGTTGGTATGCAAGGATGAGAATAGTGCTTGACAAAGTCGCTGTTACTCATATTTCTTTTGTAGATGAATTGTTCTTTTACGAGATCACAGCATGATGTTGCATTGTGACTATACCACAAGATGTGCACATTGTTAGTGTTACAATAATGTTTTCACATTTTGTTGCCCAAGATGATTCGAATTTATCTATGTTGTGCCAAGTTGCAGCAAAGGGTTTTAATTATGTTTTTCTACAAACCATAGTTTTCATTTTTCTAGAAGTCTTGAAGGATGTCCAGTGAGTTCATTTTAACATAGTGTCCATTGTTGCTAATGCTGGTGAGAACAATACATTTTTATCATTCAACTACACTACACTTGTTTATGAAAACAACATGCTATACTTGTAATTACATATTTTTTTTAAAAAAATCTAGTTTATCACTTTTACATGCGAGAATGATTATTTTTAAATCTTTCACTTAATAGTAATTTCAATAAATAAATAAAATCAATAAATATTAAAATAAATAAAATCAATAAATATTAAAATAAATAAATATTAATTATAATTTAAAATAAAAAATAAAAAAAGATATATAGCATGCCAAAGAGTTGGCATAGGTCTCTTCGTATTTAAATAATTATGGGGGAAGGTGCCATCTGTTGTCCATTCAAAATATGTCATTTGTTCAAAAGAAATATAGTTTTTTTTTCCCAATACATTTGAAAGACCGTTAGACTTTCATTTTTTCCATACATTCAAAAGATCGTTTTCTTTTCATTTTGTTTTACTAATAATTAAGTATTAACTGCTACAAATACTACTACTGATACTACGTAAGTCTAAGTAATTAACTAATAATACTATAACTACTAATAAGTCCAACTACTAATATTACCACTAATAATTAACTATTAACTCCTACTAATAATACATAAGTCTAACTAACTAAGTAATAATACTACAATTACTAATACTAACAGTAAGTCCAACTACAAAAATAAAAGGACAGAAACTAAGCCTTTTGCTAAGTAACATTTCTAATTACTATGTTTATTAGTTGACCTGAACTAACAATAATTAAAAAATTACTAAGTAATGTTACTAATTCTTATATTTATTAAATGTGAACTAACATAATGTTAACTAATTAGTATGTTTATTACATTGACATTAGTACGTTTATTACATTGACATGATCAATTCATTGGATATCGACATGATGCTAGGAGGCATATTCCACGATGGATTCCGTGATTATATTTATTTGTCGGGGCTTGTACATAAGGTGGATTCCTTGTGCGAGAAGTTTACGGGGATGCCTATCCTTTTCGGGCGTCATATTAATTTAATGTGCACGTGGGTGATTCCACAACATGTGATTTCACAAAATATATATTAAATTAATTGACGTTTATGAGTTTAGAGTCTACACTGAAATTAAATTAAGGTTAGGATAGATTTTCAACCTATTTAATTATTTTGTAGTTAAGGACTACTAGGTATTCACTTTTTTTGGGTTTTATTTTATTATTTTCTAACAATTGTGAATCCTTAAGTTGATGTGTAGAGCAGGCAATGGTGGCATTGGGTAGCATCGAGCAATGATGCGAATCCAAATGCCTAGAAGAATTACCATTTTTGATGGGCATGTGCCTTATCACTAAAAGCGTGGCACCAATATTTATTTAAGCGCGCTTATTTATTAAAGTGCTTGATAAAATATTTATGATCTTGTATATGCATAGGTGCTCAGTTAAATATTTCATTATTTGACATTTGTATTTGAGCACATCTCAATTTTTGGATGCCCAAACGCCTTACTTTATATTTGGGCAAAAGCAAACACAAAAGCAAAAGTATGCTATTTGTAAAGTGGGCTACTTTTGAGCTGAAAGATAAATAAAACTATAAGTACATGCCTTATGAAGCGCTCACACAAGGCATTGGGGGGAGATTGCACCCAATTTGTCTTTTTGTCTCATGTCATGCAAATTCTTTTTTGCTTTTTATGAAGGTTTGTAGAGTTCTTTGTTCTTGGGGACCTTTCGGCATTGACTACACACACATACATCATTCGATCTGCGCACCGGTGGTATCAGAGCGAAGTTGAGATCAAGAGATTCCAATCGCTTACCATCTCATGTGAAGGTGAAGCTCCAGGAACGAACGGGCTCTACAGACTGTCTCGTGATGAACTGACAACGTAGGCGTGTTCCTAGCGGTAAAGAACTCCCTAGTGTACCCTCTATTCACAAAGGATCTCTCCTAGGAGGCGAAGGACCACTCATGAAGTTCCTTTAAAAGTCGTTTTTGTTGACAAGGAAGCATATAAGAAGTTTATGAAGTTTGAGTTCATAAGCTTAATAAGCTTAAAGGAGGCATAAATTTCAACAATTCAATGAATTACGGCAGATGTATGAACTCGTTGACGTCGAATCCAGCGAGAACATACAACCATTCTATGTCGAATTCTTAAATTCATTAAGCTTTTTAAAAGCTTAAAGTTATTAAGCTGAATGAAAGCTTAAAGTTTCAATCATTAATCTCCTCCATAGCGAGTGTTCACATTATGGTACTCTTGAACCAGTTTTGAAGTTCCAACAAGCCCTTGTTCCCACCTACAACTTGGTTGAGCGGATTCATAGTAAGTAGGCTGTCACATGCAGTCTATGCGGAAGACTATTTTGCTTGGAAAAAGATTGTTATTAATTGCAGTACCCGAGAAAAGCAAGATCGTAAAAGCAAAGGCATCCTAATAGCCAAAGCAAGTTCGTGGTGAGCTTCTTCACATGTGATTAGAAGACGAGTGAGAAATCTTTAAACAAATCTAGGATGTTGGATTATAATATGGATGATTCTATAGGCGAAGGTGATTTGCTAGAGCTGACTATGGAGCACAAATTGGATCTAATCATGATATAGCTTCAAGAAGAGTGAAGAGCACATCAAAACTTGTAGACACAATTGGCTATACTTCAACAATCTACTATCAATCAAGATGGAGCACAACTTGAAGATGTTATTCGATGTACTATTGATGCGGCACTCAATGCACAAGCTCTTAAGAAAAAGGCCAATATAAGTAAGAGATATTTTAAATTCCGCACTTTTAATGGGCAACATGATGGCAAAATTGTTCTTGGCACTTTCATTAGTCAGTTTGATGATTATTTTCATGAAAAGCAATATGTTAAAAAAGATAGACCTAAATGTGTCACTAACCATCTAGCAAATAGAGCATCATCATAGTGGACTGTTGTCCGCAAGAGTTTTGATTGTCCCTCTACTTGCGAAGCCTTTCAAAAGAAATTTTTGCAGAATTTCCTTCCACCTCAATTCCATGAGAAAGCTATCAAACAGTGGGATCTCTTGCAATAACAAAGAGATTATGAATCCATCCCACAATACACTAAGCGTTTTTGGAGTGCCTTCAACTTCGAATGCTTGAAGATGTTCTTGAGGCAATCCACAACCGCAAGTATATGTCTGGTTTGCTTGGTCACTTCTATGTGAAAGTAAATATGTTCAAGCCAAAGACTTTGGAGGATGCGATTTCTTTAGCGCATGACGTGGAGGATAAAATTCGTAGACAAGAAAAGCGACCACACCAATTTTCGACAATGGTAACTTTAGTACAAAGCAATTCAATTCTAACTTCCAAATTAAGATTTAATCAAAATCAATTTGCTCCTTCTTTTCGTAAACCCTGGACTCGACCTCCTACTTTACCATCAAATACAAATTCAAACCCTAAGTCTTTCCTCTATCCAAATCCCAATATACCCAAATTTCTAGCTATTACAAACAATGTCTCCAAAGCAAAGCCTATGGTTTTCTACAAGTGTCATCAACCTGGACACTTAGCAGTGAACTATTAGTCCAAGAAGCAAGTTGTTCAAATCAATCACTTGGGAGTAACTGATGACAAGGACCATGAAGATATGCCAGACTTCACTAAAGATGGTGATGATATCGGCGATGCTTCAGATACTTTACCAAGTATGCCAAATCCTCATTTGTTGTTAACAATGAAATGTTTTGTACATGGTCAAGAAAAGATTGTTTTGTATGATAATGGAAGTACACATGATTTTATTTTCACAAAGTGGAAAAAGAATTGAATTTATCTACTGTTCCAACTCATTATTGCATAAAGGCTGCATTCTTAGGCACTAGATACAATGGTACACAAGAAGTGCATGATTAAGAGATTAAAATCGATGATTATGTTGAGCGTAGAAATTTCTTAGTTGTACCTTCCAAGCTAGTAATATTATTTTAGGAATGCCTTGGTGTCACAAATATAACCGTAACATAGATTATTCTAAAAATTCCATGAAAAATCATTTTAACGAAAACCAAATCACATTATATGCATTGCATACCTTTGATAATTTTCCACTGCTTAGTCACACAGAAGCTAAACGTACATTGAGAAAAGGTAATAAATCATATTTAGTATGGGTGAATAAAATTGAAGCTAAGGAAAATTAGATACATCCTAGGCATGTACAATTTCTTTCACAATTTAAAGATTATTTTGTTGCTGATTTACCACCTAGTTTACCACCTGCACATCTTGAAGAGCATAAAATAGATTTAATCCCATGCTCTCAACCACCATGTAAAGCATCTTATAGATACAATCAGATTGAATTAAAAAAAAATCCAAACACAAGTTGAGGAATTGTTGAACCGAGGACTCATTAGGCCCAGTACTTCTCCTTTTGGTGCACTTGTCCTATTAGTGAAGAAAAATAATACCTATAGGATGTGCAATGACTATCATTCCCTAAACAAAATCATTGTTAAGAATAGATATCCAATCCCTAGGGAGACGACCTTATGGATAAACTACAAGGGGCCACTGTTTTTAGCAAGATAGATCACAAATCTGGATATCATCAAGTATGCTTGGATACACCTTATATTTTTAAGACTTCATTTAGAACTTAGTTTGGTCATTATGAATTTCTTGTTAATATGCCTTTCAGTTTGACCAACACACCAACTACATTCAATTGTATGATGAATCGTATATCATTGAAGTATCAAAATTGTGTGATTGTTTTCTTTGATGATATTTTGGTTTTCAGTAAGGATGAGAATGAGCATTGTGAACATCTATCTTTAGTTTTCAAATTGTTGAAAGATAATCAATTGTATGTTAACCCTGACAAGAGTAAATTTTTCCAAACCCAGATTGAATACATAGATTACACTGTTTCTTCTGATGGTATTTGCGTTGATCCTAAAAAGATAGAGGCAATTTTGAATTGGCCAATCCCTAAAAATGTGCATGAGTTACGTTTCTTCTTAGGCCTTGCCAGCTTTTATAGAAAATTTGTGAGAAAATTTTCATTGCTTGCAAGATCAGGCAGGAAATTGTTAAAGAAATGTGTTATGTTTCGATGGTCTAACAACTAGGAAAAGTCTTTTGATTTATTGAAACATGCTTTAACACATGCATATGTCTTACAATTACCTGATTTTAATCGATCATTCTTCCTAGTAGTCACTAATGCTAGCGGATCAGGAATAGGAGATGTTCTCATGCAAGATTCATATCCCATAGTCTATTCTAGTTGCAAACTTAAACCTTCTGAGTTGAAGTATTCCACCTATAATAAAGAATTCTTAGCTGTAGTTGAAGCTTTACATCAATGGGAACACTGATCAGCAAAGTGTCAAACATCTCCTTAACAGCCATAAATTTCTAACCGTCATATTAAATGGGTTGCTTTCATTTAGAGTGATCATCCACTTATCCAATATCAACTAGCAAGAGAAAATATTATTGCCGATGCCTTGAGTAGAAGACCAAGTATCCATAATATTTATGTTCTATCTTTTGTTTCCCTTACTTCGATGAAGGATACCTATGACCATGGCCCCAACTTTCAAGCTGATTGGAATAAATTAGTTACTAATAATAGGATTTCAATTGATTCTTTGTTTTATTCTGATGGATTTATGTTTTATGAGAAAAGATTGTATGTCACTATTCAATTTAGATCATTTGTGTTACACAAAATTCATTGTCCTCCATATCAAGGTCATAGAGGTATTATTTCCACTTTAAGAACATTGGTTGAAGATTTTTACTGGTCGCAAATGGAACCTGATGTTTCTAGCTTTATTTTTAAGTATTTAATTTGTCAAAGAGTCAAGCGACATCATGGTAAGAAATATGGTTTGTTAATGCCTTTACCAATTTCTGACAATCCATGAAAACATATTTCAATGGATTTTATAACTGGTTTGCCTAATATGAGCCTAATACACATGATATGATTTGGACTATAGTAGATCAATTTAGCAAGTAATCATATTTTCTACCATACAAGAAAATATTAACTGCATCTCAAGCTGCACAATTGTGTTTAAAGATTATTTTCACTAAATCATGGTTTGCCAAAAGTTATTATTTTTTATCGTGATTCTAGATTTTTTCATAATTTTTGGACTACTTTGCTTGCTAATTTGGGTACTAAGATTAATTTCTCATTTACATTCCATCCTAATACCAATGGGCAAACAAAGCTACTAATAGTACAATCTATATCTTTTGCGTGCATACACAATTTCAAAACCACAAACATGAGACACACATTTGCATCTACTTCAATTTGCATATAATAATACACGACACACAGCTACGCATAAAGCACATTTTGAAATCATTTATGGACATAGATTGTCTACATCTATTATATCATTATCGAATAAAGTTAAAGCTATTGATCATATTGCCAATATACATGTTACTATTTTTTGCTCAAGTTAAAGATATGATTGCGAAAGCCCATCAATCATACACTAAATAAGCTAATAAGAAAAGACAAGCCATGAGTTTCAATGTTGCTTTACGTATTGAAAAGAGAAGATTAAAAAGTATTGAGAAACATCCTGTTGTTAAATTAGCACCTAGGTTTTATGGATCTTTCAAAATAATTCACAAGATCAATAACAATGCATTTAAATTACAACTACCCAAACATTGGAATATCCATAATATTTTTTATATTAATTTGTTATGATTTTTTAGAGGCCAATTACATATCCATCCTGTCTATGAAAACCCTCCTTTGTTAGAAGAAGAAACTGAAATCCTTGAACCTAAAACTATAAATAAATCTATAAATACATGCCTTGTGAAGCGCTCACACAAGGCATGTGGGGAGATTGCACCCAATTTATCTTTTTGTCTCATGTTGTGCAAATTCTCTTTTACTTTTTATAAAGGTTTGCAGAGTTCTTTGTTCTTAGGGACCTTCCGGGATTCGCTACGCACGCATACAACATCCGATCTGTGCATCAAACAAGACATGATGAAATGACGAGACGAATGATGGAATCAACGAGACGAGAAACGACAACATCAACATAACATACATCGACAAGACACGTTCAATAACCTAGATGGAGAGTTGATATATGATAGATGGTAGCACATGGAGCAAAGCGCTACATAAAGCGCACAGAATGCCACGAAACAACATCTTGTGAGATCCTAAAGAATATTATGTAAGCAAGAAATTAGCTCTTCAATAAACCAAGGAGCAATATGTATTTGACAAGTGCCCATTCATGAAGAAGGTTGCCATCCGTGGAGCACATCGAAGGCCACCATAGAGCATGTAAAGACGCAAGATGGCCAAGAACAAGCTAGAGAACACTGCCCTTGATCCTTGCTGCAAAGAACAAGAGAAGCAGGAGGTGTACAAATAGACCATAATGTTGAGACAAGCGCACAAAATCCATAGAGCCATGGATGAGTAGTCTTGAGCGTGAGGAATAATAGCGCACAAAGAGATACGTCGCTAAGCAAAGCAAGAACAAAAAAGCATAGTCTCGTAAACAAAAAAGCAACGTAGTCTTGTAAACGAAGTAGTGTAGTCTCGTAGAAAAAAGGAAGCATAGTCTCGTAAGAAACAATATGACAAAAAGAGGGGTTGAAGGAAAATAGGAGAAAAAAGATAAAGAAAATATGGTCTCAAGTTGAACGTGAATTTAAAAGCCAACAAGCTAGCTAGCAAAATCAAGCCCTTCCACTCTTTATTAAATTAAAAAACAAAAGGGCAATGCTCTTGTGCAAGATATTGCACCCTTGTTAAATAAAAAGGCCAAAAAACACCATACTTGCTCTATTTGTAAGTCTATTCTGGGCTACGCGTGACACCGCCCTTAGTGTTCGTGGAAAGCTAGCGAGTCGATACACCTGTACGACCGCGAGAGCTGTCGTAGCTAGCGAGTTACCTTACCTTAGAGAGGCTGACCGTTCGTTACACCGTCCATTACAGAGCGAGCTGCAGAAGATGAAGAGACGGCGGTCGATGGTGGTGGTGCCCTGTGTATGGGTTCGTCGGTGGGCACTCTGGGACTCTATCATGAGTTATCGAGTATTAACAGACACCAACGCAGATATTAATCAAGAATTAGTGCATGCAATTGATCCTAAATTGTTCAGCCGCATTGGTCATGGCTTGTGTATTCGCGTTCATGCAAGTTGATGCTACTCATATTCACAGCTAATGTCAACTAGCTTCTTTACAAGTGGTCGATTGCCCTTCTCGGCACTGTGCTGCTGCTTGTGATGCATACTAACCAGCATATGGCCCCGTTGTTGGAAGAAGAAGAAGCTGAGGCTGCTAAGGAATTAAATATTTTGCCTGCAGCTTTAAAGAAAGATAATAATGAACAGAATCATGGAAGGAGAATTGGCGAGCATCCTCTCAGACTGACCACAGCAGATGCAGCCAGCGAGCCTGAATGCATTAATGTATCAAGTCCTCGGGGAGTCAAAACAAATGAAGAAGAGCAGTATAAGCAAGAACTCCATGATAGGAAAGTAATTTCAGGTCTATCTGCAGCGATGACAGCATCCTTTGACACATCAGGGACAGATAGTAGGGATGCCTTGGTTGATGAAAGTGATGAGAGTAGTGGGTCTGATTCATCTGCAGTAGCAGAACCTTTACTGGGAAGTATGAAAGTCCGCACCTTTGGCCGCCTTAAGTCGCGATTGCTGGACCCGCCCCCTTTGTTTCCTGCCATGAAAGGTCAGCTTGCATACAGCAGTTCTCGTCTGCTTAAGAGAAATTCCTTGGCCCCTGACGCAGTACTGGCACAAAATGCAGCAATTACACCGGAGTGTGGTAACCCTAGCTGTCAGGTCCCCTCACAGGAGCCGCCTCAGAATATTGGTGTAGCTCAGGCAAATCCCAACCCTGAAGACACTTTGTCTAGTATGAAAATAAATGTTGCCAGCTTACCGAACAAAGATGAAGAGCCAGACCCTTTGGATGAAAACTTCATTGGGGATTTCAAAGAGGACGATGAAAGCAGGTGGCTGGTAGTTCTTCAATGGTTTAGCCTCTTTGGATTGGTGGCTCTCTTAGTTTGCACTGTCAGAATACCTCGTCTTGAAAAGGTGACATTTCTGGGTCTCAACTTGTGGCGATGGCAGGCATTGACTCTGGTGATTTTCTGTGGACATCTTATTTCTGGATGGATCATGAAGGTTAGCTTCTAATATTTAGAGCTGTGTGTGGCATATTTTATTATCCAACTTGTATAGGTGTGGAAGAAAACGTACTCGTTGAGAAAAGTTTTCTTTTTGGTAGCTTAGATCCATAGTTCTAGGTTTTACTGAAGGTATGCCTGATCTTGCAAGCTTCCCACATATTTAGCATTTGACAAGAGCTCAAGTTGCATGCTTGCATACTATACATACTGACAAATTAGAACTTACGTCTTCAGATCAAGTTATGGACTTATCCAATAGTGCATTTTTTGTTTGTGATATTGACACGCCAAATATCAAGTTCTTGACTTTTTGGGAATTTAAGCTCATTAGATCAGTTAGAGTGTACAGCTGATAAGGATCACAGGTAGAGCCACACATTTGCCATTACCTAAAAACAGCAGTAGCTCTGTCACCCAGATCTATGTGCATATCTGCAGTCAAGGTTTTGCTGTTGTCACACATTAAACTGGAATGCGTAGCATTTTGGGACTACCGTGTCTACCTGCCTTGGGTGCCCAGAATGTTTGAAAGAATGCTTTGTCAAAGATACCTCTATCAAAGGCCTGTTATATTGGCTCTTAAGACCTTTTGCTTGTAATACGAGAGAGATTGGAAAGTGTTTTATTGAGTTTTCATGGGCGACACCAAATTGTTAACTCAGAAGTAGAGCAGGCTATAGCATGCCTTCTAACTCTTCATGCCTCTTATCTGTCTTAGAGCCTCTTCCCACCCGGCGCCTGTGGGGGATTCAAAGCAACCATCACAGAGGAAGAGAAAAAGAAGATATTTGCACTTTGTGATTGGTGGAATCCCTTGCACTTCCAAGTCGTATGGAAGCACTCACAATTTCGAAGGTGCTAACTTGCCCGCTTAACTCTCTGAAAAACTTGGAGTCCCCCACTTGCACTCGGTATGGCAGTATGGTTGTAATGCTTGCAGGGTGAATTTGCCCCTCTAAGAGCTGGGTGGGAAGAGGCTCTTACCTCTTCTTATTCCAAACCAGGGCTGATTCAAAAGTTGGAGAAAAGGAAAGCCATATACCCTGCAGCCTATCTACATTGCTAGAGTTGAGCTCATTCTTGCTGCTTGACTTCAGCCTTCGGGTCACCCTTTTTAATGGCTGTATAAACTGTTGGTGCCAGTTGTTTGCCTGCTTTTGCCTGCAAAGTGATCCTTACAAGCCCACTTGAAATGTGTGATCTCTTTCCATAAACATCGTAGGATTGGTCATGGTACTCAATAAAATGCTTGGGGGTGCTAGCAGCTTAAATCCTAATTTGGGTGCATTTCGCTCCATGTCTTTCTGCCTCCTCAGCCTCCCATCAGCGGCTCGCCCCTTTACTGAAATCCCACCATCCCTGCTCTCTGTGCTTTTGTGATGCGCTGCCACCGAACCTACCCTCTTTCCTCGCCACCACCTGGGCTGCTTTCCTCCTCTGCCCTCTTATGAGATGAGCCTCCAAGCTGCTCCCTTTCTTACAGCAGTCTTCTTTGAGCTCGTGCTGCGAATGCCAATATTAGGGATTCTTAGGGATTCTGAAACCTTTGGTCCTATATGCTTGGTATAATGTTTCTCAGTTTCAGGTTTCTGTGATACCCAACAAGTTTCCTTAGGGTGGGTTCAGACAGCAGTTGCGGAAGAAAGTACATTTCTTAAGTCTAGTTACCCCACTCTTCTTCACACACATGTTTGAGGCAATGCACTGAAAAATGGAAGTCTCGGGGTGGTTACATGCAACCTCGGACAGCTGGGGCTGTGTGCAAGTTGTCCATCTATTTGGTTACACACTAAATGCGCCCTTGCATATCACCAAAAGAGGCTTGGCCCACTCGTATTAAATTTGTGGTGTGTGGTGATTCGTAGTGGTTCAATTCTGATCAGTCACCCGATCCCTTTTTTAAATAAATGTGTTATCTTCTTGTGCAGTGGATGCGCCCGAATTTCAGGACGGGGGAGATCCCCTGCCCAGAAGTGTCCTCCAACCGCAAAAATCAAATCTAATTATCTTATGACACGTAATTTGGTGGACACCTCTTTTTCCACTACTTATCCATCCATATCATGGTGTGACACCGGCCTCATAAGGTAAATGCAAATATGGAAATACCTTATTGGTTATGTGGTGGGCTCAAGCTCGCTAGGCCTACCATATTCACCTTTTTTGGGTGGAAATGTTTCTCTTTTTAGGGGGTGGCCACCCATTTTCAGGTGGGGTCAAAGGCAATTCACTTTCCTTTAGCTCATCACATGCTTCCACAAAAACAACACACTTCTACCCCTCTTTCTTTCACACTCTCTTGTGAACCCGACCTTCGTATGTGGTCACCCTCCTTAACCCAAGGCTTGAGATTAAGTTTTGCCACTGGTGGAGGTTTGGGATGCCTACTTGACATTGTACTTTTGTCTTCGTCTAACATGCAGAGACTTGTGTAGGTGTGTAGAAGGTTTGGATGGTACTTAAGAATACTCGCAAGAGCCTTGATTACATTGACACATAGTAACATGGCATGGTTGTACACCACTCATATGAATACCTTAAAAATAGGTTCTTATTCATCACTCATGTGTAGCATAAAAATAGGCTCTTATTAGGGATGTACTAGGCACTATATATACTTTTACTTACTTTACTTTTGTATACTCAAATGACTTTACATGTCTTAACTTTTCTAGGGTGATTTTAGTTTTTTAAAGATTTTTTGATATTTCTCATTGGACGTTATGTTTATGTAGAAATTTTTCCACTCGATCACATTGAGACTTCTCTAGAGAGCTTTTGGGATGAATAAATTTTATGCATGATTTTCATTTTCTCTAGGGATATCTCGTAACCTTTTTTGCAAAATAAAGTGTGGCTAATTATGTTACTCATAGTAATTCTACAAGGAAATACATGTGCTCGACAATCTAGCTAGAGTTGTTTGAAACTCAAAACAAAATTATATATTCAAGTCTCTCAAGGCAGTCTGGGGAGGATGGGGGACATAAGCCATTCAGGCTTTTTTTTTTTTTTGGGGGGGGGAGGGGTAATCATCACCTGGATCTACTTGTTTGCACTATGAAAAACAAGCCATGGCCACCCCAAGTGAGCTTGAATTGTTATTGGAGCTCTTACTGCCGAGCTTGGGAGTTGCCCTCCTGCAGCTAATCCCAACAGCCTTGAAGTGGGTGGATAAAGATCTTTAGATCTCTTCCATGGTCACGAATACCAAAGGCATCAAAAATCATTTGGCAATTTGCCTTCTAGATGTGCCACCCTATGAGGCTTCCAATGAACTCCCAAATATTTGATCATACACCATAGGCTCTAGTGATTGGCATTTGGGTAAGGCATCTAGTGTGACCATAGCACAAGAGCCTGCCTCAATGATTAAGATCATGTCATTCATGCATCTCTGCCTCATACAATAGATGGTAGCCCTAGCTAATTAACTTCTAGCAAAAAACCCCCAAGAAATGTAACCCACGGTAGGTGCAACTTGATAGAGAATATGGTGGACTCCTTTCAACACCACCTAGGCTACCTTGCATGACTAGAGACATTGCCTTAGAGTCTCAAAGCACTATTATAGGCAACACTTACAAACTCCATTTAGTTGTATCTAGGCCAATCAACTTCTAACTACTAGGCCCCGATGTGCAAGAAGCCAAATGAAGTAGGACACTTTCCCCAATCGTCAACTATCCCATAGGCATCACCACATGGTTCACTGAAAAGCATCCATGATGCTATGTTTTGCCTAATTTCTACTACATGAGGGTGCCCAATCCATATCATCTTGCATCAAAACATCCTACCAATCCTGGTTGTCTAGGCCAAGAAGCTCTGTAACTGCCATTGCTAGTGAGAGCCACTCTCTTGGATCCCTTTCCAACTTGTCTAGAGGTCGGCTCTCCCAAATACAAAGGTGCCACTCTTGAGTATTAGACAAATGTATGTACAAGTCATGCTACCATAACTTCCCTTGGAGGCTAATGACATGGATCATCCTTCAAGAGATGTTAGGGAAAGCCACACCCCTTTTGTTCTCTATTAGTGGTGGCTAGTTGGCCACCCCCACTTATACTATGAAGAAAGTGCCTAAGGAGCATCACCAATTCTGCCTTCCACCTGCTGCAAGGGGATGCCCACATGCAAGAACTTTGTTGTCTATATCTCTTCTCGTTGCATTAGCTCTTTGTAAGAGAGGGCTATTCAATCTCGAGGGATCACTATATCAATCTCCCCTCCTCTTGGTCTCTATTCCTCTCCGACAACATGAATTTTGCTATAGAATCTCTTGATATGCCATCATGTATACGTCCCTCAAATCCTCACAAAATGGGCAAGGCTAATCTTCCACTCAACCCACTTGATGTGAGAGTCCTCTCCTAGTTGCAGCCTACACAATCTCGAATTTATGGGGTTTTAGATGATATGCTATTTGTCAAACTCCTCTTGGCATGCTAGGGGACCTTGCTCTAGGGCCTCATGCAAACATTGCCAGACTTATATAGCTTTGTAAATAAGTCAAAAATTAATAGGTCGGATCGTCTTTCCATTTATTTACATCATCCCATTAAGGTACACGTGGCTAATGGAGAAGAGGAAATCAACACCCAAATGTGCTCACAAGTTCCCTTACATTTGGTTGAAAACTATTATGCAAAGGTGAACTTGATTGCTTTGGAAATGGGCCCCATAGATGTGGTATAAGGGTGTGATTGGTTGATGACATTGGGCAAGATTACTATGGATCTCTCACAGCTTTATATGGAGTTTGTTAGTGAGGGACAACTCATCCATTTGCAAGGAATCCATAATAAATCTTATTTTTGACTTATCACTAGAAAATAACTGAAGGAGTTTAAAAGCACTCTCAAATATTTGTATTGCACCTAAATGAAGAGGTATCAAATCAATCCAAAGAATTAGTAAATAATTTGGCATTGAAGGCTCTTTTTGAGGAGTACAAAGACTTCCTCCATGTGCCTATAACTTTACCTCCTAAGAGGGTGGTTGATCACCCCATAAATTTGGAGCCTCACTCAAACCAATGAATAAGCCTACCTACAAGTTGCCTAAATGTGAGAATGAAGAAGTTGCCAAGCAAATCAAGGATCTATTAGAGATGGGATTCATTGAACTTAGTTCTTCACCCTATGACTCACCAGTCTTGTTGGTCAAGAAGAAAGATAGTTCCTTTAGGATGTGCATTGATTATGTTTTCCTTGATGACATACTTACCATAGCAACTTGTAAGAGGAGCATGCAAACTCTTCCATATCATCTTACATATTTTAAGCTGAGTGTGCTTGTTTACAAAGCTATCCAAGTGTGAATTTTTTCACATGGAGCTCTTGTATCTCAAACACATAATCTCTATTAATAGTATCTAAATTGATCACAAAAATATTCAAGTAGTGCTATATCATCTTACATCTCTTAAGACGAGAGTGCTTGTTTGCAAAGCTACCCAAGTGTGAATTTTTTCACATGGAGATCTTGTATCTCAAACACATCATCTCAATTAATAGTATGTGAATTGATCACAAAAAGATTCAAGTAGAGCTATATTGGTCTATTTTGAGGACCATAAGACAAGTACAATCTTTCTTGAGTTTTACCAATTTCTTTTGGAAGCTTGTGAATGACTATGCTCATATTATTTAACCCTTAACATGTTAGCTTGAGGGTATCCAAAGCAAGAAAAGCACACAAGTCTAATTGTTTGGACCAATAAGCTCAATCAATGTTTTCAAATATTGAAATGGTTGATTACTACTATATCAATATTGCAGATTAATAATCCAAATTAACATTTTGCAGTTCATATAGATACAAATTGCTATTGGTCATTCATGTACTTAAAATTTGTTGTCATTATTTGTATGGTGATCCATTCATTATTTGGATTGACCACTATTCGTTAAAATACTTCAACAATTAGCACAATGTCCATGACTGCAAGGCGAGGTAGAGCTTGTATAAAGTTTACACTTTGACAACCCTTACTGAAAGGACACAACTAACATGGTTGCCGATGCTCTTAGTTCGATCCTTAAAGTTGATGCCTTCTTTGAAATTTGATTGATTTCTATCTTTCTCTCATAGGGCATTACTAAAATGATTTTCACTTTGGCAAGATTTGGCAATTAGTCCAAGATGGACCTAGTAACCCAAGAAGCTTTGGCGGTTTGGACACTTGAAAGCTAGCTACCAAGAGAAAGATAGTATAAAAGTATTCCATACGATGGACTATTGTTTAAACATGATAAAATGTATGTATCTAATAATTAGGATATATGCAAAAATCTTTTGTGTGAGTGTCATGATATGCCAAGTATAAGACACCCTAGCATACATTGAACTTTGGCCTTGGTGGTCGACTTTGGTTGAGTCTTACGTGCATGGGTGCCCATGTTGTCAACTTAATAAAGTTGAACGACACAAAAAAGTTGGGATGTCACAATCCATTATGCATCCTTGATAAGAAGTGGAGTAGCATTTCTATGGATTTTATAGTGGGACTATCCCGTATGAATCAAGGTCATGATGCAATTTGGGTTGTGGTTCACCGATTCCTGAAAATTGCTTGATTCATTCCCACAATGACGACCTTCAAAGAAATGAGTTGGCTAGTCTCTTTGTTATGCATCTTTATGGACTTTATGGTCTGATTGATGCAATAGTCAATGATTGAGACTCTAAGTTCACTAGTCATTTTTGGCATGTGGTTTTTCAAAAATTGAGAACTTGATTGTCGATGTCGTCCTTGGAGCATTGTGAAGTCCTGATGGACAAACCAACCATATATTTGTTGATATAGCTTGTGTCACGTCTCGTGTGTAGGTTGGATCCTAGGTGGATATTTCCTTTGCATTATCTTTTGTGCTCAAGTAGTTCTTTACAAAGACAAAGATCAGCATGAGTTGATGTTTCAACAAGGTTAATGATCCCATCTCAAATCTAGAAGCAATGTTTGAAGTAATTAGGGGAGTTTTCATCTAAGCTAGCACCTTAGAAGAAGGGACCTTTCTACATTATTAAGAAGCTAAGTGATGTGATTTATCAATTTGGAGCTATTTTCTAATTGAATAACCTTGCAAAGCATCATGGACCTATTCCTACCACAACGCCAACTCAAGAGGAGCTAGAGTTAGTGGATGTTGAATGGCTTTAGGAGTTGTTTTAGTAGTGCCAGAACAATTGTTCATTCACAAGTAAAATAAGGGTACATGGAGGAAGAAGCTCTAGTATTTTCTCAAGTTTTAGAGTTACCCATGCATGAGGCAATTTGGGCTCTGCTTCTGATTTACCAGGAGGCTATGTGGTTGGGGACAACCTTAGTTCTAGCAAAGGAAAATGTAATACACCTGGGTGCCATCCACATACATGCATTCATATACTGGGTAGGCAAAGGTGGATAACATGGTCGAGTACAAGAGGTGAGATACATATGCTAGGCAAGACAAGTCATGGTGTATAGCATGGTCATGGGTAGTAGACCGTGCTTTTGTGATCATGGGCAATAGGTTGATTTTTGTACAAAGGCTTTAAAAAACGTTTTTCAAAAGGCATTTGAAATATTGATGATGTGCGCTCCTAGAGCCAATATTTGTACAAATATATATTGAATGAATTTAATTAAGATGTGAGAATCTCTTCCACTTTTTTTGGGCTCTCTCATCTTGTGTTAAGGAGACTTCATGGTGTGACAATGGATCACTTGCATACTTCCACTGAGCACCCAACAAAAGTTTTGGGAGACTTTGGATGCATTTGCTAGTCTCAATGCATTCCAATGTTTGGTAATAAAGAACAAGAATGCTTGCAAGCTATCCTTGCAACTAGGTACCTCTTTTGCTACATCTTCTAATACTTTTGATGATATTGTTGCAAAACTAGCAAGGGAATCCCAAGCTTTGAAAATGAAGAGAACTTATGGACTAGGATACATGCATGAAGACTATGGAATATATTCATAGCAATATGCTACTTTCCTATTGTAAATTTTACAAGAAGATCATTCTATTATGACTTTTGTGAGCTCTTGTGGACATGTAAAACATGGAACACCATGCCTCTCTAAACATCACAAGTACTACTTTATAGAGGATACCTTACACATATGTAGTGAATCTCTACAAACTAGTTTACGTACATTGGGCTTGAACAGACCGTTAGAGGAATGTACAAGGGACTTCGTAGAGGCCATGCACAAATAAGCCATGTATGCATTTCCATACACTCTACTACTCCCCAAAATAGTTGATATGATGATGAATATAGAGTTTCTCGTGCTTGCTTATTGAGAAAGGTGAAGCTAGGCACTAAAACATGTCGTCTTCAATGCATTGTATGGAAGAACAATCAAGACTACTTGGTGAAACTAGACATAAAGGTATATCAACTATTTTTTGGATGGGATAGCAAGAGTGCATGGAAGATCTTTCATGAGAGATATCCCCCCATACATATTACATCACCAAATGCTTGGCTTGACTATGGGAGACAACTATATGATGTGGTAGGATAGCCACCTATGCAGTCCCCCACAAGCTTGTAGACCAACCGAGTGATCTTTTTTCACTTGGAAAATGGTTAAGGATGCAATTTATAGATTACAAAATGGAAGGGCATATGATGAAGACAAACTAGCATCAAAACATTTCTCGCATGCTTAGGACATACTAGCATCCATATTGGCACAATAGAGCTGTATGTGAGGGGTTCCCTATAAGCTAGTTACACGATACTATAATCCCACTCTTTAAGAGTGGAAAACATTTGACCCCTAACAATTATAGGACTATTATGATTCGCCATATTATGATTCACCATACATTGGTTAATATATATGGATTTATATTGAAGCATGAACTCAATGAGTGGGCTCAAGTGCAAGGTAAGAGAGCACAAGGATAGGGAGGTTGCAGATTCAAGTATAGCACATTGGACCATATCCTCACACTTAGAGCCATTATTGAGGAGGGTCGAGCCCAAGACAAGAGGATCTATTACTGCTTTGTGAATTTCCACTAAAGAATTTAATGCAATTCCTTGTACACAAATCATGCAGAGACTACAATATATTGAAGTACCAAAGGGTTTAAAATGGGAAATTTATGCACTATATGAGAGAACAATAGGTTGTGTATGAGCACCTGGGGGGCTATCAAAGAGGATTGATAGGATACCCATTTTCACCCATGTGGTTTTGTTTATATGTAGATAAGGTGTGTGATTACATTAATGGAGGAGGAGTTGGAGCTAGCCTAGCAGGGGTGCCATTACTGATATTATTGTCTGCAGATGATATGATTATCATTTGAGATTCATTGGAGGAATTGTAGTGCCACCTAAATTCTTTGCACACTTTTGTAGAGACAGGGACCTCGAGGAAATTACTTTTTGGTAGAGACTATGGGGGCTCCATACTACAGATACTTTAGATTGGCATCAAGTTCATCTAGACAACTCCTCGTAGTAGAGGGTGAGAAGGACTATTGATTTTCATACATGACTATCTGGATGAGCCTACATGGTTTGGACAAGCCTCCCACCTTTTGACTATAGTCTTGACTACCCTCCACTTTCTCTCAGCTGATTAGAGCTGAATTAGATGATCAAAGTTGATATATTGAGGATTGAGACAACAAGGGCATTGACCCATCCACCACTCCCTCTAGTATCGAGGATGGAGTTCTATTGAAGTCACTTCTCATCTCTCTAATGATGGATTTACTATTGCCATTGTACATAGACACCCAACTCTCCCATAGCCATAGGGGTTGTTATTAGATAGATTCACACATTCTCTTACAAGCTACAAATGGAGACAGGTTGTCATGGGGACATAAATTTTTAAGATGCTTTAATCTAGCCGATAACATTTGATTTAGATATTGATCAAATGTGCAAGGTCGTTTAGCACATGTGATATACATCACAGTTATTTCATAATAATAGGCCAAGGACCCCAAGGATGAGGTGGGTATAAAAGACAAAATTTTTAATAAGTTATGCCAACTGGGCTCAATTGGTGTCAGTTTTGACCCTAGGATAGTTATTTAGCCAATGAGTATCAATGGTGATACTAGTAGGGACTAGCATTAATTAATTAATTAATGCCACTCTAAGGGTCAATAAAGGTTGAAGACCACTCTAGGTTGCAAATGGTGGCCTAACCAATTTAATTATGGATTGGTATATTTAATTTTGAGTAGGGTTAGAAGGATTGAAATTAATTTTTAGAATTATTTGATTTTGAAAATTAATTTAATGATTGGATAATACCAAAAAATAGATTTAGAAGACTACCACTTGGTAAAAATGCCCATCCAAATTAAGAAAACATTTTTGGGGAGTGAGCCCGAGCCATTCAATTAATTTACAGCCTAGGAGAGAGAGTGAGTGGGAGTTGCTAGTCAATTTTTTAATCAAACAACAAAAAATTTATTGCAAAAGATACCCATCTGGGAGCCTTAACAAGTAGGGGATAGCAAGGAGACACCTTTGAAGGGCTAGCAGTAGCGCTTCTGATCAAGTAATAGAATTTTGGAGGTGTCTAACAATAGGTAATTGCATTAAATGCAGGGTAGAGTAGGCAATAGGTAGATTTTAGGATTTTCTCATGAAGAAAATTAGATTTCTCTCTCATCTTGGCTTTCTCTCACCTTCTCTAGTAATTTCTCAAAAGATCTTAGTATTCTTCAACCATTTGGAATAGATCTTAGTCATATTTGGTGGACAATATGAGAGTTCCTATTGTAAACCCTAAATCTTTGCAAAATTTAGGGTTTGAGAATCACTTAGTGTCAAGGAGAGGACTAGGGAGAGAGAAAGAGGAGAGAGGAATGTAGAAGAGAGAGAAGTAGAGAAGCAAAAGAGAGAGAAAGAGAGTGACGAGGAGAGAGAAAGACAGAAATGGAAGGAAGCCATGAAAGCTGGAGAGAGAGAGAAGATGAAAGAGACTTGTTATTATAATCTGATGAGAGTGAATGTCAAGTCCCTTACATCTTATATACCCACAATGTAGCATGTATTTTTCCTCCGTTATTTTATTCATGTATCCTCCCTGGTATTTCCCGTCTCTTACATTCCATCCCTACCCAAGGGTTTTTGTCCTCAAAAACAAAATGGGCACTTATTACAAAATAGGGCAGGGCAATATAGAGCACCACTCTGCGGCATTATTATAAGGGGTTATTCAATAAACCATGTGGGGTTATGTATGTATGTTGGGTCATGGATACAATATGATGTATGGACATGATTGGGGAATTCAATACTGCAGACAATGGATAGCATGTTGTCTACTACACGAACTTGTTTTAGTAAATCTGCAATAACTTTTGATAGGTAACTCCGATCGAGGTGTTTGACACATAGAAATGGAGCTTGCTTTGAGTACTTTCAACCCATATATGGCATTAAATGTTGTCCATGATTTAGAATCAAATCTGGTTGAAAATAGAGAGCTGTCTGCCAAGCTGTTTGAATTGGGATAGGCTACCCGTTGACTACACTTCACCCACGTTAGCATCCATAAGATGAGGGAACTCTTCCATGATTAAAGCTGGTCTCCAAAAGGCCACTTCAAGGGGTAATCCTTGCCATTTGATCAAGTATTCCATGATTGATCTTGAGCGCAGCTTCTTTTCCCTTTGACCTATAACTACCTCTGGAATGTATTGGATGATACCCTCTTCATCCACAGGAGGGAGCTCTTCTAAGTAATCCATTGATGATCCAATGAAAGGTTTGAGTTGACTCACATGAAAAACATTGTGAATCTTAGTGGAAGGGGGTTATTCCAACTAATAAGCCAAGTTACCCACCTGCTTAATAATTCGATAGGGCCCATAGAACCTACGAGCTAACTTGTTATTCGATCCATCCTTAAGAGTGGCATACCTAGACTTAGGTACTTTCAACAAAACCAAATCCCCTTCTTGGAACTCAATGTCCCATCTTTTGTCATCAACGTAAATCTTCATTTGATATTGAGCTCTCTTTTAGCTCAGCTTACATTGCTGAAGTAGGGCCTGCATCCTGTCCAATTCTTCCTTGCTTTGAGGATTGATCTTGTCATTGAAGTTGACCGTGGGGAGAGGGAGCATCCAATAGGTAAGCCTCCTAAAGCTCATATATCCAATCACTATGCAATTCCATGATGGCAAATACTTTACATGCCCACATTCTAGACAAGGAATCGACCACTACATTGTCTTTCCCACAAGTATAGGTAATGTCAAAGTCATAATTTTGCAATGTGGCCACCCATCTACGTTTCTTAGGAGTAAGGTTAGACTAAGATAAGAAATATTTGAGGACCCTATGGTCACTCTTGACTCTAAACCTGCTGCCATACAAGTAATGGTACCATTTCTTTATGGCATAAAGAATAGCCAGCATTTCTTATAAACATTCATTACCATCTCATTTTCAGCAAGTTTTTGGCTTTCAAAAGCTATTATCCCATGTTCTTGTAGCAATACTGTACCAATACCTCGCCCACTAGCATCACACTGAATGGTAAATTCCTTGGAGAAATCAGGGCAAACCAAGATCGATGGGGCTAAAGTAAGCAAACCTTTCAGCTGATTAAAGCTTCTATCTGCAATGGCATCCCACAAAAATGCTTCTTTCTTCAGTCTATCAGTGAGAAGAGCTGCAATAGTAGCATAATGTCAAATAAATCTACAATAGAATGAAGAGATACCCAAGAATCCTCTCAAAGAGGTGGTATTTGCATGTCTAGGCCAATCTCTAACACATTGCACTTTCTTTGGATTACCTCTAATGCCTGTCTCACTGACAATATGGCCCAAATACTCTACCTTTGTCTACATGAATGAACATTTTGACTCCTTAGCAAAGAGTCTATGCTGTCTAAGTACGTTAAATACCTGCCTCATGTGCAATAGATGAGCTTCAATGAACGGCTGTAGATGAGAATGTCATCAAAAAATACCAACACAAATGTGAATAAAAATGGCTACAGTATTTTATTCATTAGGCTCTAAAAAGTGGTAGGTGCATTTGTCAAACCAAAGGACATAGCCAAGAAGTGATAAAGCCCACGATCGGTCCTAAATACTATCTTAATCTCATTCCCTTCACGCATGCGTATCTGATGGTAGCCGGATCTGAAATCAATATTTGTGAGATATTTAGCCCCTTTCAGCTCATCTTACAAGTCATCCACCCTAGGGATAGGATATCTGTTCTTCACAGTGATCTTATTCAAATCTCTATAGTCTATGCACATTCTAAATGAGCCATCTTCCTTTTCGACCAGCAAGACAAGTGATGCATAGGGAGATGAGCTGGGCTCCATGAAACCCATATCCAATAAATCGTTGATCTACTTGGCCACTTCTTCTCTTTCACATTTGGACAACCTATAAGGAGGCTTATTCACCGGTTTTGAGTGTGGTTCCAAATCAATGGGATGATCAATCGCTCTCTTGGGAGGTAGTGTTATAGGTAGTTGAAACAAGTCATTGTACTCATCAAGAAGAGCCTTTAAAGCTGAATTATCTTACACATTGCTAGACCGATCTGTATTTTCCTTATTTAATTGCAATACAAAAATCTGAGAGTGTTTCTTGAACTCTTTCTTAATTTATTTGGCTGTAATGAGCTGATATTCATTGATGTTTTGGATTTCCTGCAAGTGAACAAGCTGTCCATCATTGAAAAATTGCATATATAGCAAGGAGAAATCCATAGAAATGGTGCCCAAAGTCTTCAGCCAACCAAAACCCAACACAATGTCTATTGGCCCCATGTCAAGTGCAATTAAGTCTATATTTTGCCCACAATTTTCAGTAAGTTGAATATGTACAGTTGAGCATATTTGAGTACTAATTTCTTTACTCCCATTGGCAACTTGCACCCTCAATGGTTGCTATAAATCAGTGGCAAAACATTTCAGCCTATCCATGACTGCTCTATTTATGAAATTGTGTGTGCTACCACTGTTTACCAAGATAAACGTATATTTCCCATGAATCTTGCCTTGAAGACAAAGAGTATTAGGACTCTTTGATCGTGTCCAAGCATCCAAGGAGATAGTACAAATAGTGGCAACATGTGAGTCATTCTTGTCACCCATATCTACACATACATGACCACTGGGGTCAGAAGGAAAGGTGTTTGCAAGGTCAAAGAACTCTTCTTGCCCAATTTCTTCATTAGCCCCATCATTTTCAATAGTGATTACAAAGGCACTTGCATCCTCATGGTCATCCTCAAAGTCTTCAAAGACCAACATACTTTGAACTCTTACATTTGCATTTCTATAAGCACATTTGGAAGCATGTTCAGATGTGTACTTTTTTTCACACTTGAAACAATGTCCTTTTTCTTTTCTTTCTTTGTACAAATCCATGGGAATGGATCCTTGACCACCAAAGGCTGAGATATTCTTGTTCTTGCTATCCCCTTGTTTATTCTCGACCATGCCATTGTTTACTGCCCTAAAATTACTGGTTTGCCTTGATGCATTGAAGGTGGGATATGTGGGAACTCTAGGGGTGCTAAATGGCATATTTCTACCACCATAACTAGCCCCCAAACTGGCCGTGCTTTATAACAACTCTTTGTTGTCCAAAATTGGACTATGTAGGCCCTCTAGGCTACCCAAAAGATGGTTAAGATAAGCCTCTTTGCTATCCATACTGTGGATGAACTGAAGTGTCCCTACGATACTTACAGGATTATCTTTTAGCCAATTCAATAGCCTTGAACAATTGAGAAGGTGACTACGTTAAAACATCAACTGTGATAATTGAGGATCCAAGCCATATATATAGTTATGCAACTTTGCAACATCACTTATGGACTCAACATACATCGTGAGATTAAGAAATTGATTTGTGTAGTCATGAACTGTCAAGCCACGATGCTCTAAGTCATACCACTACTAGGCAAGCTTCTATTTCTCTATGGGAGACACAAAAACTTGAACCATAAGTGCTTTAAATGCATCCCAAGTATCAACTTGCTAATTTTCCCTCTTAATATTAAACCATTGTATGTTGTTGTAGCACAACATAAAGATGAGAGGCGAGCAAAGTTGCAGGCTCAGTTTGCTCAGGTGCGATCTATGGTAGGTGCTCCTCCCCCGATTATTGCCAGTCCCAAGCAAGGTGAAAATGACCAAATGACTATTAGAATGAAGCTCAAGGCCCCTAGGAAGCTCTGGTAGAAGCCATCTAATCAATGGAGGTGGGAGAGAAAAGATCTAGGGTGGTTTTCCTCCATGGAAGCTTGACATGAGCTTAAGAATGAAGAGAGAGAAGACTCTTCTTGAAAAGTAACCAAGACTTACCCTCTTCTACTCTATTTACCACTATTTTTTAGGAAAATACCTTTAAAATTGATCAAAAATTATCCGCGAGCTGCTAGATATAGTCTTCCAACCTCCAAACTTGGTTCAAGACTCCATTAATGCTCTAGACCTACAATCCTTTTGGTCAGAAATCCTTAATAACTCCACTGCTGCTCCATGTCATCTCTGTACTTGTGTACATGTGGCTCATAGATCTATGTGACTAAAAAGGGATAACTGAATGAAATGTTGGCCAACTAGATCAATAACCTATGGCTCTGATACCAATTGTCAAGGAGAGGACTGAGGAGAGAGGAAGAGGAGAGAGAATACTGCAGAAGAGAGAGAAAGAGAGTGATGAGGAGAGAGAAAGACTAGATGAAGAGAGAGAGAAAGATAGAAAAGGAAGGAAGGAAGCCATGAAAGCTAGAGAGAGGGAGAGAAGATGAAGGTGACTTGTTATTATAATCTGATGAGAGTGAATGTCAAGTCCCTTATATCTTATATACCCACCAACGTAGCACGTATTTTTTCTCCATTATTTTATTATCGTATTTTTTCTCGTATTCCTCGTCTCTTACACCTTAGGACCTGTGCCAATAGGACAAGGCATCATACACTGAATTCAACACCTAAAATTTTTATAATTGTCAGAAAATTCAGATGCCAATCCATTCATTGTAAATTGAGGCAACATTTGGTCAGTTTATGGTTCCAATTGTGTAAGTCTTGGGTGAGAAGTCAAGGGGCAAATGGCCCGAACTACTTGCTTATTATTATTATAGTAAGGGACTTTTGGAACAGCAATGGAGATTGTGGAATCTCAGCTGCTACTCATTCCATTAGCAATCAAAGCTAAAGAAATATCAAAAGGGGCACCAATGTTGGAGTCAACAGGGTGTCCAATGTCTAAGGTTATTAAGGTAAATTGTGCATTTCAATTTTTATGTTTATTTGTTGAATACTATATCTAAGTGCTTAATAGGAGAATTATCGTTGTCTTCAAGAAGGAAGACTGGTTTCATGGGTTCCATTACCAGAATACCACTCAATCCCTTGATTTGGTGGGCTCGAGGAGGCACCTGATTGCAAGCCAAAGCTTTATGCTAGTGTTGATTTTTACCCTTAGCTGAGAAATTACAGCAATATATCTTCATACAATGAGATAAAATTAAACAGTGATGATGCCTCACAATATGAATATTCACATGGGAATGAAGGAAATGAAATGCCTAATTTTAGACGAGGCTCAAATCATGGACAAGCAGCTAAAAATATTGCTGTTGGGTAAGATGTAGAACCTTCAAGGCATAATGACACTGATAACCAACAAAGTGAAGAGAAATTTAATTCCTAGTTTAAGAATCAGATGAGGATAGCAAAAATCTCTTTGTTGCTAAATTGGCAAAGAATCCTCAGTTCACCTAATTTTTGAATGCTTTAAGGAAGGACAATAAGGGCAAGAAAAAGAAGCCATATTCTATACCTTGAGGACAGCAAAGTGCATTGAAGGAAATGCCAAAGCTCTCATTTGAAGCTCCCAAAGATGTTATGGGAGCAAAAAAATTAGTATCAACATGAGGCAAGGAATGAAAATGCAAGGGAATCATGGAAGTGCCAATCCAATGGATTTTGGATAGCTGATCATGCATGCTATGGTGGGGCAGCCATGACATTTTGGGGGTAGCACAATTTTTCATACTATGGTTGGATAGAGATCACATACGAGAATGTATAGCATAAATCCCTATGGTATACATCTATCAATGCATGGTGTGCAAGCCTCAATGTATTCAAGCATGGTTGGAATATATGCAAAACCCTATGTATAGTAGCATTGGCTTGATGCCTAGGGCACAAAGTAGCATGTTTGGTAATGCATCAGCACCCCTGAATGCTTATGGGACTCATGGAATGAGTATACTCATGCAAATTCTCCATTTGTTGTTGATTTTGATATAAATTTAGCAAATGCACCCATTTTGTAGCAACTATTGTGTATGAAAATTTGACACCCAAAGGGGTAGCAAAAGACTATGATGAGGGTGGAAAAGTAGTGAAGTTTGAGTCCTTCAATGATGCACAAGGTAGGTTGAAAGCCTCAACTTTCATTTAGCAATTTGATACAACCTATTCAGGGGAAAACTTCACCAAGTCCTTGAAGATTCAAAAGGCAACCACTTTTTTGAAGGGGAATGCATTGAAGTGGTGGTCCACTCTTTTGATACAAGGTAGAGCATTGTCAACATGGGTACAATTTAAGCAAATGTTTGCATCAAATTGGTCGATAAGTACCTTTCAGGTGAACATCATGAAAGCTTGGAATAAGTTGGATACTAAGGAATGTAAGAATTTAGAGTAATATAATAAGAAGTTTTGGGATGCATTGCTGCTGCCTATTACTTCTTATTGCCCTATACCCCTTCATGACCAAGTGGACAAATATGTTTATGGGCTACCCAAAGGAATCAAGAATTTTTACAGTAAATCCACTATGTCTAGCATGTCTCAACTCATAGAGACTACTGCTATAACATATACTTGCTACGTGGGAAGGATTTGAGTTTCCGAGAGAGTGGGGAGAAGTTGAATAAAAAGTTATTTAATGCTAAGAAAAGGGGCAGATTTGAAAGTCAATATGAAAAGAGGCCAAAACAACAAAGAAAGGGCTCGAAAACATTGGCACAATATAGAAAATTGATGGATACAAATAAATGCTTTATTCATGAACAAGAGGGTCACATTACAAGGGACTATTCCAATAGGTAGCAATGTGAAAAATCAAAAAATTAGGGAGATCCTAAGGGAAAGAAGCCCAAATATCAGTGGGATTAGTGCTTGATGTTATTACTGATCAACTCAATGATGATGCTATTGAGTTGTGCAGAGAATAGGGTAAAATTAGGGATCAATATGCATTGATTTTCTTTTATAATGCTACACAAGCCAACTTCATCTCTATTCACATGGTAACTTGTGTCTAGGCATTAGAGAGGATGAGATGGGAGCCATAGGGGAAGTTAGAATGGCATGTAAAGGCCATGGAGAGCCTATCACACCACTCATTGGAAAGATTTTTTTGCATATATAGGGATATGTGGACAACAAAGAGTTATTTAGTGCTCCACTTGAAGGTTGTGATGTATTGCTTGGAATGCCATGGTATTACCATATGCATGCAATGATTGATTATTGTGCAAAAGAGATCACTATTCAGCATAAGGGAAAGACACTCACACTTGATGTAAAATTGAAAGATGAATCTCTTCATGTTGTATCTATAGCTGACATTTCTAAAGTAATAAAAAATCAACGTTCAGTGTACTTGGTTTTTACTAAGGATAAAGATGATAGTGAGAATATTGGAAACACATCTAAATTAGATAAGGATTACATGCCATTTTTGAAAATGTATGTTGATTGCTTCTCTCAATCACTTCTAGCATAGCTACCACCTAAAAGGTCAGAAGATCATGGCATATATCTTATCCCCGGAAGTAGCCCACCTAATAAGCCACCCTACAAAGTCCATGCAACCTAGCACGAGGAGATTATGAGTCAAGTGAATGAACTATTAGAAAAGGGACTGATTCAGCCCAGCTCATCTCCTTGTTTTCTCCAATGCTTTTGCTATAGAAAAATGATAGTTCATGGCATATGTTCATTGATTATTGTGCTTTGAACAAGATAATGATAAATAATCACTTTTTGATTCCTCAGATCGATGATGTTATGGATAGTTTATAGGGTGTAGTTATATTCAGTCGTATAGATTTGAAAAGTAGGTATCATCATATATGCATCAGATCAGAGGATGTGTCTAAGAAAACTTTCAAAACATCTTTTGGACTAAATGAGTTTCTTATCATGCCTTTTGGGCTTCCGATCACTTTTAGCCAGATGATAGATCGCATCTTTAGACCACATAGAGAATTTGTGGACACTTTTTTTATGATATGATTGTCTATTCAAAGAATGAGGCAAAACATAAATGACACTTGGATATTGTGTTCAATGAACTACGTGAGCATAAACTAGTTATCAGTGACAAGAAAAATAAATTCTTTTTGCATACAATCCATTTTTTTGAACATTTGTATCGACTGATGGTATTCTCATGGCCCTTGCAAAGGTTATTGAAATATGATCATGGCCATCTTTGTCAAATTTATATGAGATTTGCAGTTTTTTAATGTATATTCTTACTATAGGAAGTATCTATGCAGGTTTGCTAATATTGCGTCTCCATTGCATGCCTCAAATAAGAAGGATGTGCCATTTAGATGGACAATAGTGGAAATTTCAACATTGGAAAAGTTGAAGGATAATATGAATTTAGATCCTATGCTTGTGTTGCCCGATCTAAGAAAGTCATTCATGGTTCAGTGTGATGCTTGTGGTAATAGCATTGGAGCTATTCTTATGCAGGATGGCCATGTGGTGGCTTATGAGAGTTGAATTCTCCACGGTGCAGAGAAGAATTTGCAGGTCTATGAGAAAGATATCTTGGCCTATAATTTATGCACTATGTGTGGAAACATTATTTGTTGGGGGCCGATTTTATAGTGCTAACAAATCATTAGACTTTGAGATACTTTTTGATGCAAACAAAGTTGTCAGAGAAGCATATGAGATGGGAAAATTCTCTCTCTATGTTTCATTTTTAGATTGTACATATTGATGGTAAAAAGAATAATGTGGTTGATGCACTGGCACATAAGCCACAAATTTCAGCCACATCAACATGGCTTATCACACTGAGTTGGATGCCATGAAAGAGAAATATGTTGCTGATTCAGACTTTGATAATATTTATAATTAGCTATGTAATGGCCAAAGGCATGAGCACTTTGTTCTACTAGATGGATTTCTGATGATGCATATGTCAAAGTGTGCAACGGAAGAAGAAACACGAACATAGAGGAAGAGAGAGAAAGCAGAAAATGAAGGAAGAAAATCTGCACTGACCAAAATGAATGTTAAATACAAAGCTGTGGATAGATCAGTCCCTGCACACAGCCCCGAGCGTTAGTGATGGGACCAGATCAGGCTAATGATAACAGCAGCATCGAAGAGGGAGGAAGATAACGGAGTCAAAGTGTGCATCTACCAAGGAAGGAGGGAAGATGATAATACAATTGACTGCTAAGTGGGAAATGGCTATAAATAGCCAAAAAACCCAAAAACTAGCCGACCTGAAATTTGAGGCCATAAATATGTCAGCATTTAATGCTAATCCGAGCAGCATTTAATGTAGGTAAAATTGCCACGAATGCTTAGAAAAATCCCGGAAAGGGTGGACAATGTCAAGCAGGTGAGGCAAGCTGAAGAATGTAAAAAACTGCCCCGGGAAATGCACATAAAATCCCGACTGGAGGAGAAAATGCACTGAAATGCAATAAACTAGGTGCTCTAGAATGAGCTACCTCCTCCGTCAAAACAAGTGATAGACAAGTCAGAGCTCCTAAAGTCCTCGTGTGACTCGGACTGAGATTCACAGGCAGGAGATGACAAGGCATGACAAACATGGCCGCTAACACCCCCTCTCAGATTCTAGATGTGGCAGAAGGCCAAGGGAGAAACGGATCCTAGGGTGGCAAGAGGAATGCCAATGGCGATGAAGTTCGTCGATGAAGATTTTCGATAAAGAAACTCCTTGCAATCCTGGGAAGCCCCCTCTAAAACAGTAGGTTCCAGGAAAGCCACAGCCGCATCACCGAGATCGTCCCCCTCTAAAAGGAATGGGGGGTACGAGGGAACCACCGGAGGAGAGGGTGGGGGATGTGAAGGAACTTGTGGAAAAGAGGGGGCACAAATAGAAATGGGTGTAGCAATAGTCAATTGCCTCGGAGGACCCTGCATAAGAGAAGGGGAATGAAGCCTATAAAGCCCGCGCTCTCCTGCCAACCTGTCACAATAACAACCCCTATAGAAGAATCCTCAATACGAATGGCCGCTTGGTGAAGACAACCTGGGTACCAGGCCTAGTAATGCCATAAACTGAGAGGAGTGGAAAGCCCAAGTTCAGAACATAAAGAGCCTAGGAAAGAAAGCTTGACGCATGGTCGAGAAATAAAGGCAAAGTGCCAACACCACAAATAAGCACCGAAACAATGTCACCAGCAGTGACTGAACCCTCAAAAGGACATAAATCCTACAACAAATCACCTTGGGGAGTCATATGACTAGAAGCTCCAGTATCAACCAACCAAGGCCTCTCAGAAGATGAGGCAACCACTGAAGAAGGCTTTGCCAAGTCAACAATATGAAGGAACACTGACTCATGGATAACCGCTAGAGTAGAGGTAGAAGGCTCACATGTTTTGGCTCCATCCTTCGCTCCTGGACAAAGGTGAGGGTACTTCTTCCAACATTTCTCCTCTGGATGTGTTCCCTTCCCATAGTATGGGCATTTAGGCTTCTCCGAGTTGGAGTCTGAACCTGAAGAACTCTCCTGCCTTTTAGCCTGTGACTTCCCTTTCTTCTGTGTCCCCCCTCTCGAACCTATAACAAAAGCTTTGATGGAGGTGGATCCACTGGCTACCTCTTTGGCGCACTCGTCATGCTCCAAAACAAGCGGGGCAAGCTCTTCCCATAGAAGCATCTCACGCATCCTTGATGTAAGAAGGCTGGTATAGAAGACATCAAAACAAGGAGATGGCAACTGAGTCAAAAGAATCATGGCCATATCCTCGGGAGAGATCATATTGCCAAGGGACGCAAGCTCATCCCTCATGTCCTCCAACTTGTTGATATGATCCTTCATGGAAGAAGAATCATCAACAATGAGCATCCGTAATTTCTTCTCGAGAGTAATCCGATGGGCAAAATTCTTCTGATGGTACAATAAGTAAGCTTTGTCCACACTTCCACTGCTTTCCGCAACCTGTGCACATGCACTAGGATAGAATCCTGTAAGCTCATAAAGAGGAGGGATCGAGCTCTTGAGTTGAGCCGATCCCATAAGGCCGCACAATCCATCGATAATCCAATGGTGGGATCCTCCAATGGACGGGGAATAGGGTGTAACAAACTTCCAAAGATCAAAAGTATCAAGGGTACATTCCACCTTACACGACCAAAGCAAGTAGTTGGAACCATCAAGCCGGTCTTCTTTGGGCAAAGAAGGGAGTACATGCACCTGGATAGAGGGTGCCATGGAAGGCATATGAAGGCCAACAAAACGAGCCTTCTGTGAAACATGAAGAGAATGGGGAATAGAGGGATCTCGTTCAAATGGGCTAGGTGACCTCCGGGCGTCGCGTGAACTAGCACGAAAGTCTCTTCGTCTCTTAGAGGAAGGAATAGAGACATCATCCTTTGAATCAGTAAAGAATTGGTGATAAGATATCTTCATATATATATCTGCAAACACCAAATAAAGGTTGCCAATGCCAAGTAATAACCACTAGAAGGGTCACCATCACCGATTAGACCGTCAGACACAACAAATTGAGGTCGCCTAATGCCAGAAGTTGTAAACGCAACTATTGCTGATGCAAACACATGAGCAGCAGTCCTCAGACACCAAAACGTAGGGTAAAATGCAACCGCCAGTAAGAAAAGGGCCGCCAGTGGTGGTCAAGAACAACGCTAGAATAGCAAAATGCCAGTAGGAGGAGTGTCGTCCAGCTGTAGATGAGGCGGCCTTGCTACAAATGCAAACAGGAAGGAGAGGATGGTGATGTGGCAACCACAGAAGGGGTTGCCTGCAACAAACGCAAGGTTGGGGACATTCAGGGAGGGTCACTTGGTTGATGGTGAAGGTATGGCAACAGCAAAAGAAGGGGATGGTGTCTCTCTATGGAAGCTCTCCTCCATGCTCTCAGCTAGGCTCTGATACCATGTCGAAGTGCGCAACGAAAGAAGAAACATGAACACAGAGGAAGAGAGAGAAAGCAAAAAATGAAGGAAGAAAATCTGCACTTACTGAAATGAATGTTGAATACAAAGATGTGGACAGATCAGTCCCTGCACATAGCCCGGAGCGTTAGTGAGGGGACTAGATCAAGCTAATGATGACAACATCATCGAAGACGGAGGAAGATGATGGAGTCGAAGTGTGCACCTGCCAAGGACGGAGGAAAGATGATAATACAACTGATTGCCAAGTGGAAAATGACTACAAATAGCCAAAAATCCAAAAACTAGCCGACCTGAAATTTGAGGCCATAAATATGTCCGACAAGCATTTAAGGCTTATTCGACCAGCATTTAATGCTGGTAAAAATGCCAGGAATGCTCAGAAAAATTCAGACTTGTCTAACTCAGACTGAGGCTCACAGGCAAGAGATTACAAGGCATGACAAACATGACCGCTAACAGCATGGACAATTGTGTGTCACAAAGTAGTTGAGACCTAGAGTTATCACTAAAAGTCATGCTCCTCCATATGCAAGACATAGAGGTATTGATGCCACAATCAAGGTAGTGTAGCATTTCTTTTATTGGCCAGCTTTGAGGCATGATGTAGAATAATTTGTCAAGACATGCATCATATATCAAAAGGTAAAGCATGATAGGCAAAAGATACCATGCTTGTTGCAAGCTTTGCCTATACCAAATTGGCCATGGTAGAGCATTGCAAGGGATTTTATTTTTGAGATTCCTAGGACATGTATAGGGAATGATGGGATATTGACCATCATTTGCCGGTTTAGCAAACAAGCCCATTTTCAATGAGGAAAAAAATAAAGGATGATCATATGGCATGATTGTTTTTGTAGTATGTCTTTAAGTATCACAATATGCTAGAGTTGATCATTAGTGATTGAGACCATTGGATGACTAGTTTGTTTTGAAAGGGGTTGTTTGAGAAAGTGGGTACCACGTTGAAATTCTCATCATCCTTCCATCCGGAGATAGATGGTTAGTCTGAGGAAGCAAATTCCACAGTGTTAGATCTTTTAAGATGCTATGTCTCAGACCACAAGACACAATAGGAGTAGTATTTTCCCTTAATTGAGTTTGCTTACAATAATAGAGTGCATAATTCCATTGGCAAAGCTCCATTTCAGGTGGTTGAGGGTAGCAAGAAGGTGCCACATATCTTATAGACTAAGAATAAGATCTTTGAGGTCGATCATTATGTGGAAAACTTTGATGCAACCTATGCAAAGGTAAAGTATGCACTTTAAAGATCACGTGAAAAGCAAAAGAAGGTAGTTGAACGCCATAGATATGCTTTGCAGTTTGCATAGAGTGATTATATATTGCTACATTTTGAAAATGCAAGGCTAAAAAAGATGAAAGGAAGAGAGAGACTATGTTAGAAGTTAAGTATGAGATATTATGGGCCCTTTCAGGTGTTGGAAAAGATTAGCGATATGCCATATCAACCGAAACTCCATATTGGTAGATACACAATGCCTTTCATGTCAGTTTGTTGAGGCCTTTTCATGGTGATATGCCACACGATATGACTACCGAAATTCAACTTGAGGTTGAGGAGCTAGATGAGATTTTGATACCTGAGCAGATCTTGGCACATAAAGAAAAAAAGGTTAGAGGTAAAATTTCTAGGAGATACTTGGCGAAGTTTCAAAATTACTCACCAATGGATAGCTCTTGTATGTAGTGGACCTCGGACATATTTAGGATGCATCCAAGGTAAGGTGCTTAAAGTATGTCTGCCATAGGGTCACTACTCAGTGTACTCGTCACTATGAGATGTATACAAATGGGTACGGTTGTTACCACAACTTAAAGACTATACTTTTGCATCAGTTTGGGATCAATTCATGATCACTTGGGCATGAGCTTTTGCCTCAGTTTTGAGATCAAAATTTGATCAGTTTTAATTAATTTTTTGATCAGTTTGAGAACTATTTATGGTCACTTTGCGATCAGTTTTACATCAATTTTTGCAATCAGTTTGTGATTAGTTTGAGCTGATATTTACAATAGTTTGTGATTAGTTCTTCTTAGATCAGCCAACTGATTAGCTTGTGATTAGATTATGCTTAGTTTTCAATGGTTTGCAATTGATTCCATGGACAGTAGCATGTAAGTAAATGCCATTGATAGTTTTAGCCATAGTTTATGCTAAGAATATGCTTTAATATGGTTTTAAAGTCAAAACAATTGAGAAACATGAGTTATGGATGTATCCAATGGGTTTCTAGCAACAATTCTGGACTATTTCTTAGTATTATTTAACATTTATGTAGACTGGAAATTTTTAGTAAGCTTTGGGGTATGTAGCACAGTTAGACAATAGTGGCCAATGTTGTGGCTATGATGCCATATGGAAATTCCAATGCAGTATGCTTTATCTTTGGCACAATGCAGTGCAATTAAGAATGATTGTAGGGATTTCAAGGGGGAGTTCTGTCATGGGGAGTCTTAGACATTCAATTAGTTTACAGCCTAGAGAGAGAGAGAGAGAGAGAGAGAGAGGGAGCTGCTAGTCCATTTTCTTATTAGAGAATAACAAATTGCCACAAAAGATAGCCATCTGGGCGCCTCAGTAGGTAGAGAATAGTAGGGAGACACCTTCCAAGGGCTAGTAACAGCATTACTGATCAAGTGACATCATTTTGGAAGTGCCTAGTAGTAGGTGATTGCATACAATGCAAGTTGGAGTAGGCAATAGGCAGATTTTAGGGTTTTCTTGTGAAGACATTTCTCTCCCATCTTGGCTATCTCTTACCTTCTCTAGTAATTTCTTAAAAGATCTCAGCATTTCTCAATCATTTGGAATAGACCTCAGCCATATTTGGTGAATACTAGGAGGATTTCCATTGTAAATCCTAACTTTTTGCAAAAATTAGGGTTTGATAGCTACCTTGAGACTTGTGTCAATAGGAGAAGGCATCATACGCTAAATTTAATACTTGAAATTTGTGTAATTGTCATGGAATTTAGATGCCAACCCATTCATTGTAAATTGGAGCAACATTTGGCCAATTTGTGGTTCCAATTATGCAAGTCTTGGGCAAAAAGTGATGGGAAAAATGCCTTGTGTTGCTTGTTGATTGTTATTATAGCACACAGCTTTGAAACAAAGGAAAAAATATCCCAGCAATGGAACCTTGAAACCGACTTTGGGATACTTGGGAGACAAATTGGCCTAGCCAATTTAATTATTGGCTTGTGAAATTATTTTTTTGGACATTAGAATAATTATGAAATTAAATTTAAAAATTAATATTCTAAAAATTAATTTAATAGACTGAATAATACTAAAAAATAAAATTAGAACACTGCCAATTGTTGGCAAAACTTGCATATACAAGTGGATAATACATTTTTAGGGACTGGTGAAAGTTTATTTTAGCCATTGTGAAAGAGAAGGCAGCTATTAGAGAGCAAGGACATGTTGTAGATGTGATCTGCAGAGCCACTAGGAACCATTTCTACAATAGGTGACATTAATTTAGAGCCATTTAGGAGCAAGTGACAACGACCGAAGGTCCTTATGTAGGTGACAACATATAGGAGGGGGCATCAACCTTTCTGGTAGTCCTAAGTTGTATCTAACAACTTCCATGTTTGTTTGAGCAGGGCAATAAGATATTTCCAACTTTTCTTGCAATGAAACTTTGAAATTCTCTCTCTATAACTTTCTCTCTCATCATTCACGCATTTCTCAACTCCCCTTAGCATTTTCCAATAATTCAAGTCACTAGAGATGGAGATATGGGCAAATCTCTATTATAAATCCCAATTTACAATAGAAATTGAGTTTGATAGCCACCGTGGGATGCATGCATAGAATTGAGGGCCTAGGACTTGAATTCTAGCAATTGAAATCATAGAATTTCAGGGAGATTCAACAAGTTAGCCAAGCAATGTTAATTTGGGGCTGAATTTGTCTAGCAAGGAGTAGGGTGAAGGCCAATTTCCCAAGCAAATCAAGGAGAAAATTGGTTTGAAGTTATGTTGGTGTGTTTTGATAACAAGATGCAATTGGATTAGTGGAGGGGATCATAGAATCTCAGTTATACTCCATCCATTTGCAATAGAAGCTAAAGAAATACCATAAGAGGTGCCAATTCTGGGGCCAACAAGTTGTCCATTTATTGAAGATTAAAGTGGCAAAGTGTGCAATTCCATTTATGCAAATTAATTACTTGTTGAAATTAGTATTAAATCAAATTAGTATCACCCTATTTGAAAAGGATGGCTGGTTTCAAGGTTCCACTGTTGGGATACCATCAATTCCATCAACTTGGTGGGCAAGAGGAACTTGATTGAAGGTCAATTGCTGAATTTGTATTCAGTTGAGGAATTACAACGAAGATGTGTTCAAATAGTGAGATCGGATCAAGCAAGAATGATGTCTCTCAATATGAAAATTCACAAAATGTTGAAAAAAATACAATGCTTGATCTTGGACAAGGCATACAGTATGGGGAACAAGCTGAGAATGAGGGAATTGGACAAGATGTAGGTCCTTCTAGGTCTCTTGAAGATGATCACTAGCAAGAAAAAGAGAAATTTGATGACCAATTTAAAGATTAGCTGTGGACACAACTAAAATTTTTATACAATTGGCAAATGATCCTTAGCTCATGCACTTTTTGTACCTCTTGAAAGAGGGTAGCAAAGGCAAGAAGAGGAAACCATCTTCAAGAACTTCAAGACAACAACATGCACTGATGGAAGAGCCAATACAACAACATAATGTTCCAAATGTGGATAGTGAGCATAAGAAAATGATGCTAGTGGGGAAATTAATGCATATACAAGGCCAACTTAGAAGTGCAAATCAAATGCTTTTAGGACAACAAGGCATGCATACAATGATGGGGCAGCCAGGATACTTTGGTGGTGGCACTAGTTTCCATCCTATGGTGAGTGTGGCACAACTTCTTTTGGTATGTAGCAACCACCAATGCATGGTATGCAAGGTCCAATGTATTCGAGTATGGTTCGTAATATGCATAATTCCATGTATAGCAATAATGACATGACGTTGGGGCACAAAGTGGTAAATTTGGCAATGCATATATCCAATCCATTGTGTTTGGGACTCATGGTATTAATGTTGGCCATGCAAATACTTCATATGTGTTGATCATGAGGAAAAATGTAGCTATTCATGCATGCAATATATGGGAAAATGTATCTTGGTATGGCTGATAGTATGCAAATTTTCATGCAAAATCACATTGCAATGGTCCAAATTATGCAAATAAGAATGTTGCCTAATGCGTTTGGTACTCCTAACACATCATGCATACATGAGGGGCTAGTCAACTAAATGCAATATTGCATATTAGTTGAAATTGTAGCAATGTGATAGTATAAGTATCACAATGCTCAAGAGGGAAAAAGATCTAGAATCTAGTGGAGGATTTGAGGCAAGTAAGGTTAGAGGTACAGTTTCCATGTGCTTCTTAGTGAAGTTTCAACATTGTTTCACCTATGAAAGAATGTAATTAGATGGAGGGTGACCTAGCAGATTATCCTTAGTGATGCAATGTATTTCAGTTGGAGCCGATTTTGAATCAGCCTCTTTTAGGCTTAGTAGAGCATAGAAGTCCAAAGTATTACCTAATGCTCAATGGGGAGGTTGCATCTCCACCCCCCTTGTGATGGACAACTTGGTTATATAGTGGATCTCCGATAATACCATTGAGATCACTATTGAGTGTACTAGTCACTGTGGGTTGGTATACAAATGTCTATGATTTGCATCTAGGCTCTGAAACTATACATTTGCAAGGTTACTAACATGTATGGAATACATGGAATATACATTTGAATGTGATGTGCATTTACAAGGTATTTATGGGATACATGGATGGCATGCAATATACATTTGCAGGTGATATAAGAGAAATATAATTGCATACGCTACATGTGGTTTGCAATTAATGTATGCCTTACATGAGTATCATAAGTACGTCACAATGAGGCATTAGTTATCCTTAGTTTATGCATTATAATGCCTTGGTGGTGAAAATAGTGTGGGTTTTGACATGTGGATGCATTCCTCATGGTTCAAATAGCGGTTATGATTCATACGTGTGGATTGTAACTAGTTTAAGTGACTAGAATTTCAAACATGCATAGGGCATGAGCTTGGTTATGCAATAGATGCACATATTGTTTGACAATGATGCTAGCATGTATTTCTAATAGTTGCAATGAATGCTTTAGCACATCGTAGTGCAGTTAAGGATGATTGCAAGGATTTCAAGAAGATGCAGGTATATCACAAGGAAGTGAAATTTTATTGCTTTGCTTGGTATTTGATTAAAAATTAATTAAATGTGCTAATGTGACTTGCACATGTGGGATGCAAGTTAATTATTTCATAGTGTGGGACCAAGGACCCTAAAATATCAATTGATGTCAAAGGCAAAAGTTATAATAAGGTATGTCTAAGGGGTATTAGGTGGTCCCCAATGTCAAATTTTGGCCAAGTCCAATTTATTGGCTACTAATATTAGTGGTGACATTAGAGACTAGGTATTGATTAATTAATTAATGCTAGTTTAAGAGCTAATAACTACTCCATGATACTTGGGAGACAAATTGGCCTAGCCAATTTAATTATTGGATAGTGAAATTATTTTTTGGAATACCAGAATAATCATGAATTTATTTTTCAAAAGTAATATTTTAAAAATTAATTTAATATGCTAAATAATTCTAGAAAATTGGATCAGAAAGCTACCACTTGGCAAAACTTGCCCATGCAAGTCCAAAAAATGTTTTTGGAAGTTGGTGGAACTCTATTCCAGCCATTGTGAGAGAGAAGGAGGCTGTTAGAGAGCAAGGAGATGCTGTTGATGTCATTTCAAGCCACCGAGGACCATTCTTATAGCAATGATAATAGTTGCTATCAGTTTGGAGCCCTCCAAGAGCATGTGAGAGCAATCCAAGGTCCTTCTAGTGTAGGTGATAGCATACAAGAGGAGACAATAATCTTTTTAGTGGTCCTAAGCTATAGGTCACAACTTCCATGGATGTTTAAATAGGGTAGTAATAAATTTTTAGCCTTTCTTACAGTGAAACTCTGAAATTTCTCTCTCTAAAGCACTTGCTCTCATCCTACAACCATTTCTCAACTCCCCTCAATATTTTCTAGCACTTTGAGTCATTAGGGGTGGAGATATTGAAAAATCTCTGCATGTAACCCTACTTTACAATATAATTTGGGTTTGATAGCCACCTTGGGATGCATGCTTAGAATTGAGGGCCAAGGACTTGAAATCCAATGTCTAAATTTAAAGAATTTCAAGGAGATTCAAGAGGCCAACCATCCAATGTCTATTTGGAGCTAAATTTGTCTTGCAAGGAACATGATGAAGGCTAATTTCCCAAGCAAACCAAGGGGCGAATTGGTTTGAGGGCATGTTGGTTAGTTTTGACAGTAAGAGGCACTTGGATTAGTGGAGGAGATCAAAGAATCTTAGTTATACTTCATCCATTTGCAATAAAAGCTAAAGAAATATCATTAGGGGCACTAGTTTTGGGACCAACATGCTATCCATTATCCAAGATTAAAGTAGTAAAGTGTGTATTTCTTTTATGTGAATTAATCACTTACTGTATTAGTCTTAAATCATGTTAGTACCACCCTATCCGAGAAGGAAGGATGTTTTCACCATGCCATGGAGCCACATTGGACAGAGCCATTTCACTTTGTTGAACACGACAACCCTATCTACCAAGCTCATGATGGAGAAGGCATACCACAATTGGATTGGAGTCATCATCATGAGACATTGGAGACTCACCACCACGAAGCACATTAGTCGAGCAATTAGGAATCACATCATAGTTGACATCATGTGCAGATCTTGAGATTAGCTCTAACTTATAGTCTCCACCACAATTTTGTAAATAATAGTGTTAGATAAGGACTTCTTTCCATTCTATTGATGGGATGTCACTCGACATGCTTGTAGTCTACAATTGTCTCATTGTACACTTATTCTTAGCATTGTTTAATAGGCTAGTTATTTTAGTATTATTTTCACCTTATTGATGAGATGGCATCAGACATGGATGTACTTTGGATTTTGTGTCATATGCTACATTATCTGTCTCTATGCATGTGTATCTCCCTCCCCTCCTTTTCCATGATGAAGCTTAAATTAAATGAGAATATTTATATCAGGCCTTCTGGCCAGCCAATGAGCATCACAACAATCATAAGTGAAGCCGAGATTACCAAAGCACACTATGTAAATAGCATAAGTGAAGCTAAAAGGCTACCAAATCACACTATGCAAATATCATAAGTAAAGCCAAAAACCTACCAAAACACAATGCACAAATATCATATGGGGGGGCACAACAAGTCTAGAGGGAATACTATGTAGCCATGGAGCAGCCATTTTAGTGAGTGCCAAGCTAGCTAAAAACCTAGAAGAAAATTGCCATAATAGTATTCCATGAACATGGGCCACGTGACCATAGATACCCAAGGCCAAATCCAAACTAGATGCATTACAGGTACGCCCAATGTGCCAAAAAGCAATCCATCTCAGAAAATGGAAAGGCAAGGATGATTTGGCTACAATGTGGTCATAGAAGGCATCTTGCCCATGACCCAAGAACATTTGTTGCTGCGTCACCAAGGTCCACACATGGAAAATAAAACTCAAAATCTGTCTCTGAACAAGGCAGGAGATGAAAATATGAATTAGGGTCTTATCACAGGTAGTCCAAAAGATACAATGGCCATGGGAGATCTTGTGAGCACACAGCATATCCCTAGTGGGAAGACCATGCAATGATTTTGGAAAAGATTTTGTACAAGGAACCTAGAACAAAAATGGATTTCCACTACTTCAAGATACACAGGGAAGGAACATTGGGCAGCACAAACAAATGACCACAAACTTCTAATCCAAAGGCATAAAATGGGATCTCCATACATGCTAGCAAAGACGAGTAAGTAGATCCTTAAGTTGTTCAACATGGGCTGAAAAGAGTTCATTAGGGTGGCCATCCCAACCATGGCTTTTCTTATGCGATAAATGGGACAGCACATCCTCCACTTCAAGCCTCTGTATTATCTTCCTCCATATCTCGAACCATGTCACAAATGTAATGATGTGCGGGCAAAATGAACAGCATCAGAAACAACTTAATGGGGAACCAACAAAGATTTGTAGTACTCGAGGCACATCTAAATATTAGATTCATGCTTGGTAACCATGTCATCTTGCTCATTCATCAAACACACAATATTCTCCCAAGCATGTTTTTGCATAGACAAGTAATGAATTTGATCTAGAGGCAAAAGATAATGGAGGCAAGGCTCTCCAAACAAGGGACTATGTGCCATGTGCCTTGGTCAAAAGAACCCAGGTCCAATAGCAAGCTGGCCCCAAGGAAGAAAGCTAAGGTCAATGGAGCTAGAAACATTGTCTCGACAAATACAAGTAATGACACTCAGAGATGCTACCATTGCAATGAACTAGGGCACTTCAAAAGATAATGCCCAAAGTTAAATCAACCTTTTTAACAAGGGTAAATTTGTGAGCAAAATAGAGGAGGAACTAAGCGAGTAGTTGCAGTTCCTACCAACGTCCTACATCATTGACTCAATTGGAGGTGGGCTACAAGATTACCATTTTTCCTACTATTTCCCAGGATGTTGGTATTCTATGCATCCAACTCCTATCAATCCGACATTAATAGTCTCATGCATTAAATTTGACTCAACAATATGGTGGTTCCAAAGAGATCATCCAAATGAAACCAAATAGTCTCATTAATAATAGTAATCCCAACTTTTGATCTAAGCTCTTTGGCCTACCAAACTTGATGCTCATCCATGAAACTAAGCATAATTGAGATGTATGTACCCTTAAGATTGATCGCTAATTTACCATATTGGTTTCTTGCATGGCTGAGTAGGTCTTCATCACTCATGCTTGAAGGTTAAATGGTTGGTGAAATTGCATCTGATACCATCACATTCAGTTGTAGCATGTTGGTATAGGACCCCTCCTAGTGGCCATATGTATACTATTATGTACGTAATTGACCCTTCCTATCTAGGCATTGTTTAAACCAGCCACGTTTTACATCTAGTTATATTATAGAGTAACAATAAATAGTATTGGGCATTTATCATGGTGATGTTAACCTTGGGTAAATTTACATGCAAGATAGATTAATAAGGGCTCTCTTAAACACCTTGGTTTAATCTCTTCACCCTTGAACTTGACATTACGATAGATTTGACTTATTCTTATAATATAGTAAGGTGAAGATGAGAAGCCATCTTATTTTTATGGACGAAGGACTAAGACTTGTTGTATGATTATTGGACTAGCTTGTTGTAAAGGCTACTTGCTTTTCTAAGGTAGGAAGGTTTCATTAAACACACTTGCTCCTTGAGGCTACATGAAGTATAAGTAGGCAATCATCATTCAAGTTTTGATACAAGAAGACTAGAATTTTTTGGATCCTTGCTTTGTGATACGGTGTGATGTCTTTTACTAGGTGCATACATTGTGCTAATAAATTTTGCAAGCAATTATTACAATAGTTTACACAATAATTTGTTAGTTTATAAAGAGATGTCTTTGGTTTTTTATTTCAAGAAAAAAATTGATATCAATAACACCTAGGAGAAAAGGTTGAGGTAAAATACAAAGTACAAGGAACTTTGTGAAGGGTAACTAAGTACCTCACAAATACAATGGTGTGTGCATTGTGAACAACCAATCCGGTGGGCACTATGGAAGAAAGTGCTTGAATTCCATGTTCACAAAAAAAGCCTTTCTTCTCTTCCTCATCCTCTCAAAGTTGCCATGTTCACAAAAAAAGTGCTTGAATTCCATGTTCACAAAAAATCCTTTATTCTCTTCCTCATCCTCTCAAAGTTGCCATGCATCTTCTCCGATCTCATGTGAAGAGTGTGAAATTAGTAGTCCTTAATTCATCTTATGGATCAATATTTACTTGCCACTTAGGTTTTTGTTTAGTTGAATAATTTTCTTAGTTTTATTTTTATTTTTTTAAATATCTAATTTGAATTGAATTATATTTTAAGTCATTCGCATTGTATACTTTTAACTTTATATCTCATATTTTATTAAACTTTTAATAACCTTATATGTTTCAAATTTTTGAAGGGAAAATGATACTCCCACGCGCGCGCGAGCAGAGAGAAAGAGAAAGAGTATGTGTGTGCGTTTACGAGAAAAAGAGAGAGAGAGAGAGAGAGAGAGAGAGAGAGAGTGTGTGTGTGTGTGTGTGTGTGAGGTCGATCCACCAGGAAACGATGCAGGAAAAAAAAAGAGTGAGTGAGTGTGTGAGGTCGATGCAGGAAAAAATGGCGGCTGCCCAGCCCTAGGCCTCCTGCCCCGCCGCTTCTTGCTCATGCCCTGTCGCCCTGCCTGTGGGTTTCCTGTAGCAGCCCGCTGCCCTGTCCGACAAGCAGACCTGTTACCCGCTGAAGAGCAGACCTGTCCCGCTGCGGTTTCCTGCTCAGGCGGCGCCTCCTGTGGCAGCCCGCTGCCCGGTCTGACAACCGGACCTGTTGCCCGCTGAAGAACGGGCTTGTCCCGCAGCGGTTTCCTGCTCAGGCCCTGTCACTCTGCTTGCGGGCGCCTCCTGTGGCAGCCCGCTGCCCTGTCTGACAACCAGACCTGTTACTCGCTGAAGAACAGACTTGCCCCGCTGCTCCTGTGCTTCTGCACTAAGGTGCAGAGATAGACAGAGGACCAACGCCAGTCAGACAGCCAGTAGTCCGCCCCTGCTTGGCGATGCCTGTCTGCCCTGCAGACAAACGGCCTCCCTCAACAGCCACACCCTGCCTTCCCGGTTTCGTCTAGCCTGCTGTGACCTCCTGTGTGACTGGACTGCGTCACCTGCATCAGGCCAAGATCTGCAGCATATTTCTGCTCCTGCACCTGATGGCGGAGCCAAATTCAGAGGATATGGATCAAGCCGATGCAGCTGTGGCCCCCGACATGGACTTGGAAGATGCTGCGGTGGAAGAAGATATGTCCTCGCCTTCTGCTGAGCAACAGATGATTCAGCCCAGTCAATCCAAACGCAAGCAATCGCTTCTTGTATAGATCCAGAAACCCAGGGATGGATGGAAGCCCGGCAAAATGAAGGACACTTCCATACCTATAGCATCTACTGACCCTCCGCTTTGCAGAATCCTCCCTGCACTTGCTTACATTGCCGAGACAAATCATCTGATGCACCAATCCGAGTCCCTGCTGCTGTCAAAGACCCACTGGCCTCCAAATAGCAACCGCAACAACAGCAATGGAATCAGTTGCCGTGTGCTTGTGGCCCATAGAGAGAGGATCTACATGCCCCCTAAAGAGCGACAGCAAACATAGCACGTCCATGACCCTCCAGCCCAATTGACTTTTGATGATATTGGTAGGGTCATTACTCTATGGGATTGCCAATACATCGGCTCCACTTCCCACACTGCAGATGTGCCTTCATCATCCCGAGGCAAGGAGTGGAGGCTCAATCCCTTTGTGGTGCTCAAGGATTTCTTTGAAGATGGTGTATTGGAGACAATAGCAGCAAAGGCACTTAGCAAAGTCTTGATCTCTTTTGTTCATCTAGTCTCGGGATGCCTTTTGCATGCTTGTTTTTTTGGATTACCGCAGAATCCTTTGTATCTAGTTCACATATGACAGCCTATTGCTTGCACTTTGTTATCCTATTTTCATGTATATTTTTTATAATTAATATAATTGTCCATTGAGAGAGAGAGAGAGAGAGAGAGAGAGAGATTCACATTAATACTCAGAAATCTACCCTTTTCTCTTGTATGGAGAATGTTCTGTAAGCCTTGGGTTGTAATGGAATTGTGATCCCAAGGGGCAATATGACCAGACACTAGGGATATCCTATTGATGTGGAGGTTGCTGCCTGTGTCTTGTTGGATTGGATGGCCTATATGCCAGACTAAAAGTGGTTCAATATTTTATGATTAGTACGATTTCGTTTTTTTGGCTATTGCTTCCTTGGGCCAAGGAGTCCCTTTTGGATTTGGTTCAGTCTATTAGATTTATGCTGGGGAAAAAAAAAGCAATCGTTTGGGTTAGGTATGGATCTCTTGGCCGCATGTGACTACTTCGAATAGGATGGGGGGTGGGGGTGTAGCTTTGTTGGATGTTAATTTACATATAGTCGCTTTGAGGCTTTTTCTTTTGTAGAGTCTATGTATTTAATGTCATTCCTAGTTAGATATAGCTAAATTTCTCATCGAAAAGATTGGCATCTCTCATGGTAGCAGCATTATTCATACTTCTTGGTGGTATGTGCTTAATTCTACGAGGCCATATAAAGGTTAACCAGTCTTTTCTCATTTTTCATTTGATTGCTTTTTGGTAAGAGATGCTTCGTTTTGTAGTTTGGTGTCCTTCGGAGATTTGTAAGGAGAAAAATTCGTTGCAAGGAGAAGTACTGGCTTTCTCAAGGTTGTTGGATTGGTCACAAAAAGGTTTGCATCGAGACAAGTTTAATCGAATGGCTAGGTTGGGATTGAAGACATTTTGTGATGGTGTTATTTTTGGGCAGCTTTGTCTTTATTCTTTTAGGTGTATTTGTCAGTACTTAAGGATGCCTCATGGATATAGTGACATTTGGTCGTCCATACATGACAGTCTTCAAATGTTTTTTTCTTTGCTTGTGTTACAACCATTGGATACATGGCATGATTGGATGTTTGTGCTTTTTGATAATTTTGAGAAAAGGTTAACCAATTAGATATATCATCGGATGGTAGAAGCTAAGAGATGGATCATGAGGAAAGTTAATAAGTTATGGCATCTTAGGGATAGCAAAAAGGAGTGGTGGGAAAGATTTATCTAGTTTTAAAAGCCAAGGTTTTGTATCCGGGTAAAGTGTTCATGTGGAGGTTGCTCATTGGGGGTCTTCCAACGAGAGAAGTACTTCGTAATAAAAAAATCTCTACAGGTCGTGTTTTTTGCACTATATGTGATGAGACATTGCTTCACCTCTTTGTCTCTTGTTCTATTGTGCGATAGATTTGGAATTTCATTTTTTGAGTGTGGTCCTTAGAAACTTAGCATCGCATATCAGCTCGTTTGTGGATTATGGGAAATATGTCCTCTATGCCTTCTTTGCATTTAGATTGTTCTTGCCTATTTCAACATTAGGCATTCATGGGCATCCATGGGCGTACTTGCAATGCCTTTATTTTTGATTCAACATTAGGCATCCATGGGCATGTGGCTCGTGTGTGTGGATTAGTGTTATGGCAAAGAGAGATAGAGAATGTGTGTGTGTGTGTGCACGTGCGCGCGTGCGCGCTTGACCATGTGTAAATCCAAAGCCTGGTGGAAAATGTCAGTGATGGAAGGATGGTTGAATAAGACCTTGTTTCAATGCAATGATTTTCTTTGGAGAGTTATCATTGGTGGCCGTTTCTTTGCTTCAACCCTTTCCAAGTATTGCATCTCTAATGATAATTACTTTTTTTGTACAACCAGTATGGAATCTTTGCATCATAGATTTATTTTTTGCCCTTTGGTTGGGAAAATTTGGACTCTTCTGACAAATACTTGACAAGCACTTGTTGGTCTATTGTTGTGTCCTTTTGATTGGGTTTTTGGGAGGGCCAAATATCTTGCCTTGATGTAGGCACAATAGGTCTTGTTTCATTTTTTTAGGTTTTGGGATTGTTAGCATAATTGGATCACGTAGAAATGCTTGTGTAACATAGCTAAACAAGGGGTCTTTCATATTGGTAGTTAGATCTTGTGTAACATGTTGATTTACTTCCTAGGGAGGAGTTATTCCTTGGCATGCGGTAATCTTTGCTACTTCTTTGCCATGCTTTTGTACTCCTTTACTTATGTAATATTCTATAAAGCGAGTTTATGCAGGATGGCCTAGAGCCATCTTGCATCTTGTAATCATGTAATACTATGATTTTTTAAAAATTTATACAATTACTTGTTACGAAAAAAAAGAGCTTAACCTTCTACAATATGTTAATATCTTAGTTAGTGATGATTTGGTTCCTTGGCATATGGCAATATCTGCGACCCCTTTGTTGTGACTTTGTATCTTTTATGCATGATGGGCTAGAGCCATCTTGTATCTTGTACTTGTATCTTTTTGTAATTAATACAATTACCTATCACGAAAAAAAGAAGAGAGTATATTAGTGTTTTTAAAAGGCCAATGTGGCCCATGACACTACATCAAAACATACAAAGAAATGTACTCTAATCTTAAAATATTAAGGACAAAAGATATGTCTATGAGACTAAATGTTAGGTGATATACTTTGTAAAAATATATTTGTGGTGTCGATGTAAGCGATACCACTAAGAAAGAAGAAAAAGAAAGAAATATTATTTTCCTTAGTGAAGTAAACTCCCTCAAGTTGAAATGTAGCTCTTTGTGGTTGAGATGACTTGGTATCTGTCTTTTGTGGCACTCTCTGGCTCTCTAAGACAAAGTTGGCACATACGATCCTCAACTTTTATACCCTCTGATTTACTTGTCTCACTTCTTAAGTGACGTGTTGAGGTGCAGATTTGACCAATAGCTCTACGTAATCCATGTAGCAGGTAAGTATTCATATAGCTCGGTTAGGTGATGAAACCATCTTCAGAGAGCTGAAGAAAATAGCTCTGATAATGTGCAATCCTGTGCTGTCTAAGGAAAGTGGTCAAACCCAAGAACTCTTTGTATCTAGTCTTAGTATGTCTACTTTGATCACATGGTTCAGCTTTGATTGGCTAAGCTGGAGTGCAGGGCAATCCAGACTGTGATCATAAGAGGGGGAGGGATATCTATCAATCTATAGACCATGCAAACTCTCTGCTATGCTAATAGACTAGATGAAACCAGTGCTAGTTGTGGGTATCTATCTTGGGACAGCTTTCATAATCTATGTAAGAGAGTCACTGCTTGGACTAGGACCTCAACCACCATAGGTGTTGTTCCCATCTTCGATTTGATGATCTCATGTAGGATTGAGCTTCGTATCACATGTGATTTCATCATGACCAATGGTCACTCCATGTGCTCCCATCCATCAAAAAACTCCCTCTCTGGTCTATCATGGTATATTAGTGGTTGTCTTCTCGTATAATAGCGGCTTAAGCCCCAAATGGCTATCCCATAGAGGAGTATGGGTGTAACTAGTGCATCAAAGAGCCACAATTTGGTGTGTGGTTCATGGAACTGTATGTGTGTATACTATCTTTGCAATACTCAATGTTCACCTTAAGGACTCTATCTTTGCAAAAGTGGATAGTGCATCCAAATGTCTTTGTAGTCCCTTGAGTGAGTTGGATATAAGCATAATGTCATTTGCATAAGGCAATATTGAGACCAATATTCTAGCTAAATTGGCTCCAGCCCTCCTCTATCGATGTAATTTGAGACCTCATCTAATAGAGCTCAAACAAGGTGGGTGAGAGTGGGCATTCTTGATTCACTATAATAGTGTTGTTGACTAAGTTTGAGATATCCCTTGGTATTCATACTTTGCCTATTGCTATCTCATATAGAGCACATATATTCCACTACATCTCCTTGGGACACCAATATCTTGTAATCTCCTCATGAGTCTGGCATGTGGTATCATATCAAATGCCATATGGAAATCCACAAAGTAGCAATATATCTTTTTCTTGTGTGCTCAACCTTTCTCAATAATAGCCCTTAGAGTGAAGATATGATCAAGTGTGGTATCTCGCTGTTTGAAACTAGCTTGACCTCTCAATCTCTTGTTCCAAAAACATAGAATGCATCTCTATCTCCAATCTAGCCAAGTATTTTCATTTCTTTTTCCACACTAGGAATTTGAAAAGTGTACAAGCATGCTTATGCATGCATAGACCAAGTGCTATTTCTTGTTGGAGACATGCATACGTCTCTATAATCACCATCATACCAACCATTTTGTGGGGCTGAGTTTCTTGGTGGCGTAGTGGATGGCATCATGTGTGGGAAGGCATGGGCTGCTGAAGTATGTAGTATTTGAGCAAGATGTCTCATATACTCATCTAATGCAGTTTGCAAATTTAATACCATCAATGGGTTTTAGATTGTAGTATTGTATACATGTGAAGTTGCCTCCATAAATTCATGCCATGGGAATCTAGGTACATACGATTGTGCCTCTTGTACATGACCACACGCTACCGTGAAAGTTAGGATATCATGGTCTATTGCTAAGCCAATCTGTTTGCCTGAGATGTCAAAACTTTTGATATCTTGTGTTAAGCTCGATGAACCAATTAAGTAATCCACAACACTCACTTCTTTCTTATTATTGTAGCATGTGAAACCATATGATCCTGGCCACTATAATAGTCCATTAAGGACAACTAGGCTATGTGCACTTCCCAATGCTAGTAGGTGTGTTTCATATTCCATCAACTTTCTATCTTAGGCTAATTTGAGTAAATCCACCTCATCTAGTGCAAGCTCTCAAAAATCTCAGTACTTGTGTTGTAGAAAGCAGATTGGCCATTCCCTATGCAGACATTGAAATATCCTACTAGTAAGACATCTCGAATACTCGTGAATCTCATGATGTCCTCATAAAGCGATGCATATAGAGATTTCTCTCTAGTGGTGAATCTAGAGTATGCTGGAAGAAAGCAATGCACTGCAATATAGATATCCTTAGGCCTATTTGTGCACACTCTAATCCACATTTATCTTGCTTCAGCATCTCTATGTATCAAGTGGATCATATCTTTGTTGGGAATAAAGGGCAATGTACTTGACCACTGTGCCCACCTGTCTTGCATTGTACTCTATGTACTATATACCTATCCAGAAAACCAAAAGAGGTACACTATTGTACACACACACACACAGTGTCATTCTTTTTTTTTTTTCTTCGTAAAAGGTAATTGTATTAATTACAAAAAAAGTACAAGATTACTTGATTACAAGATACATAATGACACTACGCCATCATGTGAAAAGGTTCCGGTACTAAGAGTTACAAAGTCATGGCAAAGACGCAGAGGAAATTGCCATATGCCAGGGACGTAAGTCCTCCCGGGAGAGCATGTCAGAATGTTGGAGAAGATCTAGTTGCCAATACAAGAGACCCTTAAGCCTAGCAATATGCCGCTGAACATTATAAACGGAATAAAAAAGAAAAGCATTCCGAATGGTTCAGTTATGCCAACAGCCCCAATATCGAAGAAAGTGAAACACGAGCTTTATATGTGGCTGTGCCGGTGTGGGGTATTTGGGCTGCATAAAAACCCAATCAAAGGGGCGTAGCGAGAAACCAACCACCGCTCGCCAAACAGCTGACAAGAATGACCAGATTTTCTTAGCGATGAGGCAAGAAATAAATCGCTGATGGGCGGATTCCACATTGGTGGTGCAAAAGAAACAGTTGCCGTTGGAGATTCGTTGCTTGGAAAGAGCTGAAGCAAGCGGAAGACCACCAATCATCACCCTCCAAAGAAAGACCTTATATTTGAAGGGTGTCTTGTTCAACCAGCCCTCCATTACAGTTGCCCTCCACCATGACCGGGATTTACGCAATCCCCATAGAGTATTAGCTTTAGTAACCAGCCATTGATGATCTTTAATCAGAAGATGATACACCTGGTTAGCGGAAGCTTTGCCTAAATTCAGCCGGCCTTCAAAGTCCCAATCCTGCTAGGAACGATTCGAAGCAAGGGCACGAAAGGGTTGTCTACTCTGGAGCACCATCAAAAGCTGTTCCCATAAATGCCTGTATCCACGAGGGATCCTGAAAAGCCTCATGGCTGTACGAAACGATATTAACACATTGCGACTGGCAAGGGTGGCATCCGCGACTGAAGTTAAGCCCAAACGTGCCATGTGGTTGAATTGTGGTCGAAGCTCGTGTTTACCTTCCCATGAAAGTAACCGCAAGACTGCCAGCAATTCCAATTGAAAAGAATTAGTAGCTAAGCGATCCTCCGCTGGATGTCACTGAGCCTTCCGGAGAACCAGTTTCTAGGAACATACCAAATGGGTAAGCAGAGATGAAGAAGAACTGGAGAACCGCGAATCCGCATTAAGAACATGCCACCAAGAACTCCGGATTTGGGTATTACCATGCAGAAGCCCATGATCCTCAAGGAAGTAACGGGCTATAATGACCCCGGATGATGATCCGAGCACATCGCTCGGAAAAGAGACCAACGGAGTGCCAGCATGTGAGTTTGGGCATCTAAAATAGCCCCTCCACCCATGCGTTTAGGGGTGCACACATGCAACCAAGAAATCCAGGAAATACCTGCATGCAAGGAATCCTTCTTCCATAGCATGAAACAGATAGACTGAGTAAGAGCATTCAGAGTAGTAGTAGTCCAGGGCAGCAATGGCAAGAAATATGTGAGCATTGGCAACATAATTGTCTGGGCTACTTTGAGGCGAACATGGAAGGGCCAGGCCCGAGACTTCCAATACAGAAACTTAGCCGCCAGTTTTTGAGAAATCCACTGTAGAAGCTGCTTTGGGGGAACATCAACACCCAAAGGGTACCCAAGATGCCTGACAATGGAGCCACGAGGAACAACCATACCCTGCCAGTCCAATGACTGCTGATCCGATTCCGTACAGCTAAGAATGGCTGATTTTAACGCATTGATGCGAAGACCGGACGCCTGACCAAAGAGAGCCCAAACATCCAATGCTTTGCGAAGGTTATCCTTGTCCGCATGCAGAATTATAAAGCTGTCATCAGCCAAGGATTGACTAATGAAGTGCTGTCCAGAAGGAAGTGACAATCCAGCCAACTGAGTAGAAGCTGCCATATGAGATAACATCGAAAGAATTGGATGAGTCGCAAGGGCAAAGAAGAGAGGGCTCAAAGGGCACCCCTGTCTGACAGGGCGGGCAAGGACAAATGGCTCGGTAACGCCTCCATTCAGCATGACTCGCGAAGACGCCGCAGCACTGATGGTGTAGATCAGACGAGACATCCGAGCACCAAAGCCCATAGCAGACATAAGTTCAGATAGTCAAAAGCCTTTTCCAGGTCCAATTGAATCAGTATGACCTCTTAATTAGAATGCCTTGTATAATCAATCGCCAGTTGCGCATTTAATACATTGTGCAGAATATTTTGGCCCTTAATGAAACCATATTGGAGAGGGTGCACAATGGTAGGGAGGTGCTTATGGAGCTGATTCGCCATTACTTTGGAAAAGATTTTATACATAGAACCCATCAAAGAAATTGGGCGCCAATGTTTCAACATAGACGGCGAAGGAACCTTTGGAAGCAGTTTAATGAGTCCTTTCCATGAGGAAGGCATGATCCCCGTTTCCCATACCTACTGAAACAAAGCCTTCAATGGTTTCGCCAATTGGGTAGCAAAAACCTCAAAGAACTCATTGGTGAGACCATCCCAGCCAGGACTTTTATCCTTGGGCAAGTGTAACAAAACGTCCATAATCTCCGCCTCACAAATATTTGACTCCATAATAGCTTGCATGTCCTGCGAAACCTGATCGCGGACCAGGTCATAAAAAACTGAACGGGCCTGAGTAGTTTGGGCTGAAGGTGGAGAAGTGGAACCAAGAAGGTCGAGGAAATAATTCCTATACATATGCACAATAGTCTGCGGATCAAGGACCAGGTGGCCTTTTGCATCTTGGAGTCTAGTCATATTCTCTCGAGCAGGAGAGGCATGGAGAGCTCGAAAGAACTTATGAGTTTGACATGCACTATCTTGCAAAGTCTTCGTCAGATGTTGCAATTTGGCCTGCTGATACGATTTCAACTGAAACTCTTTAATAAGATCAGCCACCCGCATTGCCAGTGCTAGCAGAAATGCATCATCTGAAGTGTCCACTAGCAGAGAATGAACCAAAGCCAGTAGGTCCTCCGTTGCTTGTCAACGCCGCCCAGAAAGAGAGGCATGATGGATCCCATACTGCCGAGCAACCCGCTGCACATTAGAGAGCAATCGTTCAAACGAAGCAGTGCCCTGAGAGGAGAAGTCCAATAAGAATCTATCAATCAATTGCTGCATATAGCCCTGAAAGATTGCATGCTTCAAATAAGACGAGTTGAAACGCAAAGTGAGTCTCTCCAAAAATTGCTTAAAAGGTGCAATGGGTTGTGCAAGCAGCTCAAGCTGCAGAGGGAAATGGTCTGACAAGGCATATTGCTGAAACACTTTCATTTCGAGCATCTCAGGAAGGAAATCATCATTTTGCATGATGTATATGCGGTCCAAACCACGACCATGTTGTTGCATATTGGGCAGAATGGAAAGTAAACCCTGTAGAAGACGGGTGTAGCCAAGACCAGAGATCTTGCTTAAGAACAACAAGAGCCAACTCATGCCACATACGACTTTCCGGCGCGTCCATTACCGAATGCTCTGATGTGGACTGGGAAGAATCAACACACATATTGAAATCCCCCATTAAGAAGCCTCGTCTGCCAAGTGACAAGGAAGTCTGCAAAGTATGCCAAAGCTCCCGGCGAGATAAAGGATCATTCGGAGCATAGAGGCCAACTAACCATAAGATCTCCCCTTTGAATAAAATTTCAATCACCAGAAAGCGGCCATGTACATCATTTTTAATAAGAACAGGCTGATATTTTTCATGTACAATCATGAGCACACCCAAATAATGCATGGCCTGTGTCCCTGCATAGAACAAACGAAAGCCATGGCAATCCATAACTTTTTCGGCTTCACCGTGACTCTTGTGCTCAACAGCACACAAGACATCCCATTGATTCTCATGCAATACAGTCCACATGGCATGTTGCTTGTGGTGAGAACAAATTCCTCGCACATTCCACGTGGCTATTTTCATGTGTATTCAAAACAAAATCAAGTACGAGGCACAACTTTCCTCGATTTGACTTTTTCTGCGAGAATGTCGAGGACTTCCTTATCCAAGAAACCAATCAACATGGCAAAAGAGTTCTGAGGACCAGATTTGGAGGTAGACGGCATATCTGCTGGCTTAGGGATGGAACGGGGATAATGACGATCCCACGGGGTAATGACGTTGCCTTTGGTATCAAAAGCCAGCTTAGCAGGTGGACTCTTTGGACGATCCGAATGCACTCTTCTAGTGGGCTGAGGACGGGGGGCAGAGGAAACCATAGTAGGAGCAGAGTGCTCTAAAGACAACATTTCTTTCCTGTGCATATAGGTACGCATGGAACCTTGTGAGGCACTAGGCACAGTATTCTCCATGCCAGCAACAATCCTGTTGCCTTTTTTTGCGCATACTTCAACCCAGTCAGTGCCATGGGAATCCAAACCCAAAACCTGTTGTTTACCTTTATCCAAAACTTTAGGTGGGTGGATAGCATCTTGCAACGGAGCACCATACACCATATCTTCCATGGGCAGCGCAACACGCCCAACATCTGAAGTGTGTTGCTGCTCTGGGCATTCGGCCATAAAATGCCCCAATTGCCCACAGGAAAAGCAATGTCTTGCAAAATTGCCCCATTTCAAACGAAAGTGTAAAGGATGCATGCCAGAGCAATTGAGACGTAACCAAGCAGGCCTTTTCCTAGCAGTGTTCCATAACATACACAACCGGTTACGATTCACGGCCCTTAGACTTGGAGGGACCAGAACATTGCCCACAGCGGCCATGGCGTCCTTCAACAGTGGCCAATAGACAGCTGGACAATTTTCCACTTCAACCCACAAAGGGCATTCACGTTGCAGCAGGCGCTGAAAATCTGCCATTGGGTGCCATGGTACAACATGGACCAAATGGCGATAAAAAAACAAAGGCAGTTTAGACAGGAGAGCAGCAGGGTGTGTCTCAGATTTCAACAGCACCTCAAAAAAACCTTGGGGCCCAACAAAAATCTCTTCAACACATTCCCCTTGTAGCAGACTGTGCAGCCACTGGCGAATACGGGAAAGCAGTGGGATTCTACCAGTGAAGAAAAGTATTATAGCGCGATCATAAAACACTGAAAAGGAGTGCAAGACAGTTTTCGGGTCCACATTGGCTTCCAGAACATCTTCAGGTGCAGAGTTAGAAAAGACTTCCTGATTATGTTGAACATAATCGCCAAGTAGAGTGTTGGCAAATTCCAGCAAATGCTCCCAGTCAACATCTTGGGAGTCCACAGAATCCGAAGCAACCTGAGCATATGAATGATCCTGATGATCCATTGTCTCTTCTGAAGTATGCTTGGTGCGTTTGCCTGCAGGCTGGAGGTCAGGACCAGGGGGCATCTCTTCAGTGCACGGAACCATATCCTCGGGTTTCTCGGTATCAGAATCCGGACCAAGTGCTGCCACTGTTTGGTCTATAAAATCCAGATCCAGACCAGCCATATTGTATCACTGCGTATGCCGGACAGAGGCCGAGTGAAGATCTCACGGGATGCAGAAATGCACGCCGCTCTCCCTCTCTCTCAGGCAAAACGGACCCGGCACTGGATTGACGAAGGCCGCTGTGCAAAGAGGACATGTCCACAGGCAGAGAAGGGCTCGTTC